>NC_072426.2:6260000-6885000 GCF_028878055.3 Symphalangus syndactylus | reverse complement strand
ATTCAAATATAAACTACACAGAAGCATTCTGTGAAACTTCTTTCTGATCTGAGCATTCAGCTAACAGAGTGAAACCATACTTTTGATTGAGCAGTTTTGAAACACTCTGTAGAAAATGCAACTGGACATTCGTAGCGCTAAGTGGGTAATAGTGTAAAAAAGAATATGTTCAAATATAAACTACACAGAAGCATTGTATGAAACTTCTTTCTGTTCTGTGCATTCAACTAACAGAGTTGAACCTTACTTTTGATTGAGCCGTTCTGAAACACTCTTTCTGTAGAAACTGCAATTGGACATTCTGATCGCTAAGAGGCCTATATTGGGAAAAAGAATGTCTACAAATGAAAACTACACAGAAGAATTGGGTGAAAATTCTTTCTGTTCTGTTTGTTCAACTAAAAGAGTTGAACCTTAGTTTTGATTGAGCCGTTCTGAAACACTCTTTCTGTAGAAAATGCAAGTGGAGATTCGGAGCGCTAAGAGGGAAATAGTGGAAAAAGGAATGTCTCCAAATATAAACTACACAGAATCATTCTGTGAAACTTCTTTCTGATCTGTGCATTCAGCTAACAGAGTTAAACCATACTTTAGATTGAGCAGATCTGAACACTCTTTCTGTAGAAAATGCAACTGGACATTTGGAGCGCTAAGAGAGTAGTAGTGGAAAAAGGAATATATTCAAATATAAACTACACAGAAGTATTCTGTGAAACTTCTTTCTGATCTGTGCATTCAGCTAACAGAGTTAAACCATACTTTTGATTGAGCAGTTTTGAAACACTCTGTCTGTAGAAAATGCAACTGGACATTCGTAGCGCTAAGTGGGTAATAGTGGAAAAAGGAATATGTTCAAATATAAACTACACAGAAGCATTGTATGAAACTTCTTTCTGTTCTGTGCATTCAACTAACAGAGTTGAACCTTACTTTTGATTGAGCCTTTCTGAAACACTCTTTCTGTAGAAACTGCAATTGGACATTCTGATCGCTAAGAGGCCTCTATTGGGAAAAATAATATCTTCAAATAAAAACTACACAGAAGCATTGTGTGAAACTTATTTCTGATATGTTCATTAAGCTAACAGAGTTAAACCATACTTTTGATTGCGCAGTTCTGAACACTCTTTCTGTAGAAAATGCAAGTGGACATTCGGACCGCTAAGAGGGTAATAGTGGAAAAAGGAATATATTCAAATATAAACTACACAGTAGCATTCTGTGAAAATTCTTTCTGTTCTGTGCATTCAACTAACAGAGTTGAACCTTACTTTTGATTGAGCCGTTCTGAAACACTCTTTCTGTAGAAACTGCAATTGGACATGCTAAGCGCTAAGAGTCCTACATTGGGAAAAAGAATATCTTCAAATAAAAACTACACAGATGCATTCTGTGAAACTTATTTCTGATCTGTAAATTCAGTTAACAGAGATAAAACATATTTTTGATTGAGCAGTTATGAAACACTCTTTTTGTTGAAAATGCAAGTGGAGATTCGGAGAGCTAAGAGGGTAATAGTGGAAAAAGGAATGTCTTCAAATATAAACTACACAGAATCATTCGGTGAAACGTCTTTCTGATCTGTGCATTCAGCTAACAGAGTTAAACCATACTTTTGATTGAGCAGATCTGAACACTCTTTCTGTAGAAAATGCAACTGGACATTTGGAGCGCTAAGAGCGTAGTAGTGGAAAAAGGAATATATTCAAATATAAACTACACAGAAGCATTCTGTGAAACTTCTTTCTGATCTGAGCATTCAGCTAACAGAGTTAAACCATACTTTTGATTGAGCAGTTTTGAAACACTCTGTCTGTAGAAAATGCAACTGGACATTCGTAGCGCTAAGTGGGTAATAGTGGAAAAAAGAATATGTTCAAATATAAACTACACAGAAGTATTGTATGAAACTTCTTTCTGTTCTGTGCATTCAACTAACAGAGTTGAACCTTAGTTTTGATTGAGCCGTTCAGAAACACTCTTTCTGTAGAAACTGCAATTGGACATTCTGAGCGCTAAGAGGCCTATATTGGGAAAAAGAATGTCTACAAATAAAAACTACACAGAAGAATTGTGTGAAACTTCTTTCTGTTCTGTTTGTTCAACTAAAAGAGTTGAACCTTAGTTTTGATTGAGCCGTTCTGAAACACTCTTTCTGTAGAAAATGCAAGTGGAGATTCGGAGCGCTAAGAGGGTAATAGTGGAAAAAGGAATGTCTCCAAATATAAACTACACAGAATCATTCTGTGAAACTTCTTTCTGATCTGTGCATTCAGCTAACAGAGTTAAACCATACTTTTGATCGAGCAGATCTGAACACTCTTTCTGTAGAAAATGCAACTGGACATTTGGAGCGCTAAGAGAGTAGTAGTGGAAAAAGGAATATATTCAAATATAAACTACACAGAAGCATTCTGTGAAACTTCTTTCTGATCTGAGCATTCAGCTAACAGAGTTAAACCATACTTTTGATTGAGCAGTTTTGAAACACTCTGTCTGTAGAAAATGCAACTGGACATTCGTAGCGCTAAGTGGGTAATAGTGGAAAAAAGAATATGTTCAAATATAAACTACACAGAAGCATTGTATGAAACTTCTTTCTGTTCTGTGCATTCAACTAACAGAGTTGAACCTTACTTTTGATTGAGCCTTTCTGAAACACTCTTTCTGTAGAAACTGCAATTGGACATTCTGAGCGCTAAGAGGCCTATATTGGGAAAAATAATATCTTCAAATAAAAACTACACAGAAGCATTGTGTGAAACTTATTTCTGATATGTTCATTAAGCTAACAGAGTTAAACCATACTTTTGATTGCGCAGTTCTGAACACTCTTTCTGTAGAAAATGCAAGTGGACATTCGGAGCGCTAAGAGGGTAATAGTGGAAAAAGGAATATATTCAAATATAAACTACACAGTAGCATTCTGTGAAAATTCTTTCTGTTCTGTGCATTCAACTAACAGAGTTGAACCTTACTTTTGATTGAGCCGTTCTGAAACACTCATTCTGTAGAAACTGCAATTGGACATGCTAAGCGCTAAGAGGCCTACATTGGGAAAAAGAATATCTTCAAATAAAAACTACACAGATGCATTCTGTGAAACTTATTTCTGATCTGTAAATTCAGTTAACAGAGATAAAACATATTTTTGACTGAGCAGTTATGAAACACTCTTTTTGTAGAAAATGCAAGTGGAGATTCGGAGCGCTAAGAGGGTAATAGTGGAAAAAGGAATGTCTTCAAATATAAACTACACAGAATCATTCGGTGAAACTTCTTTCTGATCTGTGCATTCAGCTAACAGAGTTAAACCATACTTTTGATTGAGCAGATCTGAACACTCTTTCTGTAGAAAATGCAACTGGACATTTGGAGCGCTAAGAGCGTAGTAGTGGAAAAAGGAATATATTCAAATATAAACTACACAGAAGCATTCTGTGAAACTTCTTTCTGATCTGAGCATTCAGCTAACAGAGTTAAACCATACTTTTGATTGAGCAGTTTTGAATCAGTCTGTCTGTAGAAAATGCAACTGGACATTCGTAGCGCTAAGTGGGTAATAGTGGAAAAAAGAATATGTTCAAATATAAACTACACAGAAGCATTGTATGAAACTTCTTTCTGTTCTGTGCATTCAACTAACAGAGTTGAACCTTACTTTTGATTGAGCGTTTCTGAAACACTCTTTCTGTAGAAACTGCAATTGGACATTCTGAGCGCTAAGAGGCCTATATTGGGAAAAATAATATCTTCAAATAAAAACTACACAGAAGGATTGTGTGAAACTTATTTCTGATATGTTCATTAAGCTAACAGAGTTAAACCATACTTTTGATTGCGCAGTTCTGAACACTCCTTCTGTAGAAAATGCAAGTGGACATTCGGAGCGCTAAGAGGGTAATAGTGGAAAAAGGAATATATTAAAATATAAACTACACAGTAGCATTCTGTGAAAATTCTTTCTGTTCTGTGCATTCAACTAACAGAGTTGAACCTTACTTTTGATTGAGCCGTTCTGAAACACTCTTTCTGTAGAAACTGCAATTGGACATGCTAAGCGCTAAGAGGTCTATATTGGGAAAAAGAATATCTACAAATAAAAACTACACAGATGCATTCTGTGAAACTTATTTCTGATCTGTAAATTCAGTTAACAGAGATAAAACATATTTTTGATTGAGCAGTTATGAAACACTCTTTCTGTAGAAAATGCAAGTGGAGATTCGGAGCGCTAAGAGGGTAATAGTGGAAAAAGGAAGGTCTCCAAATATAAACTACACAGAATCATTCTGTGAAAATTCTTTCTGATATGTGCATTCAGCTAACAGCGTTAAACCATAATTTTGATTGAGCAGATCTGAACACTCTTTCTGTAGAAAATGCAACTGGACATTTGGAGCGCTAAGAGAGTAGTAGTGGAAAAAGGAATATATTCAAATATAAACTACACAGAAGCATTCTGTGAAACTTCTTTCTGATCTGAGCATTCAGCTAACAGAGTTAAACCATACTTTTGATTGAGCAGTTTTGAAACTCTCTGTCTGTAGGAAATGCAACTGGACATTCGTAGCGCTAAGTGGGTAATAGTGGAAGAAAGAATATGTTCAAATATAAACTAAACAGAAGCATTGTATGAAACTTATTTCTGTTCTGTGCATTCAACTAACAGAGTTGAACCTTACTTTTGATTGAGCCGTTCTGAAACACTCTTTCTGTAGAAACTGCAATTGGACATTCTGAGCGCTAAGAGGCCTATATTGGGAAAAAGAATGTCTACAAATAAAAACTACACAGAAGAATTGTGTGAAACTTCTTTCTGTTCTGTTTGTTCAACTAAAAGAGTTGAACCTTAGTTTTGATTGAGCCGTTCTGAAACACTCTTTCTGTAGAAAATGCAAGTGGAGATTCGGAGCGCTAAGAGGGTAATAGTGGAAAAAGGAATGTCTCCAAATATAAACTACACAGAATCATTCTGTGAAACTTCTTTCTGATCTGTGCATTCAGCTAACAGAGTTAAACCATACTTTAGATTGAGCAGATCTGAACACTCTTTCTGTAGAAAATGCAACTGGACATTTGGAGCGCTAAGAGAGTAGTAGTGGAAAAAGGAATATATTCAAATATATACTACACAGAAGCATTCTGTGAAACTTATTTCTGATCTGTGCATTCAGCTAACAGAGTTAAACCATACTTTTGATTGAGCAGTTTTGAAACACTCTGTCTGTAGAAAATGCAACTGGACATTCGTAGCGCTAAGTGGGTAATAGTGGAAAAAAGAATATGTTCAAATATAAACTACACAGAAGCATTGTATGAAACTTCTTTCTGTTCTGTGCATTCAACTAACAGAGTTGAACCTTACTTTTGATTGAGCCTTTCTGAAACACTCTTTCTGTAGAAACTGCAATTGGACATTCTGAGCGCTAAGAGGCCTATATTGGGAAAAATAATATCTTCAAATAAAAACTACACAGAAGCATTGTGTGAAACTTATTTCTGATATGTTCATTAAGCTAACAGAGTTAAACCATACTTTTGATTGCGCAGTTCTGAACACTCTTTCTGTAGAAAATGCAAGTGGACATTCGGACCGCTAAGAGGGTAATAGTGGAAAAAGGAATATATTCAAATATAAACTACACAGTAGCATTCTGTGAAAATTCTTTCTGTTCTGTGCATTCAACTAGCAGAGTTGAACCTTACTTTTGATTGAGCCGTTCTGAAACACTCATTCTGTAGAAACTGCAATTGGACATGCTAAGCGCTAAGAGGCCTACATTGGGAAAAAGAATATCTTCAAATAAAAACTACACAGATGCATTCTGTGAAACTTATTTCTGATCTGTAAATTCAGTTAACAGAGATAAAACATATTTTTGATTGAGCAGTTATGAAACACTCTTTTGTAGAAAATGCAAGTGGAGATTCTTAGCGCTAAGAGGGTAATAGTGGAAAAAGGAATGTCTTCAAATATAAACTACACAGAATCATTCGGTGAAACTTCTTTCTGATCTGTGCATTCAGCTAACAGAGTTAAACAATACTTTTGATTGAGCAGATCTGAACACTCTTTCTGTAGAAAATGCAACTGGACATTTGGAGCGCTAAGAGCGTAGTAGTGGAAAAAGGAATATATTCAAATATAAACTACACAGAAGCATTCTGTGAAACTTCTTTCTGATCTGAGCATTCAGCTAACAGAGTTAAACCATACTTTTGATTGAGCAGTTTTGAAACAGTCTGTCTGTAGAAAATGCAACTGGACATTCGTAGCGCTAAGTGGGTAATAGTGGAAAAAAGAATATGTTCAAATATAAACTACACAGAAGCATTGTATGAAACTTTTTCTGTTCTGTGCATTCAACTAACAGAGTTGAACCTTACTTTTGATTGAGCGTTTCTGAAACACTCTTTCTGTAGAAACTGCAATTGGACATTCTGAGCGCTAAGAGGCCTATATTGGGAAAAATAATATCTTCAAATAAAAACTACACAGAAGCATTGTGTGAAACTTATTTCTGATATGTTCATTAAGCTAACAGAGTTAAACCATACTTTTGATTGCGCAGTTCTGAACACTCTTTCTGTAGAAAATGCAAGTGGACATTCGGACCGCTAAGAGGGTAATAGTGGAAAAAGGAATATATTCAAATATAAACTACACAGTAGCATTCTGTGAAAATTCTTTCTGTTCTGTGCATTCAACTAACAGAGTTGAACCTTACTTTTGATTGAGCCGTTCTGAAACACTCTTTCTGTAGAAACTGCAATTGGACATGCTAAGCGCTAAGAGTCCTACATTGGGAAAAAGAATATCTTCAAATAAATACTACACAGATGCATTCTGTGAAACTTATTTCTGATCTGTAAATTCAGTTAACAGAGATAAAACATATTTTTGATTGAGCAGTTATGAAACACTCTTTTTGTTGAAAATGCAAGTGGAGATTCGGAGAGCTAAGAGGGTAATAGTGGAAAAAGGAATGTCTTCAAATATAAACTACACAGAATCATTCGGTGAAAATTATTTCTGATCTGTGCATTCAGCTAACAGAGTTAAACCATACTTTTGATTGAGCAGATCTGAACACTCTTTCTGTAGAAAATGCAACTGGACATTTGGAGCGCTAAGAGCGTAGTAGTGGAAAAAGGAATATATTCAAATATAAACTACACAGAAGCATTCTGTGAAACTTCTTTCTGATCTGAGCATTCAGCTAACAGAGTTAAACCATACTTTTGATTGAGCAGTTTTGAAACACTCTGTCTGTAGAAAATGCAAATGGACATTCGTAGCGCTAAGTGGGTAATAGTGGAAAAAAGAATATGTTCAAATATAAACTACACAGAAGCATTGTATGAAACTTCTTTCTGTTCTGTGCATTCAACTAACAGAGTTGAACCTTACTTTTGATTGAGCGTTTCTGAAACACTCTTTCTGTAGAAACTGCAATTGGACATTCTGAGCGCTAAGAGGCCTATATTGGGAAAAATAATATCTTCAAATAAAAACTACACAGAAGGATTGTGTGAAACTTATTTCTGATATGTTCATTAAGCTAACAGAGTTAAACCATACTTTTGATTGCGCAGTTCTGAACACTCCTTCTGTAGAAAATGCAAGTGGACATTCGGAGCGCTAAGAGGGTAATAGTGGAAAAAGGAATATATTAAAATATAAACTACACAGTAGCATTCTGTGAAAATTCTTTCTGTTCTGTGCATTCAACTAACAGAGTTGAACCTTACTTTTGATTGAGCCGTTCTGAAACACTCTTTCTGTAGAAACTGCAATTGGACATGCTAAGCGCTAAGAGGTCTATATTGGGAAAAAGAATATCTACAAATAAAAACTACACAGATGCATTCTGTGAAACTTATTTCTGATCTGTAAATTCAGTTAACAGAGATAAAACATATTTTTGATTGAGCAGTTATGAAACACTCTTTCTGTAGAAAATGCAAGTGGAGATTCGGAGCGCTAAGAGGGTAATAGTGGAAAAAGGAAGGTCTCCAAATATAAACTACACAGAATCATTCTGTGAAAATTCTTTCTGATATGTGCATTCAGCTAACAGAGTTAAACCATAATTTTGATTGAGCAGATCTGAACACTCTTTCTGTAGAAAATGCAACTGGACATTTGGAGCGCTAAGAGAGTAGTAGTGGAAAAAGGAATATATTCAAATATAAACTACACAGAAGCATTCTGTGAAAGTTCTTTCTGATCTGAGCATTCAGCTAACAGAGTTAAACCATACTTTTGATTGAGCAGTTTTGAAACTCTCTGTCTGTAGGAAATGCAACTGGACATTCGTAGCGCTAAGTGGGTAATAGTGGAAGAAAGAATATGTTCAAATATAAACTAAACAGAAGCATTGTATGAAACTTATTTCTGTTCTGTGCATTCAACTAACAGAGTTGAACCTTACTTTTGATTGAGCCGTTCTGAAACACTCTTTCTGTAGAAACTGCAATTGGACATTCTGAGCGCTAAGAGGCCTATATTGGGAAAAAGAATGTCTACAAATAAAAACTACACAGAAGAATTGTGTGAAACTTCTTTCTGTTCTGTTTGTTCAACTAAAAGAGTTGAACCTTAGTTTTGATTGAGCCGTTCTGAAACACTCTTTCTGTAGAAAATGCAAGTGGAGATTCGGAGCGCTAAGAGGGTAATAGTGGAAAAAGGAATGTCTCCAAATATAAACTACACAGAATCATTCTGTGAAACTTCTTTCTGATCTGTGCATTCAGCTAACAGAGTTAAACCATACTTTAGATTGAGCAGATCTGAACACTCTTTCTGTAGAAAATGCAACTGGACATTTGGAGCGCTAAGAGAGTAGTAGTGGAAAAAGGAATATATTCAAATATATACTACACAGAAGCATTCTGTGAAACTTATTTCTGATCTGTGCATTCAGCTAACAGAGTTAAACCATACTTTTGATTGAGCAGTTTTGAAACACTCTGTCTGTAGAAAATGCAACTGGACATTCATAGCGCTAAGTGGGTAATAGTGGAAAAAAGAATATGTTCAAATATAAACTACACAGAAGCATTGTATGAAACTTCTTTCTGTTCTGTGCATTCAACTAACAGAGTTGAACCTTACTTTTGATTGAGCCTTTCTGAAACACTCTTTCTGTAGAAACTGCAATTGGACATTCTGAGCGCTAAGAGGCCTATATTGGGAAAAATAATATCTTCAAATAAAAACTACACAGAAGCATTGTGTGAAACTTATTTCTGATATGTTCATTAAGCTAACAGAGTTAAACCATACTTTTGATTGCGCAGTTCTGAACACTCTTTCTGTAGAAAATGCAAGTGGACATTCGGACCGCTAAGAGGGTAATAGTGGAAAAAGGAATATATTCAAATATAAACTACACAGTAGCATTCTGTGAAAATTCTTTCTGTTCTGTGCATTCAACTAGCAGAGTTGAACCTTACTTTTGATTGAGCCGTTCTGAAACACTCATTCTGTAGAAACTGCAATTGGACATGCTAAGCGCTAAGAGGCCTACATTGGGAAAAAGAATATCTTCAAATAAAAACTACACAGATGCATTCTGTGAAACTTATTTCTGATCTGTAAATTCAGTTAACAGAGATAAAACATATTTTTGATTGAGCAGTTATGAAACACTCTTTTGTAGAAAATGCAAGTGGAGATTCTTAGCGCTAAGAGGGTAATAGTGGAAAAAGGAATGTCTTCAAATATAAACTACACAGAATCATTCGGTGAAACTTCTTTCTGATCTGTGCATTCAGCTAACAGAGTTAAACAATACTTTTGATTGAGCAGATCTGAACACTCTTTCTGTAGAAAATGCAACTGGACATTTGGAGCGCTAAGAGCGTAGTAGTGGAAAAAGGAATATATTCAAATATAAACTACACAGAAGCATTCTGTGAAACTTCTTTCTGATCTGAGCATTCAGCTAACAGAGTTAAACCATACTTTTGATTGAGCAGTTTTGAAACAGTCTGTCTGTAGAAAATGCAACTGGACATTCGTAGCGCTAAGTGGGTAATAGTGGAAAAAAGAATATGTTCAAATATAAACTACACAGAAGCATTGTATGAAACTTTTTCTGTTCTGTGCATTCAACTAACAGAGTTGAACCTTACTTTTGATTGAGCGTTTCTGAAACACTCTTTCTGTAGAAACTGCAATTGGACATTCTGAGCGCTAAGAGGCCTATATTGGGAAAAATAATATCTTCAAATAAAAACTACACAGAAGCATTGTGTGAAACTTATTTCTGATATGTTCATTAAGCTAACAGAGTTAAACCATACTTTTGATTGCGCAGTTCTGAACACTCTTTCTGTAGAAAATGCAAGTGGACATTCGGACCGCTAAGAGGGTAATAGTGGAAAAAGGAATATATTCAAATATAAACTACACAGTAGCATTCTGTGAAAATTCTTTCTGTTCTGTGCATTCAACTAACAGAGTTGAACCTTACTTTTGATTGAGCCGTTCTGAAACACTCTTTCTGTAGAAACTGCAATTGGACATGCTAAGCGCTAAGAGTCCTACATTGGGAAAAAGAATATCTTCAAATAAATACTACACAGATGCATTCTGTGAAACTTATTTCTGATCTGTAAATTCAGTTAACAGAGATAAAACATATTTTTGATTGAGCAGTTATGAAACACTCTTTTTGTTGAAAATGCAAGTGGAGATTCGGAGAGCTAAGAGGGTAATAGTGGAAAAAGGAATGTCTTCAAATATAAACTACACAGAATCATTCGGTGAAAATTATTTCTGATCTGTGCATTCAGCTAACAGAGTTAAACCATACTTTTGATTGAGCAGATCTGAACACTCTTTCTGTAGAAAATGCAACTGGACATTTGGAGCGCTAAGAGCGTAGTAGTGGAAAAAGGAATATATTCAAATATAAACTACACAGAAGCATTCTGTGAAACTTCTTTCTGATCTGAGCATTCAGCTAACAGAGTTAAACCATACTTTTGATTGAGCAGTTTTGAAACACTCTGTCTGTAGAAAATGCAACTGGACATTCGTAGCGCTAAGTGGGTAATAATGGAAAAAAGAATATGTTCAAATATAAACTACACAGAAGCATCGTATGAAACTTCTTTCTGTTCTGTGCATTCAACTAACAGAGTTGAACCTTACTTTTGATTGAGCCGTTCTGAAACACTCTTTCTGTAGAAACTGCAATTGGACATTCTGAGCACTAAGAGGCCTATATTGGGAAAAAGAATGTCTACAAATAAAATCTACACAGAAGAATTGTGTGAAACTTCTTTCTGTTCTGTTTGTTCAACTAAAAGAGTTGAACCTTAGTTTTGATTGAGCCGTTCTGAAACACTCTTTCTGTAGAAAATGCAAGTGGAGATTCGGAGCGCTAAGAGGGTAATAGTGGAAAAAGGAATGTCTCCAAATATAAACTACACAGAATCATTCTGTGAAACTTCTTTCTGATCTGTGCATTCAGCTAACAGAGTTAAACCATACTTTTGATTGAGCAGATCTGAACACTCTTTCTGTAGAAAATGCAACTGGACATTTGGAGCGCTAAGAGAGTAGTAGTGGAAAAAGGAATATATTCAAATATAAACTACACAGAAGCATTCTGTGAAACTTCTTTCTGATCTGAGCATTCAGCTAACAGAGTTAAACCATACTTTTGATTGAGCAGTTTTGAAACACTCTGTCTGTAGAAAATGCAACTGGACCTTCGTAGCGCTAAGTGGGTAATAGTGGAAAAAAGAATATGTTCAAATATAAACTACACAGAAGCATTGTATGAAACTTCTTTCTGTTCTGTGCATTCAACTAACAGAGTTGAACCTTACTTTTGATTGAGCCTTTCTGAAACACTCTTTCTGTAGAAACTGCAATTGGACATTCTGAGCGCTAAGAGGCCTATATTGGGAAAAATAATATCTTCAAATAAAAACTACACAGAAGGATTGTGTGAAACTTATTTCTGATATGTTCATTAAGCTAACAGAGTTAAACCATACTTTTGATTGCACAGTTCTGAACACTCCTTCTGTAGAAAATGCAAGTGGACATTCGGAGCGCTAAGAGGGTAATAGTGGAAAAAGGAATATATTAAAATATAAACTACACAGTAGCATTCTGTGAAAATTCTTTCTGTTCTGTGCATTCAACTAACAGAGTTGAACCTTACTTTTGATTGAGCCGTTCTGAAACACTCTTTCTGTAGAAACTGCAATTGGACATGCTAAGCGCTAAGAGGTCTATATTGGGAAAAAGAATATCTACAAATAAAAACTACACAGATGCATTCTGTGAAACTTATTTCTGATCTGTAAATTCAGTTAACAGAGATAAAACATATTTTTGATTGAGCAGTTATGAAACACTCTTTCTGTAGAAAATGCAAGTGGAGATTCGGAGCGCTAAGAGGGTAATAGTGGAAAAAGGAAGGTCTCCAAATATAAACTACACAGAATCATTCTGTGAAACTTCTTTCTGATATGTGCATTCAGCTAACAGAGTTAAACCATACTTTTGATTGAGCAGATCTGAACACTCTTTCTGTAGAAAATGCAACTGGACATTTGGAGCGCTAAGAGAGTAGTAGTGGAAAAAGGAATATATTCAAATATAAACTACACAGAAGCATTCTGTGAAACTTCTTTCTGATCTGAGCATTCAGCTAACAGAGTTAAACCATACTTTTGATTGAGCAGTTTTGAAACTCTCTGTCTGTAGGAAATGCAACTGGACATTCGTAGCGCTAAGTGGGTAATAGTGGAAGAAAGAATATGTTCAAATATAAACTAAACAGAAGCATTGTATGAAACTTCTTTCTGTTCTGTGCATTCAACTAACAGAGTTGAACCTTACTTTTGATTGAGCCTTTCTGAAACACTCTTTCTGTAGAAACTGCAATTGGACATTCTGAGCGCTAAGAGGCCTATATTGGGAAAAATAATATCTTCAAATAAAAACTACACAGAAGCATTGTGTGAAACTTATTTCTGATATGTTCATTAAGCTAACAGAGTTAAACCATACTTTTGATTGCGCAGTTCTGAACACTCTTTCTGTAGAAAATGCAAGTGGACATTCGGAGCGCTAAGAGGGTAATAGTGGAAAAAGGAATATATTCAAATATAAACTACACAGTAGCATTCTGTGAAAATTCTTTCTGTTCTGTGCATTCAACTAACAGAGTTGAACCTTACTTTTGATTGAGCCGTTCTGAAACACTCATTCTGTAGAAACTGCAATTGGACATGCTAAGCGCTAAGAGGCCTACATTGGGAAAAAGAATATCTTCAAATAAAAACTACACAGATGCATTCTGTGAAACTTATTTCTGATCTGTAAATTCAGTTAACAGAGATAAAACATATTTTTGATTGAGCAGTTATGAAACACTCTTTTTGTAGAAAATGCAAGTGGAGATTCGGAGCGCTAAGAGGGTAATAGTGGAAAAAGGAATGTCTTCAAATATAAACTACACAGAATCATTCGGTGAAACTTCTTTCTGATCTGTGCATTCAGCTAACAGAGTTAAACCATACTTTTGATTGAGCAGATCTGAACACTCTTTCTGTAGAAAATGCAACTGGACATTTGGAGCGCTAAGAGCGTAGTAGTGGAAAAAGGAATATATTCAAATATAAACTACACAGAAGCATTCTGTGAAACTTCTTTCTGATCTGAGCATTCAGCTAACAGAGTTAAACCATACTTTTGATTGAGCAGTTTTGAAACAGTCTGTCTGTAGAAAATGCAACTGGACATTCGTAGCGCTAAGTGGGTAATAGTGGAAAAAAGAATATGTTCAAATATAAACTACACAGAAGCATTGTATGAAACTTCTTTCTGTTCTGTGCATTCAACTAACAGAGTTGAACCTTACTTTTGATTGAGCGTTTCTGAAACACTCTTTCTGTAGAAACTGCAATTGGACATTCTGAGCGCTAAGAGGCCTATATTGGGAAAAATAATATCTTCAAATAAAAACTACACAGAAGGATTGTGTGAAACTTATTTCTGATATGTTCATTAAGCTAACAGAGTTAAACCATACTTTTGATTGCGCAGTTCTGAACACTCCTTCTGTAGAAAATGCAAGTGGACATTCGGAGCGCTAAGAGGGTAATAGTGGAAAAAGGAATATATTAAAATATAAACTACACAGTAGCATTCTGTGAAAATTCTTTCTGTTCTGTGCATTCAACTAACAGAGTTGAACCTTACTTTTGATTGAGCCGTTCTGAAACACTCTTTCTGTAGAAACTGCAATTGGACATGCTAAGCGCTAAGAGGTCTATATTGGGAAAAAGAATATCTACAAATAAAAACTACACAGATGCATTCTGTGAAACTTATTTCTGATCTGTAAATTCAGTTAACAGAGATAAAACATATTTTTGATTGAGCAGTTATGAAACACTCTTTCTGTAGAAAATGCAAGTGGAGATTCGGAGCGCTAAGAGGGTAATAGTGGAAAAAGGAAGGTCTCCAAATATAAACTACACAGAATCATTCTGTGAAACTTCTTTCTGATATGTGCATTCAGCTAACAGAGTTAAACCATACTTTTGATTGAGCAGATCTGAACACTCTTTCTGTAGAAAATGCAACTGGACATTTGGAGCGCTAAGAGAGTAGTAGTGGAAAAAGGAATATATTCAAATATAAACTACACAGAAGCATTCTGTGAAACTTCTTTCTGATCTGAGCATTCAGCTAACAGAGTTAAACCATACTTTTGATTGAGCAGTTTTGAAACTCTCTGTCTGTAGGAAATGCAACTGGACATTCGTAGCGCTAAGTGGGTAATAGTGGAAGAAAGAATATGTTCAAATATAAACTAAACAGAAGCATTGTATGAAACTTCTTTCTGTTCTGTGCATTCAACTAACAGAGTTGAACCTTACTTTTGATTGAGCCGTTCTGAAACACTCTTTCTGTAGAAACTGCAATTGGACATTCTGAGCGCTAAGAGGCCTATATTGGGAAAAAGAATGTCTACAAATAAAAACTACACAGAAGAATTGTGTGAAACTTCTTTCCGTTCTGTTTGTTCAACTAAAAGAGTTGAACCTTACTTTTGATTGAGCCGTTCTGAAACACTGTTTCTGTAGAAAATGCAAGTGGAGATTCGGAGCGCTAAGAGGGTAATAGTGGAAAAAGGAATGTCTCCAAATATAAACTACACAGAATCATTCTGTGAAACTTCTTTCTGATCTGTGCATTCAGCTAACAGAGTTAAACCATACTTTAGATTGAGCAGATCTGAACACTCTTTCTGTAGAAAATGCAACTGGACATTTGGAGCGCTAAGAGAGTAGTAGTGGAAAAAGGAATATATTCAAATATATACTACACAGAAGCATTCTGTGAAACTTATTTCTGATCTGTGCATTCAGCTAACAGAGTTAAACCATACTTTTGATTGAGCAGTTTTGAAACACTCTGTCTGTAGAAAATGCAACTGGACATTCGTAGCGCTAAGTGGGTAATAGTGGAAAAAAGAATATGTTCAAATATAAACTACACAGAAGCATTGTATGAAACTTCTTTCTGTTCTGTGCATTCAACTAACAGAGTTGAACCTTACTTTTGATTGAGCCTTTCTGAAACACTCTTTCTGTAGAAACTGCAATTGGACATTCTGAGCGCTATGAGGCCTATATTGGGAAAAATAATATCTTCAAATAAAAACTACACAGAAGCATTGTGTGAAACTTATTTCTGATATGTTCATTAAGCTAACAGAGTTAAACCATACTTTTGATTGCGCAGTTCTGAACACTCTTTCTGTAGAAAATGCAAGTGGATATTCGGACCGCTAAGAGGGTAATAGTGGAAAAAGGAATATATTCAAATATAAACTACACAGTAGCATTCTGTGAAAATTCTTTCTGTTCTGTGCATTCAACTAACAGAGTTGAACCTTACTTTTGATTGAGCCGTTCTGAAACACTCTTTCTGTAGAAACTGCAATTGGACATGCTAAGCGCTAAGAGTCCTACATTGGGAAAAAGAATATCTTCAAATAAATACTACACAGATGCATTCTGTGAAACTTATTTCTGATCTGTAAATTCAGTTAACAGAGATAAAACATATTTTTGATTGAGCAGTTATGAAACACCCTTTTTGTAGAAAATGCAAGTGGAGATTCGGAGCGCTAAGGGGGTAATAGTGGAAAAAGGAATGTCTTCAAATATAAATTACACAGAATCATTCGATGAAACTTCTTTCTGATCTGTGAATTCAGCTAACAGGGTTAAACCATACTTTTGATTGAGCAGATCTGAACACTCTTTCTGTAGATAATGCAACTGGACATTTGGAGCGCTAAGAGCGTAGTAGTGGAAAAAGGAATATATTCAAATATAAACTACACAGAAGCATTCTGTGAAACTTCTTTCTGATCTGAGCATTCAGCTAACAGAGTTAAACCATACTTTTGATTGCGCAGTTCTGAACACTCTTTCTGTAGAAAATGCAAGTGGACATTCGGAGCGCTAAGAGGGTAATAGTGGAAAAAGGAATATATTCAAATATAAACTACACAGTAGCATTCTGTGAAAATTCTTTCTGTTCTGTGCATTCAACTAACAGAGTTGAACCTTACTTTTGATTGAGCCGTTCTGAAACACTCTTTCTGTAGAAACTGCAATTGGACATGCTAAGCGCTAAGAGGCCTACATTGGGAAAAAGAATATCCTCAAATAAAAACTACACAGATGCATTCTGTGAAACTTATTTCTGATCTGTAAATTCAGTTAACAGAGATAAAACATATTTTTGATTGAGCAGTTATGAAACACTCTTTTTGTAGAAAATGCAAGTGGAGATTCGGAGCGCTAAGAGGGTAATAGTGGAAAAAGGAATGTCTTCAAATATAAACTACACAGAATCATTCGGTGAAACTTCTT
Organism: Symphalangus syndactylus; assembly: GCF_028878055.3. Classification (NCBI taxonomy): domain Eukaryota; kingdom Metazoa; phylum Chordata; class Mammalia; order Primates; family Hylobatidae; genus Symphalangus; species Symphalangus syndactylus. Next base: position 6,868,068 of record NC_072426.2, on the reverse strand, counting down.
TCTGATCTGTGCATTCAGCTAACAGAGTTAAACCATACTTTTGATTGAGCAGATCTGAACACTCTTTCTGTAGAAAATGCAACTGGACATTTGGAGCGCTAAGAGCGTAGTAGTGGAAAAAGGAATATATTCAAATATAAACTACACAGAAGCATTCTGTGAAACTTCTTTCTGATCTGAGCATTCAGCTAACAGAGTTAAACCATACTTTGGATTGAGCAGTTTTGAAACACTCTGTCTGTAGAAAATGCAACTGGACATTCGTAGCGCTAAGTGGGTAATAGTGTAAAAAAGAATATGTTCAAATATAAACTACACAGAAGCATTGTATGAAACTTCTTTCTGTTCTGTGCATTCAACTAACAGAGTTGAACCTTACTTTTGATTGAGCCGTTCTGAAACACTCTTTCTGTAGAAACTGCAATTGGACATTCTGAGCGCTAAGAGGCCTATATTGGGAAAAAGAATGTCTACAAATAAAATCTACACAGAAGAATTGTGTGAAACTTCTTTCTGTTCTGTTTGTACACCTAAAAGAGTTGAAACTTAGTTTTCATTGAGCCGTTCTGAAACACTCTTTCTGTAGAAAATGCAAGTGGAGATTCGGAGCGCTAAGAGGGTAATAGTGGAAAAAGGAATGTCTCCAAATATAAACTACACAGAATCATTCTGTGAAACTTCTTTCTGATCTGTGCATTCAGCTACCAGAGTTAAACCATACTTTTCATTGAGCAGATCTGAACACTCTTTCTGTAGAAAATGCAACTGGACATTTGGAGCGCTAAGAGAGTAGTAGTGGAAAAAGGAATATATTCAAATATAAACTACACAGAAGCATTCTGTGAAACTTCTTTCTGATCTGAGCATTCAGCTAACAGAGTTAAACCATACTTTTGATTGAGCAGTTTTGAAACACTCTGTCTGTAGAAAATGCAACTGGACATTCGTAGCGCTAAGTGGGTAATAGTGGAAAAAAGAATATGTTCAAATATAAAATACACAGAAGCATTGTATGAAACTACTTTCTGTTCTGTGCATTCAACTAACAGAGTTGAACCTTACTTTTGATTGAGCCTTTCTGAAACACTCTTTCTGTAGAAACTGCAATTGGACATTCTGAGCGCTAAGAGGCCTCTATTGGGAAAAATAATATCTTCAAATAAAAACTACACAGAAGCATTGTGTGAAACTTATTTCTGATATGTTCATTAAGCTAACAGAGTTAAACCATACTTTTAATTGCGCAGTTCTGAACACTCTTTCTGTAGAAAATGCAAGTGGACATTCGGAGCGCTAAGAGGGTAATAGTGGAAAAAGGAATATATTCAAATATAAACTACAAAGTAGCATTCTGTGAAAATTCTTTCTGTTCTGTGCATTCAACTAACAGAGTTTAACCTTACTTTTGATTGAGCCGTTCTGAAACACTGTTTCTGTAGAAACTGCAATTGGACATGCTAAGCGCTATGAGGCCTACATTGGGAAAAAGAATATCTTCAAATAAAAACTACACAGATGCATTCTGTGAAACTTATTTCTGATCTGTAAAATCAGTTAACAGAGATAAAACATATTTTTGATTGAGCAGTCATGAAACACTCTTTTTGTAGAAAATGCAAGTGGAGATTCGGAGCGCTAAGAGGGTAATAGTGGAAAAAGGAATGTCTTCAAATATAAATTACACAGAATCATTCGGTGAAACTTCTTTCTGATCTGTGCATTCAGCTAACAGATTTAAACCATACTTTTGATTGAGCAGTTTTGAAACACTCTGTCTGTAGAAAATGCAACTGGACATTCGTAGCGCTAAGTGGGTAATACTGGAAAAAAGAATATGTTCAAATATAAACTACACAGAAGCATTGTATGAAACTTCTTTCTGTTCTGTGCATTCAACTAACAGAGTTGAACCTTACTTTTGATTGAGCCTTTCTGAAACACTCTTTCTGTAGAAACTGCAATTGGACATTCTGAGCGCTAAGAGGCCTCTATTGGGAAAAATAATATCTTCAAATAAAAACTACACAGAAGCATTGTGTGAAACTTATTTCTGATATGTTCATTAAGCTAACAGAGTTAAACCATACTTTTGATTGCGCAGTTCTGAACACTCTTTCTGTAGAAAATGCAAGTGGACATTCGGAGCGCTAAGAGGGTAATAGTGGAAAAAGGAATATATTCAAATATAAACTACACAGTAGTCTTCTCTGAAAATTTTTCTGTTCTGTGCATTCAACTAACAGAGTTGAACCTTACTTTTGATTGAGCCGTTCTGAAACACTCTTTCTGTAGAAACTGCAATTCGACATGCTAAGCGCTAAGAGGCCTACATTGGGAAAAAGAATATCTTCAAATAAAAACTACACAGATGCATTCTGTGAAACTTATTTCTGATCTGTAAATTCAGTTAACAGAGATAAAACATATTTTTGATTGAGCAGTTATGAAACACTCTTTTTGTAGAAAATGCAAGTGGAGATTCGGAGTGCTAAGAGGGTAATAGTGGAAAAAGGAATGTCTCCAAATATAAACTACACAGAATCATTCTGTGAAACTTCTTTCTGATCTGTGCATTCAGCTAACAGAGTTAAACCATACTTTTCATTGAGCAGATCTGAACACTCTTTCTGTAGAAAATGCAACTGGACATTTGGAGCACTAAGAGAGTAGTAGTGGAAAAAGGAATATATTCAAATATAAACTACACAGAAGCATTCTGTGAAACTTCCTTCTGATCTGAGCATTCAGCTAACAGAGTTAAACCATACTTTTGATTGAGCAGTTTTGAAACACTCTGTCTGTAGAAAATGCAACTGGACATTCGTAGCGCTAAGTGGGTAATAGTGGTAAAAAGAATATGTTCAAATATAAACTACACAGAAGCATTGTATGAAACTTCTTTCTGTTCTGTGCATTCAACTAACAGAGTTGAACCTTACTTTTGATTGAGCCTTTCTGAAACACTCTTTCTGTAGAAACTGCAATTGGACATTCTGAGCGCTAAGAGGCCTCTATTGGGAAAAATAATATCTTCAAATAAAAACTACACAGAAGCATTGTGTGAAACTTATTTCTGATATGTTCATTAAGCTAACAGAGTTAAACCATACTTTTCATTGCGCAGTTCTGAACAGTCTTTCTATAGAAAATGCAAGTGGACATTCGGAGCGCTAAGAGGGTAATAGTGGAAAAAGGAATATATTCAAATATAACTACAAAGTAGCATTCTGTGAAAATACTTTCTGTTCTGTGCATTCAACTAACAGAGTTGAACCTTACTTTTGATTGAGCCGTTCTGAAACACTGTTTCTGTAGAAACTGCAATTGGACATGCTAAGCGCTAAGAGGCCTACATTGGGAAAAAGAATATCTTCGAATAAAAACTACACAGATGCATTCTGTGAAACTTATTTCTGATCTGTAAAATCAGTTAACAGAGATAAAACATATTTTTGATTGAGCAGTCATGAAACACTCTTTTTGTAGAAAATGCAAGTGGAGATTCGGAGCGCTAAGAGGGTAATAGTGGAAAAAGGAATGTCTTCAAATATAAATTACACAGAATCATTCGGTGAAACTTCTTTCTGATCTGTGCATTCAGCTAACAGATTTAAACCATACTTTTGATTGAGCAGTTTTGAAACACTCTGTCTGTAGAAAATGCAACTGGACATTCGTAGCGCTAAGTGGGTAATAGTGGAAAAAAGAATATGTTCAAATATAAACTACACAGAAGCATTGTATGAAACTTCTTTCTGTTCTGTGCATTCAACTAACAGAGTTGAACCTTACTTTTGATTGAGCCTTTCTGAAACACTCTTTCTGTAGAAACTGCAATTGGACATTCTGAGCGCTAAGAGGCCTCTATTGGGAAAAATAATATCTTCAAATAAAAACTACACAGAAGCATTGTGTGAAACTTATTTCTGATATGTTCATTAAGCTAACAGAGTTAAACCATACTTTTGATTGCGCAGTTCTGAACACTCTTTCTGTAGAAAATGCAAGTGGACATTCGGAGCGCTAAGAGGGTAATAGTGGAAAAAGGAATATATTCAAATATAAACTACACAGTAGACTTCTGTGAAAATTTTTCTGTTCTGTGCATTCAACTAACAGAGTTGAACCTTACTTTTGATTGAGCCGTTCTGAAACACTCTTTCTGTAGAAACTGCAATTCGACATGCTAAGCGCTAAGAGGCCTACATTGGGAAAAAGAATATCTTCAAATAAAAACTACACAGATGCATTCTGTGAAACTTATTTCTGATCTGTAAATTCAGTTAACAGAGATAAAACATATTTTTGATTGAGCAGTTATGAAACACTCTTTTTGTAGAAAATGCAAGTGGAGATTCGGAGCGCTAAGAGGGTAATAGTGGAAAAAGGAATGTCTCCAAATATAAACTACACAGAATCATTCTGTGAAACTTCTTTCTGATCTGTGCATTCAGCTAACAGAGTTAAACCATACTTTTGATTGAGCAGATCTGAACACTCTTTCTGTAGAAAATGCAACTGGACATTTGGAGCGCTAAGAGCGTAGTAGTGGAAAAAGGAATATATTCAAATATAAACTACACAGAAGCATTCTGTGAAACTTCTTTCTGATCTGAGCATTCAGCTAACAGAGTTAAACCATACTTTTGATTGAGCAGTTTTGAAACACTCTGTCTGTAGAAAATGCAACTGGACATTCGTAGCGCTAAGTGGGTAATAGTGGAAAAAAGAATATGTTCAAATATAAACTACACAGAAGCATTGTATGAAACTTCTTTCTGTTCTGTGCATTCAACTAACAGAGTTGAACCTTACTTTTGATTGAGCCGTTCTGAAACACTCTTTCTGTAGAAACTGCAATTGGGCATTCTGAGCGCTAAGAGGCCTATATTGGGAAAAATAATATCTTCAAAAAAAAGTACACAGAAGCATTGTGTGAAACTTATTTCTGATATGTTCATTAAGCTAACAGAGTTAAACCATACTTTTGATTGCGCAGTTCTGAACACTCCTTCTGTAGAAAATGCAAGTGGACATTCGGAGCGCTAAGAGGGTAATAGTGGAAATAGAAATATATTCAAATATAAACTACACAGTAGCATTCTGTGAAAATTCTTTCTGTTCTGTGCATCAACTAAAAGAGTTGAACCTTACTTTTGATTCAGCCGTTCTGAAACACTCTTTCTGTAGAAACTGCAATTGGACATGCTAAGCGCTAAGAGGTCTATACTGGGATAAAGAATATCTTCAAATAAAAACTACACAGATGCATTCTGTGAAACTTATTTCTGATCTGTAAATTCAGTTAACAGAGATAAAACATATTTTTGATTGAGCAGTTATGAAACACTCTTTCTGTAGAAAATGCAAGTGGAGATTCGGAGCGCTAAGAGGGTAATAGTGGAAAAAGGAAGGTCTCCAAATATAAACTACACAGAATCATTCTGTGAAACTTCTTTCTGATCTGTGCATTCAGCTAACAGAGTTAAACCATACTTTTGATTGAGCAGATCTGAACACTCTTTCATTAGAAAAAGCAACTGGACATTTGGAGCGCTAAGAGAGTAGTAGTGGAAAAAGGAATATATTCAAATATAAACTACACAGAAGCATTCTGTGAAACTTCTTTCTGATCTGAGCATTCAGCTAACAGAGTTAAACCATACTTTTGATTGAGCAGTTTTGAAACACTCTGTCTGTAGAAAATGCAACTGGACATTCGTAGCGCTAAGTGGGTAATAGTGGAAAAAAGAATATGTTCAAATATAAACTACACAGAAGCATTGTATGAAACTTCTTTCTGTTCTGTGCATTCAACTAACAGAGATGAACCTTACCTTTGATTGAGCCGTTCTGAAACACTCTTTCTGTAGAAACTGCAATTGGACATTCTAAGCGCTAAGAGGCCTATATTGGGAAAAAGAATGTATACAAATAAAAACTACACAGAAAATTTTGTGAAACTTCTTTCTGTTCTGTTTGTTCAACTAAAAGAGTTGAACCTTACTTTTGATTGAGCCGTTCTGAAACACTCTTTCTGTAGAAAATGCAAGTGGAGATTCGGAGCGCTAGGAGGGTAATAGTGGAAAAAGGAATGTCTCCACATATAAACTACACAGAATCATTCTGTGAAACTTCTTTCTGATATGTGCATTCAGCTAACAGAGTTAAACCATACTTTTGATTGAGCAGATCTGAACAATCTTTCTGTAGAAAATGCAACTGGACGTTTGGAGCGCTAAGAGAGTAGTAGTGGAAAAAGGAATATATTCAAATATAAACTACACAGATGCATTCTGTGAAACTTCTTTCTGATCTGAGCATTCAGCTAACAGATTTAAACCATACTTTTGATTGAGCAGTTTTGAAACACTCTGTCTGTAGAAAATGCAACTGGACATTCGTAGCGCTAAGTGGGTAATAGTGGAAAAAAGAATATGTTCAAATATAAACTACACAGAAGCATTGTATGAAACTTCTTTCTGTTCTGTGCATTCAACTAACAGAGTTGAACCTTACTTTTGATTGAGCCTTTCTGAAACACTCTTTCTGTAGAAACTGCAATTGGACATTCTGAGCGCTAAGAGGCCTCTATTGGGAAAAATAATATCTTCAAATAAAAACTACACAGAAGCATTGTGTGAAACTTATTTCTGATATGTTCATTAAGCTAACAGAGTTAAACCATACTTTTGATTGCGCAGTTCTGAACAGTCTTTCTTTAGAAAATGCAAGTGGACATTCGGAGCGCTAGGAGGGTAATAGTGGAAAAAGGAATATATTCAAATATAACTACAAAGTAGCATTCTGTGAAAATTCTTTCTGTTCTGTGCATTCAACTAACAGAGTTGAACCTTACTTTTGATTGAGCCGTTCTGAAAAACTGTTTCTGTAGAAACTGCAATTGGACATGCTAAGCGCTAAGAGGCCTACATTGGGAAAAAGAATATCCTCAAATAAAAACTACACAGATGCATTCTGTGAAAATTATTTCTGATCTGTAAATTCAGTTAACAGAGATAAAACATATTTTTGATTGAGCAGTTATGAAACACCCTTTTTGTAGAAAATGCAAGTGGAGATACGGAGCGCTAAGGGGGTAATTGTGGAAAAAGGAATGTCTTCAAATATAAATTACACAGAATCATTCGGTGAAACTTCTTTCTGATCTGTGCATTCAGCTAACAGAGTTAAACCATACTTTTGATTGAGCAGATCTGAACACTCTTTCTGTAGAAAATGCAACTGGACATTTGGAGCGCTAAGAGCGTAGTAGTGGAAAAAGGAATATATTCAAATATAAACTACACAGAAGCATTCTGTGAAACTTCTTTCTGATCTGAACATTCAGCTAACAGAGTTAAACCATACTTTTGATTGAGCAGTTTTGAAACACTCTGTCTGTAGAAAATGCAACTGGACATTCGTAGCGCTAGGTGGGTAATAGTGGAAAAAAGAATATTTTCAAATATAAACTACACAGAAGCATTGTATGAAACTTCTTTCTGTTCTGTGCATTCAACTAACAGAGTTGAACCTTACTTTTGATTGAGCCGTTCTGAAACACTCTTTCTGTAGAAACTGCAATTGGACATTCTGAGCCCTAAGAGGCCTATATTGGGAAAAAGAATGTCTACAAATAAAATCTACACAGAAGAATTGTGTGAAACGTATTTCTGTTCTGTTTGTTCAACTAAAAGAGTTGAACCTTAGTTTTGATTGAGCCGTTCTGAAACTCTCTTTCTGTAGAAAATGCAAGTGGAGATTCGGAGCGCTAAGAGGGTAATAGTGGAAAAAGGAATGTCTCCAAATATAAACTACACAGAATCATTCTGTGAAACTTCTTTCTGATCTGTGCATTCAGCTAACAGAGTTAAACCATACTTTGATTGAGCAGATCTGAACACTCTTTCTGTAGAAAATGCAACTGGACATTTGGAGCGCTAAGAGAGTAGTAGTGGAAAAAGGAATATATTCAAATATAAACTACACAGAAGCATTCTGTGAAACTTCTTTCTGATCTGAGCATTCAGCTAACAGAGTTAAACCATACTTTTGATTGAGCAGTTTTGAAACACTCTGTCTGTAGAAAATGCAACTGGACATTCGTAGCGCTAAGTGGGTAATAGTGGAAAAAAGAATATGTTCAAATATAAACTACACAGAAGCATTGTATGAAACTACTTTCTGTTCTGTGCATTCAACTAACAGAGTTGAACCTTACTTTTGATTGAGCCTTTCTGAAACACTCTTTCTGTAGAAACTGCAATTGGACATTCTGAGCGCTAAGAGGCCTCTATTGGGAAAAATAATATCTTCAAATAAAAACTACACAGAAGCATTGTGTGAAACTTATTTCTGATATGTTCATTAAGCTAACAGAGTTAAACCATACTTTTGATTGCGCAGTTCTGAACACTCTTTCTGTAGGAAATGCAAGTGGACATTCGGAGCGCTAAGAGGGTAATAGTGGAAAAAGGAATATATTCAAATATAAACTACACAGTAGACTTCTGTGAAAATTTTTCTGTTCTGTGCATTCAACTAACAGAGTTGAACCTTACTTTTGATTGAGCCGTTCTGAAACACTCTTTCTGTAGAAACTGCAATTGGACATGCTAAGCGCTAAGAGGCCTACATTGGGAAAAAGAATATCTTCAAATAAAAACTACACAGATGCATTCTGTGAAACTTATTTCTGATCTGTAAATTCAGTTAACAGAGATAAAACATATTTTTGATTGAGCAGTCATGAAACACTCTTTTTGTAGAAAATGCAAGTGGAGATTCGGAGCGCTAAGAGGGTAATAGTGGAAAAAGGAATGTCTCCAAATATAAACTACACAGAATCATTCTGTGAAACTTCTTTCTGATCTGTGCATTCAGCTAACAGAGTTAAACCATACTTTTGATTGAGCAGATCTGAACACTCTTTCTGTAGAAAATGCAACTGGACATTTGGAGCGCTAAGAGCGTAGTAGTGGAAAAAGGAATATATTCAAATATAAACTACACAGAAGCATTCTGTGAAACTTCTTTCTGATCTGAGCATTCAGCTAACAGAGTTAAACCATACTTTTGATTGAGCAGTTTTGAAACACTCTGTCTGTAGAAAATGCAACTGGACATTCGTAGCGCTAAGTGGGTAATAGTGGAAAAAAGAATATGTTCAAATATAAACTACACAGAAGCATTGTATGAAACTTCTTTCTGTTCTGTGCATTCAACTAACAGAGTTGAACCTTACTTTTGATTGAGCCGTTCTGAAACACTCTTTCTGTAGAAACTGCAATTGGGCATTCTGAGCGCTAAGAGGCCTATATTGGGAAAAATAATATCTTCAAAAAAAAGTACACAGAAGCATTGTGTGAAACTTATTTCTGATATGTTCATTAAGCTAACAGAGTTAAACCATACTTTTGATTGCGCAGTTCTGAACACTCCTTCTGTAGAAAATGCAAGTGGACATTCGGAGCGCTAAGAGGGTAATAGTGGAAATAGAAATATATTCAAATATAAACTACACAGTAGCATTCTGTGAAAATTCTTTCTGTTCTGTGCATCAACTAAAAGAGTTGAACCTTACTTTTGATTCAGCCGTTCTGAAACACTCTTTCTGTAGAAACTGCAATTGGACATGCTAAGCGCTAAGAGGTCTATACTGGGATAAAGAATATCTTCAAATAAAAACTACACAGATGCATTCTGTGAAACTTATTTCTGATCTGTAAATTCAGTTAACAGAGATAAAACATATTTTTGATTGAGCAGTTATGAAACACTCTTTCCGTAGAAAATGCAAGTGGAGATTCGGAGCGCTAAGAGGGTAATAGTGGAAAAAGGAAGGTCTCCAAATATAAACTACACAGAATCATTCTGTGAAACTTCTTTCTGATCTGTGCATTCAGCTAACAGAGTTAAACCATACTTTTGATTGAGCAGATCTGAACACTCTTTCTGTAGAAAATGCAACTGGACATTTGGAGCGCTAAGAGAGTAGTAGTGGAAAAAGGAATATATTCAAATATAAACTACACAGAAGCATTCTGTGAAACTTCTTTCTGATCTCAGCATTCAGCTAACAGAGTTAAACCATACTTTTGATTGAGCAGTTTTGAAACACTCTGTCTGCAGCAAATGCAACTGGACATTCGTAGCGCTAAGTGGGTAATAGTGGAAAAAAGAATATGTTCAAATATAAACTACACAGAAGCATTGTATGAAACTTCTTTCTGTTCTGTGCATTCAACTAACAGAGTTGAACCTTACTTTTGATTGAGCCGTTCTGAAACACTCTTTCTGTAGAAACTGCAATTGGACATTCTGAGCGCTAAGAGGCCTATATTGGGAAAAAGAATGTATACAAATAAAAACTACACAGAAGAATTGTGTGAAACTTCTTTCTGTTCTGTTTGTTCAACTAAAAGAGTTGAAACTTACATTTGATTGAGCCGTTCTGAAACACTCTTTCTGTAGAAAATGCAAGTGGAGATTCGGAGCGCTAGGAGGGTAATAGTGGAAAAAGGAATGTCTCCAAATATAAACTACAGAGAATCATTCTGTGAAACTTCTTTCTGATCTGTGCATTCAGCTAACAGAGTTAAACCATACTTTTGATTGAGCAGATCTGAACACTCTTTCTGTAGAAAATGCAACTGGACGTTTGGAGCGCTAAGAGAGTAGTAGTGGAAAAAGGAATATATTCAAATATAAACTACACAGAAGCATTCTGTGAAACTTCTTTCTGATCTGTGCATTCAGCTAACAGAGTTAAACCATACTTTTGATTGAGCAGTTTTGAAACACTCTGTCTGTAGAAAATGCAACTGGACATTCGTAGCGCTAAGTGGGTAATAGTGGAAAAAAGAATATGTTCAAATATAAACTACACAGAAGCATTGTATGAAACTTCTTTCTGTTCTGTGCATTCAACTAACAGAGTTGAACCTTACTTTTGATTGAGCCTTTCTGAAACACTCTTTCTGTAGAAACTGCAATTGGACATTCTGAGCGCTAAGAGGCCTATATTGGGAGAAATAATATCTTCAAATAAAAACTACACAGAAGCATTGTGTGAAACTTATTTCTGATATGTTCATTAAGCTAACAGAGTTAAACCATACTTTTGATTGCGCAGTTCTGAACACTCTTTCTGTAGAAAATGCAAGTGGACATTCGGAGCGCTAAGAGTGTAATATTGGAAAAAGGAATATATTCAAATATAAACTACACAGTAGCATTCTGTGAAAATACTTTCTGTTCTGTGCATTCAACTAACAGAGTTGAACCTTACTTTTGATTGAGCCGTTCTGAAACACTCTTTCTGTAGAAACTGCAATTGGACATGCTAAGCGCTAAGAGGCCTACATTGGGAAAAAGAATATCTTCAAATAAAAACTACACAGATGCATTCTGTGAAACTTATTTCTGATCTGTAAATTCAGTTAACAGAGATAAAACATATTTTTGATTGAGCAGTTATGAAACACTCTTTTTGTAGAAAATGCAAGTGGAGATTCGGAGCGCTAAGAGGGTAATAGTGGAAAAAGGAATGTCTTCAAATATAAACTACACAGAATCATTCGGTGAAACTTCTTTCTGATCTGTGCATTCAGCTAACAGAGTTAAACCATACTTTTGATTGAGCAGATCTGAACACTCTTTCTGTAGAAAATGCAACTGGACATTTGGAGCGCTAAGAGCGTAGTAGTGGAAAAAGGAATATATTCAAATATAAACTACACAGAAGCATTCTGTGAAACTTCTTTCTGATCTGAGCATTCAGCTAACAGAGTTAAACCATACTTTTGATTGAGCAGTTTTGAAACACTCTGTCTGTAGAAAATACAACTGGACATTCGTAGCGCTAAGTGGGTAATAGTGGAAAAAAGAATATGTTCAAATATAAACTACACAGAAGCATTGTATGAAACTTCTTTCTGTTCTGTGCATTCAACTAACAGAGTTGAACCTTACTTTTGATTGAGCCGTTCTGAAACACTCTTTCTGTAGAAACTGCAATTGGACATTCTGAGCGCTGAGAGGCCTATATTGGGAAAAAAAATGTCTACAGATAAAAACTACACAGAAGAATTGTGTGAAACTTCTTTCTGTTCTGTTTGTTCAACTAAAAGAGTTGAACCTTAGTTTTGATTGAGCCGTTCTGAAACACTCTTTCTGTAGAAAATGCAAGTGGACATTCGGAGCGCTAAGAGGGTAATAGTGGAAAAAGGAATGTCTCCAAATATAAACTACACAGAATCATTCTGTGAAACTTCTTTCTGATATGTGCATTCAGCTAACAGAGTTAAACCATACTGTTGATTGAGCAGATGTGAACACTCTTTCTGTAGAAAATGCAACTGGACATTTGGAGCGCTAAGAGAGTAGTAGTGGAAAAAGGAATATATTCAAATATAAACTACACAGAAGCATTCTGTGAAACTTCTTTCTGATCTGAGCATTCAGCTAACAGAGATAAACCATACTTTTGATTGAGCAGTTTTGAAACACTCTGTCTGTAGAAAATGCAACTGGACATTCGTAGCGCTAAGTGGGTAATAGTGGAAAAAAGAATATGTTCAAATATAAACTACATAGAAGCATTGTATGAAACTTCTTTCTGTTCTGTGCATTCAACTAACAGAGTTGAACCTTACTTTTGATTGAGCCTTTCTGAAACACTCTTTCTGTAGAAATTGCAATTGGACATTCTGAGCGCTAAGAGGCCTATATTGGGAAAAATAATATCTTCAAATAAAAACTACACAGAAGCATTGTGTGAAACTTATTTCTGCTCTGTAAATTCAGTTAACAGAGATAAAACATATTTTTGATTTAGCAGTTATGAAACACTCTTTCTGTAGAAAATGCAAGTGGACATTCGGAGCACTAAGAGGGTAATAGTGCAAAAAGGAATGTCTCCAAATATAAACTACACAGAATCATTCTGTGAAACTTCTTTCTGATCTGTGCATTCAGCTAACAGAATTAAACCATACTTTTGATTGAGCAGATCTGAACACTCTTTCTGTGGAAAATGCAACTGGACATTTGGAGCGCTAAGAGAGTAGTAGTGGAAAAAGGAATATATTCAAATATAAACTACACAGAAGCATTCTGTGAAACTTCTTTCTGATCTGAGCGTTCAGCTAACAGAGTTAAACCATACTTTTGATTGAGCAGTTTTGAAACACTCTGTCTGTAGAAAATGCAACTGGACCTTCGTAGCGCTAAGTGGGTAATAGTGGAAAAAAGAATATTTTCAAATATAAACTACACAGCGGCATTGTATGAAACTTCTTTCTGTTCTGTGCATTCAACTAACAGAGTTGAACCTTACTTTTGATTGAGCCTTTCTGAAACACTCTTTCTGTAGAAACTGCAATTGGACATTCTGAGCGCTAAGAGGCCTATATTGGGAAAAATAATATCTTCAAATAAAAACTACACAGAAGCATTGTGTGAAACTTATTTCTGATATGTTCATTAAGCTAACAGAGTTAAACCATACTTTTGATTGCGCAGTTCTGAACACTCTTTCTGTAGAAAATGCAAGTGGACATTCGTAGCGCTAAGAGGGTAATAGTGGAAAAAGGAATATATTCAAATATAAACTACACAGTAGCATTCTGTGAAAATTCTGTCTGTTCTGTGCATTCAACTAACAGAGTTGAACCTTACTTTTGATTGAGTCGTTCTGAAACACTCTTTCTGTAGAAACTGCAATTGGACATGCTAAGCGCTAAGAGGCCTACATTGGGAAAAAGAATATCTTCAAATAAAAACTACACAGATGCATTCTGTGAAACTTATTTCTGATCTGTAAATTCAGTTAACAGAGATAAAACATATTTTTGATTGAGCAGTTATGAAACACTCTTTTTGTAGAAAATGCAAGTGGAGATTCGGAGCGCTAAGAGGGTAATAGTGGAAAAAGGAATGTCTCCAAATATAAACTACACAGAATCATTCTGTCAAACTTCTTTCTGATCTGTGCATTCAGCTAACAGAGTTAAACCATACTTTTGATTGAGCAGATCTGAACACTCTTTCTGTAGAAAATGCAAATGGACATTTGGAGCGCTAAGAGAGTAGTAGTGAAAAAGGAATATATTCAAATATAAACTACACAGAAGCATTCTGTGAAACTTCTTTCTGATCTGAGCATTCAGCTAACAGAGTTAAACCATACTTTTGATTGAGCAGTTTTGAAACACTCTGTCTGTAGAAAATGCAACTGAACATTCGTAGCGCTAAGTGGGTAATAGTGGAAAAAAGAATATGTTCAAATATAAACTACACAGAAGCATTGTATGAAACTTCTTTCTGTTCTGTGCATTCAACTAACAGAGTTGAACCTTACTTTTGATTGAGCCTTTCTGAAACACTCTTTCTGTAGAAACTGCAATTGGACATGCTAAGCGCTAAGAGGCCTACATTGGGAAAAAGAATACTTCAAATAAAAACTACACAGATGCATTCTGTGAAACTTATTTCTGATCTGTAAATTCAGTTAACAGAGATAAAACATATTTTTGATTGAGCAGTTTTGAAACACTCTTTTTGTAGAAAATGCAAGTGGAGATTCAGAGCGCTAAGTGGGTAATAGTGGAAAAAGGAATGTCTTCAAATATAAACTACACAGAATCATTCGGTGAAACTTCTTTCTGAACTGTGCATTCAGCTAACAGAGTTAAACCATAATTTTGATTGAGCAGATCTGAACACTCTTTCTGTAGTAAATGCAACTGGACATTTGGAGCGCTAAGAGCGTAGTAGTGGAAAAAGGAATATATTCAAATATAAACTACACAGAAGCATTCTGTGAAACTTCTTTCTCATCTGAGCATTCAGCTAACAGAGTTAAACCATACTTTTGATTGAGCAGTTTTGAAACACTCTGTCTGTAGAAAATGCAACTGGACATTCGTAGCGCTAAGTGGGTAATAGTGGAAAAAAGAATATGTTCAAATATAAACTACACAGAAGTATTGTATGAAACTTCTTTCTGTTCTGTGCATTCAACTACCAGGGTTGAACCTTACTTTTGATTGAGCCGTTCTGAAACAATCTTTCTGTAGAAACTGCAATTGGACATTCTGAGCGCTAAGAGGCCTATATTGTAAAAAAGAATATCTACAAATAAAAACTACACAGAAGCATTTTGTGAAACTTCTTTCTGTTCTGTTCATTCAACTAAAAGATTTGAACCTTAGTTTTGATTGATCCGTTCTGAAACACTCTTTCTGTAGAAAATGCAAGTGGACATTCGGAGCGCTAAGAGTGTAATAGTGGAAAAAGGAATGTCTTCAAATATAAACTACACAGAATCATTCTGTGAAACTTCTTTTTGATCTGTGCATTCAGCTAACAGAGTTAAACTATACTTTTGATTGAGCAGATTTGAACACTCTTTCTGTAGAAAATGCAACTGGACATTTGGTGCGCTAAGAGGGTAGTAGTGGAAAAAAGGAATATATTCAAATATAAACTACACAGAAGCATTCTGTGAAACTTCTTTCTGATCTGAGCATTCAGCTAACAGAGTTAAACCATACTTTTGATTGAGCAGTTTTGAAACACTCTGTCTGTAGAAAATGCAACTGGACATTCGTAGCGCTAAGTGGGTAATAGTGGAAAAAAGAATATGTTCAAATATAAACTACACAGAAGCATTGTATGAAACTTCTTTCTGTTCTGTGCATTCAACTAACAGAGTTGAACCTTACTTTTGATTGAGCCGTTCTGAAACACTCTTTCTGTAGAAACTGCAATTGGGCATTCTGAGCGCTAAGAGGCCTATATTGGGAAAAATAATATCTTCAAAAAAAAGTACACAGAAGCATTGTGTGAAACTTATTTCTGATATGTTCATTAAGCTAACAGAGTTAAACCATACTTTTGATTGCGCAGTTCTGAACACTCCTTCTGTAGAAAATGCAAGTGGACATTCGGAGCGCTAAGAGGGTAATAGTGGAAATAGAAATATATTCAAATATAAACTACACAGTAGCATTCTGTGAAAATTCTTTCTGTTCTGTGCATCAACTAAAAGAGTTGAACCTTACTTTTGATTCAGCCGTTCTGAAACACTCTTTCTGTAGAAACTGCAATTGGACATGCTAAGCGCTAAGAGGTCTATACTGGGATAAAGAATATCTTCAAATAAAAACTACACAGATGCATTCTGTGAAACTTATTTCTGATCTGTAAATTCAGTTAACAGAGATAAAACATATTTTTGATTGAGCAGTTATGAAACACTCTTTCTGTAGAAAATGCAAGTGGAGATTCGGAGCGCTAAGAGGGTAATAGTGGAAAAAGGAAGGTCTCCAAATATAAACTACACAGAATCATTCTGTGAAACTTCTTTCTGATCTGTGCATTCAGCTAACAGAGTTAAACCATACTTTTGATTGAGCAGATCTGAACACTCTTTCATTAGAAAAAGCAACTGGACATTTGGAGCGCTAAGAGAGTAGTAGTGGAAAAAGGAATATATTCAAATATAAACTACACAGAAGCATTCTGTGAAACTTCTTTCTGATCTGAGCATTCAGCTAACAGAGTTAAACCATACTTTTGATTGAGCAGTTTTGAAACACTCTGTCTGTAGAAAATGCAACTGGACATTCGTAGCGCTAAGTGGGTAATAGTGGAAAAAAGAATATGTTCAAATATAAACTACACAGAAGCATTGTATGAAACTTCTTTCTGTTCTGTGCATTCAACTAACAGAGATGAACCTTACCTTTGATTGAGCCGTTCTGAAACACTCTTTCTGTAGAAACTGCAATTGGACATTCTGAGCGCTAAGAGGCCTATATTGGGAAAAAGAATGTATACAAATATAAACTACACAGAAGAATTTTGTGAAACTTCTTTCTGTTCTGTTTGTTCAACTAAAAGAGTTGAACCTTACTTTTGATTGAGCCGTTCTGAAACACTCTTTCTGTAGAAAATGCAAGTGGAGATTCGGAGCGCTAGGAGGGTAATAGTGGAAAAAGGAATGTCTCCAAATATAAACTACACAGAATCATTCTGTGAAACTTCTTTCTGATATGTGCATTCAGCTAACAGAGTTAAACCATACTTTTGATTGAGCAGATCTGAACAATCTTTCTGTAGAAAATGCAACTGGACGTTTGGAGCGCTAAGAGAGTAGTAGTGGAAAAAGGAATATATTCAAATATAAACTACACAGAAGCATTCTGTGAAACTTCTTTCTGATCTGTGCATTAGGCTAACAGAGTTAAACCATACTTTTGATTGAGCAGTTTTGAAACACTCTGTCTGTAGAAAATGCAACTGGACATTCGTAGGGCTAAGTGGGTAATAGTGGAATAAAGAATATGTTCAAATATAAACTACACAGAAGCATTGTATGAAACTTCTTTCTGTTCTGTGCATTCAACTAACAGAGTTGAACCTTACTTTTGATTGAGCCTTTCTGAAACACTCTTTCTGTAGAAACTGCAATTGGACATTCTGAGCGCTAAGAGGCCTATATTGGGAAAAATAATATCTTCAATAAAAAACTACACAGAAGCATTGTGTGAAACTTATTTCTGATATGTTCATTAAGCTAACAGAGTTAAACCATACTTTTGATTGCGCAGTTCTGAACACTCTTTCTGTAGAAAATGCAAGTGGACATTCGGAGCGCTAACAGGGTAATAGTGGAAAAAGGAATATATTCAAATATAAACTACACAGTAGCATTCTGTGAAAATTCTTTCTGTTCTGTGCATTCAACTAACAGAGTTGAACCTTACTTTTGATTGAGCCGTTCTGAAACACTCTTTCTGTAGAAACTGCAATTGGACATTCTGAGCGCTAAGAGGCCTATATTGGGAAAAAGAATGTCTACAAATAAAAACTACACAGAAGAATTGTGTGAAACTTCTTTCTGTTCTGTTTGTTCAACTAAAAGAGTTGAACCTTAGTTTTGATTGAGCCGTTCTGAAACACTCTTTCTGTAGAAAATGCAAGTGGAGATTCGGAGCGCTAAGAGAGTAGTAGTGGAAAAAGGAATATATTCAAATATAAACTACACAGAAGCATTCTGTGAAACTTCTTTCTGATCTGAGCATTCAGCTAACAGAGTTAAACCATACTTTTGATTGAGCAGTTTTGAAACACTCTGTCTGTAGAAAATGCAAATGGACATTCGTAGCGCTAAGTGGGTAATAGTGGAAAAAAGAATATGTTCAAATATAAACTACACAGAATCATTGTATGAAACTTCTTTCTGTTCTGTGCATTCAACTAACAGAGTTGAACCTTATTTTGATTGAGCCTTTCTGAAACACTCTTTCTGTAGAAACTGCAATTGGAGATTCTGAGAGCTAAGAGGCCTCTATTGGGAAAAAAAATATCTTCAAATAAAAACTACACAGAAGCATTGTGTGAAACTTATTTCTGATATGTTCATTAAGCTAACAGAGTTAAACCATACTTTTGATTGCGCTGTTCTGAACACTCCTTCTGTAGAAAATGCAAGTGGACATTCGGAGCGCTAAGAGGGTAATAGTGGAAAAAGGAATATATTCAAATATAAACTACACAGTAGCATTCTGTGAAAATTCTTTCTGTTCTGTGCATCAACTATCAGAGTCGAACCTTACTTTTGATTCAGCCGTTCTGAAACACTCTTTCTGTAGAAACTGCAATTGGACATGCTAAGCGCTAAGAGGTCTATATTGGGAAAAAGAATATCTTCAAATAAAAACTACACAGATGCATTCTGTGAAACTTATTTCTGATCTGTAAATTCAGTTAACAGAGATAAAACATATTTTTGATTGAGCAGTTATGAAACACTCTTTCCGTAGAAAATGCAAGTGGAGATTCGGAGCGCTAAGAGGGTAATAGTGGAAAAAGGAAGGTCTCCAAATATAAACTACACAGAATCATTCTGTGAAACTTCTTTCTGATCTGTGCATTCAGCTAACAGAGTTAAACCATACTTTTGATTGAGCAGATCTGAACACTCTTTCTGTAGAAAATGCAACTGGACATTTGGAGCGCTAAGAGAGTAGTAGTGGAAAAAGGAATATATTCAAATATAAACTACACAGAAGCATTCTGTGAAACTTCTTTCTGATCTGAGCATTCAGCTAACAGAGTTAAACCATACTTTTGATTGAGCAGTTTTGAAACACTCTGTCTGTAGAAAATGCAAATGGACATTCGTAGCGCTAAGTGGGTAATAGTGGAAAAAAGAATATGTTCAAATATAAACTACACAGAATCATTGTATGAAACTTCTTTCTGTTCTGTGCATTCAACTAACAGAGTTGAACCTTATTTTGATTGAGCCTTTCTGAAACACTCTTTCTGTAGAAACTGCAATTGGAGATTCTGAGAGCTAAGAGGTCTCTATTGGGAAAAAAAATATCTTCAAATAAAAACTACACAGAAGCATTGTGTGAAACTTATTTCTGATATGTTCATTAAGCTAACAGAGTTAAACAATACTTTTGATTGCGCTGTTCTGAACACTCCTTCTGTAGAAAATGCAAGTGGACATTCGGAGCGCTAAGAGGGTAATAGTGGAAAAAGGAATATATTCAAATATAAACTACACAGTAGCATTCTGTGAAAATTCTTTCTGTTCTGTGCATCAACTAACAGAGTCGAACCTTACTTTTGATTCAGCCGTTCTGAAACACTCTTTCTGTAGAAACTGCAATTGGACATGCTAAGCGCTAAGAGGTCTATATTGGGAAAAAGAATATCTTCAAATAAAAACTACACAGATGCATTCTGTGAAACTTATTTCTGATCTGTAAATTCAGTTAACAGAGATAAAACATATTTTTGATTGAGCAGTTATGAAACACTCTTTCCGTAGAAAATGCAAGTGGAGATTCGGAGCGCTAAGAGGGTAATAGTGGAAAAAGGAAGGTCTCCAAATATAAACTACACAGAATCATTCTGTGAAACTTCTTTCTGATCTGTGCATTCAGCTAACAGAGTTAAACCATACTTTTGATTGAGCAGATCTGAACACTCTTTCTGTAGAAAATGCAACTGGACATTTGGAGCGCTAAGAGAGTAGTAGTGGAAAAAGGAATATATTCAAATATAAACTACACAGAAGCATTCTGTGAAACTTCTTTCTGATCTCAGCATTCAGCTAACAGAGTTAAACCATACTTTTGATTGAGCAGTTTTGAAACACTCTGTCTGCAGCAAATGCAACTGGACATTCGTAGCGCTAAGTGGGTAATAGTGGAAAAAAGAATATGTTCAAATATAAACTACACAGAAGCATTGTATGAAACTTCTTTCTGTTCTGTGCATTCAACTAACAGAGTTGAACCTTACTTTTGATTGAGCCGTTCTGAAACACTCTTTCTGTAGAAACTGCAATTGGACATTCTGAGCGCTAAGAGGCC
This sequence comes from Symphalangus syndactylus, assembly GCF_028878055.3. NCBI lineage: Eukaryota > Metazoa > Chordata > Mammalia > Primates > Hylobatidae > Symphalangus > Symphalangus syndactylus. The sequence goes on along the minus strand of NC_072426.2, from coordinate 6,847,663 downwards.
TATATTGGGAAAAAGAATGTATACAAATAAAAACTACACAGAAGAATTGTGTGAAACTTCTTTCTGTTCTGTTTGTTCAACTAAAAGAGTTGAAACTTACATTTGATTGAGCCGTTCTGAAACACTCTTTCTGTAGAAAATGCAAGTGGAGATTCGGAGCGCTAGGAGGGTAATAGTGGAAAAAGGAATGTCTCCAAATATAAACTACAGAGAATCATTCTGTGAAACTTCTTTCTGATCTGTGCATTCAGCTAACAGAGTTAAACCATACTTTTGATTGAGCAGATCTGAACACTCTTTCTGTAGAAAATGCAACTGGACGTTTGGAGCGCTAAGAGAGTAGTAGTGGAAAAAGGAATATATTCAAATATAAACTACACAGAAGCATTCTGTGAAACTTCTTTCTGATCTGTGCATTCAGCTAACAGAGTTAAACCATACTTTTGATTGAGCAGTTTTGAAACACTCTGTCTGTAGAAAATGCAACTGGACATTCGTAGCGCTAAGTGGGTAATAGTGGAAAAAAGAATATGTTCAAATATAAACTACACAGAAGCATTGTATGAAACTTCTTTCTGTTCTGTGCATTCAACTAACAGAGTTGAACCTTACTTTTGATTGAGCCTTTCTGAAACACTCTTTCTGTAGAAACTGCAATTGGACATTCTGAGCGCTAAGAGGCCTATATTGGGAGAAATAATATCTTCAAATAAAAACTACACAGAAGCATTGTGTGAAACTTATTTCTGATATGTTCATTAAGCTAACAGAGTTAAACCATACTTTTGATTGCGCAGTTCTGAACACTCTTTCTGTAGAAAATGCAAGTGGACATTCGGAGCGCTAAGAGTGTAATATTGGAAAAAGGAATATATTCAAATATAAACTACACAGTAGCATTCTGTGAAAATACTTTCTGTTCTGTGCATTCAACTAACAGAGTTGAACCTTACTTTTGATTGAGCCGTTCTGAAACACTCTTTCTGTAGAAACTGCAATTGGACATGCTAAGCGCTAAGAGGCCTACATTGGGAAAAAGAATATCTTCAAATAAAAACTACACAGATGCATTCTGTGAAACTTATTTCTGATCTGTAAATTCAGTTAACAGAGATAAAACATATTTTTGATTGAGCAGTTATGAAACACTCTTTTTGTAGAAAATGCAAGTGGAGATTCGGAGCGCTAAGAGGGTAATAGTGGAAAAAGGAATGTCTTCAAATATAAACTACACAGAATCATTCGGTGAAACTTCTTTCTGATCTGTGCATTCAGCTAACAGAGTTAAACCATACTTTTGATTGAGCAGATCTGAACACTCTTTCTGTAGAAAATGCAACTGGACATTTGGAGCGCTAAGAGCGTAGTAGTGGAAAAAGGAATATATTCAAATATAAACTACACAGAAGCATTCTGTGAAACTTCTTTCTGATCTGAGCATTCAGCTAACAGAGTTAAACCATACTTTTGATTGAGCAGTTTTGAAACACTCTGTCTGTAGAAAATACAACTGGACATTCGTAGCGCTAAGTGGGTAATAGTGGAAAAAAGAATATGTTCAAATATAAACTACACAGAAGCATTGTATGAAACTTCTTTCTGTTCTGTGCATTCAACTAACAGAGTTGAACCTTACTTTTGATTGAGCCGTTCTGAAACACTCTTTCTGTAGAAACTGCAATTGGACATTCTGAGCGCTGAGAGGCCTATATTGGGAAAAAAAATGTCTACAGATAAAAACTACACAGAAGAATTGTGTGAAACTTCTTTCTGTTCTGTTTGTTCAACTAAAAGAGTTGAACCTTAGTTTTGATTGAGCCGTTCTGAAACACTCTTTCTGTAGAAAATGCAAGTGGACATTCGGAGCGCTAAGAGGGTAATAGTGGAAAAAGGAATGTCTCCAAATATAAACTACACAGAATCATTCTGTGAAACTTCTTTCTGATATGTGCATTCAGCTAACAGAGTTAAACCATACTGTTGATTGAGCAGATGTGAACACTCTTTCTGTAGAAAATGCAACTGGACATTTGGAGCGCTAAGAGAGTAGTAGTGGAAAAAGGAATATATTCAAATATAAACTACACAGAAGCATTCTGTGAAACTTCTTTCTGATCTGAGCATTCAGCTAACAGAGATAAACCATACTTTTGATTGAGCAGTTTTGAAACACTCTGTCTGTAGAAAATGCAACTGGACATTCGTAGCGCTAAGTGGGTAATAGTGGAAAAAAGAATATGTTCAAATATAAACTACATAGAAGCATTGTATGAAACTTCTTTCTGTTCTGTGCATTCAACTAACAGAGTTGAACCTTACTTTTGATTGAGCCTTTCTGAAACACTCTTTCTGTAGAAATTGCAATTGGACATTCTGAGCGCTAAGAGGCCTATATTGGGAAAAATAATATCTTCAAATAAAAACTACACAGAAGCATTGTGTGAAACTTATTTCTGCTCTGTAAATTCAGTTAACAGAGATAAAACATATTTTTGATTTAGCAGTTATGAAACACTCTTTCTGTAGAAAATGCAAGTGGACATTCGGAGCACTAAGAGGGTAATAGTGCAAAAAGGAATGTCTCCAAATATAAACTACACAGAATCATTCTGTGAAACTTCTTTCTGATCTGTGCATTCAGCTAACAGAATTAAACCATACTTTTGATTGAGCAGATCTGAACACTCTTTCTGTGGAAAATGCAACTGGACATTTGGAGCGCTAAGAGAGTAGTAGTGGAAAAAGGAATATATTCAAATATAAACTACACAGAAGCATTCTGTGAAACTTCTTTCTGATCTGAGCGTTCAGCTAACAGAGTTAAACCATACTTTTGATTGAGCAGTTTTGAAACACTCTGTCTGTAGAAAATGCAACTGGACCTTCGTAGCGCTAAGTGGGTAATAGTGGAAAAAAGAATATTTTCAAATATAAACTACACAGCGGCATTGTATGAAACTTCTTTCTGTTCTGTGCATTCAACTAACAGAGTTGAACCTTACTTTTGATTGAGCCTTTCTGAAACACTCTTTCTGTAGAAACTGCAATTGGACATTCTGAGCGCTAAGAGGCCTATATTGGGAAAAATAATATCTTCAAATAAAAACTACACAGAAGCATTGTGTGAAACTTATTTCTGATATGTTCATTAAGCTAACAGAGTTAAACCATACTTTTGATTGCGCAGTTCTGAACACTCTTTCTGTAGAAAATGCAAGTGGACATTCGTAGCGCTAAGAGGGTAATAGTGGAAAAAGGAATATATTCAAATATAAACTACACAGTAGCATTCTGTGAAAATTCTGTCTGTTCTGTGCATTCAACTAACAGAGTTGAACCTTACTTTTGATTGAGTCGTTCTGAAACACTCTTTCTGTAGAAACTGCAATTGGACATGCTAAGCGCTAAGAGGCCTACATTGGGAAAAAGAATATCTTCAAATAAAAACTACACAGATGCATTCTGTGAAACTTATTTCTGATCTGTAAATTCAGTTAACAGAGATAAAACATATTTTTGATTGAGCAGTTATGAAACACTCTTTTTGTAGAAAATGCAAGTGGAGATTCGGAGCGCTAAGAGGGTAATAGTGGAAAAAGGAATGTCTCCAAATATAAACTACACAGAATCATTCTGTCAAACTTCTTTCTGATCTGTGCATTCAGCTAACAGAGTTAAACCATACTTTTGATTGAGCAGATCTGAACACTCTTTCTGTAGAAAATGCAAATGGACATTTGGAGCGCTAAGAGAGTAGTAGTGAAAAAGGAATATATTCAAATATAAACTACACAGAAGCATTCTGTGAAACTTCTTTCTGATCTGAGCATTCAGCTAACAGAGTTAAACCATACTTTTGATTGAGCAGTTTTGAAACACTCTGTCTGTAGAAAATGCAACTGAACATTCGTAGCGCTAAGTGGGTAATAGTGGAAAAAAGAATATGTTCAAATATAAACTACACAGAAGCATTGTATGAAACTTCTTTCTGTTCTGTGCATTCAACTAACAGAGTTGAACCTTACTTTTGATTGAGCCTTTCTGAAACACTCTTTCTGTAGAAACTGCAATTGGACATGCTAAGCGCTAAGAGGCCTACATTGGGAAAAAGAATACTTCAAATAAAAACTACACAGATGCATTCTGTGAAACTTATTTCTGATCTGTAAATTCAGTTAACAGAGATAAAACATATTTTTGATTGAGCAGTTTTGAAACACTCTTTTTGTAGAAAATGCAAGTGGAGATTCAGAGCGCTAAGTGGGTAATAGTGGAAAAAGGAATGTCTTCAAATATAAACTACACAGAATCATTCGGTGAAACTTCTTTCTGAACTGTGCATTCAGCTAACAGAGTTAAACCATAATTTTGATTGAGCAGATCTGAACACTCTTTCTGTAGTAAATGCAACTGGACATTTGGAGCGCTAAGAGCGTAGTAGTGGAAAAAGGAATATATTCAAATATAAACTACACAGAAGCATTCTGTGAAACTTCTTTCTCATCTGAGCATTCAGCTAACAGAGTTAAACCATACTTTTGATTGAGCAGTTTTGAAACACTCTGTCTGTAGAAAATGCAACTGGACATTCGTAGCGCTAAGTGGGTAATAGTGGAAAAAAGAATATGTTCAAATATAAACTACACAGAAGTATTGTATGAAACTTCTTTCTGTTCTGTGCATTCAACTACCAGGGTTGAACCTTACTTTTGATTGAGCCGTTCTGAAACAATCTTTCTGTAGAAACTGCAATTGGACATTCTGAGCGCTAAGAGGCCTATATTGTAAAAAAGAATATCTACAAATAAAAACTACACAGAAGCATTTTGTGAAACTTCTTTCTGTTCTGTTCATTCAACTAAAAGATTTGAACCTTAGTTTTGATTGATCCGTTCTGAAACACTCTTTCTGTAGAAAATGCAAGTGGACATTCGGAGCGCTAAGAGTGTAATAGTGGAAAAAGGAATGTCTTCAAATATAAACTACACAGAATCATTCTGTGAAACTTCTTTTTGATCTGTGCATTCAGCTAACAGAGTTAAACTATACTTTTGATTGAGCAGATTTGAACACTCTTTCTGTAGAAAATGCAACTGGACATTTGGTGCGCTAAGAGGGTAGTAGTGGAAAAAAGGAATATATTCAAATATAAACTACACAGAAGCATTCTGTGAAACTTCTTTCTGATCTGAGCATTCAGCTAACAGAGTTAAACCATACTTTTCATTGAGCAGTTTTGAAACACTTTGTCTATAGAAAATGCAACTGGACATTCGTAGCGCTAAGTGGGTAATAGTGGAAAAAATAATATGTTCAAATATAAACTACACAGAAACATTGAATGAAACTTCTTTCTGTACTGTGCATTCAACTAACACAGTTGAACCTTACTTTTGATTGAGCCGTTCTGAAACACTCTTTCCGTAGAAACTGCAATTGGACATTCTGAGCGCCAAGAGGCCTATATTGGGAAAAAAATATCTTCAAATAAAAACTACACAGAAGCATTGTGTGAAACTTATTTCTGGTCTATAAATTCAGTTAACAGAGATAAAACATATTTTTGATTGAGCAGTTATGAAACACTCTTTCTGTAGAAAATGCAAGTGGAGATTCGGAGCGCTAAGGGGGTAATAGTGGAAAAAGGAATGTCTCCAAATATAAACTACACAGAATCATTCTGTGAAACTTCTTTCTGATCTGTGCATTCAGCTAACAGAATTAAACCATACTTTTGATTGAGCAGATCTGAACACTCTTTCTGTAGAAAATGCAACTGGACATTTGGAGCGCTAAGAGAGTAGTAGTGGAAAAAGGAATATATTCAAATATAAACTACACAGAAGCATTCTGTGAAACTTCTTTCTGATCTGAGCATTCAGCTAACAGAGTTAAACCATACTTTTGATAGAGCAGTTTTGAAACATTCTGTCTGTAGAAAATGCAACTGGACCTTCGTAGCGCTAAGAGGGTAATAGTGGAAAAAAGAATATGTTCAAATATAAACTACACAGAAGCATTGTATGAAACTTCTTTCTGTTCTGTGCATTCAACTAACAGAGTTGAACCTTACTTTGATTGAGCCTTTCTGAAACACTCTTTCTGTAGAAACTGCAATTGGACATTCTGAGCGCTAAGAGGCCTTTATTGGGAAAAATAATATCTTCAAATAAAAACTACACAGAAGCATTGTGTGAAACTTATTTCTGATATGTTCATTAAGCTAACAGAGTTAAACCATACTTTTGATTGCGCAGTTCTGAACACTCTTTCTGTAGAAAATGCAAGTGGACATTCGGAGCGCTAAGAGGGTAATAGTGGAAAAAGGAATATATTCAAATATAAACTACACAGTAGCATTCTGTGAAAATTCTTTCTGTTCTGTGCATTCAACTAACAGAGTTGAACCTTACTTTTGATTGAGCCGTTCTGAAACACTCTTTCTGTAGAAACTGCAATTGGACATGCTAAGCGCTAAGAGGCCTACATTGGGAAAAAGAATATCTTCAAATAAAAACTACACAGATGCATTCTGTGAAACTTATTTCTGATCTGTAAATTCAGTTAACAGAGATAAAACATATTTCTGATTGAGCAGTTATGAAACACTCTTTTTGTAGAAAATGCAAGTGGAGATTCGGAGCGCTAAGAGGGTAATAGTGGAAAAAGGAATGTCTTCAAATATAAACTACACAGAATCATTCGGTGAAACTTCTTTCTGATCTGTGCATTCAGCTAACAGAGTTAAACCATACTTTTGATTGAGCAGATCTGAACACTCATTCTGTAGAAAATGCAACTGGACATTTGGAGCGCTAAGAGCGTAGTAGTGGAAAAAGGAATATATTCAAAGATAAACTACACAGAAGCATTCTGTGAAACTTCTTTCTGATCTGAGCATTCAGCTAACAGAGTTAAACCATACTTTTGATTGAGCAGTTTTGAAACACTCTGTCTGTAGAAAATGCAACTGGACATTCGTAGCGCTAAGTGGGTAATAGTGGAAAAAAGAATATGTTCAAATATAAACTACACAGAAGCATTGTATGAAACTTCTTTCTGTTCTGTGCATTCAACTAACAGAGTTGAACCTTACTTTTGATTGAGCCGTTCTGAAACACTCTTTCTGTAGAAACTGCAATTGGACATTCTGAGCGCTAAGAGGCCTATAGTGGGAAAAAGAATGTCTACAAATAAAAACTACACAGAAGAATTGTGTGAAACTTATTTCTGTTCTGTTTGTTCAACTAAAAGAGTTGAACCTTAGTTTTGATTGAGCCGTTCTGAAACACTCTTTCTGTAGAAAATGCAAGTGGAGATTCGGAGCGCTAAGAGGGTAATAGTGGAAAAAGGAATGTCTCCAAATATAAACTACACAGAATCATTCTGTGAAACTTCTTTCTGATCTGTGCATTCAGCTAACAGAGTTAAACCATACTTTTGATTGAGCAGATCTGAACACTCTTTCTGTAGAAAATGCAACTGGACATTTAGAGCGCTAAGAGAGTAGTAGTGGAAAAAGGAATATATTCAAATATAAACTACACAGAAGCATTCTGTGAAACTTCTATCTGATCTGATCATTCAGCTAACAGAGTTAAACCATACTTTTGATTGAGCAGTTTTGAAACACTTGGTCTGTAGAAAATGCAACTGGACATTCGTAGCGCTAAGTGGGAAATAGTGGAAAAAAGTATATGTTCAAATATAAACTACACAGAAGCATTGTATGAAACTACTTTCTGTTCTGTGCATTCAACTAACAGAGTTGAACCTTACTTTTGATTGAGCCTTTCTGAAACACTCTTTCTGTAGTAACTGCAATTGGACATGCTAAGCGCTAAGAGGCCTACATTGGGAAAAAGAATATCTTCAAATAAAAACTACACAGATGCATTCTGTGAAACTTATTTCTGAATTGTAAATTCAGTTAACAGAGATAAAACATATTTTTGATTGAGCAGTTATGAAACACACTTTTTGTAGAAAATGCAAGTGGAGATTCGGAGCGCTAAGTGGGTAATAGTGGAAAAAGGAATGTCTTCAAATATAAACTACACAGAATCATTCGGTGAAACTTCTTCCTGATCTGTGCATTCAGCTAACAGAGTTAAACCATACTTTTGATTGAGCAGATCTGAACACTCTTTCTGTAGAAAATGCAACTGGACATTTGGAGCGCTAAGAGCGTAGTAGTGGAAAAAGGAATATATTCAAATATAAACTACACAGAAGCATTCTGTGAAACTTCTTTCTGATCTGAGCATTCAGCTAACAGAGTTAAACCATACTTTTGATTGAGCAGTTTTGAAACACTCTGTCTGTAGAAAATGCAACTGGACATTCGTAGCGCTAAGTGGGTAATAGTGGAAAAAAGAATGTGTTCAAATATAAACTACACAGAAGCATTGTATGAAACTTCTTTCTGTTCTGTGCATTCAACTAACAGAGTTGAACCTTACTTTTGATTGAACCGTTCTGAAACACTCTTTCTGTAGAAACTGCAATTGGACATTCTGAGCGCTAAGAGGCCTATATTGGGAAAAAAAATGTCTACAGATAAAAACTACACAGAAGAATTGTGTGAAACTTCTTTCTGTTCTGTTTGTTCAACTAAAAGAGTTGAACCTTGGTTTTGATTGAGCCGTTCTGAAACACTCTTTCTGTAGAAAATGCAAGTGGACATTCGGAGCGCTAAGAGGGTAATAGTGGAAAAAGGAATGTCTCCAAATATAAACTACACAGAATCATTCTGTGAAACTTCTTTCTGATCTGTGCATTCAGCTAACAGAGTTAAACCATACTTTTGATTGAGCAGATCTGAACACTTTTTCTGTAGAAAATGCAACTGTACATTTGGAGCGCTAAGAGAGTATTAGTGGAAAAAGGAATATATTCAAATATAAACTACACAGAAGCATTCTGTGAAACTTCTTTCTGATCTGAGCATTCAGCTAACAGAGTTAAACCATACTTTTGATTGAGCAGTTTTGAAACACTCTGTCTGTAGAAAATGCAACTGGACATTCGTAGCGCTAAGTGGGTAATAGTGGAAAAAAGAATATGTTCAAATATAAACTACACAGAAGCATTGTATGAAACTTCTTTCTGTTCTGTGCATTCAACTAACAGAGTTGAACCTTACTTTTGATTGAGCCTTTCTGAAACACTCTTTCTGTAGAAACTGCTATTGGACATTCTGAGCGCTAAGAGGCCTATATTGGGAAAAATAATATCTTCAAATAAAAACTACACAGAAGCATTGTGTGAAACTTATTTCTGATCTGTAAATTCAGTTAACAGAGATAAAACATATTTTTGATTGAGCAGTTATGAAACACTCTTTCTGTAGAAAATGCAAGTGGACATTCGGAGCGCTAAGAGGGTAATAGTGGAAAAAGGAATGTCTCCAAATATAAACTACACAGAATCATTCTGTGAAACTTCTTTCTGATCTGTGCATTCAGCTAACAGAGTTAAACCATAGTTTTGATTGAGCAGATCTGAACACTCTTTCTGTAGAAAATGCAACTGGACATTTGGAGCGCTAAGAGGGTAGTAGTGGAAAAAGGAATATATTCAAATATAAACTACACAGAAGCATTCTGTGAAACTTCTTTCTGATCTGAGCATTCAGCTAACAGAGTTAAACCATACTTTTGATTGAGCAGTTTTGAAACACTCTGTCTGTAGAAAATGCAACTGGACATTCGTAGCGCTAAGAGGGTAATAGTGGAAAAAGGAATATATTCAAATATAAACTACACAGTAGCATTCTGTGAAAATTCTTTCTGTTCTGTGCATTCAACTAACAGAGTTGAACCTTACTTTTGATTGAGCCGTTCTGAAGCACTCTTTCTGTAGAAACTGCAATTGGACAGGCTAAGCGCTAAGAGGTCTACATTGGGAAAAAGAATATCTTCAAATAAAAACTACACAGATGCATTCTGTGAAACTTATTTCTGATCTGTAAATTCAGTTAACAGAGATAAAACATATTTTTGATTGAGCAGTTATGAAACACTCTTTTTGTAGAAAATGCAAGTGGAGATTCGGAGCGCTAAGAGGGTAATAGTGGAAAAAGGAATGTCTTCAAATATAAACTACACAGAATCATTCGGTGAAACTTCTTTCTGATCTGTGCATTCAGCTAACAAAGTTAAACCATACTTTTGATTGAGCAGATCTGAACACTCTTTCTGTAGAAAATGCAACTGGACATTTGGAGCGCTAAGAGCGTAGTAGTGGAAAAAGGAATATATTCAAATATAAACTACACAGAAGCATTGTGTGAAACTTCTTTCTGATCTGAGCATTCAGCTAACAGAGTTAAACCATACTTTTGATTGAGCAGTTTTGAAACACTCTGTCTGTAGAAAATGCAACTGGACATTCGTAGCGCTAAGTGGGTAATAGTGGAAAAAAGAATATGTTCAAATATAAACTACACAGAAGCATTGTATGAAACTACTTTCTGTTCTGTGCATTCAACTAACAGAGTTGAACCTTACTTTTGATTGAGCCTTTCTGAAACACTCTTTCTGTAGAAACTGCAATTGGACATTCTGAGCGCTAAGAGGCCTCTATTGGGAAAAATAATATCTTCAAATAAAAACTACACAGAAGCATTGTGTGAAACTTATTTCTGATATGTTCATTAAGCTAACAGAGTTAAACCATACTTTTGATTGCGCAGTTCTGAACACTCTTTCTGTAGAAAATGCAAGTGGACATTCGGAGCGCTAAGAGGGTAATAGTGGAAAAAGGAATATATTCAAATATAAACTACACAGTAGCATTCTGTGAAAATTCTTTCTGTTCTGTGCATTCAACTAACAGAGTTGAACCTTACTTTTGATTGAGCCGTTCTGAAACACTCTTTCTGTAGAAACTGCAATTGGACATGCTAAGCGCTAAGAGGCCTACATTGGGAAAAAGAATATCTTCATATAAAAACTACACAGATGCATTCTGTGAAACTTATTTCTGATATGTAAATTCAGTTAACAGAGATAAAACATATTTTTGATTGAGTAGTTATGAAACACTCTTTTTGTAGAAAATGCAAGTGGAGATTCGGAGCGCTAAGAGGGTAATAGTGGAAAAAGGAATGTCTTCAAATATAAACTACACAGAATCTTTCGGTGAAACTTCTTTCTAATCTGTGCATTCAGCTAACAGAGTTAAACCATACTTTTGATTGAGCAGATCTGAACACTCTTTCTGTAGAAAATGCAACTGGACTTTTGGAGCGCTAAGAGCGTAGTAGTGGAAAAAGGAATATATTCAAATATAAACTACACAGAAGCATTCTGTGAAACTTCTTTCTGATCTGAGCATTCAGCTAACAGAGTTAAACCATACTTTTGATTGAGCAGTTTTGAAACACTCTGTCTGTAGAAAACGCAACTGGATATTCGTACCGCTAAGTGGGTAATAGTGGAAAAAAGAATAGGTTCAAATATAAACTACACAGAAGCATTGTATGAAACTTCTTTCTGTTCTGTGCATTCAACTAACAGAGTTGAACCTTACTTTTGATTGAGCCGTTCTGAAATACTCTTTCTGTAGAAACTGCAATTGGACATTCTGAGCGCTAAGAGGCCTATATTGGGAAAAAGAATGTCTACAAATAAAAACTACACAGAAGCATTGTGTGAAACTTCTCTCTGTTCTGTTTGTTCAACTAAAAGAGTTGAACCTTAGTTTTGATTGAGCCGTTCTGAAACACTCTTTCTGTAAAAAATGCAAGTGGAGATTCGGAGCGCTAAGAGGGTAATAGTGGAAAAAGGAATGTCTCCAAATATAAACTACACAGAATCATTCTGTGAAACTTCTTTCTGATCTGTGCATTCAGCTAACAGAGTTAAACCATACTTTTGATTGAGCAGATCTGAACACTCTTTCTGTAGAAAATGCAACTGGACATTTGGAGCGCTAAGAGATTAGTAGTGGAAAAAGGAATATATTCGAATATAAACTACACAGAAGCATTCTGTGAAACTTCTTTCTGATCTGAGCATTCAGCTAACAGAGTTAAACCATACTTTTGATTGAGCAGTTTTCAAACACTCTGTCTGTACAAAATGCAACTGGACATTCGTAGCGCTAAGTGGGTAATAGTGGAAAAAAGAATATGTTCAAATATAAACTACACAGAAGCATTGTATGAAACTTCTTTCTGTTCTGTGCATTCAACTAACAGAGTTGAACCTTACTTTTGATTGAGCCTTTCTGAAACACTCTTTCTGTAGAAACTGCAATTGGACATGCTAAGCGCTAAGAGGCCTACATTGGGAAAAAGAATATCTTCAAATAAAAACTACACAGATGCATTCTGTGAAACTTATTTCTGATCTGTAAATTCAGTTAACAGAGATAAAACATATTTTTGATTGAGCAGTTATGAAACACTCTTTTTGTAGAAAATGCAAGTGGAGATTCGGAGCGCTAAGTGGGTAATAGTGGAAAAGGGAATGTCTTCAAATATAAACTACACAGAATCATTCGGTGAAACTTCTTTCTGATCTGTGCATTCAGCTAACAGAGTTAAACCATACTTTTGATTGAGCAGATCTGAACACTCTTTCTGTAGAAAATGCAACTCGACATTTGGAGCGCTAAGAGCGTAGTAGTGGAAAAAGGAATATTTTCAAATATAAACTACACAGAAGCATTCTGTGAAACTTCTTTCTGATCTGAGCATTCAGCTAACAGAGTTAAACCATACTTTTGATTGAGCAGTTTTGAAACACTCTGTCTGTAGAAAATGCAACTGGACATTCGTAGCGCTAAGTGGGTAATAGTGGAAAAAAGAATATGTTCAAATATAAACTACACAGAAGCATTGTATGAAACTTCTTTCTGTTCTGTGCATTCAACTAACAGAGTTGAACCTTACTTTTGATTGAGCCGTTCTGAAACACTCTTTCTGTAGAAACTGCAATTGGACATTCTGAGCGCTAAGAGGCCTATATTGGGAAAAAAAATGTCTACAGATAAAAACTACACAGAAGAATTGTGTGAAACTTCTTTCTGTTCTGTTTGTTCAACTAAAAGAGTTGAACCTTAGTTTTGATTGAGCCGTTCTGAAACACTCTTTCTGTAGAAAATGCAAGTGGACATTCGGAGCGCTAATAGGGTAATAGTGGAAAAAGGAATGTCTCCAAATATAAACTACACAGAATCATTCTGTGAAACTTCTTTCTGATCTGTGCATTCAGCTAACTGAGTTAAAACATACTTTTGATTGAGCAGATCTGAACACTCTTTGTGTAGAAAATTCAACTGGACATTTGGAGCGCTAAGAGAGTAGTAGTGGAAAAAGGAATATATTCAAATATAAACTACACAGAACATTCTGTGAAACTTCTTTCTGATCTGAGCATTCAGCTAACAGAGTTAAACCATACTTTTGATTGAGCAGTTTTGAAACACTCTGTCTGTAGAAAATGCAACTGGACATTCGTAGCGCTAAGTGGGTAATAGTGGAAAAAAGAATATGTTCAAATATAAACTACACAGAAGCATTGTATGAAACTTCTTTCTGTTCTGTGCATTCAACTAACAGAGTTGAACCTTACTTTTGATTGAGCCTTTCTGAAACACTCTTTCTGTAGAAACTGCTATTGGACATTCTGAGCGCTAAGAGGCCTATATTGGGAAAAATAATATCTTCAAATAAAAACTACACAGAAGCATTGTGTGAAACTTATTTCTGATCTGTAAATTCAGTTAACAGAGATAAAACATATTTTTGATTGAGCAGTTATTAAACACTCTTTCTGTAGAAAATGCAAGTGGACACTAGGAGCGCTAAGAGGGTGATAGTGGAAAAAGGAATGTCTCCAAATATAAACTACACAGAATCATTCTGTGAAACTTCTTTCTGATCTGTGCATTCAGCTAACAGAGTTAAACCATACTTTTGATTGAGCAGATCTCAACACTCTTTCTGTAGAAAATGCAACTGGACATTTGGAGCGATAAGAGAGTAGTAGTGGAAAAAGGAATATAATCAAATATAAACTACACAGAAGCATTCTGTGAAACTTCTTTCTGATCCGAGCATTCAGCTAACAGAGTTAAACCATACTTTGGATTGAGCTGTTTTGAAACACTCTGTCTGTAGAAAATGCAACTGGACATTCGTAGCACTAAGTGGGTAATAGTGGAAAAAAGAATATGTTCAAATATAAACTACACAGAAGCATTGTATGAAACTTCTTTCTGTTCTGTGCATTCAACTAACAGAGTTGAACCTTACTTTTGATTGAGCCGTTCTGAAACACTCTTTCTGTAGAAACTGCAATTGGACATTCTGAGCGCTAATAGGCCTATATTGGGAAAAAGAATGTCTACAAATAAAAACTACACAGAAGAATTGTGTAAAACTTCTTTCTGTTCTGTTTCTTCAACTAAAAGAGTTGAACCTTAGTTTTGATTGAGCCGTTCTGAAACACTCTTTCTGTAGAAAATGCAAATGGAGATTCGGAGCGCTAAGAGGGTAATTGTGGAAAAAGGAATGTCTCCAAATATAAACTACACAGAATCATTCTGTGAAACTTCTTTCTGATCTGTGCATTCAGCTAACAGAGTTAAACCATAGTTTTGATTGAGCAGATCTGAACACTCTTTCTGTAGAAAATGCAACTGGACATTTGGAGCGCTAAGAGGGTAGTAGTGGAAAAAGTAATATATTCAAATATAAACTACAGAGAAGCATTCTGTGAAACTTCTTTCTGATCTGAGCATTCAGCTAACAGAGTTAAATCATACTTTTGATTGAGCAGTTTTGAAACACTCTGTCTGTAGAAAATGCAACTGGACATTCGTAGCGCTAAGTGGGTAATAGTGGAAAAAAGAATATGTTCAAATATAAACTACATAGAAGCATTGTATGAAACTTCTTTCTGTTCTGTGAATTCAACTAACAGAGTTGAACCTTACATTTGATTGAGCCTTTCTGAAACACTCTTTCTGTAGAAACTGCAATTGGACATTCTGAGTGCTAAGAGGCCTATATTGGGAAAAATAATATCTTCAAATAAAAACTACACAGAAGCATTGTGTGAAACTTATTTCTGGTCTGTAAATTCAGTTAACAGAGATAAAACATATTTTTGATTGAGCAGTTATGAAACACTCTTTCTGTAGAAAATGCAAGTGGAGATTCGGAGAGCTAAGAGGGTAATAGTGGAAAAAGGAATGTCTCCAAATATAAACTACACAGAAACATTCTGTGAAACTTCTTTCTGATATGTGCATTCAGCTAACAGAATTAAACCATACTTTTGATTGAGCAGATCTGAACACTCTTTCTGTAGAAAATGCAACTGGACATTTGGAGCGCTAGGAGAGTAGTAGTGGAAAAAGGAATATATTCAAATATAAACTACACAGAAGCATTCTGTGAAACTTCTTTCTGATCTGAGCATTCAGCTAACAGAGTTAAACCATACTTTTGATTGAGCAGTTTTGAAACACTCTGTCTGTAGAAAATGCAACTGGACATTCGTAGCGCTAAGTGGGTAATAGTGGAAAAAAGAATATGTTCAAATATAAACTACACAGAAGCATTGTATGAAACTTCTTTCTGTTCTGTGCATTCAACTAACAGAGTTGAACCTTACTTTTGATTGAGCCTTTCTGAAACACTCTTTCTGTAGAAACTGGTATTGGACATTCTGAGCGCTAAGAGGCCTATATTGGGAAAAATAATATCTTCAAATAAAAACTACACAGAAGCATTGTGTGAAACTTATTTCTGATCTGTAAATTCAGTTAACAGAGATAAAACATATTTTTGATTGAGCAGTTATTAAACACTCTTTCTGTAGAAAATGCAAGTGGACACTAGGAGCGCTAAGAGGGTGATAGTGGAAAAAGGAATGTCTCCAAATATAAACTACACAGAATCATTCTGTGAAACTTCTTTCTGATCTGTGCATTCAGCTAACAGAGTTAAACCATACTTTTGATTGAGCAGATCTGAACACTCTTTCTGTAGAAAATGCAACTGGACATTTGGAGCGCTAAGAGAGTAGTAGTGGAAAAAGGAATATAATCAAATATAAACTACACAGAAGCATTCTGTGAAACTTCTTTCTGATCCGAGCATTCAGCTAACAGAGTTAAACCATACTTTGGATTGAGCAGTTTTGAAACACTCTGTCTGTAGAAAATGCAACTGGACATTCGTAGCACTAAGTGGGTAATAGTGGAAAAAAGAATATGTTCAAATATAAACTACACAGAAGCATTGTATGAAACTTCTTTCTGTTCTGTGCATTCAACTAACAGAGTTGAACCTTACTTTTGATTGAGCCGTTCTGAAACACTCTTTCTGTAGAAACTGCAATTGGACATTCTGAGCGCTAATAGGCCTATATTGGGAAAAAGAATGTCTACAAATAAAAACTACACAGAAGAATTGTGTAAAACTTCTTTCTGTTCTGTTTCTTCAACTAAAAGAGTTGAACCTTAGTTTTGATTGAGCCGTTCTGAAACACTCTTTCTGTAGAAAATGCAAATGGAGATTCGGAGCGCTAAGAGGGTAATTGTGGAAAAAGGAATGTCTCCAAATATAAACTACACAGAATCATTCTGTGAAACTTCTTTCTGATCTGTGCATTCAGCTAACAGAGTTAAACCATAGTTTTGATTGAGCAGATCTGAACACTCTTTCTGTAGAAAATGCAACTGGACATTTGGAGCGCTAAGAGGGTAGTAGTGGAAAAAGTAATATATTCAAATATAAACTACAGAGAAGCATTCTGTGAAACTTCTTTCTGATCTGAGCATTCAGCTAACAGAGTTAAATCATACTTTTGATTGAGCAGTTTTGAAACACTCTGTCTGTAGAAAATGCAACTGGACATTCGTAGCGCTAAGTGGGTAATAGTGGAAAAAAGAATATGTTCAAATATAAACTACATAGAAGCATTGTATGAAACTTCTTTCTGTTCTGTGAATTCAACTAACAGAGTTGAACCTTACTTTTGATTGAGCCTTTCTGAAACACTCTTTCTGTAGAAACTGCAATTGGACATTCTGAGTGCTAAGAGGCCTATATTGGGAAAAATAATATCTTCAAATAAAAACTACACAGAAGCATTGTGTGAAACTTATTTCTGGTCTGTAAATTCAGTTAACAGAGATAAAACATATTTTTGATTGAGCAGTTATGAAACACTCTTTCTGTAGAAAATGCAAGTGGAGATTCGGAGAGCTAAGAGGGTAATAGTGGAAAAAGGAATGTCTCCAAATATAAACTACACAGAATCATTCTGTGAAACTTCTTTCTGATCTGTGCATTCAGCTAACAGAATTAAACCATACTTTTGATTGAGCAGATCTGAACACTCTTTCTGTAGAAAATGCAACTGGACATTTGGAGCGCTAGGAGAGTAGTAGTGGAAAAAGGAATATATTCAAATATAAACTACACAGAAGCATTCTGTGAAACTTCTTTCTGATCTGAGCATTCAGCTAACAGAGTTAAACCATACTTTTGATTGAGCAGTTTTGAAACACTCTGTCTGTAGAAAATGCAACTGGACCTTCGTAGCGCTAAGTGGGTAATAGTGGAAAAAAGAATATGTTCAAATATAAACTACACAGAAGCATTGTATGAAACTTCTTTCTGTTCTGTGCATTCAACTAACAGAGTTGAACCTTACTTTTTATTGAGCCTTTCTGAAACACTCTTTCTGTAGAAACTGCAATTGGACATTTGGAGCGCTAAGAGCGTAGTAGTGGAAAAAGGAATATATTCAAATATAAACTACACAGAAGCATTCTGTGAAACTTCTTTCTGATCTGAGCATTCAGCTAACAGATTTAAACCATACTTTTGATTGAGCAGTTTTGAAACACTCTGTCTGTAGAAAATGCAACTGGACATTCGTAGCGCTAAGTGGGTAATAGTGGAAAAAAGAATATGTTCAAATATAAACTACACAGAAGCATTGTATGAAACTTCTTTCTGTTCTGTGCATTCAACTAACAGAGTTGAACCTTACTTTTGATTGAGCCGTTCTGAAACACTCTTTCTGTAGAAACTGCAATTGGACATTCTGAGCGCTAAGAGGCCTATATTGGGAAAAAGAATGTCTACAAATAAAAACTACACAGAAGAATTGTGTGAAACTTCTTTCTGTTCTGTTTGTTCAACTAAAAGAGTTGAACCTTAGTTTTGATTGAGCCGTTCTGAAACACTCTTTCTGTAGAAAATGCAAGTGTAGATTCGGAGCGCTAAGAGGGTAATAGTGGAAAAAGGAATGTCTCCAAATATAAACTACACAGAATCATTCTGTGAAACTTCTTTCTGATCTGTGCATTCAGCTAACAGAGTTAAACCATACTTTTGATTGAGCAGATCTGAACACTCTTTCTGTAGAAAATGCAACTGGACATTTGGAGCGCTAAGAGAGTAGTAGTGGAAAAAGGAATATATTCAAATATAAACTACACAGAAGCATTCTGTGAAACTTCTTTCTGATCTGAGCATTCAGCTAACAGGGCTAAACCATACTTTTGATTGAGCAGTTTTGAAACACTCTGTCTGTAGAAAATGCAACTGGACATTCGTAGCGCTAAGTGGGTAATAGTGGAAAAAAGAATATGTTCAAATATAAACTACACAGAAGCATTGTATGAAACTTCTTTCTCCTCTGTGCATTCAACTAACAGAGTTGAACCTTACTTTTGATTGAGCCTTTCTGAAACACTCTTTCTGTAGAAACTGCAATTGGACATTCTGAGCGCTAAGAGGCCTCTATTGGGAAAAATAATATCTTCAAATAAAAACTACACAGAAGCATTGTGTGAAACTTATTTCTGATATGTTCATTAAGCTAACAGAGTTAAACCATACTTTTGATTGCGCAGTTCTGAACACTCTTTCTGTAGAAAATGCAAGTGGACATTCGGAGCGCTAAGAGGGTAATAGTGGAAAAAGGAATATATTCAAATATAAACTACACAGTAGCATTCTGTGAAAATTCTTTCTGTTCTGTGCATTCAACTAACAGAGTTGAACCTTACTTTTGATTGAGCAGTTCTGAAACACTCTTTCTGTAGAAAGTGCAATTGGACATGCTAAGCGCTAAGAGGCCTACATTGGGAAAAAGAATATCTTCAAACAAAAACTACACAGATGCATTCTGTGAAACTTATTTCTGATCTGTAAATTCAGTTAACAGAGATAAAACATATCTTTGATTGAGCAGTTATGAAACACTCTTTTTGTAGAAAATGCAAGTGGAGATTCGGAGCGCTAAGAGGGTAATAGTGAAAAAAGGAATGTCTTCAAATATAAACTACACAGAATCATTCGGTGAAACTTTTTTCTAATCTGTGCATTCAGCTAACAGAGTTAAACCATACTTTTGATTGAGCAGATCTGAACACTCTTTCTGTAGAAAATGCAACTGGACATTTGGAGCGCTAAGAGCGTAGTAGTGGAAAAAGGAATATATTCAAATATAAACTACACAGAAGCATTCTGTGAAACTTCTTTCTGATCTGAGCATTCAGCTAACAGAGTTAAACCATACTTTTGATTGAGCAGTTTTGAAACACTCTGTCTGTATAAAATGCAAGTGGAGATTCGGAGCGCTAAGAGGGTATTAGTGGAAAAAGGAATGTCTCCAAATATAAACTACACAGAATCATTCTGTGAAACTTCTTTCTGATCTGTGCATTCAGCTAACAGAGTTAAACCATACTTTTGATTGAGCAGATCTGAACACTCTTTCTGTAGAAAATGCAGCTGGACATTTGGAGCGCTAAGAGAGTAGTAGTGGAAAAAGGAATATATTCAAATATAAACTACACAGAAGCATTCTGTGAAACTTCTTTCTGATCTGAGCATTCAGCTAACAGAGTTAAACCATACTTTTGATTGAGCAGTTTTGAAACACTCTGTCTGTAGAAAATGCAACTGGACATTCGTAGCGCTAAGTGGGTAATAGTGGAAAAAAGAATATGTTCAAATATAAACTACACAGAAGCATTGTATGAAACTTCTTTCTGTTCTGTGAATTCAACTAACAGAGTTGAACCTTACTTTTTATTGAGCCTTTCTGAAACACTCTTTCTGTAGAAACTGCAATTGGACATTTGGAGCGCTAAGAGCGTAGTAGTGGAAAAAGGAATATATTCAAATATAAACGGCACAGAAGCATTCTGTGAAACTTCTTTCTGATCTGAGCATTCAGCTAACAGAGTTAAACCATACTTTTGATTGAGCAGTTTTGAAACACTCTGTCTGTAGAAAATGCAACTGGACATTCGTAGCGCTAAGTGGGTAATAGTGGAAAAAAGAATATGTTCAAATATAAACTACACAGAAGCATTGTATGAAACTTCTTTCTGTTCTGTGCATTCAACTAACAGAGTTGAACCTTACTTTTGATTGAGCCGTTCTGAAACACTCTTTCTGTAGAAACTGCAATTGGACATTCTGAGCGCTAAGAGGCCTATATTGGGAAAAAGAATGTCTACAAATAAAAACTACACAGAAGAATTGTGTGAAACTTCTTTCTGTTCTGTTTGTTCAACTAAAAGAGTTGAACCTTAGTTTTGATTGAGTCGTTCTGAAACACTCTTTCTGTAGAAAATGCAAGTGTAGATTCGGAGCGCTAAGAGGGTAATAGTGGAAAAAGGAATGTCTCCAAATATAAACTACACAGAATCATTCTGTGAAACTTCTTTCTGATCTGTGCATTCAGCTAACAGAGTTATACCATACTTTTGATTGAGGAGATCTGAACACTCTTTCTGTAGAAAATGCAACTGGACATTTGGAGCGCTAAGAGAGTAGTAGTGGAAAAAGGAATATATTCAAATATAAACTACACAGAAGCATTCTGTGAAACTTCTTTCTGATCTGAGCATTCAGCTAACAGAGTTAAACCATACTTTTGATTGAGCAGTTTTGAAACACTCTGTCTGTAGAAAATGCAACTGGACATTCGTAGCGCTAAGGGGGTAATAGTGGAAAAAAGAATATGTTCAAATATAAACTACACAGAAGCATTGTATGAAACTTCTTTCTCTTCTGTGCATTTAACTAACAGAGTTGAACCTTACTTTTGATTGAGCCTTTCTGAAACACTCTTTCTGTAGAAACTGCAATTGGACATTCTGAGCGCTAAGAGGCCTATATTGGGAAAAATAATATCTTCAAATAAAAACTACACAGAAGCATTGTGTGAAACTTATTTCTGATATGTTCATTAAGCTAACAGAGTTAAACCATACTTTTGATTGCGCAGTTCTGAACACTCTTTCTGTAGAAAATGCAAGTGGACATTCGGAGCGCTAAGAGGGTAATAGTGGAAAAAGGAATATATTCAAATATAAACTACACAGTAGCATTCTGTGAAAATTCTTTCTGTTCTGTGCATTCAACTAACAGAGTTGAACCTTACTTTTGATTGAGCCGTTCTGAAACACTCTTTCTGTAGAAACTGCAATTGGACATGCTAAGCGCTAAGAGGCCTACATTGGGAAAAAGAATATCTTCAAATAAAAACTACACAGATGCATTCTGTGAAACTTATTTCTGATCTGTAAATTCAGTTAACAGAGATAAAACATATCTTTGATTGAGCAGTTATGAAACACTCTTTTTGTAGAAAATGCAAGTGGAGATTCGGAGCGCTAAGAGGGTAATAGTGAAAAAAGGAATGTCTTCAAATATAAACTACACAGAATCATTCGGTGAAACTTTTTTCTAATCTGTGCATTCAGCTAACAGAGTTAAACCATACTTTTGATTGAGCAGATCTGAACACTCTTTCTGTAGAAAATGCAACTGGACATTTGGAGCGCTAAGAGCGTAGTAGTGGAAAAAGGAATATATTCAAATATAAACTACACAGAAGCATTCTGTGAAACTTCTTTCTGATCTGAGCATTCAGCTAACAGAGTTAAACCATACTTTTGATTGAGCAGTTTTGAAACACTCTGTCTGTAGAAAATGCAACTGGACATTCGTAGCGCTAAGTGGGTAATAGTGGAAAAAAGAATATGTTCAAATATAAACTACACAGAAGCATTGTATGAAACTTCTTTCTGTTCTGTGCATTCAACTAACAGAGTTGAACCTTACTTTTGATTGAGCCGTTCTGAAACACTCTTTCTGTAGAAACTGCAATTGGACATTCTGAGTGCTAAGAGGCCTATATTGGGAAAAAGAATGTCTACAAATAAAAACTACACAGAAGAATTGTGTGAAACATCTCTCTGTTCTGTTTGTTCAACTAAAAGAGTTGAACCTTAGTTTTGATTGAGCCGTTCTGAAACACTCTTTCTGTAGAAAATGCAAGTGGAGATTCGGAGCGCTAAGAGGGTATTAGTGGAAAAAGGAATGTCTCCAAATATAAACTACACAGAATCATTCTGTGAAACTTCTTTCTGATCTGTGCATTCAGCTAACAGAGTTAAACCATACTTTTGATTGAGCAGATCTGAACACTCTTTCTGTAGAAAATGCAACTGGACATTTGGAGCGCTAAGAGAGTAGTAGTGGAAAAAGGAATATATTCAAATATAAACTACACAGAAGCATTCTGTGAAACTTCTTTCTGATCTGAGCATTCAGCTAACAGAGTTAAACCATACTTTTGATTGAGCAGTTTTGAAACACTCTGTCTGTAGAAAATGCAACTGGACATTCGTAGCGCTAAGTGGGTAATAGTGGAAAAAAGAATATGTTCAAATATAAACTACACAGAAGCATTGTATGAAACTTCTTTCTGTTCTGTGCATTCAACTAACAGAGTTGAACCTTATTTTTGATTGAGCCTTTCTGAAACACTCTTTCTGTAGAAACTGCAATTGGACATTCTGAGCGCTAAGAGGCCTATATTGGGAAAAATAATATCTTCAAATAAAAACTACACAGAAGCATTGTGTGAAACTTATTTCTGATCTGTAAATTCAGTTAACAGAGATAAAACATATTTTTGATTGAGCAGTTATAAAACACTCTTTCTGTAGAAAATGCAAGTGGAGATTCGGAGCACTAAGAGGGTAATAGTGGAAAAAGGAATGTCTCCAAATATAAACTACACAGAATCATTCTGTGAAACTTCTTTCTGATCTGTGCATTCAGCTAACAGAGTTAAACCATACTTTTGATTGAGCAGATCTGAACACTCTTTCTGTAGAAAATGCAACTGGACATTTGGAGCGCTAAGAGAGTAGTAGTGGAAAAAGGAATATATTCAAATATAAACTACACAGAAGCATTCTGTGAAACTTCTTTCTGATCTGAGCATTCAGCTAACAGAGTTAAACCATACTTTTGATTGAGCAGTTTTGAAACACTCTGTCTGTAGAAAATGCAACTTGACATTCGTAGCACTAACTGGGTAATAGTGGAAAAAAGAATATGTTCAAATATAAACTACACAGAAGCATTGTATGAAACTTCTTTCTGTTCTGTGCATTCAACTAACAGAGTTGAACATTACTTTTGATTGAGCCTTTCTGAAACACTCTTTCTGTAGAAACTGCAATTAGACATTCTGAGCGCTAAGAGGCCTATATTGGGAAAAATAATATCTTCAAATAAAAACTACACAGAAGCATTGTGTGAAACTTATTTCTGATATGTTCATTAAGCTAACAGAGTTAAACCATACTTTTGATTGCGCAGTTCTGAACACTCTTTCTGTAGAAAATGCAAGTGGACATTCGGAGCGCTAAGAGGGTAATAGTGGAAAAAGGAATATATTCAAATATAAACTACACAGTAGCATTCTGTGAAAATTCTTTCTGTTCTGTGCATTCAACTAACAGAGTTGAACCTTACTTTTGATTGAGCCGTTCTGAAACACTCTTTCTGTAGAAACTGCAATTGGACATTCTAAGCGCTAAGAGGCCTACATTGGGAAAAAGAATATCTTCAAATAAAAACTACACAGATGCATTCTGTGAAACTTATTTCTGATCTGTAAATTCAGTTAACAGAGATAAAACATATTTTTGATTGAGCAGTTATGAAACACTCTTTTTGTAGAAAATGCAAGTGGAGATTCGGAGCGCTAAGAGGGTAATAGTGGAAAATGGAATGTCTCCAAATATAAACTACACAGAATCATTCTGTGAAACTTCTTTCTGTTCTGTGCATTCAACTAACAGATTTGAACCTTACTTTTGATTGAGCCGTTCTGAAACACTCTTTCTGTAGAAACTGCAATTGGACATTCTGAGCGCTAAGAGGCCTATATTGGGAAAAATAATGTCTACAAATAAAAACTACACAGAAGAATTGTGTGAAACTTCTTTCTGTTCTGTTTGTTCAACTAAAAGAGTTGAACCTTAATTTTGATTGAGCCGTTCTGAAACACTCTTTCTGTAGAAAATGCAAGTGGAGATTCGGAGCGCTAAGAGGGTAATAGTGGAAAAAGGAATGTCTCCAAATATAAACTACACAGAATCATTCTGTGAAACTTCTTTCTGATCTGTGCATTCAGCTAACAGAGTTAAACCATACTTTTGATTGAGCAGATCTGAACACTCTTTCTGTAGAAAATGCAACTGGACATTTGGAGCGCTAAGAGAGTAGTAGTGGAAAAAGGAATATATTCAAATATAAACTACACAGAAGCATTCTGTGAAACTTCTTTCTGATCTGAGCATTCAGCTAACAGAGTTAAACCATACTTTTGATTGAGCAGTTTTGAAACACTCTGTCTGTAGAAAATGCAACTTGACATTCGTAGCACTAACTGGGTAATAGTGGAAAAAAGAATATGTTCAAATATAAACTACACAGAAGCATTGTATGAAACTTCTTTCTGTTCTGTGCATTCAACTAACAGAGTTGAACCTTACTTTTGATAGAGCCTTTCTGAAACACTCTTTCTGTAGAAACTGCAATTAGACATTCTGAGCGCTAAGAGGCCTATATTGGGAAAAATAATATCTTCAAATAAAAACTACACAGAAGCATTGTGTGAAACTTATTTCTGATATGTTCATTAAGCTAACAGAGTTAAACCATACTTTTGATTGCGCAGTTCTGAACACTCTTTCTGTAGAAAATGCAAGTGGACATTCGGAGCGCTAAGAGGGTAATAGTGGAAAAAGGAATATATACAAATATAAACTACACAGTAGCATTCTGTGAAAATTCTTTCTGTTCTGTGCATTCAACTAACAGAGTTGAACCTTACTTTTGATTGAGCCGTTCTGAAACACTCTTTCTGTAGAAACTGCAATTGGACATTCTAAGCGCTAAGAGGCCTACATTGGGAAAAAGAATATCTTCAAATAAAAACTACACAGACGCATTCTGTGAAACTTATTTCTGATCTGTAAATTCAGTTAACAGAGATAAAACATATTTTTGATTGAGCAGTTATGAAACACTCTTTTTGTAGAAAATGCAAGTGGAGATTCGGAGCGCTAAGAGGGTAATAGTGGAAAAAGGAATGTCTCCAAATATAAACTACACAGAATCATTCTGTGAAACTTCTTTCTGATCTGTGCATTCAGCTAACAGAATTAAACCATACTTTTGATTGAGCAGATCTGAACACTCTTTCTGTAGAAAATGCAACTGGACATTTGGAGCGCTAAGAGAGTAGTAGTGGAAAAAGGAATATATTCAAATATAAACTACACAGAAGCATTCTGTGAAACTTCTTTCTGATCTGAGCATTCAGCTAACAGAGTTAAACCATACTTTTGATTGAGCAGTTTTGAAACACTCTGTCTGTAGAAAATGCAACTGGACCTTCGTAGCGCTAAGTGGGTAATAGTGGAAAAAAGAATATGTTCAAATATAAACTACACAGAAGCATTGTATGAAACTACTTTCTGTTCTGTGCATTCAACTAACAGAGTTGAACCTTACTTTTGATTGAGCCTTTCTGAAACACTCTTTCTGTAGAAACTGCAATTGGACATTCTGAGCGCTAAGAGGTCTATATTGGGAAAAATAATATCTTCAAATAAAAACTACACAGAAGCATTGTGTGAAACTTATTTCTGATATGTTCATTAAGCTAACAGAGTTAAACCATACTTTTGATTGCGCAGTTCTGAACACTCTTTCTGTAGAAAATGGAAGTGGAGATTCGGAGCGCTAAGAGGGTAATAGTGGAAAATGGAATGTCTCCAAATATAAACTACACAGAATCATTCTGTGAAACTTCTTTCTGTTCTGTGCATTCAACTAACAGATTTGAACCTTACTTTTGATTGAGCCGTTCTGAAACACTCTTTCTGTAGAAACTGCAATTGGACATTCTGAGCGCTAAGAGGCCTATATTGGGAAAAATAATGTCTACAAATAAAAACTACACAGAAGAATTGTGTGAAACTTCTTTCTGTTCTGTTTGTTCAACTAAAAGAGTTGAACCTTAATTTTGATTGAGCCGTTCTGAAACACTCTTTCTGTAGAAAATGCAAGTGGAGATTCGGAGCGCTAAGAGGGTAATAGTGGAAAAAGGAATGTCTCCAAATATAAACTACACAGAATCATTCTGTGAAACTTCTTTCTGATCTGTGCATTCAGCTAACAGAGTTAAACCATACTTTTGATTGAGCAGATCTGAACACACTTTCTGTAGAAAATGCAACTGGACATTTGGAGCGCTAAGAGAGTAGTAGTGGAAAAAGGAATATATTCAAATATAAACTACACAGAAGCATTCTGTGAAACTTCTTTCTGATCTGAGCATTCAGCTAACAGAGTTAAACCATACTTTTGATTGAGCAGTTTTGAAACACTCTGTCTGTAGAAAATGCAACTGGACATTCGTAGCGCTAAGTTGGTAATAGTGGAAAAAAAAATCTGTTCAAATATAAACTACACAGAAGCATTGTATGAAACTTCTTTCTGTTCTGTGCATTCAACTAACAGAATTGAACCTTACTTTTTATTGAGCCTTTCTGAAACACTCTTTCTGTAGAAACTGCAATTGGACATTTGGAGCGCTAAGAGCGTAGTAGTGGAAAAAGGAATATATTCAAATATAAACTACACAGAAGCATTCTGTGAAACTTCTTTCTGATCTGAGCATTCAGCTAACAGAGTTAAACCATACTTTTGATTGAGCAGTTTTGAAACACTCTGTCTGTAGAAAATGCAACTGGACATTCGTAGCGCTAAGTGGGTAATAGTGGAAAAAAGAATATGTTCAAATATAAACTACACAGAAGCATTGTATGAAACTTCTTTCTGTTCTGTGCATTCAACTAACAGAGTTGAACCTTACTTTTGATTGAGCCGTTCTGAAACACTCTTTCTGTAGAAACTGCAATTGGACATTCTGAGCGCTAAGAGGCCTATATTGGGAAAAAGAATGTCTACAAATAAAAACTACACAGAAGAATTGTGTGAAACTTCTCTCTGTTCTGTTTGTTCAACTAAAAGAGTTGAACCTTAGTTTTGATTGAGCCGTTCTGAAACACTCTTTCTGTAGAAAATGCAAGTGTAGATTCGGAGCGCTAAGAGGGTAATAGTGGAAAAAGGAATGTCTCCAAATATAAACTACACAGAATCATTCTGTGAAACTTCTTTCTGATCTGTGCATTCAGCTAACAGAGTTAAACCATACTTTTGATTGAGCAGATCTGAACACTCTTTCTGTAGAAAATGCAACTGGACATTTGGAGCGCTAAGAGAGTAGTAGTGGAAAAAGGAATATATTCAAATATAAACTACACAGAAGCATTCTGTGAAACTTCTTTCTGATCTGAGCATTCAGCTAACAGAGTTAAACCATACTTTTGATTGAGCAGTTTTGAAACACTCTGTCTGTAGAAAATGCAACTGGACATTCATAGCGCTAAGTGGGTAATAGTGGAAAAAAGAATATGTTCAAATATAAACTCCACAGAAACATTGTATGAAACTTCTTTCTCTTCTGTGCATTCAACTAACAGAGTTGAACCTTACTTTTGATTGAGCCTTTCTGAAACACTCTTTCTGTAGAAACTGCAATTGGACATTCTGAGCGCTAAGAGGCCTATATTGGGAAAAATAATATCTTCAAATAAAAACTACACAGAAGCATTGTGTGAAACTTATTTCTGATATGTTCATTAAGCAAACAGAGTTAAACCATACTTTTGATTGCGCAGTTCTGAACACTCTTTCTGTAGAAAATGCAAGTGGACATTCGGAGCGCTAAGAGGGTAATAGTGGAAAAAGGAATATATTCAAATATAAACTACACAGTAGCATTCTGTGAAAATTCTTTCTGTTCTGTGCATTCAACTAACAGAGTTGAACCTTACTTTTGATTGAGCCGTTCTGAAACACTCTGTCTGTAGAAACTGCAATTGGACATGCTAAGCGCTAAGAGGCCTACATTGGGAAAAATAATATCTTCAAATAAAAACTACACAGATGCATTCTGTGAAACTTATTTCTGATCTGTAAATTCAGTTAACAGAGATAAAACATATCTTTGATTGAGCAGTTATGAAACACTCTTTTTGTAGAAAATGCAAGTGGAGATTCGGAGCGCTAAGTGGGTAATAGAGAAAAAAGGAATGTCTTCAAATATAAACTACACAGAATCATTCGGTGAAACTTTTTTCTAATCTGTGCATTCAGCTAACAGAGTTAAACCATACTTTTGATTGAGCAGATCTGAACACTCTTTCTGTAGAAAATGCAACTGGACATTTGGAGCGCTAAGAGCGTAGTAGTGGAAAAAGGAATATATTCAAATATAAACTACACAGAAGCATTCTGTGAAACTTCTTTCTGATCTGAGCATTCAGCTAACAGAGTTAAACCATACTTTTGATTGAGCAGTTTTGAAACACTCTGTCTGTAGAAAATGCAACTGGACATTCGTAGCGCTAAGTGGGTAATAGTGGAAAAAAGAATATGTTCAAATATAAACTACACAGAAGCATTGTATGAAACTTCTTTCTGTTCTGTGCATTCAACTAACAGAGTTGAACCTTACTTTTGATTGAGCCGTTCTGAAACACTCTTTCTGTAGAAACTGCAATTGGACATTCTGAGTGCTAAGAGGCCTATATTGGGAAAAAGAATGTCTACAAATAAAAACTACACAGAAGAATTGTGTGAAACTTCTCTCTGTTCTGTTTGTTCAACTAAAAGAGTTGAACCTTAGTTTTGATTGAGCCGTTCTGAAACACTCTTTCTGTAGAAAATGCAAGTGGAGATTCGGAGCGCTAAGAGGGTATTAGTGGAAAAAGGAATGTCTCCAAATATAAACTACACAGAATCATTCTGTGAAACTTCTTTCTGATCTGTGCATTCAGCTAACAGAGTTAAACCATACTTTTGATTGAGCAGATCTGAACACTCTTTCTGTAGAAAATGCAACTGGACATTTGGAGCGCTAAGAGAGTAGTAGTGGAAAAAGGAATATATTCAAATATAAACTACACAGAAGCATTCTGTGAAACTTCTTTCTGATCTGAGCATTCAGCTAACAGAGTTAAACCATACTTTGGATTGAGCAGTTTTGAAACACTCTGTCTGTAGAAAATGCAACTGGACATTCGTAGCGCTAAGTGGGTAATAGTGGAAAAAAGAATATGTTCAAATATAAACTACACAGAAGCATTGTATGAAACTTCTTTCTGTTCTGTGCATTCAACTAACAGAGTTGAACCTTACTTTTGATTGAGCCTTTCTGAAACACTCTTTCTGTAGAAACTGCAATTGGACATTCTGAGCGCTAAGAGGCCTATATTGGGAAAAATAATATCTTCAAATAAAAACTACACAGAAGCATTGTGTGAAACTTATTTCTGATCTGTAAATTCAGTTAAAAGAGATAAAACATATTTTTGATTGAGCAGTTATGAAACACTCTTTCTGTAGAAAATGCAAGTGGAGATTCGGAGCACTAAGAGGGTAATAGTGGAAAAAGGAATGTCTCCAAATATAAACTACACAGAATCATTCTGTGAAACTTCTTTCTGATCTGTGCATTCAGCTAACAGAGTTAAACCATACTTTTGATTGAGCAGATCTGAACACTCTTTCTGTAGAAAATGCAACTGGACATTTGGAGCGCTAAGAGAGTAGTAGTGGAAAAAGGAATATATTCAAATATAAACTACACAGAAGCATTCTGTGAAACTTCTTTCTGATCTGAGCATTCAGCTAACAGAGTTAAACCATACTTTTGATTGAGCAGTTTTGAAACACTCTGTCTGTAGAAAATGCAACTGGACATTCGTAGCACTAACTGGGTAATAGTGGAAAAAATAATATGTTCAAATATAAACTACACAGAAGCATTGTATGAAACTTCTTTCTGTTCTGTGCATTCAACTAACAGAGTTGAACCTTACTTTTGATTGAGCCTTTCTGAAACACTCTTTCTGTAGAAACTGCAATTAGACATTCTGAGCGCTAAGAGGCCTATATTGGGAAAAATAATATCTTCAAATAAAAACTACACAGAAGCATTGTGTGAAACTTATTTCTGATATGTTCATTAAGTTAACAGAGTTAAACCATACTTTTGATTGCGCAGTTCTGAACACTCTTTCTGTAGAAAATGCAAGTGTACATTCGGAGCGCTAAGAGGGTAATAGTGGAAAAAGGAATATATTCAAATATAAACTACACAGTAGCATTCTGTGAAAATTCTTTCTGTTCTGTGCATTCAACTAACAGAGTTGAACCTTACTTTTGATTGAGCCGTTCTGAAACACTCTTTCTGTAGAAACTGCAATTGGACATTCTAAGCGCTAAGAGGCCTACATTGGGAAAAAGAATATCTTCAAATAAAAACTACACAGATGCATTCTGTGAAACATATTTCTGATCTGTAAATTCAGTTAACAGAGATAAAACATATTTTTGATTGAGCAGTTATGAAACACTCTTTTTGTAGAAAATGCAAGTGGAGATTCGGAGCGCTAAGGGGGTAATAGTGGAAAAAGGAATGTCTTCAAATATAAACTACACAGAATCATTCGGTGAAACCTCTTTCTGATCTGTGCATTCAGCTAACAGAGTTAAACCATACTTTTGATTGAGCAGATCTGAACACTCTTTCTGTTGAAAATGCAACTGGACATTTGGAGCGCTAAGAGCGTAGTAGTGGAAAAAGGAATATATTCAAATATAAACTACACAGAAGCATTCTGTGAAACTTCTTTCTGATCTGATCATTCAGCTAACAGAGTTAAACCATACTTTTGATTGAGCAGTTTTGAAACACTCTGTCTGTAGAAAATGCAACTGGACATTCGTAGCGCTAAGTGGGTAATAGTGGAAAAAAGAATACGTTCAAATATAAACTACACAGAAGCATTGTATGAAACTTCTTTCTGTTCTGTGCATTCAACTAACAGAGTTGAACCTTACTTTTGATTGAGCCGTTCTGAAACACTCTTTCTGTAGAAACTGCAATTGGACATTCTGAGCGCTAAGAGGCCTATATTGGGAAAAAGAATGTCTACAAATAAAAACTACACAGAAGAATTGTGTGAAACTTCTTTCTGTTCTGTTTGTTCAACTAAAAGAGTTGAACCTTAGTTTTGATTGAGCCGTTCTGAAACACTCTTTCTGTAGAAAATGCAAGTGGAGATTCGGAGCGCTAAGAGGGTAATAGTGGAAAAAGGAATGTCTCCAAATATAAACTACACAGAATCATTCTGTGAAACTTCTTTCTGATCTGTGCATTCAGCTAACAGAGTTAAACCATACTTTTGATTGAGCAGATCTGAACACTCTTTCTGTAGAAAATGCAAGTGGACATATGGAGCGCTAAGAGAGTAGTAGTGGAAAAAGGAATATATTCAAATATAAACTATACAGAAGCATTCTGTGAAACTTCTTTCTGATCTGAGCATTCAGCTAACAGAGTTAAACCATACTTTTGATTGAGCAGTTTTGAAACCCTCTGTCTGTAGGAAATGCAACTGGACATTCGTAGCGCTAAGTGGGTAATAGTGGAAAAAAGAATATGTTCAAATATAAACTACACAGAAGCATTGTATGAAACTTCTTTCTGTTCTGTGCATTCAACTAACAGAGTTGAACCTTACTATTGATTGAGCCTTTCTGAAACACTCTTTCTGTAGAAACTGCAATGGGACATTCTGAGCGCTAAGAGGCCTCTATTGGGGAAAATAATATCTTCAAATAAAAACTACACAGAAGCATTGTGTGAAACTTATTTCTGATATGTTCATTAAGCTAACAGAGTTAAACCATACTTTTGATTGCGCAGTTCTGAACACTCTTTCTGTAGAACATGCAAGTGGACATTCGGAGCGCTAAGAGGGTAATAGTGGAAAAAGGAATATATTCAAATATAAACTACCCAGTAGCATTCTGTGAAAATTCTTTCTGTTCTGTGCAATCAACTAACAGAGTTGAACCTTACTTTTGATTGAGCCGTTCTGAAACACTCTTTCTGTAGAAACTGCAATTGGACATGCTAAGCGCTAAGAGGCCTACATTGGGAAAAAGAATATCTTCAAATAAAAACTACACAGATGCATTCTGTGAAACTTATTTCTCATCTGTAAATTCAGTTAACAGAGATAAAACATATTTTTGATTGAGCAGTTATGAAACACTCTTTTTATAGAAAATGCAAGTGGAGATTCGGAGCGCTAAGAGGGTAATAGTGGAAAAAGGAATGCCTTCAAATATAAACTACACAGAATCATTCGGTGAAACTTCTTTCTGATCTGTGCATTCAGCTAACAGAGTTGAACCATACTTTTGATTGAGCAGATCTGAACACTCTTTCTGTAGAAAATGCAACTGGACATTTGGAGCGCTAAGAGCGTAGTAGTGGAAAAAGGAATATATTCAAATATAAACTACACAGAAGCATTCTGTGAAACTTCTTTCTGATCTGAGCATTCAGCTAACAGAGTTAAACCATACTTTGGATTGAGCAGTTTTCAAACACTCTGTCTGTAGAAAATGCAACTGGACATTCGTAGCGCTAAGTGGGTAATAGTGGAAAAAAGAATATGTTCAAATATAAACTACACAGAAGCATTGTATGAAACTTCTTTCTGTTCTGTGCATTCAACTAACAGAGTTGAACCTTACTTTTGATTGAGCCGTTCTGAAACACTCTTTCTGTAGAAACTGCAATTGGACATTCTGAGCGCTAAGAGGCCTATATTGGGAAAAAGAATGTCTACAAATAAAAACAACACAGAAGAATTTTGTGAAACTTCTCTCTGTTCTGTTTGTTCAACTAAAAGAGTTGAACCTTAGTTTTGATTGAGCCGTTCTGAAACACTCTTTCTGTAGAAAATGCAAGTGGAGATTCGGAGCGCTAAGAGGGTAATAGTGGAAAAAGGAATGTGTCCAAATATAAACTACACAGAATCATTCTGTGAAACTTTTTTCTGATCTGTGCATTCAGCTAACAGAGTTAAACCATACTTTTGATTGAGCAGATCTGAACACTCCTTCTGTAGAAAATGCAACTGGACATTTGGAGCGCTAAGAGAGTAGTAGTGGAAAAAGGAATGTATTCAAATATAAACTACACAGAAGCATTCTGTGAAACTTCTTTCTGATCTGAGCATTCAGCTAACAGAGTTAAACCATACTTTTGATTGAGAAGTTTTGAAACACTCTGTCTGTAGAAAATGCAACTGGACATTCGTAGCGCTAAGTGGGTAATAGTGGAAAAAAGAATATGTTCAAATATAAACTACACGGAAGCATTGTATGAAACTTCTTACTGTTCTGTGCATTCAACTAACAGAGTTGAACCTTACTTTTGATTGAGCCTTTCTGAAACACTCTTTCTGTAGAAACTGCAATTTGACATTCTGAGCGCTAAGAGGCCTATATTGGGAAAAAGAATGTCTACAAATAAAAACTACACGGAAGAATTGTGTGAAACGTCTCTCTGTTCTGTTTCTTCAACTAAAAGAGTTGAACCTTAGTTTTGATTGAGCCGTTCTGAAACACACTTTCTGTAGAAAATGCAAGTGGAGATTCGGAGCGCTAAGAGGGTAATAGTGGAAAAAGGAATGTCTCCAAATATAAACTACACAGAATCATTCTGTGAAACTTCTTTCTGATCTGTGCATTCAGCTAACAGAGTTAAACCATACTTTTGATTGAGCAGATCTGAACACACTTTCTGTAGAAAATGCAACTGGACATTTGGAGCGCAAAGAGAGTAGTAGTGGAAAAAGGAATATATTCAAATATAAACTACACGGAAGCATTCTGTGAAACTTCTTTCTGATCTGAGCATTCAGCTAACAGAGTTAAACCATACTTTTGATTGAGCAGTTTTGAAACACTCTGTCTGTAGAAAATGCAACTGGACATTCGTAGCGCTAAGTCGGTAATAGTGGAAAAAAGACTATGTTCAAATATAAACTACACAGAAGCATTGTATGAAACTTCTTTCTGTTCTGTGCATTCAACTAACAGAGTTGAACCTTACTTTTGATTGAGCCTTTCTGAAACACTCTTTCTGTAGAAACTGCAATTGGACATTCTGAGCGCTAAGAGGCCTATATTGCGAAAAATAATATCTTCAAATAAAAACTACACAGAAGCATTGTGTGAAACTTATTTCTGATATGTTCATTAAGCTAACAGAGTTAAACCATACTTTTGATTGCGCAGTTCTGAACACTCTTTCTGTAGAAAATGCAAGTGGACATTCGGAGCGCTAAGAGGGTAATAGTGGAAAAAGGAATATATTCAAATATAAACTACACAGTAGCATTCTGTGAAAATTCTTTCTGTTCTGTGCATTCAACTAACAGAGTTGAACCTTACTTTTGATTGAGCCGTTCTGAAACACTCTTTCTGTAGAAACTGCAATTGGACATGCTAAGCGCTAAGAGGCCTACATTGGGAAAAAGAATATCTTCAAATAAAAACTACACAGATGCATTCTGTGAAACTTATTTCTGATCTGTAAATTCAGTTAACAGAGATAAAACATATTTTTGATTGAGCAGTTATGAAACACTCTTTTTATAGAAAATGCAAGTGGAGATTCGGAGCGCTAAGAGGGTAATAGTGGAAAAAGGAATGTCTTCAAATATAAACTACACAGAATCATTCGGTGAAACTTCTTTCTGATCTGTGCATTCAGCTAACAGAGTTGAACCATACTTTTGATTGAGCAGATCTGAACACTCTTTCTGTAGAAAATGCAACTGGACATTTGGAGCGCTAAGAGCGTAGTAGTGGAAAAAGGAATATATTCAAATATAAACTACACAGAAGCATTCTGTGAAACTTCTTTCTGATCTGAGCATTCAGCTAACAGAGTTAAACCATACTTTGGATTGAGCAGTTTTCAAACACTCTGTCTGTAGAAAATGCAACTGGACATTCGTAGCGCTAAGTGGGTAATAGTGGAAAAAAGAATATGTTCAAATATAAACTACACAGAAGCATTGTATGAAACTTCTTTCTGTTCTGTGCATTCAACTAACAGAGTTGAACCTTACTTTTGATTGAGCCGTTCTGAAACACTCTTACTGTAGAAACTGCAATTGGACATTCTGAGCGCTAAGAGGCCTATATTGGGAAAAAGAATGTCTACAAATAAAAACTACACAGAAGAATTGTGTGAAACTTCTCTCTGTTCTGTTTGTTCAACTAAAAGATTTGAACCTTAGTTTTGATTGAGCCGTTCTGAAACACTCTTTCTGTAGAAAATGCAAGTGGAGATTCGGAGCGCTAAGAGGGTAATAGTGGAAAAAGGAATGTCTCCAAATATAAACTACACAGAATCATTCTGTGAAACTTTTTTCTGATCTGTGCATTCAGCTAACAGATTTAAACCATACTTTTGATTGAGCAGATCTGAACACTCCTTCTGTAGAAAATGCAACTGGACATTTGGAGCGCTAAGAGAGTAGTAGTGGAAAAAGGAATATATTCAAATATAAACTACACAGAAGCATTCTGTGAAACTTCTTTCTGATCTGAGCATTCAGCTAACAGAGTTAAACCATACTTTTGATTGAGCAGTTTTGAAACACTCTGTCTGTAGAAAATGCAACTGGACATTCGTAGCGCTAAGTGGGTAATAGTGGAAAAAAGAATATGTTCAAATATAAACTACACAGAAGCATTGTATGAAACTTCTTACTGTTCTGTGCATTCAACTAACAGAGTTGAACCTTACTTTTGATTGAGCCTTTCTGAAACACTCTTTCTGTAGAAACTGCAATTGGACATTCTGAGCGCTAAGAGGCCTATATTGGGAAAAATAATATCTTCAAATAAAAACTACACAGAAGCATTGTGTGAAACTTATTTCTGATCTGTAAATTCAGTTAAAAGAGATAAAACATATTTTTGATTGAGCAGTTATGAAACACTATTTCTGTAGAAAATGCAAGTGGAGATTCAGAGCACTAAGAGGGTAATAGTGGAAAAAGGAAGGTCTCCAAATATAAACTACACAGAATCATTCTGTGAAACTTCTTTCTGATCTGTGCATTCAGCTAACAGAGTTAAACCATACTTTTGATTGAGCAGATCTGAACACTCTTTCTGTAGAAAATGCAACTGGACATTTGGAGCGCTAAGAGAGTAGTAGTGGAAAAAGGAATATATTCAAATATAAACTACACAGAAGCATTCTGTGAAACTTCTTTCTGATCTGAGCATTCAACTAACAGAGTTAAACCATACTTTTGATTGAGCAGTTTTGAAACACTCTGTCTGTAGAAAATGCAACTGGACATTCGTAGCGCTAAGTGGGTAATAGTGGAAAAAAGAATATGTTCAAATATAAACTACACAGAAGCATTGTATGAAACTTCTTTCTGTTCTGTGCATTCAACTAACAGAGTTGAACCTTACTTTTGATTGAGCCTTTCTGAAGCACTCTTTCTGTAGAAACTGCAATTGGACATCCTGAGCGCTAAGAGGCCTCTATTGGGAAAAATAATATCTTCAAATAAAAACTACACAGAAGCATTGTGTGAAACTTATTTCTGATATGTTCATTAAGCTAACAGAGTTAAACCATACTTTTGATTGCGCAGTTCTGAACACTCTTTCTGTAGAAAATGCAAGTGGACATTCCGAGCGATAAGAGGGTAATAGTGGAAAAAGGAACATATTCTAATATAAACTACACAGTAGCATTCTGTGAAAATTCTTTCTGTTCTGTGCATTCAACTAACAGAGTTGAACCTTACTTTTGATTGAGCCGTTCTGAAACACTCTTTCTGTAGAAACTGCAATTGGACATGCTAAGAGCTAAGAGGCCTACATTGGGAAAAAGAATATCTTCAAATAAAAACTACACAGATGCATTCTGTGAAACTTATTTCTGATCTGTAAATTCAGTTAACAGAGATAAAACATATTTTTGATTGAGCAGATATGAAACACTCTTTTTGTAGAAAATGCAAGTGGAGATTCGGAGCGCTAAGAGGGTAATAGTGGAAAAAGGAATGTCTTCAAATATAAACTACACAGAATCATTCGGTGAAACTTCTTTCGGATCTGTGCATTCAGCTAACAGAGTTAAACCATACTTTTGATTGAGCAGATCTGAACACTCTTTCTGTAGAAAATGCAACTGGACATTTGGAGCGCTAAGAGCGTAGTAGTGGAAAAAGGAATATATTCAAATATAAACTACACAGAAGCATTCTGTGAAACTTCTTTCTGATATGAGCATTCAGCTAACAGAGTTAAACCATACTTTGGATTGAGCAGTTTTGAAACACTCTGTCTGTAGAAAATGCAACTGGACATTCGTAGCGCTAAGTGGGTAATAGTGGAAAAAAGAAT
Source organism: Symphalangus syndactylus (assembly GCF_028878055.3). Taxonomy (NCBI): domain Eukaryota; kingdom Metazoa; phylum Chordata; class Mammalia; order Primates; family Hylobatidae; genus Symphalangus; species Symphalangus syndactylus. Next base: position 6,809,919 of record NC_072426.2, on the reverse strand, counting down.
ATGTTCAAATATAAACTACACAGAAGCATTGTATGAAACTTCTTTCTGTTCTGTGCATTCAACTAACAGAGTTGAACCTTACTTTTGATTGAGCCGTTCTGAAACATTCTTTCTGTAGAAACTGCAATTGGACATTCTGAGCGCTAAGAGGCCTATATTGGGAAAAAGAATGTCTACAAATAAAAACTACACAGAAGAATTGTGTGAAACTTCTTTCTGTTCTGTTTGTTCAACTAAAAGATTTGAACCTTTGTTTTGATTGAGCCGTTCTGAAACACTCTTTCTGTAGAAAATGCAAGTGGAGATTCGGAGCGCTAAGAGGGTAATAGTGGAAAAAGGAATGTCTCCAAATATAAACTACACAGAATCATTATGTGAAACTTGTTTCTGATCTGTGCATTCAGCTAACAGAATTAAAACATACTTTTGATTGAGCAGATCTGAACACTCTTTCTGTAGAAAATGCAACTGGACATTTGGAGCGCTAAGAGAGTAGTAGTGGAAAAAGGAATATATTCAAATATAAACTACACAGAAGCATTCTGTGAAACTTCTTTCTGATCTGAGCATTCAGCTAACAGAGTTAAACCATACTTTTGATTGAGCAGTTTTGAAACACTCTGTCTGTAGAAAATGCAACTGGACATTCGTAGCGCTAAGTGGGTAATAGTGGAAAAAAGAATATGTTCAAATATAAACTACAGAGAAGCATTGTATGAAACTTCTTTCTGTTCTGTGCATTCAACTAACAGAGTTGAACCTTACTTTTGATTGAGCCTTTCTGAAACACTCTTTCTGTAGAAACTGCAATTGGACATTCTGAGCGCTAAGAGGCCTATATTGCGAAAAATAATATCTTCAAATAAAAACTACACAGAAGCATTGTTTGAAACTTATTTCTGATATGTTCATTAAGCTAACAGAGTTAAACCATACTTTTGATTGCGCAGTTCTGAACACTCTTTCTGTAGAAAATGCAAGTGGACATTCGGAGCGCTAAGAGGGTAATAGTGGAAAAAGGAATATATTCAAATATAAACTACACAGTAGCATTCTGTGAAAATTCTATCTGTTCTGTGCATTCAACTAACAGAGTTGAACCTTACTTTTGATTGAGCCGTTCTGAAACACTCTTTCTGTAGAAACTGCAATTGGACATGCTAAGCGCTAAGAGGCCTACATTGGGAAAAAGAATATCTTCAAATAAAAACTACACAGATGCATTCTGTGAAACTTATTTCTGATCTGTAAATTCAGTTAACAGAGATAAAACATATTTTTGATTGAGCAGTTATGAAACACTCTTTTTGTAGAAAATGGAAGTGGAGATTCGGAGCGCTAAGAGGGTAATAGTGGAAAAAGGAATGTCTTCAAATATAAACTACACAGAATCATTCGGTGAAACTTCTTTCTGATCTGTGCATTCAGCTAACAGAGTTAAACCATACTTTTGATTGAGCAGATCTGAACACTCTTTCTGTTGAAAATGCAACTGGACATTTGGAGCGCTAAGAACGTAGTGGTGGAAAAAGGAATATATTCAAATATAAACTACACAGAAGCATTCTGTGAAACTTCTTTCTGATCTGAGCATTCAGCTAACAGAGTTAAACCATACTTTGGATTGAGCAGTTTTCAAACACTCTGTCTGTAGAAAATGCAACTGGACATTCGTAGCGCTAAGTGGGTAATAGTGGAAAAAAGAATATGTTCAAATATAAACTACACAGAAGCATTGTATGAAACTTCTTTCTGTTCTGTGCATTCAACTAACAGAGTTGAACCTTACTTTTGATTGAGCCGTTCTGAAACACTCTTTCTGTAGAAACTGCCATTGGACATTCTGAGCGCTAAGAGGCCTATATTGGGAAAAAGAATGTCTACAAATAAAAACTACACAGAAGAATTGTGTGAAAGTTCTTTCTGTTCTGTTTGTTCAACTAAAAATTTGAACCTTAGTTTTGATTGAGCCGTTCTGAAACACTCTTTCTGTAGAAAATGCAAGTGGAGATTCGTAGCGCTAAGAGGGTAATAGTGGAAAAAGGAATGTCTCCAAATATAAACTACACAGAATCATTCTTTCAAACTTCTTTCTGATCGGTGCATTCAGCTAACAGAGTTAAACCATACTTTTGATTGAGCAGATCTGAACACTCTTTCTGTAGAAAATGCAACTGGACATTTGGAGCGCTAAGAGAGTAGTAGTGGAAAAAGGAATATATTCAAATATAAACTACACAGAAGCATTCTCTGAAACTTCTTTCTGATCTGAGCATTCAGCTAACAGAGTTAAACCATACTTTTGATTGAGCAGTTTTGAAACACTCTGTCTGTAGAAAATGCAACTGGACATTCGTAGCGCTAAGTGGGTAATAGTGGAAAAAAGAATATGTTCAAATATAAACTACACAGAAGCATTGTATGAAACTTCTTTCTGTTCTGTGCATTCAACTAACAGAGTTGAACCTTACTTCTGATTGAGCCGTTCTGAAACACTCTTTCTGTAGAAACTGCAATTGGACCTTCTGAGCACTAAGAGGACTATATTGGGAAAATGAATGTCTACAAATAAAAACTACACAGAAGAATTGTGTGAAACTTCTTTCTGTTCTGTTTGTTCAACTAAAAGAGTTGAACCTTAGTTTTGATTGAGCCGTTCTGAAACACTCTTTCTGTAGAAAATGCAAGTGGAGATTCGGAGCGCTAAGAGGGTAATAGTGGAAAAAGGAATGTCTCCAAATATAAACTACACAGAATCATTCTTTGAAACTTCTTTCTGATCTGTGCATTCAGCTAACAGAGTTAAACCATACTTTTGATTGAGCAGATCTGAACACTCTTTCTGTAGAAAATGCAACTGGACATTTGGAGCGCTAAGAGAGTAGTAGTGGAAAAAGCAATATATTCAAATATAAACTACACAGAAGCATTCTGTGAAACTACTTTCTGATCTGAGCATTCAGCTAACAGAGTTAAACCATACTTTTGATTGAGCAGCTTGGAAACACTCTGTCTGTAGAAAATGCAACTGGACATTCGTAGCGCTAAGTGGGTAATAGTGGAAAAAAGAATATGTTCAAATATAAACTACACAGAAGCATTGTATGAAACTTCTTTCTTTTCTGTGCATTCAACTAACAGAGTTGAACCTTACTTTTGATTGAGCCGTTCTGAAACACTCTTTCTGTGGAAACTGCAATTGGGCATGCTAAGCGCTAAGAGGCCTACATTGGGAAAAAGAATATCTTCAAATAAAAAGTACACAGATGCATTCTGTGAAACTTATTTCTGATCTGTAAATTCAGTTAACAGAGATAAAACATATTTTTGATTGAGCAGTTATGAAACACTCTTTCTGTAGAAAATGCAAGTGGAGATTCGGAGCGCTAAGAGGGTAATAGTGGAAAAAGGAATGTCTCCAAATATAAACTACACAGAATCATTCGGTGAAACTTCTTTCTGATCTGTGCATTCAGCTAACAGAGTTAAACCATACTTTTGATTGAGCAGATCTGAACACTCTTTCTGTAGAAAATGCAACTGGACATTTGGAGCGCTAAGAGGGTAGTAGTGGAAAAAGGAATATATTCAAATATAAACTACACAGAAGCATTCTGTGAAACTTCTTTCTGATCTGAGCATTCAGCTAACAGAGTTAAACCATACTTTGGATTGAGCAGTTTTGAAACACTCTGTCTGTAGAAAATGCAACTGGACATTCGTAGCGCTAAGTTCGTAATAGTGGAAAAAAGAATATGTTCAAATATAAGCTACACAGAAGCATTGTATGAAACTTCTTTCTGTTCTGTGCATTCAACTAACAGAGTTCAACCTTACTTTTGATTGAGCCGTTCTGAAACACTCTTTCTGTAGAAACTGCAATTGGACATTCTGAGCGCTAAGAGGCCTATATTGGGAAAAAGAATGTCTACAAATAAAAACTACACAGAAGAATTGTGTGAAACTTCTTTCTGTTCTGTTTGTTCAACTAAAAGAGTTGAACCTTAGTTTTGATTGAGCCGTTCTGAAACACTCTTTCTGTAGAAAATGCAAGTGGAGATTCGGAGCGCTAAGAGGGTAATAGTGGAAAAAGGAATGTCTCCAAATATAAACTACACAGAATCACTCTTTGAAACTTCTTTCTGATCTGTGCATTCAGCTAACAGAGTTAAACCATACTTTTGATTGAGCAGATCTGAACACTCTTTCTGTAGAAAATGCAACTGGACATTTGGAGCGCTAAGAGAGTAGTAGTGGAAAAAGGAATATATTCAAATATAAACTACACAGAAGCATTCTGTGAAACTTCTTTCTGATCTGAGCATTCAGCTAACAGAGTTAAACCATACTTTTGATTGAGCAGTTTTGAAACACTCTGTCTGTAGAAAATGCTACTGGAAATTCGTAGCGCTAAGTGGGTAATAGTGGAAAAAAGGATATGTTCAAATATAAACTACACAGAAGCATTGTATGAAACTTCTTTCTGTTCTGTGCATTCAACTAACAGAGTTGAACCTTACTTTTGATTGAGCCGTTCTGAAACACTCTTTCTGTAGAAACTGCAATTGGACCTTCTGAGCGCTAAGAGGCCTATATTGGGAAAAATAATGTCTACCAATAAAAACTACACAGAAGAATTGTGTGAAACTTCTTTCTGTTCTGTTTGTTCAACTAAAAGAGTTGAACCTTAGTTTTGATTGAGCCGTTCTGAAACACTCTTTCTGTAGAAAATGCAAGTGGAGATTCGGAGCGCTAAGAGGGTATTAGTGGAAAAAGGAATGTCTCCAAATATAAACTACACAGAATCATTCTGTGAAACTTCTTTCTGATCTGTGCATTCAGCTAACAGAGTTAAACCATACTTTTGATTGAGCAGATCTGAACACTCTTTCTGTAGAAAATGCAACTGGACATTTGGAGCGCTAAGAGAGTAGTAGTGGAAAAAGGAATATATTCAAATATAAACTACACAGAAGCATTCTGTGAAACTTCTTTCTGATCTGAGCATTCAGCTAACAGAGTTAAACCATACTTTTGATTGAGCAGTTTTGAAACACTCTGTCTGTAGAAAATGCAACTGGACATTCGTAGCGCTAAGTGGGTAATAGTGGAAAAAAGAATATGTTCAAATATAAACTACACAGAAGCATTGTATGAAACTACTTTCTGTTCTGTGCTTTCAACTAACAGAGTTGAACCTTACTTTTGATTGAGCCTTTCTGAAACACTCTTTCTGTAGAAACTGCAATTGGACATTCTGAGCGCTCAGAGGCCTCTATTGGGAAAAATAATATCTTCAAATAAAAACTACACAGAAGCATTGTGTGAAACTTCTTTCTGTTCTGTTTGTTCAACTAAAAGAGTTGAACCTTAGTTTTGATTGAGCCGTTCTGAAACACTCTTTCTGTAGAAAATGCAAGTGGAGATTCGGAGCGCTAAGAGGGTATTAGTGGAAAAAGGAATGTCTACAAATATAAACTACACAGAATCATTCTGTGAAACTTCTTTCTGATCTGTGCATTCAGCTAACAGATTTAAACCATACTTTTGATTGAGCAGATCTGAACACTCTTTCTGTAGAAAATGCAACTGGACATTTGGAGCGCTAAGAGAGTAGTAGTGGAAAAAGGAATATATTCAAATATAAACTACACAGAAGCATTCTGTGAAACTTCTTTCTGATCTGAGCATTCAGCTAACAGAGTTAAACCATACTTTTGATTGAGCAGTTTTGAAACACTCTGTCTGTAGTAAATGCAACTGGACATTCGTAGCGCTAAGTGGGTAATAGTGGAAAAAAGAATATGTTCAAATATAAACTACACAGAAGCATTGTATGAAACTACTTTCTGTTCTGTGCATTCAACTAACAGAGTTGAACCTTACTTTTGATTGAGCCTTTCTGAAACACTCTTTCTGTAGAAACTGCAATTGGACATTCTGAGCGCTCAGAGGCCTCTATTGGGAAAAATAATATCTTCAAATAAAAACTACACAGAAGCATTGTGTGAAACTTATATCTGATATGTTCATTAAGCTAACAGAGTTAAACCATACTTTTGATTGCGCAGTTCTTAACACTCTTTCTGTAGAAAATGCAAGTGGACATTCGGAGCGCTAAGAGGGTAATAGTGGAAAAAGGAATATATTCAAATATAAACTACACAGTAGCATTCTGTGAAAATTCTTTCTGTTCTGTGCATTCAACTAACAGAGTTGAACCTTACTTTTGATTGAGCCGTTCTGAAACACTCTTTCTGTACAAACTGCAATTGGGCATGCTAAGCGCTAAGAGGCCTACATTGGGAAAAAGAATATCTTCAAATAAAAACTACACAGATGCATTCTGTGAAACTTATTTCTGATCTGTAAATTCAGTTAACAGAGATAAAACATATTTTTGATTGAGCAGTTATGAAACACTCTTTTTGTAGAAAATGCAAGTGGAGATTCGGAGCGCTAAGAGGGTAATAGTGGAAAAAGAAATGTCTTCAAATATAAACTACACAGAATCATTCAGTGAAACTTCTTTCTGATCTGTGCATTCAGCTAACAGAGTTAAACCATACTTTTGATTGAGCAGATCTGAACACTCTTTCTGTAGAAAATGCAACTGGACATTTGGAGCGCTAAGAGCGTAGTAGTGGAAAAAGGAATATATTCAAATATAAACTACACAGAAGCATTCTGTGAAACTTCTTTCTGATCTGAGCATTCAGCTAACAGAGTTAAACCATACTTAGGATTGAGCAGTTTTGAAACACTCTGTCTGTAGAAAATGCAACTGGACATTCGTAGCGCTAAGTGGGTAATAGTGGAAAAAAGAATATGTTCAAATATAAACTACACAGAAGCATTGTATGAAACTTCTTTCTGTTCTGTGCATTCAACTAACAGAGTTGAACCTTACTTTTGATTGAGCCGTTCTGAAACACTCTTTCTGTAGAAACTGCAATTGGACCTTCTGAGCGCTAAGAGGCCTATACTGGGAAAAAGAATGTCTACAAATAAAAACTACACAGAAGAATTGTGTGAAACTTCTTTCTGTTCTGTTTGTTCAACTAAAAGAGTTGAACCTTAGTTTTGATTGAGCCGTTCTGAAACACTCTTTCTGTAGAAAATGCAAGTGGAGATTCGGAGCGCTAAGAGGGTAATAGTGGAAAAAGGAATGTCTCCAAATATAAACTACACAGAATCATTCTGTGAAACTTCTTTCTGATCTGTGCATTCAGCTAACAGAGTTAAACCATACTTTTGATTGAGCAGATCTGAACACTCTTTCTGTAGAAAATGCAACTGGACATTTGGAGCGCTAAGAGAGTAGTAGTGGAAAAAGGAATATATTCAAATATAAACTACACAGAAGCATTCTGTGAAACTTCTTTCTGATCTGAGCATTCAGCTAACAGAGTTAAACCATACTTTTGATTGAGCAGTTTTGAAACACTCTGTCTGTAGAAAATGCAACTGGACATTCGTAGCGCTAAGTGGGTAATAGTGGAAAAAAGAATATGTTCAAATATAAACTACACAGAAGCATTGTGTGAAACTTATTTCTGTTCTGTGCATTCAACTAACAGAGTTGAACCTTACTTTTGATTGAGCCGTTCTGAAACACTCTTTCTGTAGAAACTGCAATTGGACCTTCAGAGCGCTAAGAGGCCTATATTGGGAAAAAGAATGTCTACAAATAAAAACTACACAGAAGAATTGTGTGAAACTTCTTTCTGTTCTGTTTGTTCAACTAAAAGAGTTGAACCTTAGTTTTGATTGAGCCGTTCTGAAACACTCTTTCTGTAGAAAATGCAAGTGGAGATTCGGAGCGCTAAGAGGGTAATAGTGGAAAAAGGAATGTCTCCAAATATAAACTACACAGAATCATTCTGTGAAACTTCTTTCTGATCTGTGCATTCAGCTAACAGAGTTAAACCATACTTTTGATTGAGCAGATCTGAACACTCTTATGTAGAAAATGCAACTGGACATTTGGAGCGCTAAGAGAGTAGTAGTGGAAAAAGGAATATATTCAAATATAAACAACACAGAAGCATTCTGTGAAACTTCTTTCTGATCTGAGCATTCAGCTAACAGAGTTAAACCATACTTTTGATTGAGCAGTTTTGAAACACTCTGTCTGTAGAAAATGCAACTGGACATTCGTAGCGCTAAGTGTGTAATAGTGGAAAAAAGAATATGTTCAAATATAAACTACACAGAAGCATTGTATGAAACTACTTTCTGTTCTGTGCATTCAACTAACAGAGTTGAACCTTACTTTTGATTGAGCCTTTCTGAAACACTCTTTCTGTAGAAACTGCAATTGGACATTCTGAGCGCTCAGAGGCCTCTATTGGGAAAAATAATATCTTCAAATAAAAACTACACAGAAGCATTGTGTGAAACTTATATCTGATATGTTCATTAAGCTAACAGAGTTAAACCATACTTTTGATTGCGCAGTTCTTAACACTCTTTCTGTAGAAAATGCAAGTGGACATTCGGAGCGCTAAGAGGGTAATAGTGGAAAAAGGAATATATTCAAATATAAACTACACAGTAGCATTCTGTGAAAATTCTTTCTGTTCTGTGCATTCAACTAACAGAGTTGAACCTTACTTTTGATTGAGCCGTTCTGAAACACTCTTTCTGTACAAACTGCAATTGGGCATGCTAAGCGCTAAGAGGCCTACATTGGGAAAAAGAATATCTTCAAATAAAAACTACACAGATGCATTCTGTGAAACTTATTTCTGATCTGTAAATTCAGTTAACAGAGATAAAACATATTTTTGATTGAGCAGTTATGAAACACTCTTTTTGTAGAAAATGCAAGTGGAGATTCGGAGCGCTAAGAAGGTAATAGTGGAAAAAGAAATGTCTTCAAATATAAACTACACAGAATCATTCAGTGAAACTTCTTTCTGATCTGTGCATTCAGCTAACAGAGTTAAACCATACTTTTGATTGAGCAGATCTGAACACTCTTTCTGTAGAAAATGCAACTGGACATTTGGAGCGCTAAGAGCGTAGTAGTGGAAAAAGGAATATATTCAAATATAAACTACACAGAAGCATTCTGTGAAACTTCTTTCTGATCTGAGCATTCAGCTAACAGAGTTAAACCATACTTAGGATTGAGCAGTTTTGAAACACTCTGTCTGTAGAAAATGCAACTGGACATTCGTAGCGCTAAGTGGGTAATAGTGGAAAAAAGAATATGTTCAAATATAAACTACACAGAAGCATTGTATGAAACTTCTTTCTGTTCTGTGCATTCAACTAACAGAGTTGAACCTTACTTTTGATTGAGCCGTTCTGAAACACTCTTTCTGTAGAAACTGCAATTGGACCTTCTGAGCGCTAAGAGGCCTATACTGGGAAAAAGAATGTCTACAAATAAAAACTACACAGAAGAATTGTGTGAAACTTCTTTCTGTTCTGTTTGTTCAACTAAAAGAGTTGAACCTTAGTTTTGATTGAGCCGTTCTGAAACACTCTTTCTGTAGAAAATGCAAGTGGAGATTCGGAGCGCTAAGAGGGTAATAGTGGAAAAAGGAATGTCTCCAAATATAAACTACACAGAATCATTCTGTGAAACTTCTTTCTGATCTGTGCATTCAGCTAACAGAGTTAAACCATACTTTTGATTGAGCAGATCTGAACACTCTTTCTGTAGAAAATGCAACTGGACATTTGGAGCGCTAAGAGAGTAGTAGTGGAAAAAGGAATATATTCAAATATAAACTACACAGAAGCATTCTGTGAAACTTCTTTCTGATCTGAGCATTCAGCTAACAGAGTTAAACCATACTTTTGATTGAGCAGTTTTGAAACACTCTGTCTGTAGAAAATGCAACTGGACATTCGTAGCGCTAAGTGGGTAATAGTGGAAAAAAGAATATGTTCAAATATAAACTACACAGAAGCATTGTGTGAAACTTATTTCTGTTCTGTGCATTCAACTAACAGAGTTGAACCTTACTTTTGATTGAGCCGTTCTGAAACACTCTTTCTGTAGAAACTGCAATTGGACCTTCAGAGCGCTAAGAGGCCTATATTGGGAAAAAGAATGTCTACAAATAAAAACTACACAGAAGAATTGTGTGAAACTTCTTTCTGTTCTGTTTGTTCAACTAAAAGAGTTGAACCTTAGTTTTGATTGAGCCGTTCTGAAACACTCTTTCTGTAGAAAATGCAAGTGGAGATTCGGAGCGCTAAGAGGGTAATAGTGGAAAAAGGAATGTCTCCAAATATAAACTACACAGAATCATTCTGTGAAACTTCTTTCTGATCTGTGCATTCAGCTAACAGAGTTAAACCATACTTTTGATTGAGCAGATCTGAACACTCTTTCTGTAGAAAATGCAACTGGACATTTGGAGCGCTAAGAGAGTAGTAGTGGAAAAAGGAATATATTCAAATATAAACTACACAGAAGCATTCTGTGAAACTTTTTTCTGATCTGAGCATTCAGCTAACAGAGTTAAACCATACTTTTGATTGAGCAGTTTTGAAACCCTCTGTCTGTAGAAAATGCAACTGGACATTCGTAGCGCTAAGTGGGTAATAGTGGAAAAAAGAATATGTTCAAATATAAACTACACAGAAGCATTGTATGAAACTTCTTTCTGTTCTGTGCATTCAACTAACAGAGTTGAACCTTACTTTTGATTGAGCCTTTCTGAAACACTCTTTTTGTAGAAACTGCAATTGGACATTCTGAGCGCTAAGAGGCCTCTATTGGGAAAAATAATATCTTCAAATAAAAACTACACAGAAGCATTGTGTGAAACTTATTTCTGATATGTTCATTAAGCTAACAGAGTTAAACCATACTTTTGATTGCGCAGTTCTTAACACACTTTCTGTAGAAAATGCAAGTGGACATTCGGAGCGCTAAGAGGGTAATAGTGGAAAAAGGAATATATTCAAATATAAACTACACAGTAGCATTCTGTGAAAATTCTTTCTGTTCTGTGCATTCAACTAACAGAGTTGAACCTTACTTTTGATTGAGCCGTTCTGAAACACTCTTTCTGTAGAAACTGCAATTGGGCATGCTAAGCGCTAAGAGGCCTACATTGGGAAAAAGAATATCTTCAAATAAAAACTACACAGATGCATTCTGTGAAACTTATTTCTGATCTGTAAATTCAGTTAACAGAGATAAAACATATTTTTGATTGAGCAGTTATGAAACACTCTTTTTGCAGAAAATTCAAGTGGAGATTCGGAGCGCTAAGAGGGTAATAGTGGAAAAAGGAATGTGTTCAAATATAAACTACACAGAATCATTCGGTGAAACTTCTTTCTGATCTGTGCATTCAGCTAACAGTGTTAAACCATACTTTTGATTGAGCAGATCTGAACACTCTTTCTGTAGAAAATGCAACTGGACATTTGGAGCGCTAAGAGCGTAGTAGTGGAAAAAGGAATATATTCAAATATAAACTACACAGAAGCATTCTGTGAAACTTCTTTCTGATCTGAGCATTCAGCTAAGAGAGTTAAACCATACTTTGGATTGAGCAGTTTTGAAACACTCTGTCTGTAGAAAATGCAACTGGACATTCGTAGCGCTAAGTGGGTAATAGTGGAAAAAAGAATATGTTAAAATATAAACTACACAGAAGCATTGTATGAAACTTCTTTCTGTTCTGTGCATTCAACTAACAGAGTTGAATCTTACTTTTGATTGAGCCGTTCTGAAACACTCTTTCTGTAGAAACTGCAATTGGACTTTCTGAGCGCTAAGAGGCCTATATTGGGAAAAAGAATGTCTACAAATAAAAACTACACAGAATAATTGTGTGAAACTTCTTTCTGTTCTGTTTGTTCAACTAAAAGAGTTGAACCTTAGTTTTGATTGAGCCGTTCTGAAACACTCTTTCTGTAGAAAATGCAAGTGGAGATTCGGAGCGCTAAGAGGGTAATAGTGGAAAAAGGAATGTCTCCAAATATAAACTACACAGAATCATTCTGTGAAACTTCTTTCTGATCTGTGCATTCAGCTAACAGAGTTAAACCATACTTTTGATTGAGCAGATCTGAACAATCTTTCTGTAGAAAATGCAACTGGACATTTTGAGCGCTAAGAGAGTAGTAGTGGAAAAAGGAATATATTCAAATATAAACTACAAAGAAGCATTCTGTGAAACTTCTTTCTGATCTGAGCATTCAGCTAACAGAGTTAAACCATACTTTTGATTGAGCAGTTTTGAAACACTCTGTCTGTAGAAAATGCAACTGGACATTCGTAGCGCTAAGTGGATAATAGTGGAAAAAAAAATATCTTCAAATATAAACTACACAGAAGCATTGTATGAAACTTCTTTCTGTTCTGTGCATTCAACTAACAGAGTTGAACCTTACTTTTGATTGAGCCTTTCTGAAACACTCTTTCTGTAGAAACTGCAATTGGACATTCTGAGCGCTAAGAGGCCTCTATTGGGAAAAATAATATCTTCAAATAAAAACTACACACAAGCATTGTGTGAAACTTATTTCTGATATGTTCATTAAGCTAACAGAGTTAAACCATACTTTTGATTGCGCAGTTCTTAACACTCTTTCTGTAGAAAATGCAAGTGGACATTCGGAGCGCTAAGAGGGTAATAGTGGAAAAAGGAATATATTCAAATATAAACTACACAGTAGCATTCTGTGAAAATTCTTTCTGTTCTGTGCATTCAACTAACAGAGTTGAACCTTACTTTGATTGAGCCGTTCTGAAACACACTTTCTGTAGAAACTGCAATTGGACATGCTAAGCGCTAAGAGGCCTACATTGGGAAAAATAATATCTTCGAATAAAAACTACACAGATGCATTCTGTGAAACTTATTTCTGATCTGTAAATTCAGTTAACAGAGATAAAACATATTTTTGATTGAGCAGTTATGAAACACTCTTTTTGTAGAAAATGGAAGTTGAGATTCGGAGCGCTAAGAGGGTAATAGTGGAAAAAGGAATGTCTTCAAATATAAACTACACAGAATCATTCGGTGAAACTTCTTTCTGATCTGTGCATTCAGCTAACAGAGTTAAACCATACTTTTGATTGAGCAGATCTGAACACTCTTTCTGTAGAAAATGCAACTGGACATTTGGAGCGCTAAGAGCGTAGTGGTGGAAAAAACTAATATATTCAAATTTAAACTACACAGAAGCATTCTGTGAAACTTCTTTCTGATCTGAGCATTCAGCTAACAGAGTTAAACCATACTTTGGATTGAGCAGTTTTGAAACACTCTGTCTGTAGAAAATGCAACTGGACATTCGTAGCGCTAAGTGGGTAATAGTGGAAAAAAGAATATGTTCAAATATAAACTACACAGAAGCATTGTATGAAACTTCTTTCTGTTCTGTGCATTCAACTAACAGAGTTGAACCTTACTTTTGATTGAGCCATTCTGAAACACTCTTTCTGTAGAAACTGCAATTGGACCTTCTGAGTGCTAAGAGGCCTATATTGGGAAAAAGAATGTCTACAAATAAAAACTACACAGAAGAATTGTCTGAAACTTCTTTCTGTTCTGTTTGTTCAACTAAAAGAGTTGAACCTTAGTTTTGATTGAGCCGTTCTGAAACACTCTTTCTGTAGAAAATGCAAGTGGAGATTCGGAGCGCTAAGAGGGTAATAGTGGAAAAAGGAATGTCTTCAAATATAAACTACACAGAATCATTCGGTGAAACTTCTTTCTGATCTGTGCATTCAGCTAACAGAGTTAAACCATACTTTTGATTGAGCAGATCTGAACACTCTTTCTGTAGAAAATGCAACTGGACATTTGGAGCGCTAAGAGCGTAGTAGTGGAAAAAGGAATATATTCAAATATAAACTACACAGAAGCATTCTGTGAAACTACTTTCTGATCTGAGCATTCAGCTAACAGAGTTAAACCATACTTTGGATTGAGCAGTTTTGAAACACTCTGTCTGTAGAAAATGCAACTGGACATTCGTAGCGCTAAGTGGGTAATAGTGGAAAAAAGAATATGTTCAAATATAAACTACACAGAAGCATTGTATGAAACTTCTTTCTGTTCTGTGCATTCAACTAACAGAGTTGAACCTTACTTTTGATTGAGCCTTTCTGAAACACTCTTTCTGTAGAAACTGCAATTGGACATTCTGAGCGCTAAGAGGCCTATATTGGGAAAAAGAATGTCTACAAATAAAAACTACACAGAAGAATTGTGTGAAACTTCTTTCTGTTCTGTTTGTTCAACTAAAAGAGTTGAACCTTAGTTTTGATTGAGCCGTTCTGAAACACTCTTTCTGTAGAAAATGCAAGTGTAGATTCGGAGCGCTAAGAGGGTAATAGTGGAAAAAGGAATGTCTCCAAATATAAACTACACAGAATCATTCTTTGAAACTACTTTCTGATCTGTGCATTCAGCTAACAGAGTTAAAACATACTTTTGATTGAGCAGATCTGAACACTCTTTCTGTAGAAAATGCAACTGGACATTTGGAGAGCTAAGAGAGTAGTAGTGGAAAAAGGAATATATTCAAATATAAACTACACAGAAGCATTGTGTGAAACTTCTTTCTGATCTGAGCATTCAGCTAACAGAGTTAAACCATACTTTTGATTGAGCAGTTTTGAAACACTCTGTCTGTAGAAAATGCAACTGGACATTCGTAGCGCTAAGTGGGTAATAGTGGAAAAAAGAATATGTTCAAATATAAACTACACAGAAGCATTGTATGAAACTTCTTTCTGTTCTGTGCATTCAACTAACAGAGTTGAACCTTACTTTTGATTGAGCCGTTCTGAAACACTCTTTCTGTAGAAACTGCAATTGGACCTTCTGAGCGCTAAGAGGCCTATATTGGGAAAAAGAATGTCTACAAATAAAATCTACACAGAAGAATTGTGTGAAACTTCTTTCTGTTCTGTTTGTTCAACTAAAAGAGTTGAACCTTAGTTTTGATTGAGCCGTTCTGAAACACTCTTTCTGTAGAAAATGCAAGTGGAGATTCGGAGCGCTAAGAGGGTAATAGTGGAAAAAGGAATGTCTCCAAATATAAACTACACAGAATCATTCTGTGAAACTTCTTTCTGATCTGTGCATTCAGCTAACAGAGTTAAACCATACTTTTGATTGAGCAGATCTGAACATTCTTTCTGTAGAAAATGCAACTGGACATTTGGAGCGCTAAGAGAGTAGTAGTGGAAAAAGGAATATATTCAAATATAAACTACACAGAAGCATTCTGTGAAACTTCTGATCTGAGCATTCAGCTAACAGAGTTAAACCATACTTTTGATTGAGCAGTTTTGAAACACTCTGTCTGTAGAAAATGCAACTGGACATTCGTAGCGCTAAGTGGGTAATAGTGGAAAAAAGAATATATTCAAATATAAACTACACAGAAGCATTGTATGAAACTTCTTTCTGTTCTGTGCATTCAACTAACAGAGTTGAACCTTACTTTTGATTGAGCCTTTCTGAAACACTCTTTCTGTAGAAACTGCAATTGGACATTCTGAGCGCTAAGAGGCATCTATTGGGAAAAATAATATCTTCAAATAAAAACTACACAGAAGCATTGTGTGAAACTTATTTCTGATATGTTCATTAAGCTAACAGAGTTAAACCATACTTTTGATTGCGCAGTTCTTAACACTCTTTCTGTAGAAAATGCAAGTGGACATTCGGAGCGCTAAGAGGGTAATAGTGGAAAAAGGAATATATTCAAATATAAACTACACAGTAGCATTCTGTGAAAATTCTTTCTGTTCTGTGCATTCAACTAACAGAGTTGAACCTTACTTTTGATTGAGCCGTTCTGAAACACTCTTTCTGTACAAACTGCAATTGGGCATGCTAAGCGCTAAGAGGCCTACATTGGGAAAAATAATATCTTCAAATAAAAACTACACAGATGCATTCTGTGAAACTTATTTCTGATCTGTAAATTCAGTTAACAGAGATAAAACATATTTTTGATTGAGCAGTTATGAAACACTCTTTTTGTAGAAAATGCAAGTGGAGATTCGGAGCGCTAAGAGGGTAATAGTGGAAAAAGGAATGTCTTCAAATATAAACTACACAGAATCATTCGGTGAAACATCTTTCTGATCTGTGCATTCAGCTAACAGAGTTAAACCATACTTTTGATTGAGCAGATCTGAACACTCTTTCTGTAGAAAATGCAACTGGACATTTGGAGCGCTAAGAGCGTAATAGTGGAAAAAGGAATATATTCAAATATAAACTACACAGAAGCATTCTGTGAAACTTCTTTCCGATCTGAGCATTCAGCTAACAGAGTTAAACCATACTTTGGATTGAGCAGTTTTGAAACACTCTGTCTGTTAAAAATGCAACTGGACATTCGTAACGCTAAGTGGGTAATAGTGGAAAAAAGAATATGTTCAAATATAAACTACACAGAAGCATTGTATGAAACTTCTTTCTGTTCTGTGCATTCAACTAACAGAGTTCAACCTTACTTTTGATTGAGCCGTTCTGAAACACTCTTTCTGTAGAAACTGCAATTGGACATTCTGAGCGCTAAGAGGCCTATATTGGGAAAAAGAATGTCTACAAATAAAAACTACACAGAAGAATTGTGTGAAACTTCTTTCTGTTCTGTTTGTTCAAATAAAAGAGTTGAACCTTAGTTTTGATTGAGCCGTTCTGAAACACTCTTTCTGTAGAAAATGCAAGTGGAGATTCGGAGCGCTAAGAGGGTAATAGTGGAAAAAGGAATGTCTCCAAATATAAACTACACAGAATCATTCTTTGAAATTTCTTTCTGATCTGTGCATTCAGCTAACAGAGTTAAACCATACTTTTGATTGAGCAGATCTGAACACTCTTTCTGTAGAAAATGCAACTGGACATTTGGAGCGCTAAGAGAGTAGTAGTGGAAAAAGGAATATATTCAAATATAAACTACACAGAAGCATTCTGTGAAACTTCTTTCTGATCTGAGCATTCAGCTAACAGAGTTAAACCATACTTTGGATTGAGCAGTTTTGAAACACTCTGTCTGTAGAAAATGCAACTGGACATTCGTAGCGCTAAGTGGGTAATAGTGGAAAAAAGAATATGTTCAAATATAAACTACACAGAAGCATTGTATGAAACTTCTTTCTGTTCTGTGCATTCAACTAACAGAGTTGAACCTTACTTTTGATTGAGCCGTTCTGAAACACTCTTTCTGTAGAAACTGCAATTGGAACTTCTGAGCGCTAAGAGGCCTATATTGGGAAAAAGAATGTCTACAAATAAAAACTACACAGAAGAATTGTGTGAAACTTCTTTCTGTTCTGTTTGTTCAACTAAAAGAGTTGAACCTTAGTTTTGATTGAGCCGTTCTGAAACACTTTTTCTGTAGAAAATGCAAGTGGAGATTCGGAGCGCTAAGAGGGTAATAGTGGAAAAAGGAATGTCTCCAAATATAAACTACACAGAATCATTCTGTGAAACTTCTTTCTGATCTGTGCATTCAGCTAACAGAGTTAAACCATACTTTTGATTGAGCAGATCTGAACACTCTTTCTGTAGAAAATGCAACTGGACATTTGGAGCGCTAAGAGAGTAGTAGTGGAAAAAGGAATATATTCAAATATAAACTACACAGAAGCATTCTGTGAAACTTCTTTCTGATCTGAGCATTCAGCTAACAGAGTTAAACCATACTTTTGATTGAGCAGTTTTGAAACACTCTGTCTGTAGAAAATGCAACTGGACATTCGTAGCGCTAAGTGGGTAATAGTGGAAAAAAGAATATGTTCAAATATAAACTACACAGAAGCATTGTATGAAACTTCTTTCTGTTCTGTGCATTCAACTAACAGAGTTGAACCTTACTTTTCATTGAGCCTTTCTGAAACACTCTTTCTGTAGAAACTGCAATTGGACATTCTGAGCGCTAAGAGGCCTATATTGGGAAAAATAATATCTTCAAATAAAAACTACACAGAAGCGTTGTGTGAAACTTATTTCTGATATGTTCATTAAGCTAACAGAGTTAAACCATACTTTTGATTGCGCAGTTCTGAACACTCTTTCTGTAGAAAATGCAAGTGGACATTCGGAGCGCTAAGAGGGTAATAGTGGAAAAAGGAATATATTCAAATATAAACTACACAGTAGCATTCTGTGAAAATTCTTTCTGTTCTGTGCATTCAACTAACAGAGTTGAACCTTACTTTTGATTGAGCCGTTCTGAAACACACTTTCTGTAGAAACTGCAATTGGACATGCTAAGCGCTAAGAGGCCTACATTGGGAAAAAGAATATCTTCGAATAAAAACTACACAGATGCATTCTGTGAAACTTATTTCTGATCTGTAAATTCAGTTAACAGAGATAAAACATATTTTTGATTGAGCAGTTATGAAACACTCTTTTTGTAGAAAATGGAAGTGGAGATTCGGAGCGCTAAGAGGGTAATAGTGGAAAAAGGAATGTCTTCAAATATAAACTACACAGAATCATTCGGTGAAACTTCTTTCTGATCTGTGCATTCAGCTAACAGAGTTAAACCATACTTTTGATTGAGCAGATCTGAACACTCTTTCTGTAGAAAATGCAACTGGACATTTGGAGCGCTAAGAGCGTAGTGGTGGAAAAAGGAATATATTCAAATATAAACTACACAGAAGCATTCTGTGAAACTTCTTTCTGATCTGAGCATTCAGCTAACAGAGTTAAACCATACTTTGGATTGAGCAGTTTTGAAACACTCTGTCTGTAGAAAATGCAACTGGACATTCGTAGCGCTAAGTGGGTAATAGTGGAAAAAAGAATATGTTCAAATATAAACTACACAGAAGCATTGTATGAAACTTCTTTCTGTTCTGTGCATTCAACTAACAGAGTTGAACCTTACTTTTGATTGAGCCGTTCTGAAACACTCTTTCTGTAGAAACTGCAATTGGACATTCTGAGCGCTAAGAGGCCTATATTGGGAAAAAGAATGTCTACAAATAAAAACTACACAGAAGAATTGTGTGAAACTTCTTTCTGTTCTGTTTGTTCAACTAAAAGAGTTGAACCTTAGTTTTGATTGAGCCGTTCTGAAACACTCTTTCTGTAGAAAATGCAAGTGGAGATTCGGAGCGCTAAGAGGGTAATAGTGGAAAAAGGAATGTCTCCAAATATAAACTACACAGAATCATTCTGTGAAACTTCTTTCTGATCTGTGCATTCAGCTAACAGAGTTAAACCATACTTTTGATTGAGCAGATCTGAACACTCTTTCTGTAGAAAATGCAACTGGACATTTGGAGCGCTAAGAGAGTAGTAGTGGAAAAAGGAATATATTCATATATAAACTACACAGAAGCATTCTGTGAAACTTCTTTCTGATCTGAGCATTCAGCTAACAGAGTTAAACCATACTTTTGATTGAGCAGTTTTGAAACACTCGGTCTGTAGAAAATGCAACTGGACATTCGTAGCGCTAAGTGGGTAATAGTGGAAAAAAGAATATGTTCAAATATAAACTACACAGAAGCATTGTATGAAACTTCTTTCTGTTCTGTGCATTCAACTAACAGAGTTGAACCTTACTTTTGATTGAGGCTTTCTGAAACACTCTTTTTGTAGAAACTGCAATTGGACATTCTGAGCGCTAAGAGGCCTCTATTGGGAAAAATAATATCTTCAAATAAAAACTACACAGAAGCATTGTGTGAAACTTATTTCTGATATGTTCATTAAGCTAACAGAGTTAAACCATACTTTTGATTGCGCAGTTCTTAACACACTTTCTGTAGAAAATGCAAGTGGACATTCGGAGCGCTAAGAGGGTAATAGTGGAAAAAGGAATATATTCAAATATAAACTACACAGTAGCATTCTGTGAAAATTCTTTCTGTTCTGTGCATTCAACTAACAGAGTTGAACCTTACTTTTGATTGAGCCGTTCTGAAACACTCTTTCTGTAGAAACTGCAATTGGGCATGCTAAGCGCTAAGAGGCCTACATTGGGAAAAAGAATATCTTCAAATAAAAACTACACAGATGCATTCTGTGAAACTTATTTCTGATCTGTAAATTCAGTTAACAGAGATAAAACATATTTTTGATTGAGCAGTTATGAAACACTCTTTTTGCAGAAAATTCAAGTGGAGATTCGGAGCGCTAAGAGGGTAATAGTGGAAAAAGGAATGTGTTCAAATATAAACTACACAGAATCATTCGGTGAAACTTCTTTCTGATCTGTGCATTCAGCTAACAGTGTTAAACCATACTTTTGATTGAGCAGATCTGAACACTCTTTCTGTAGAAAATGCAACTGGACATTTGGAGCGCTAAGAGCGTAGTAGTGGAAAAAGGAATATATTCAAATATAAACTACACAGAAGCATTCTGTGAAACTTCTTTCTGATCTGAGCATTCAGCTAAGAGAGTTAAACCATACTTTGGATTGAGCAGTTTTGAAACACTCTGTCTGTAGAAAATGCAACTGGACATTCGTAGCGCTAAGTGGGTAATAGTGGAAAAAAGAATATGTTAAAATATAAACTACACAGAAGCATTGTATGAAACTTCTTTCTGTTCTGTGCATTCAACTAACAGAGTTGAATCTTACTTTTGATTGAGCCGTTCTGAAACACTCTTTCTGTAGAAACTGCAATTGGACTTTCTGAGCGCTAAGAGGCCTATATTGGGAAAAAGAATGTCTACAAATAAAAACTACACAGAATAATTGTGTGAAACTTCTTTCTGTTCTGTTTGTTCAACTAAAAGAGTTGAACCTTAGTTTTGATTGAGCCGTTCTGAAACACTCTTTCTGTAGAAAATGCAAGTGGAGATTCGGAGCGCTAAGAGGGTAATAGTGGAAAAAGGAATGTCTCCAAATATAAACTACACAGAATCATTCTGTGAAACTTCTTTCTGATCTGTGCATTCAGCTAACAGAGTTAAACCATACTTTTGATTGAGCAGATCTGAACAATCTTTCTGTAGAAAATGCAACTGGACATTTTGAGCGCTAAGAGAGTAGTAGTGGAAAAAGGAATATATTCAAATATAAACTACAAAGAAGCATTCTGTGAAACTTCTTTCTGATCTGAGCATTCAGCTAACAGAGTTAAACCATACTTTTGATTGAGCAGTTTTGAAACACTCTGTCTGTAGAAAATGCAACTGGACATTCGTAGCGCTAAGTGGATAATAGTGGAAAAAAAAATATCTTCAAATATAAACTACACAGAAGCATTGTATGAAACTTCTTTCTGTTCTGTGCATTCAACTAACAGAGTTGAACCTTACTTTTGATTGAGCCTTTCTGAAACACTCTTTCTGTAGAAACTGCAATTGGACATTCTGAGCGCTAAGAGGCCTCTATTGGGAAAAATAATATCTTCAAATAAAAACTACACACAAGCATTGTGTGAAACTTATTTCTGATATGTTCATTAAGCTAACAGAGTTAAACCATACTTTTGATTGCGCAGTTCTTAACACTCTTTCTGTAGAAAATGCAAGTGGACATTCGGAGCGCTAAGAGGGTAATAGTGGAAAAAGGAATATATTCAAATATAAACTACACAGTAGCATTCTGTGAAAATTCTTTCTGTTCTGTGCATTCAACTAACAGAGTTGAACCTTACTTTGATTGAGCCGTTCTGAAACACACTTTCTGTAGAAACTGCAATTGGACATGCTAAGCGCTAAGAGGCCTACATTGGGAAAAATAATATCTTCGAATAAAAACTACACAGATGCATTCTGTGAAACTTATTTCTGATCTGTAAATTCAGTTAACAGAGATAAAACATATTTTTGATTGAGCAGTTATGAAACACTCTTTTTGTAGAAAATGGAAGTTGAGATTCGGAGCGCTAAGAGGGTAATAGTGGAAAAAGGAATGTCTTCAAATATAAACTACACAGAATCATTCGGTGAAACTTCTTTCTGATCTGTGCATTCAGCTAACAGAGTTAAACCATACTTTTGATTGAGCAGATCTGAACACTCTTTCTGTAGAAAATGCAACTGGACATTTGGAGCGCTAAGAGCGTAGTGGTGGAAAAAACTAATATATTCAAATTTAAACTACACAGAAGCATTCTGTGAAACTTCTTTCTGATCTGAGCATTCAGCTAACAGAGTTAAACCATACTTTGGATTGAGCAGTTTTGAAACACTCTGTCTGTAGAAAATGCAACTGGACATTCGTAGCGCTAAGTGGGTAATAGTGGAAAAAAGAATATGTTCAAATATAAACTACACAGAAGCATTGTATGAAACTTCTTTCTGTTCTGTGCATTCAACTAACAGAGTTGAACCTTACTTTTGATTGAGCCATTCTGAAACACTCTTTCTGTAGAAACTGCAATTGGACCTTCTGAGTGCTAAGAGGCCTATATTGGGAAAAAGAATGTCTACAAATAAAAACTACACAGAAGAATTGTCTGAAACTTCTTTCTGTTCTGTTTGTTCAACTAAAAGAGTTGAACCTTAGTTTTGATTGAGCCGTTCTGAAACACTCTTTCTGTAGAAAATGCAAGTGGAGATTCGGAGCGCTAAGAGGGTAATAGTGGAAAAAGGAATGTCTTCAAATATAAACTACACAGAATCATTCGGTGAAACTTCTTTCTGATCTGTGCATTCAGCTAACAGAGTTAAACCATACTTTTGATTGAGCAGATCTGAACACTCTTTCTGTAGAAAATGCAACTGGACATTTGGAGCGCTAAGAGCGTAGTAGTGGAAAAAGGAATATATTCAAATATAAACTACACAGAAGCATTCTGTGAAACTACTTTCTGATCTGAGCATTCAGCTAACAGAGTTAAACCATACTTTGGATTGAGCAGTTTTGAAACACTCTGTCTGTAGAAAATGCAACTGGACATTCGGAGCGCTAAGTGGGTAATAGTGGAAAAAAGAATATGTTCAAATATAAACTACACAGAAGCATTGTATGAAACTTCTTTCTGTTCTGTGCATTCAACTAACAGAGTTGAACCTTACTTTTGATTGAGCCTTTCTGAAACACTCTTTCTGTAGAAACTGCAATTGGACATTCTGAGCGCTAAGAGGCCTATATTGGGAAAAAGAATGTCTACAAATAAAAACTACACAGAAGAATTGTGTGAAACTTCTTTCTGTTCTGTTTGTTCAACTAAAAGAGTTGAACCTTAGTTTTGATTGAGCCGTTCTGAAACACTCTTTCTGTAGAAAATGCAAGTGTAGATTCGGAGCGCTAAGAGGGTAATAGTGGAAAAAGGAATGTCTCCAAATATAAACTACACAGAATCATTCTTTGAAACTACTTTCTGATCTGTGCATTCAGCTAACAGAGTTAAAACATACTTTTGATTGAGCAGATCTGAACACTCTTTCTGTAGAAAATGCAACTGGACATTTGGAGCGCTAAGAGAGTAGTAGTGGAAAAAGGAATATATTCAAATATAAACTACACAGAAGCATTGTGTGAAACTTCTTTCTGATCTGAGCATTCAGCTAACAGAGTTAAACCATACTTTTGATTGAGCAGTTTTGAAACACTCTGTCTGTAGAAAATGCAACTGGACATTCGTAGCGCTAAGTGGGTAATAGTGGAAAAAAGAATATGTTCAAATATAAACTACACAGAAGCATTGTATGAAACTTCTTTCTGTTCTGTGCATTCAACTAACAGAGTTGAACCTTACTTTTGATTGAGCCGTTCTGAAACACTCTTTCTGTAGAAACTGCAATTGGACCTTCTGAGCGCTAAGAGGCCTATATTGGGAAAAAGAATGTCTACAAATAAAATCTACACAGAAGAATTGTGTGAAACTTCTTTCTGTTCTGTTTGTTCAACTAAAAGAGTTGAACCTTAGTTTTGATTGAGCCGTTCTGAAACACTCTTTCTGTAGAAAATGCAAGTGGAGATTCGGAGCGCTAAGAGGGTAATAGTGGAAAAAGGAATGTCTCCAAATATAAACTACACAGAATCATTCTGTGAAACTTCTTTCTGATCTGTGCATTCAGCTAACAGAGTTAAACCATACTTTTGATTGAGCAGATCTGAACATTCTTTCTGTAGAAAATGCAACTGGACATTTGGAGCGCTAAGAGAGTAGTAGTGGAAAAAGGAATATATTCAAATATAAACTACACAGAAGCATTCTGTGAAACTTCTGATCTGAGCATTCAGCTAACAGAGTTAAACCATACTTTTGATTGAGCAGTTTTGAAACACTCTGTCTGTAGAAAATGCAACTGGACATTCGTAGCGCTAAGTGGGTAATAGTGGAAAAAAGAATATATTCAAATATAAACTACACAGAAGCATTGTATGAAACTTCTTTCTGTTCTGTGCATTCAACTAACAGAGTTGAACCTTACTTTTGATTGAGCCTTTCTGAAACACTCTTTCTGTAGAAACTGCAATTGGACATTCTGAGCGCTAAGAGGCATCTATTGGGAAAAATAATATCTTCAAATAAAAACTACACAGAAGCATTGTGTGAAACTTATTTCTGATATGTTCATTAAGCTAACAGAGTTAAACCATACTTTTGATTGCGCAGTTCTTAACACTCTTTCTGTAGAAAATGCAAGTGGACATTCGGAGCGCTAAGAGGGTAATAGTGGAAAAAGGAATATATTCAAATATAAACTACACAGTAGCATTCTGTGAAAATTCTTTCTGTTCTGTGCATTCAACTAACAGAGTTGAACCTTACTTTTGATTGAGCCGTTCTGAAACACTCTTTCTGTACAAACTGCAATTGGGCATGCTAAGCGCTAAGAGGCCTACATTGGGAAAAATAATATCTTCAAATAAAAACTACACAGATGCATTCTGTGAAACTTATTTCTGATCTGTAAATTCAGTTAACAGAGATAAAACATATTTTTGATTGAGCAGTTATGAAACACTCTTTTTGTAGAAAATGCAAGTGGAGATTCGGAGCGCTAAGAGGGTAATAGTGGAAAAAGGAATGTCTTCAAATATAAACTACACAGAATCATTCGGTGAAACATCTTTCTGATCTGTGCATTCAGCTAACAGAGTTAAACCATACTTTTGATTGAGCAGATCTGAACACTCTTTCTGTAGAAAATGCAACTGGACATTTGGAGCGCTAAGAGCGTAATAGTGGAAAAAGGAATATATTCAAATATAAACTACACAGAAGCATTCTGTGAAACTTCTTTCTGATCTGAGCATTCAGCTAACAGAGTTAAACCATACTTTGGATTGAGCAGTTTTGAAACACTCTGTCTGTTAAAAATGCAACTGGACATTCGTAACGCTAAGTGGGTAATAGTGGAAAAAAGAATATGTTCAAATATAAACTACACAGAAGCATTGTATGAAACTTCTTTCTGTTCTGTGCATTCAACTAACAGAGTTCAACCTTACTTTTGATTGAGCCGTTCTGAAACACTCTTTCTGTAGA
Organism: Symphalangus syndactylus; assembly: GCF_028878055.3. Taxonomy (NCBI): domain Eukaryota; kingdom Metazoa; phylum Chordata; class Mammalia; order Primates; family Hylobatidae; genus Symphalangus; species Symphalangus syndactylus. Next base: position 6,784,544 of record NC_072426.2, on the reverse strand, counting down.
AACTGCAATTGGACATTCTGAGCGCTAAGAGGCCTATATTGGGAAAAAGAATGTCTACAAATAAAAACTACACAGAAGAATTGTGTGAAACTTCTTTCTGTTCTGTTTGTTCAAATAAAAGAGTTGAACCTTAGTTTTGATTGAGCCGTTCTGAAACACTCTTTCTGTAGAAAATGCAAGTGGAGATTCGGAGCGCTAAGAGGGTAATAGTGGAAAAAGGAATGTCTCCAAATATAAACTACACAGAATCATTCTTTGAAATTTCTTTCTGATCTGTGAATTCAGCTAACAGAGTTAAACCATACTTTTGATTGAGCAGATCTGAACACTCTTTCTGTAGAAAATGCAACTGGACATTTGGAGCGCTAAGAGAGTAGTAGTGGAAAAAGGAATATATTCAAATATAAACTACACAGAAGCATTCTGTGAAACTTCTTTCTGATCTGAGCATTCAGCTAACAGAGTTAAACCATACTTTGGATTGAGCAGTTTTGAAACACTCTGTCTGTAGAAAATGCAACTGGACATTCGTAGCGCTAAGTGGGTAATAGTGGAAAAAAGAATATGTTCAAATATAAACTACACAGAAGCATTGTATGAAACTTCTTTCTGTTCTGTGCATTCAACTAACAGAGTTGAACCTTACTTTTGATTGAGCCGTTCTGAAACACTCTTTCTGTAGAAACTGCAATTGGAACTTCTGAGCGCTAAGAGGCCTATATTGGGAAAAAGAATGTCTACAAATAAAAACTACACAGAAGAATTGTGTGAAACTTCTTTCTGTTCTGTTTGTTCAACTAAAAGAGTTGAACCTTAGTTTTGATTGAGCCGTTCTGAAACACTTTTTCTGTAGAAAATGCAAGTGGAGATTCGGAGCGCTAAGAGGGTAATAGTGGAAAAAGGAATGTCTCCAAATATAAACTACACAGAATCATTCTGTGAAACTTCTTTCTGATCTGTGCATTCAGCTAACAGAGTTAAACCATACTTTTGATTGAGCAGATCTGAACACTCTTTCTGTAGAAAATGCAACTGGACATTTGGAGCGCTAAGAGAGTAGTAGTGGAAAAAGGAATATATTCAAATATAAACTACACAGAAGCATTCTGTGAAACTTCTTTCTGATCTGAGCATTCAGCTAACAGAGTTAAACCATACTTTTGATTGAGCAGTTTTGAAACACTCTGTCTGTAGAAAATGCAACTGGACATTCGTAGCGCTAAGTGGGTAATAGTGGAAAAAAGAATATGTTCAAATATAAACTACACAGAAGCATTGTATGAAACTTCTTTCTGTTCTGTGCATTCAACTAACAGAGTTGAACCTTACTTTTCATTGAGCCTTTCTGAAACACTCTTTCTGTAGAAACTGCAATTGGACATTCTGAGCGCTAAGAGGCCTATATTGGGAAAAATAATATCTTCAAATAAAAACTACACAGAAGCGTTGTGTGAAACTTATTTCTGATATGTTCATTAAGCTAACAGAGTTAAACCATACTTTTGATTGCGCAGTTCTGAACACTCTTTCTGTAGAAAATGCAAGTGGACATTCGGAGCGCTAAGAGGGTAATAGTGGAAAAAGGAATATATTCAAATATAAACTACACAGTAGCATTCTGTGAAAATTCTTTCTGTTCTGTGCATTCAACTAACAGAGTTGAACCTTACTTTTGATTGAGCCGTTCTGAAACACACTTTCTGTAGAAACTGCAATTGGACATGCTAAGCGCTAAGAGGCCTACATTGGGAAAAAGAATATCTTCGAATAAAAACTACACAGATGCATTCTGTGAAACTTATTTCTGATCTGTAAATTCAGTTAACAGAGATAAAACATATTTTTGATTGAGCAGTTATGAAACACTCTTTTTGTAGAAAATGGAAGTGGAGATTCGGAGCGCTAAGAGGGTAATAGTGGAAAAAGGAATGTCTTCAAATATAAACTACACAGAATCATTCGGTGAAACTTCTTTCTGATCTGTGCATTCAGCTAACAGAGTTAAACCATACTTTTGATTGAGCAGATCTGAACACTCTTTCTGTAGAAAATGCAACTGGACATTTGGAGCGCTAAGAGCGTAGTGGTGGAAAAAGGAATATATTCAAATATAAACTACACAGAAGCATTCTGTGAAACTTCTTTCTGATCTGAGCATTCAGCTAACAGAGTTAAACCATACTTTGGATTGAGCAGTTTTGAAACACTCTGTCTGTAGAAAATGCAACTGGACATTCGTAGCGCTAAGTGGGTAATAGTGGAAAAAAGAATATGTTCAAATATAAACTACACAGAAGCATTGTATGAAACTTCTTTCTGTTCTGTGCATTCAACTAACAGAGTTGAACCTTACTTTTGATTGAGCCGTTCTGAAACACTCTTTCTGTAGAAACTGCAATTGGACATTCTGAGCGCTAAGAGGCCTATATTGGGAAAAAGAATGTCTACAAATAAAAACTACACAGAAGAATTGTGTGAAACTTCTTTCTGTTCTGTTTGTTCAACTAAAAGAGTTGAACCTTAGTTTTGATTGAGCCGTTCTGAAACACTCTTTCTGTAGAAAATGCAAGTGGAGATTCGGTGCGCTAAGAGGGTAATAGTGGAAAAAGGAATGTCTCCAAATATAAACTACACAGAATCATTCTGTGAAACTTCTTTCTGATCTGTGCATTCAGCTAACAGAGTTAAACCATACTTTTGATTGAGCAGATCTGAACACTCTTTCTGTAGAAAATGCAACTGGACATTTGGAGCGCTAAGAGAGTAGTAGTGGAAAAAGGAATATATTCATATATAAACTACACAGAAGCATTCTGTGAAACTTCTTTCTGATCTGAGCATTCAGCTAACAGAGTTAAACCATACTTTTGATTGAGCAGTTTTGAAACACTCGGTCTGTAGAAAATGCAACTGGACATTCGTAGCGCTAAGTGGGTAATAGTGGAAAAAAGAATATGTTCAAATATAAACTACACAGAAGCATTGTATGAAACTTCTTTCTGTTCTGTGCATTCAACTAACAGAGTTGAACCTTACATTTGATTGAGCCTTTCTGAAACACTCTTTCTGTAGAAACTGCAATTGGACATTCTGAGCGCTAAGAGGCCTATATTGGGAAAAATAATATCTTCAAATAAAAATTACACAGAAGCATTGTGTGAAACTTATTTCTCATATGTTCATTAAGCTAATAGAGTTAAACCATACTTTTGATTGCGCAGTTCTGAACACTCTTTCTGTAGAAAATGCAAGTGGACATTCGGAGCGCTAAGAGGGTAATAGTGGAAAAAGGAATATATTCAAATATAAACTACACAGTAGAATTCTGTGAAAATTCTTTCTGTTCTGTGCATTCAACTAACAGAGTTGAACCTTACTTTTGATTGAGCCGTTCTGAAACACACTTTCTGTAGAAACTGCAATTGGACATGCTAAGCGCTAAGAGGCCTACATTGGGAAAAAGAATATCTTCGAATAAAAACTACACAGATGCATTCTGTGAAACTTATTTCTGATCTGTAAATTCAGTTAACAGAGATAAAACATATTTTTGATTGAGCAGTTATGAAACACTCTTTTTGTAGAAAATGGAAGTGGAGATTCGGAGCGCTAAGAGGGTAATAGTGGAAAAAGGAATGTCTTCAAATATAAACTACACAGAATCATTCGGTGAAACTTCTTTCTGATCTGTGCATTCAGCTAACAGAGTTAAACCATACTTTTGATTGAGCAGATCTGAACACTCTTTCTGTAGAAAATGCAACTGGACATTTGGAGCGCTAAGAGCGTAGTGGTGGAAAAAGGAATATATTCAAATATAAACTACACAGAAGCATTCTGTGAAACTTCTTTCTGATCTGAGCATTCAGCTAACAGAGATAAACCATACTTTGGATTGAGCAGTTTTGAAACACTCTGTCTGTAGAAAATGCAATTGGACATTCGTAGCGCTAAGTGGGTAATAGTGGAATAAAGAATATGTTCAAATATAAACTACACAGAAGCATTGTATGAAACTTCTTTCTGTTCTGTGCATTCAACTAACAGAGTTGAACCTTACTTTTGATTGAGCCGTTCTGAAACACTCTTTCTGTAGAAACTGCAATTGGACATTCTGAGCGCTAAGAGGCCTATATTGGGAAAAAGAATGTCTACAAATAAAAACTACACTGAAGAATTGTGTGAAACTTCTTTCTGTTCTGTTTGTTCAACTAAAAGAGTTGAACCTTAGTTTTGATTGAGCCGTTCTGAAACACTCTTTCTGTAGAAAATGCAAGTGGAGATTCGGAGCGCTAAGAGGGTAATAGTGGAAAAAGGAATGTCTCCAAATATAAACTACACAGAATCATTCGCTGAAACTTCTTTCTGATCTGTGCATTCAGCTAACAGAGTTAAACCATACTTTTGATTGAGCAGATCTGAACACTCTTTCTGTAGAAAATGCAACTGGACATTTGGAGCGCTAAGAGCGTAGTAGTGGAAAAAGGAATATATTCAAATATAAACTACACAGAAACATTCTGTGAAACTTCTTTCTGATCTGAGCATTCAGCTAACAGAGTTAAACCATACTTTGGATTGAGCAGTTTTGAAACACTCTGTCTGTAGAAAATGCAACTGGACATTCGTAACGCTAAGTGGGTTATAGTGGAAAAAAGAATATGTTCAAATGTAAACTACACAGAAGCATTGTATGAAACTTCTTTCTGTTCTGTGCATTCAACTAACAGAGTTCAACCTTACTTTTGATTGAGCCGTTCTGAAACACTCTTTCTGTAGAAACTGCAATTGGACATTCTGAGCGCTAAGAGGCCTATATTGGGAAAAAGAATGTCTACAAATAAAAACTACACAGAAGAATTGTGTGAAACTACTTTCTGTTCTGTTTGTTCAACTAAAAGAGTTGAACCTTAGTTTTGATTGAGCCGTTCTGAAACACTCTTTCTGTAGAAAATGCAAGTGGAGATTCGGAGCGCTAAGAGGGTAATAGTGGAAAAAGGAATGTCTCCAAATATAAACTACACAGAATCATTCTGTGAAACTTCTTTCTGATCTGTGCATTCAGCTAACAGAGTTAAACCATACTTTTGATTGAGCAGATCTGAACACTCTTTCTGTAGAAAATGCAACTGGACATTTGGAGCGCTAAGAGAGTAGTAGTGGAAAAAGGAATATATTCAAATATAAACTACACAGAAGCATTCTGTGAAACTTCTTTCTGATCTGAGCATTCAGCTAACAGAGTTAAACCATACTTTTGATTGAGCAGTTTTGAAACACTCTGTCTGTAGAAAATGCAACTGGACATTCGTAGCGCTAAGTGGGTAATAGTGGAAAAAAGAATATGTTCAAATATAAACTACACAGAAGCATTGTATGAAACTTCTTTCTGTTCTGTGCATTCAACTGACAGAGTTGAACCTTACTTTTCATTGAGCCTTTCTGAAACACTCTTTCTGTAGAAACTGCAATTGGACATTCTGAGCGCTAAGAGGCCTATATTGGGAAAAATAATATCTTCAAATAAAAACTACACAGAAGCATTGTGTGAAACTTATTTCTGATATGTTCATTAAGCTAACAGAGTTAAACCATACTTTTGATTGCGCAGTTCTGAACACTCTTTCTGTAGAAAATGCAAGTGGACATTCGGAGCGCTAAGAGGGTAATAGTGGAAAAAGGAATATATTCAAATATAAACTACACAGTAGCATTCTGTGAAAATTCTTTCTGTTCTGTGCATTCAACTAACAGAGTTGAACCTTACTTTTGATTGAGCCGTTCTGAAACACACTTTCTGTAGAAACTGCAACTGGACATGCTAAGCGCTAAGAGGCCTACATTGGGAAAAAGAATATCTTCGAATAAAAACTACACAGATGCATTCTGTGAAACTTATTTCTGATCTGTAAATTCAGTTAACAGAGATAAAACATATTTTTGATTGAGCAGTTATGAAACACTCTTTTTGTAGAAAATGGAAGTGGAGATTCGGAGCGCTAAGAGGGTAATAGTGGAAAAAGGAATGTCTTCAAATATAAACTACACAGAATCATTCGGTGAAACTTCTTTCTGATCTGTGCATTCAGCTAACAGAGTTAAACCATACTTTTGATTGAGCAGATCTGAACACTCTTTCTGTAGAAAATGCAACTGGACATTTGGAGCGCTAAGAGCGTAGTGGTGGAAAAAGGAATATATTCAAATATAAACTACACAGAAGCATTCTGTGAAACTTCTTTCTGATCTGAGCATTCAGCTAACAGAGTTAAACCATACTTTGGATTGAGCAGTTTTGAAACACTCTGTCTGTAGAAAATGCAATTGGACATTCGTAGCGCTAAGTGGGTAATAGTGGAATAAAGAATATGTTCAAATATAAACTACACAGAAGCATTGTATGAAACTTCTTTCTGTTCTGTGCATTCAACTAACAGAGTTGAACCTTACTTTTGATTGAGCCGTTCTGAAACACTCTTTCTGTAGAAACTGCAATTGGACATTCTGAGCGCTAAGAGGCCTATATTGGGAAAAAGAATGTCTACAAATAAAAACTACACAGAAGAATTGTGTGAAACTTCTTTCTGTTCTGTTTGTTCAACTAAAAGAGTTGAACCTTAGTTTTGATTGAGCCGTTCTGAAACACTCTTTCTGTAGAAAATGCAAGTGGAGATTCGGAGCGCTAAGAGGGTAATAGTGGAAAAAGGAATGTCTCCAAATATAAACTACACAGAATCATTCGCTGAAACTTCTTTCTGATCTGTGCATTCAGCTAACAGAGTTAAACCATACTTTTGATTGAGCAGATCTGAACACTCTTTCTGTAGAAAATGCAACTGGACATTTGGAGCGCTAAGAGCGTAGTAGTGGAAAAAGGAATATATTCAAATATAAACTACACAGAAGCATTCTGTGAAACTTCTTTCTGATCTGAGCATTCAGCTAACAGAGTTAAACCATACTTTGGATTGAGCAGTTTTGAAACACTCTGTCTGTAGAAAATGCAACTGGACATTCGTAACGCTAAGTGGGTAATAGTGGAAAAAAGAATATGTTCAAATGTAAACTACACAGAAGCATTGTATGAAACTTCTTTCTGTTCTGTGCATTCAACTAACAGAGTTCAACCTTACTTTTGATTGAGCCGTTCTGAAACACTCTTTCTGTAGAAACTGCAATTGGACATTCTGAGCGCTAAGAGGCCTATATTGGGAAAAAGAATGTCTACAAATAAAAACTACACAGAAGAATTGTGTGAAACTTCTTTCTGTTCTGTTTGTTCAACTAAAAGAGTTGAACCTTAGTTTTGATTGAGCCGTTCTGAAACACTCTTTCTGTAGAAAATGCAAGTGGAGATTCGGAGCGCTAAGAGGGTAATAGTGGAAAAAGGAATGTCTCCAAATATAAACTACACAGAATCATTCTGTGAAACTTCTTTCTGATCTGTGCATTCAGCTAACAGAGTTAAACCATACTTTTGATTGAGCAGATCTGAACACTCTTTCTGTAGAAAATGCAACTGGACATTTGGAGCGCTAAGAGAGTAGTAGTGGAAAAAGGAATATATTCAAATATAAACTACACAGAAGCATTCTGTGAAACTTCTTTCTGATCTGAGCATTCAGCTAACAGAGTTAAACCATACTTTTGATTGAGCAGTTTTGAAACACTCTGTCTGTAGAAAATGCAACTGGACATTCGTAGCGCTAAGTGGGTAATAGTGGAAAAAAGAATATGTTCAAATATAAACTACACAGAAGCATTGTATGAAACTACTTTCTGTTCTGTGCATTCAACTAACAGAGTTGAACCTTACTTTTCATTGAGCCTTTCTGAAACACTCTTTCTGTAGAAACTGCAATTGGACATTCTGAGCGCTAAGAGGCCTATATTGGGAAAAATAATATCTTCAAATAAAAACTACACAGAAGCATTGTGTGAAACTTATTTCTGATATGTTCATTAAGCTAACAGAGTTAAACCATACTTTTGATTGCGCAGTTCTGAACACTCTTTCTGTAGAAAATGCAAGTGGACATTCGGAGCGCTAAGAGGGTAATAGTGGAAAAAGGAATATATTCAAATATAAACTACACAGTAGCATTCTGTGAAAATTCTTTCTGTTCTGTGCATTCAACTAACAGAGTTGAACCTTACTTTTGATTGAGCCGTTCTGAAACACACTTTCTGTAGAAACTGCAACTGGACATGCTAAGCGCTAAGAGGCCTACATTGGGAAAAAGAATATCTTCGAATAAAAACTACACAGATGCATTCTGTGAAACTTATTTCTGATCTGTAAATTCAGTTAACAGAGATAAAACATATTTTTGATTGAGCAGTTATGAAACACTCTTTTTGTAGAAAATGGAAGTGGAGATTCGGAGCGCTAAGAGGGTAATAGTGGAAAAAGGAATGTCTTCAAATATAAACTACACAGAATCATTCGGTGAAACTTCTTTCTGATCTGTGCATTAAGCTAACAGAGTTAAACCATACTTGTGATTGAGCAGATCTGAACACTCTTTCTGTAGAAAATGCAACTGGACATTTGGAGCGCTAAGAGCGTAGTGGTGGAAAAAGGAATATATTCAAATATAAACTACACAGAAGCATTCTGTGAAACTTCTTTCTGATCTGAGCATTCAGCTAACAGAGTTAAACCATACTTTGGATTGAGCAGTTTTGAAACACTCTGTCTGTAGAAAATGCAACTGGACATTCGTCGCGCTAAGTGGGTAATAGTGGAAAAAAGAATATGTTCAAATATAAACTACACAGAAGCATTGTATGAAACTTCTTTCTGTTCTGTGCATTCAACTAACAGAGTTGAACCTTACTTTTGATTGAGCCGTTCTGAAACACTCTTTCTGTAGAAACTGCAATTGGACTTTCTGAGCGCTAAGAGGCCTATATTGGGAAAAAGAATGTCTACAAATAAAAACTACACAGAAGAATTGTGTGAAACTTCTTTCTGTTCTGTTTGTTCAGCTAAAAGATTTGAACCTTAGTTTTGATTGAGCCGTTCTGAAACACTCTTTCTGTAGAAAATGCAAGTGGAGATTCGGAGCGCTAAGAGGGTAATAGTGGAAAAAGGAATGTCTCCAAATATAAACTACACAGAATCATTCTTTGAAACTTCTTTCTGATCTGTGCATTCAGCTAACAGAGTTAAACCATACTTTTGATTGAGCAGATCTGAACACTCTTTCTGTAGAAAATGCAACTGGACATTTGGAGCGCTAAGAGAGTAGTAGTGGAAAAAGGAATATATTCAAATATAAACTACACAGAAGCATTCTGTGAAACTTCTTTCTGATCTGAGCATTAAGCTAACAGAGTTAAACCATACTTTTGATTGAGCAGTTTTGAAACACTCTGTCTGTAGAAAATGCAACTGGACATTCTAGCGCTAAGTGGGTAATAGTGGAAAAAAGAATATGTTCAAATATAAACTACACAGAAGCATTGTATGAAACTTCTTTCTGTTCTGTGCATTCAACTAACAGAGTTGAACCTTACATTTGATTGAGCCGTTCTGAAACACTCTTTCTGTAGAAACTGCAATTGGACCTTCTGAGCGCTAAGAGGCCTCTATTGGGAAAAATAATATCTTCAAATAAAAACTACACAGAAGCATTGTGTGAAACTTATTTCTGATATGTTCATTAAGCTAACAGAGTTAAACCATACTTTTGATTGCGCAGTTCTTAACACTCTTGCTGTAGAAAATGCAAGTGGACATTCGGAGCGCTAAGAGGGTAATAGTGGAAAAAGGAATATATTCAAATATAAACTACACAGTAGCATTCTGTGAAAATACTTTCTGTTCTGTGCATTCAACTAACAGAGTTGGACCTTACATTTGATTGAGCCGTTCTGAAACACTCTTTCTGTACAAACTGCAATTGGGCATGCTAAGCGCTAAGAGGCCTACATTGGGAAAAAGAATATCTTCAAATAAAAACTACACAGATGCATTCTGTGAAACTTATTTCTGATCTGTAAATTCAGTTAACAGAGATAAAACATATTTTTGATTGAGCAGTTATGAAACACTCTTTTTGTAGAAAATGCAAGTGGAGATTCGGAGCGCTAAGAGGGTAATAGTGGAAAAAGGAGTGTCTTCAAATATAAACTACACAGAATCATTCGGTGAAACTTCTTTCTGATCTGTGCATTCAGCTAACAGAGTTAAACCATACTTTTGATTGAGCAGATCTGAACACTCTTTCTGTAGAAAATGCAACTGGACATTTGGAGCGCTAAGAGCGTAGTAGTGGAAAAAGTAATATATTCAAATATAAACTACACAGAAGCATTCTGTGAAACTTCTTTCTGATCTGAACATTCAGCTAACAGAGTTAAACCATACTTTGGATTGAGCAGTTTTGAAACACTCTGTCTGTAGAAAATGCAACTGGACATTCGTAGCGCTAAGTGGGTAATAGTGGAAAAAAGAATATGTTCAAATATAAACTACACAGAAGCATTGTATGAAACTTCTTTCTGTTCTGTGCATTCAACTAACAGAGTTCAACCTTACTTTTGATTGAGCCGTTCTGAAACACTCTTTCTGTAGAAACTGCAATTGGACTTTCTGAGCGCTAAGAGGCCTATATTGGGAAAAAGAATGTCTACAAATAAAAACTACACAGAAGAATTGTGTGAAACTTCTTTCTGTTCCGTTTGTTCAACTAAAAGAGTTGAACCTTAGTTTTGATTGAGCCGTTCTGAAACACTCTTTCTGTAGAAAATGCAAGTGGAGATTCGGAGCGCTAAGAGGGTAATAGTGGAAAAAGGAATGTCACCAAATATAAACTACACAGAATCATTCTTTGAAACTTCTTTCTGATCTGTGCATTCAGCTAACAGAGTTAAACCATACTTTTGATTGAGCAGATCTGAACACTCTTTCTGTAGAAAATGCAACTGGACATTTGGAGCGCTAAGAGAGTAGTAGTGGAAAAAGGAATATATTCAAATATAAACTACACAGAAGCATTCTGTGAAACTTCTTTCTGATCTGAGCATTAAGCTAACAGAGTTAAACCATACTTTTGATTGAGCAGTTTTGAAACACTCTGTCTGTAGAAAATGCAACTGGACATTCTAGCGCTAAGTGGGTAATAGTGGAAAAAAGAATATGTTCAAATATAAACTACACAGAAGCATTGTATGAAACTTCTTTCTGTTCTGTGCATTCAACTAACAGAGTTGAACCTTACTTTTAATTGAGCCGTTCTGAAACACTCTTTCTGTAGAAACTGCAATTGGACCTTCTGAGCGCTAAGAGGCCTATATTGGGAAAAAGAATGTCTACAAATAAAAACTACACAGAAGAATTGTGTGAAACTCCTTTCGGTTCTGTTTGTTCAACTAAAAGAGTTGAACCTTAGTTTTGATTGAGCCGTTCTGAAACACTCTTTCTGTAGAAAATGCAAGTGGAGATTCGGAGCGCTAAGAGGGTAATAGTGGAAAAAGGAATGTCTCCAAATATAAACTACACAGAATCATTCTGTGAAACTTCTTTCTGATCTGTGCATTCAGCTAACAGAGTTAAACCATACTTTTGATTGAGCAGATCTGAACACTCTTTCTGTAGAAAATGCAACTGGACATTTGGAGCGCTAAGAGAGTACTAGTGGAAAAAGGAATATATTCAAATATAAACTACAAAGAAGCATTCTGTGAAACTTCTTTCTGATCTGAGCATTCAGCTAACAGAGTTAAACCATACTTTTGATTGAGCAGTTTTGAAACACTCTGTCTGTAGAAAATGCAACTGGACATTCGTAGCGCTACATGGATAATAGTGGAAAAAAGAATATCTTCAAATATAAACTACACAGAAGCATTGTATGAAACTTCTTTCTGTTCTGTGCATTCAACTAACAGAGTTGAACCTTACTTTTGATTGAGCCTTTCTGAAACACTCTTTCTGTAGAAACTGCAATTGGACATTCTGAGCGCTAAGAGGCCTCTATTGGGAAAAATAATATCTTCAAATAAAAACTACACACAAGCATTGTGTGAAACTTATTTCTGATATGTTCATTAAGCTAACAGAGTTAAACCATACTTTTGATTGCGCAGTTCTTAACACTCTTTCTGTAGAAAATGCAAGTGGACATTCTGAGCGCTAAGAGGGTAATAGTGGAAAAAGGAATATATTCAAATATAAACTACACAGTAGCATTCTGTGAAAATTCTTTCTGTTCTGTGCATTCAACTAACAGAGTTGAACCTTACTTTTGATTGAGCCGTTCTGAAACACTCTTTCTGTAGAAACTGCAATTGGGCATGCTAAGCGCTAAGAGGCCTACATTGGGAAAAATAATATCTTCAAATAAAAACTACACAGATGCATTCTGTGAAACTTATTTCTGATCTGTAAATTCAGTTAACAGAGATAAAACATATTTTTGATTGAGCAGTTATGAAAAACTCTTTTTGTAGAAAATGCAAGTGGAGATTCGGAGCGCTAAGAGGGTAATAGTGGAAAAAGGAATGTCTTCAAATATAAACTACACAGAATCATTCGGTGAAACTTCTTTCTAATCTGTGCATTCAGCTAACAGAGTTAAACCATACTTTTGATTGAGCAGATCTGAACACTCTTTCTGTAGAAAATGCAACTGGACATTTGGAGCGCTAAGAGCGTAGTAGTGGAAAAAGGAATATATTCAAATATAAACTACACAGAAGCATTCTGTGAAACTTCTTTCTGATCTGAGCATTCAGCTAACAGAGATAAACCATACTTTGGATTGAGCAGTTTTGAAACACTCTGTCTGTAGAAAATGCAACTGGACATTCGTAGCGCTAAGTGGGTAATAGTGGAAAAAAGAATATGTTCAAATATAAACTACACAGAAGCATTGTATGAAACTTCTTTCTGTTCTGTGCATTCAACTAACAGAGTTCAACCTTACTTTTGATTGAGCCGTTCTGAAACACTCTTTCTGTAGAAACTGCAATTGGACATTCTGAGCGCTAAGAGGCCTATATTGGGAAAAAGAATGTCTACAAATAAAAATTACACAGAAGAATTGTGTGAAACTTCTTTCTGTTCTGTTTGTTCAACTAAAAGAATTGAACCTTAGTTTTGATTGAGCCGTTCTGAAACACTCTTTCTGTAGAAAATGCAAGTGGAGATTCGGAGCGCTAAGAGGGTAATAGTGGAAAAAGGAATGTCTCCAAATATAAACTACACAGAATCATTCTTTGAAACTTCTTTCTGATCTGTGCATTCAGCTAACAGTGTTAAACCATACTTTTGATTGAGCAGATCTGAACACTCTTTCTGTAGAAAATGCAACTGGACATTTGGAGCGCTAAGAGAGTAGTAGTGGAAAAAGGAATATATTCAAATATAAACTACACAGAAGCATTCTGTGAAACTTCTTTCTGATCTGAGCATTCAGCTAACAGAGTTAAACCATACTTTTGATTGAGCAGTTTTGAAACACTCTGTCTGTAGAAAATGCAACTGGACATTCGTAGCGCTAAGTGGGTAATAGTAAAAAAAAGAATATGTTCAAATATAAACTACACAGAAGCATTGTATGAAACTTCTTTCTGTTCTGTGCATTCAACTAACAGAGTTGAACCTTACTTTTGATTGAGCCGTTCTGAAACACTCTTTCTGTAGAAACTGCAATTGGACCTTCTGAGCGCTAAGAGGCCTATATTGGGAAAAAGAATGTCTACAAATAAAAACTACACAGAAGAATTGTGTGAAACTTCTTTCTGTTCTGTTTGTTCAACTAAAAGAGTTGAACCTTAGTTTTGATTGAGCCGTTCTGAAACACTCTTTCTGTAGAAAATGCAAGTGGAGATTCGGAGCGCTAAGAGGGTAATAGTGGAAAAAGGAATGTCTCCAAATATAAACTACACAGAATCATTCTGTGAAACTTCTTTCTGATCTGTGCATTCAGCTAACAGAGTTAAACCATACTTTTGATTGAGCAGATCTGAACACTCATTCTGTAGAAAATGCAACTGGACATTTGGAGCGCTAAGAGAGTAGTAGTGGAAAAAGGAATATATTCAAATATAAACTACACAGAAGCATTCTGTGAAACTTCTTTCTGATCTGAGCATTCAGCTAACAGAGTTAAACCATACTTTTGATTGAGCAGTTTTGAAACACTCTGTCTGTAGAAAATGCAACTGGACATTCGTAGCGCTAAGTGGGTAATAGTGGAAAAAAGAATATGTTCAAATATAAACTACACAGAAGCATTGTATGAAACTTCTTTCTGTTCTGTGCATTCAACTAACAGAGTTGAACCTTACTTTTGATTGAGCCTTTCTGAAACACTCTTTCTGTAGAAACTGCAATTGGACATTCTGAGCGCTAAGAGGCCTCTATTGGGAAAAATAATATCTTCAAATAAAAACTACACACAAGCATTGTGTGAAACTTATTTCTGATATGTTCATTAAGCTAACAGAGTTAAACCATACTTTTGATTGCGCAGTTCTTAACACTCTTTCTGTAGAAAATGCAAGTGGACATTCGGAGCGCTAAGAGGGTAATAGTGGAAAAAGGAATATATTCAAATATAAACTACACAGTAGCATTCTGTGAAAATTCTTTCTGTTCTGTGCATTCAACTAACAGAGTTGAACCTTACTTTTGATTGAGCCGTTCTGAAACACTCTTTCTGTACAAACTGCAATTGGGCATGCTAAGCGCTAAGAGGCCTACATTGGGAAAAAGAATATCTTCAAATAAAAACTACACAGATGCATTCTGTGAAACTTATTTCTGATCTGTAAATTCAGTTAACAGAGATAAAACATATTTTTGATTGAGCAGTTATGAAAAACTCTTTTTGTAGAAAATGCAAGTGGAGGTTCGGAGCGCTAAGAGGGTAATAGTGGAAAAAGGAATGTCTTCAAATATAAACTACACAGAATCATTCGGTGAAACTTCTTTCTGATCTGTGCATTCAGCTAACAGAGTTAAACCATACTTTTGATTGAGCAGATCTGAACACTCTTTCTGTAGAAAATGCAACTGGACATTTGGAGCGCTAAGAGCGTAGTAGTGGAAAAAGGAATATATTCAAATATAAACTACACAGAAGCATTCTGTGAAACTTATTTCTGATCTGAGCATTCAGCTAACAGAGTTAAACCATACTTTGGATTGAGCAGTTTTGAAACACTCTGTCTGTAGAAAATGCAATTGGACATTCGTAGCGCTAAGTGGGTAATAGTGGAAAAAAGAATATGTTCAAATATAAACTACACAGAAGCATTGTATGAAACTTCTTTCTGTTCTGTGCATTCAACTAACAGAGTTCAACCTTACTTTTGATTGAGCCGTTCTGAAACACTCTTTCTGTAGAAACTGCAATTGGACATTCTGAGCGCTAAGAGGCCTATATTGGGAAAAAGAATGTCTACAAATAAAAACTACACAGAAGAATTGTGTGAAACTTCTTTCTGTTCTGTTTGTTCAACTAAAAGAGTTGAACCTTAGTTTTGATTGAGCCATTCTGAAACACTCTTTCTGTAGAAAATGCAAGTGGAGATTCGGAGCGCTAAGAGGGTAATAGTGGAAAAAGGAATGTCTTCAAATATAAACTACACAGAATCATGCGGTGAAACTTCTTTCTGATCTGTGCATTCAGCTAACAGAGTTAAACCATACTTTTGATTGAGCAGATCTGAACACTCTTTCTGTAGAAAATGCAACTGGACATTTGGAGCGCTAAGAGCGTAGTAGTGGAAAAAGGAATATATTCAAATATAAACTACACAGAAGCATTCTGTGAAACTTCTTTCTGATCTGAGCATTCAGCTAACAGAGTTAAACCATACTTTGGATTGAGCAGTTTTGAAACACTCTGTCTGTAGAAAATGCAACTGGACATTCGTAGCGCTAAGTGGGTAATAGTGGAAAAAAGAATATGTTCAAATATAAACAACACAGAAGCATTGTATGAAACTTCTTTCTGTTCTGTGCATTCAACTAACAGAGTTGAACCTTACTTTTGATTGAGCCGTTCTGAAACACTCTTTCTGTAGAAACTGCAATTGGACCTTCTGAGCGCTAAGAGGCCTATATTGGGAAAAAGAATGTCTACAAATAAAAACTACACAGAAGAATTGTGTGAAACTTCTTTCTGTTCTGTTTGTTCAACTAAAAGAGTTGAACCTTAGTTTTGATTGAGCCGTTCTGAAACACTCTTTCTGTAGAAAATGCAAGTGGAGATTCGCAGCGCTAAGAGGGTAATAGTGGAAAAAGGAATGTCTCCAAATATAAACTACACAGAATCATTCTTTGAAACTTCTTTCTGATCTGTGCATTCAGCTAACAGAGTTAAACCATACTTTTGATTGAGCAGATCTGAACACTCTTTCTGCAGAAAATGCAACTGGACATTTGGAGCGCTAAGAGAGTAGTAGTGGAAAAAGGAATATATTCAAATATAAACTACACAGAAGCATTCTGTGAAACTTCTTTCTGATCTGAGCATTCAGCTAACAGAGTTAAACCATACTTTTGATTGAGCAGTTTTGAAACACTCTGTCTGTAGAAAATGCAACTGGACATTCGTAGCGCTAAGTGGGTAATAGTGGAAAAAAGAATATGTTCAAATATAAACTACACAGAAGCATTGTATGAAACTTCTTTCTGTTCTGTGCATTCAACTAACAGAGTTGAACCTTACTTTTGATTGAGCCGTTCTGAAACACTCTTTCTGTAGAAACTGCAATTGGACCTTCTGAGCGCTAAGAGGCCTATATTGGGAAAAAGAATGTCTACAAATAAAAACTACACAGAAGAATTGTGTGAAACTTCTTTCTGTTCTGTTTGTTCAACTAAAAGAGTTGAACCTTAGTTTTGATTGAGCCGTTCTGAAACACTCTTTCTGTAGAAAATGCAAGTGGAGATTCGGAGCGCTAAGAGGGTAATAGTGGAAAAAGGAATGTCTCCAAATATAAACTACACAGAATCATTCTGTGAAACTTCTTTCTGATCTGTGCATTCAGCTAACAGATTTAAACCATACTTTTGATTGAGCAGATCTGAACACTCTTTCTGTAGATAATGCAACTGGACATTTGGAGCGCTAAGAGAGTAGTAGTGGAAAAAGGAATATATTCAAATATAAACTACACAGAAGCATTCTGTGAAACTTCTTTCTGATCTGAGCATTCAGCTAACAGAGTTAAACCATACTTTTGATTGAGCAGTTTTGAAACACTCTGTCTGTAGTAAATGCAACTGGACATTCGTAGCGCTAAGTGGGTAATAGTGGAAAAAAGAATATGTTCAAATATAAACTACACAGAAGCATTGTATGAAACTTCTTTCTGTTCTGTGCATTCAACTAACAGAGTTGAACCTTACTTTTGATTGAGCCTTTCTGAAACACTCTTTCTGTAGAAACTGCAATTGGACATTCTGAGCGCTAAGAGGCCTCTATTGGGAAAAATAATATCTTCAAATAAAAACTACACAGAAGCATTGTGTGAAACTTATTTCTGATATGTTCATTAAGCTAACAGAGTTAAACCATACTTTTGATTGCGCAGTTCTTAACACTCTTTCTGTAGAAAATGCAAGTGGACATTCGGAGCGCTAAGAGGGTAATAGTGGAAAAAGGAATATATTCAAATATAAACTACACAGTAGCATTCTGTGAAAATTCTTTCTGTTCTGTGCATTCAACTAACAGAGTTGAACCTTACTTTTGATTGAGCCGTTCTGAAACACTCTTTCTGTACAAACTGCAATTGGGCATGCTAAGCGCTAAGAGGCCTACATTGGGAAAAAGAATATCTTCAAATAAAAACTACACAGATGCATTCTGTGAAACTTATTTCTGATCTGTAAATTCAGTTAACAGAGATAAAACATATTTTTTATTGAGCAGTTATGAAACACTCTTTTTGTAGAAAATGCAAGTGGAGATTCGGAGCGCTAAGAGGGTAATAGTGGAAAAAGGAATGTCTTCAAATATAAACTACACAGAATCATTCGGTGAAACTTCTTTCTGATCTGTGCATTCAGCTAACAGAGTTAAACCATACTTTTGATTGAGCAGATCTGAACACTCTTTCTGTAGAAAATGCAACTGGACATTTGGAGCGCTAAGAGCGTAGTAGTGGAAAAAGGAATATATTCAAATATAAACTACACAGAAGCATTCTGTGAAACTTATTTCTGATCTGAGCATTCAGCTAACAGAGTTAAACCATACTTTGGATTGAGCAGTTTTGAAACACTCTGTCTGTAGAAAATGCAACTGGACATTCGTAGCGCTAAGTGGGTAATAGTGGAAAAAAGAATATGTTCAAATATAAACTACACAGAAGCATTGTATGAAACTTCTTTCTGTTCTGTGCATTCAACTAACAGAGTTCAACCTTACTTTTGATTGAGCCGTTCTGAAACACTCTTTCTGTAGAAACTGCAATTGGACATTCTGAGCGCTAAGAGGCCTATATTGGGAAAAAGAATGTCTACAAATAAAAACTACACAGAAGAATTGTGTGAAACTTCTTTCTGTTCTGTTTGTTCAACTAAAAGAGTTGAACCTTAGTTTTGATTGAGCCATTCTGAAACACTCTTTCTGTAGAAAATGCAAGTGGAGATTCAGAGCGCTAAGAGGGTAATAGTGGAAAAAGGAATGTCTTCAAATATAAACTACACAGAATCATGCGGTGAAACTTCTTTCTGATCTGTGCATTCAGCTAACAGAGTTAAACCATACTTTTGATTGAGCAGATCTGAACACTCTTTCTGTAGAAAATGCAACTGGACATTTGGAGCGCTAAGAGCGTAGTAGTGGAAAAAGGAATATATTCAAATATAAACTACACAGAAGCATTCTGTGAAACTTCTTTCTGATCTGAGCATTCAGCTAACAGAGTTAAACCATACTTTTGATTGAGCAGTTTTGAAACACTCTGTCTGTAGAAAATGCAACTGGACATTCGTAGCGCTAAGTGGGTAATAGTGGAAAAAAGAATATGTTCAAATATAAACAACACAGAAGCATTGTATGAAACTTCTTTCTGTTCTGTGCATTCAACTAACAGAGTTGAACCTTACTTTTGATTGAGCCGTTCTGAAACACTCTTTCTGTAGAAACTGCAATTGGACCTTCTGAGCGCTAAGAGGCCTATATTGGGAAAAAGAATGTCTACAAATAAAAACTACACAGAAGAATTGTGTGAAACTTCTTTCTGTTCTGTTTGTTCAACTAAAAGAGTTGAACCTTAGTTTTGATTGAGCCGTTCTGAAACACTCTTTCTGTAGAAAATGCAAGTGGAGATTCGCAGCGCTAAGAGGGTAATAGTGGAAAAAGGAATGTCTCCAAATATAAACTACACAGAATCATTCTTTGAAACTTCTTTCTGATCTGTGCATTCAGCTAACAGAGTTAAACCATACTTTTGATTGAGCAGATCTGAACACTCTTTCTGCAGAAAATGCAACTGGACATTTGGAGCGCTAAGAGAGTAGTAGTGGAAAAAGTAATATATTCAAATATAAACTACACAGAAGCATTCTGTGAAACTTCTTTCTGATCTGAGCATTCAGCTAACAGAGTTAAACCATACTTTTGATTGAGCAGTTTTGAAACACTCTGTCTGTAGAAAATGCAACTGGACATTCGTAGCGCTAAGTGGGTAATAGTGGAAAAAAGAATATGTTCAAATATAAACTACACAGAAGCATTGTATGAAACTTCTTTCTGTTCTGTGCATTCAACTAACAGAGTTGAACCTTACTTTTGATTGAGCCTTTCTGAAACACTCTTTCTGTAGAAACTGCAATTGGACATTCTGAGCGCTAAGAGGCCTCTATTGGGAAAAATAATATCTTCAAATAAAAACTACACACAAGCATTGTGTGAAACTTATTTCTGATATGTTCATTAAGCTAACAGAGTTAAACCATACTTTTGATTGCGCAGTTCTTAACACTCTTTCTGTAGAAAATGCAAGTGGACATTCGGAGCGCTAAGAGGGTAATAGTGGAAAAAGGAATATATTCAAATATAAACTACACAGTAGCATTCTGTGAAAATTCTTTCTGTTCTGTGCATTCAACTAACAGAGTTGAACCTTACTTTTGATTGAGCCGTTCTGAAACACTCTTTCTGTACAAACTGCAATTGGGCATGCTAAGCGCTAAGAGGCCTACATTGGGAAAAAGAATATCTTCAAATAAAAACTACACAGATGCATTCTGTGAAACTTATTTCTGATCTGTAAATTCAGTTAACAGAGATAAAACATATTTTTGATTGAGCAGTTATGAAAAACTCTTTTTGTAGAAAATGCAAGTGGAGGTTCGGAGCGCTAAGAGGGTAATAGTGGAAAAAGGAATGTCTTCAAATATAAACTACACAGAATCATTCGGTGAAACTTCTTTCTGATCTGTGCATTCAGCTAACAGAGTTAAACCATACTTTTGATTGAGCAGATCTGAACACTCTTTCTGTAGAAAATGCAACTGGACATTTGGAGCGCTAAGAGCGTAGTAGTGGAAAAAGGAATATATTCAAATATAAACTACACAGAAGCATTCTGTGAAACTTATTTCTGATCTGAGCATTCAGCTAACAGAGTTAAACCATACTTTGGATTGAGCAGTTTTGAAACACTCTGTCTGTAGAAAATGCAATTGGACATTCGTAGCGCTAAGTGGGTAATAGTGGAAAAAAGAATATGTTCAAATATAAACTACACAGAAGCATTGTATGAAACTTCTTTCTGTTCTGTGCATTCAACTAACAGAGTTCAACCTTACTTTTGATTGAGCCGTTCTGAAACACTCTTTCTGTAGAAACTGCAATTGGACATTCTGAGCGCTAAGAGGCCTATATTGGGAAAAAGAATGTCTACAAATAAAAACTACACAGAAGAATTGTGTGAAACTTCTTTCTGTTCTGTTTGTTCAACTAAAAGAGTTGAACCTTAGTTTTGATTGAGCCATTCTGAAACACTCTTTCTGTAGAAAATGCAAGTGGAGATTCGGAGCGCTAAGAGGGTAATAGTGGAAAAAGGAATGTCTTCAAATATAAACTACACAGAATCATGCGGTGAAACTTCTTTCTGATCTGTGCATTCAGCTAACAGAGTTAAACCATACTTTTGATTGAGCAGATCTGAACACTCTTTCTGTAGAAAATGCAACTGGACATTTGGAGCGCTAAGAGCGTAGTAGTGGAAAAAGGAATATATTCAAATATAAACTACACAGAAGCATTCTGTGAAACTTCTTTCTGATCTGAGCATTCAGCTAACAGAGTTAAACCATACTTTGGATTGAGCAGTTTTGAAACACTCTGTCTGTAGAAAATGCAACTGGACATTCGTAGCGCTAAGTGGGTAATAGTGGAAAAAAGAATATGTTCAAATATAAACAACACAGAAGCATTGTATGAAACTTCTTTCTGTTCTGTGCATTCAACTAACAGAGTTGAACCTTACTTTTGATTGAGCCGTTCTGAAACACTCTTTCTGTAGAAACTGCAATTGGACCTTCTGAGCGCTAAGAGGCCTATATTGGGAAAAAGAATGTCTACAAATAAAAACTACACAGAAGAATTGTGTGAAACTTCTTTCTGTTCTGTTTGTTCAACTAAAAGAGTTGAACCTTAGTTTTGATTGAGCCGTTCTGAAACACTCTTTCTGTAGAAAATGCAAGTGGAGATTCGCAGCGCTAAGAGGGTAATAGTGGAAAAAGGAATGTCTCCAAATATAAACTACACAGAATCATTCTTTGAAACTTCTTTCTGATCTGTGCATTCAGCTAACAGAGTTAAACCATACTTTTGATTGAGCAGATCTGAACACTCTTTCTGCAGAAAATGCAACTGGACATTTGGAGCGCTAAGAGAGTAGTAGTGGAAAAAGGAATATATTCAAATATAAACTACACAGAAGCATTCTGTGAAACTTCTTTCTGATCTGAGCATTCAGCTAACAGAGTTAAACCATACTTTTGATTGAGCAGTTTTGAAACACTCTGTCTGTAGAAAATGCAACTGGACATTCGTAGCGCTAAGTGGGTAATAGTGGAAAAAAGAATATGTTCAAATATAAACTACACAGAAGCATTGTATGAAACTTCTTTCTGTTCTGTGCATTCAACTAACAGAGTTGAACCTTACTTTTGATTGAGCCGTTCTGAAACACTCTTTCTGTAGAAACTGCAATTGGACCTTCTGAGCGCTAAGAGGCCTATATTGGGAAAAAGAATGTCTACAAATAAAAACTACACAGAAGAATTGTGTGAAACTTCTTTCTGTTCTGTTTGTTCAACTAAAAGAGTTGAACCTTAGTTTTGATTGAGCCGTTCTGAAACACTCTTTCTGTAGAAAATGCAAGTGGAGATTCGGAGCGCTAAGAGGGTAATAGTGGAAAAAGGAATGTCTCCAAATATAAACTACACAGAATCATTCTGTGAAACTTCTTTCTGATCTGTGCATTCAGCTAACAGATTTAAACCATACTTTTGATTGAGCAGATCTGAACACTCTTTCTGTAGATAATGCAACTGGACATTTGGAGCGCTAAGAGAGTAGTAGTGGAAAAAGGAATATATTCAAATATAAACTACACAGAAGCATTCTGTGAAACTTCTTTCTGATCTGAGCATTCAGCTAACAGAGTTAAACCATACTTTTGATTGAGCAGTTTTGAAACACTCTGTCTGTAGTAAATGCAACTGGACATTCGTAGCGCTAAGTGGGTAATAGTGGAAAAAAGAATATGTTCAAATATAAACTACACAGAAGCATTGTATGAAACTTCTTTCTGTTCTGTGCATTCAACTAACAGAGTTGAACCTTACTTTTGATTGAGCCTTTCTGAAACACTCTTTCTGTAGAAACTGCAATTGGACATTCTGAGCGCTAAGAGGCCTCTATTGGGAAAAATAATATCTTCAAATAAAAACTACACAGAAGCATTGTGTGAAACTTATTTCTGATATGTTCATTAAGCTAACAGAGTTAAACCATACTTTTGATTGCGCAGTTCTTAACACTCTTTCTGTAGAAAATGCAAGTGGACATTCGGAGCGCTAAGAGGGTAATAGTGGAAAAAGGAATATATTCAAATATAAACTACACAGTAGCATTCTGTGAAAATTCTTTCTGTTCTGTGCATTCAACTAACAGAGTTGAACCTTACTTTTGATTGAGCCGTTCTGAAACACTCTTTCTGTACAAACTGCAATTGGGCATGCTAAGCGCTAAGAGGCCTACATTGGGAAAAAGAATATCTTCAAATAAAAACTACACAGATGCATTCTGTGAAACTTATTTCTGATCTGTAAATTCAGTTAACAGAGATAAAACATATTTTTTATTGAGCAGTTATGAAACACTCTTTTTGTAGAAAATGCAAGTGGAGATTCGGAGCGCTAAGAGGGTAATAGTGGAAAAAGGAATGTCTTCAAATATAAACTACACAGAATCATTCGGTGAAACTTCTTTCTGATCTGTGCATTCAGCTAACAGAGTTAAACCATACTTTTGATTGAGCAGATCTGAACACTCTTTCTGTAGAAAATGCAACTGGACATTTGGAGCGCTAAGAGCGTAGTAGTGGAAAAAGGAATATATTCAAATATAAACTACACAGAAGCATTCTGTGAAACTTATTTCTGATCTGAGCATTCAGCTAACAGAGTTAAACCATACTTTGGATTGAGCAGTTTTGAAACACTCTGTCTGTAGAAAATGCAACTGGACATTCGTAGCGCTAAGTGGGTAATAGTGGAAAAAAGAATATGTTCAAATATAAACTACACAGAAGCATTGTATGAAACTTCTTTCTGTTCTGTGCATTCAACTAACAGAGTTGAACCTTACTTTTGATTGAGCCTTTCTGAAACACTCTTTCTGTAGAAACTGCAATTGGACATTCTGAGCGCTAAGAGGCCTATATTGGGAAAAATAATATCTTCAAATAAAAACTACACAGAAGCATTGTGTGAAACTTATTTCTGATATGTTCATTAAGCTAACAGAGTTAAACCATACTTTTGATTGCGCAGTTCTGAACACTCTTTCTGTAGAAAATGCAAGTGGACATTCGGAGCGCTAAGAGGGTAATAGTGGAAAAAGGAATATATTCAAATATAAACTACACAGTAGCATTCTGTGAAAATTCTTTCTGTTCTGTGCATTCAACTAACAGAGTTGAACCTTACTTTTGATTGAGCCGTTCTGAAACACACTTTCTGTAGAAACTGCAATTGGACATGCTAAGCGCTAAGAGGCCTACATTGGGAAAAAGAATATCTTCGAAAAAAAACTACACAGATGCATTCTGTGAAACTTTTTTCTGATCTGTAAATTCAGTTAACAGAGATAAAACATATTTTTGATTGAGCAGTTATGAAACACTCTTTTTGTAGAAAATGGAAGTGGAGATTCGGAGCGCTAAGAGGGTAATAGTGGAAAAAGTAATGTCTTCAAATATAAACTACACAGAATCATTCGGTGAAACTTCTTTCTAATCTGTGCATTCAGCTAACAGAGTTAAACCATACTTTTGATTGAGCAGATCTGAACACTCTTTCTGTAGAAAATGCAACTGGACATTTGGAGCGCTAAGAGCGTAGTGGTGGAAAAAGGAATATATTCAAATATAAACTACACAGAAGCATTCTGTGAAACTTTTTTCTGATCTGAGCATTCAGCTAACAGAGTTAAACCATACTTTGGATTGAGCAGTTTTGAAACACTCTGTCTGTAGGAAATGCAACTGGACATTCGTAGCGCTAAGTGGGTAATAGTGGAAAAAAGAATATGTTCAAATATAAACTACACAGAAGCATTGTATGAAACTTCTTTCTGTTCTGTGCATTCAACTAACAGAGTTGAACCTTACTTTTGATTGAGCCTTTCTGAAACACTCTTTCTGTAGAAACTGCAATTGGACATTCTGAGCGCTAAGAGGCCTCTATTGGGAAAAATAATATCTTCAAATAAAAACTACACAGAAGCATTGTGTGAAACTTATTTCTGATATGTTCATTAAGCTAACAGAGTTAAACCATACTTTTGATTGCGCAGTTCTTAACACTCTTGCTGTAGAAAATGCAAGTGGACATTCGGAGCGCTAAGAGGGTAATAGTGGAAAAAGGAATATATTCAAATATAAACTACACAGTAGCATTCTGTGAAAATTCTTTCTGTTCTGTGCATTCAACTAACAGAGTTGAACCTAACATTTGATTGAGCCGTTCTGAAACACTCTTTCTGTACAAACTGCAATTGGGCATGCTAAGCGCTAAGAGGCCTACATTGGGAAAAAGAATATCTTCAAATAAAAACTACACAGATGCATTCTGTGAAACTTATTTCTGATCTGTAAATTCAGTTAACAGAGATAAAACATATTTTTGATTGAGCAGTTATGAAACACTCTTTTTGTAGAAAATGCAAGTGGAGATTCGGAGCGCTAAGTGGGTAATAGTGGAAAAAGGAATGTCTTCAAATATAAACAACACAGAATCATTCGGTGAAACTTCTTTCTGATCTGTGCATTCAGCTAACAGAGTTAAACCATACTTTTGATTGAGCAGATCTGAACACTCTTTCTGTAGAAAATGCAACTGGACATTTGGAGCGCTAAGAGCGTAGTAGTGGAAAAAGGAATATATTCAAATATAAACTACACAGAAGCATTCTGTGAAACTTATTTCTGATCTGAACATTCAGCTAACAGAGTTAAACCATACTTTGGATTGAGCAGTTTTGAAACACTCTGTCTGTAGAAAATGCAACTGGACATTCGTAGCGCTAAGTGGGTAATAGTGGAAAAAAGAATATGTTCAAATATAAACTACACAGAAGCATTGTATGAAACTTCTTTCTGTTCTGTGCATTCAACTAACAGAGTTCAACCTTACTTTTGATTGAGCCGTTCTGAAACACTCTTTCTATAGAAACTGCAATTGGACATTCTGAGCGCTAAGAGGCCTATATTGGGAAAAAGAATGTCTACAAATAAAAACTACACAGAAGAATTGTGTGAAACTTCTTTCTGTTCTGTTTGTTCAACTAAAAGAGTTGAACCTTAGTTTTGATTGAGCCGTTCTGAAACACTCTTTCTGTAGAAAATGCAAGTGGAGTTTCGGAGCGCTAAGAGGGTAATAGTGGAAAAAGGAATGTCTCCAAATATAAACTACACAGAATCATTCGCTGAAACTTCTTTCTGATCTGTGCATTCAGCTAACAGAGTTAAACGATACTTTTGATTGAGCAGATCTGAACACTCTTTCTGTAGAAAATGCAACTGGACATTTGGAGCGCTAAGAGAGTAGTAGTGGAAAAAGGAATATATTCAAATATAAACTACACAGAAGCATTCTGTGAAACTTCTTTCTGATCTGAGCATTCAGCTAACAGAGTTAAACCATACTTTTGATTGAGCAGTTTTGAAACACTCTGTCTGTAGAAAATGCAACTGGACTTTCGTAGCGCTAAGTGGGTAATAGTGGAAAAAAGAATATGTTCAAATATAAACTACACAGAAGCATTGTATGAATCTTCTTTCTGTTCTGTGCATTCAACTAACAGAGTTGAACCTTACTTTTGATTGAGCCTTTCTGAAACACTCTTTCTGTAGAAACTGCAATTGGACATTCTGAGCGCTAAGAGGCATCTATTGGGAAAAATAATATCTTCAAATAAAAACTACACAGAAGCATTGTGTGAAACTTATTTCTGATATGTTCATTAAGCTAACAGAGTTAAACCATACTTTTGCTTGCGCAGTTCTTAACACTCTTTCTGTAGAAAATGCAAGTGGACATTCGGAGCGCTAAGAGGGTAATAGTGGAAAAAGTAATATATTCAAATATAAACTACACAGTATCATTCTGTGAAAATTCTTTCTGTTCTGTGCATTCAACTAACAGAGTTGAACCTTACTTTTGATTGAGCCGTTCTGAAACACTCTTTCTGTACAAACTGCAATTGGGCATGCTAAGCGCTAAGAGGCCTACATTGGGAAAAAGAATATCTTCAAATAAAAAGTACACAGATGCATTCTGTGAAACTTATTTCTGATCTGTAAATTCAGTTAACAGAGATAAAACATATTTTTGATTGAGCAGTTATGAAACACTCTTTTTGTAGAAAATGCAAGTGGAGATTCGGAGCGCTAAGAGGGTAATAGTGGAAAAAGGAATGTCTTCAAATATAAACTACACAGAATCATTCGGTGAAACTTCTTTCTGATCTGTGCATTCAGCTAACAGAGTTAAACCATACTTTTGATTGAGCAGATCTGAACACTCTTTCTGTAGAAAATGCAACTGGACATTTGGAGCGCTAAGAGCGTAGTAGTGGAAAAAGGAATATATTCAAATATAAACTACACAGAAGCATTCTGTGAAACTTCTTTCTGATCTGAGCATTCAGCTAACAGAGTTAAACCATACTTTGGATTGAGCAGTTTTGAAACACTCTGTCTGTAGAAAATGCAACTGGACATTCGTAGCGCTAAGTGGGTAATAGTGGAAAAAAGAATATGTTCAAATATAAACTACACAGAAGCATTGTATGAAACTTCTTTCTGTTCTGTGCATTCAACTAACAGAGTTCAACCTTACTTATGATTGAGTCGTTCTGAAACACTCTTTCTGTAGAAACTGCAATTGGACATTCTGAGCGCTAAGAGGCCTATATTGGGAAAAAGAATGTCTACAAATAAAAACTACACAGAAGAATTGTGTGAAACTTCTTTCTGTTCTGTTTGTTCAACTAAAAGTGTTGAACCTTAGTTTTGATTGAGCCGTTCTGAAACACTCTTTCTGTAGAAAATGCAAGTGGAGATTCGGAGCGCTAAGAGGGTAATAGTGGAAAAAGGAATGTCTCCAAATATAAACTACACAGAATCATTCTTTGAAACTTCTTTCTGATCTGTGCATTCAGCTAACAGAGTTAAACCATACTTTTGATTGAGCAGATCTGAACACTCTTTCTGTAGAAAATGCAACTGGACATTTGGAGCACTAAGAGATTAGTAGTGGAAAAAGGAATATATTCAAATATAAACTACACAGAAGCATTCTGTGAAACTTCTTTCTGATCTGAGCATTCAGCTAACAGAGTTAAACCATACTTTGGATTGAGCAGTTTTGAAACACTCTGTCTGTAGAAAATGCAACTGGACATTCGTAGCGCTAAGTGGGTAATAGTGGAAAAAAGAATATGTTCAAATATAAACTACACAGAAGCATTGTATGAAACTTCTTTCTGTTCTGTGCATTCAACTAACAGAGTTGAACCTTACTTTTTATTGAGCCGTTCTGAAACACTCTTTCTGTAGAAACTGCAATTGGACCTTCTGAGCGCTAAGAGGCCTATATTGGGAAAAAAAATGTCTACAAATAAAAACTACACAGAAGAATTGTGTGAAACTTCTTTCTGTTCTGTTTGTTCAACTAAAAGAGTTGAACCTTAGTTTTGATTGAGCCGTTCTGAAACACTCTTTCTGTAGAAAATGCAAGTGGAGATTCGGAGCGCTAAGAGGGTAATAGTGGAAAAAGGAATGTCTCCAAATATAAACTACACAGAATCATTCTGTGAAACTTCTTTCTGATCTGTGCATTCAGCTAACAGAGTTAAACCATACTTTTGATTGAGGAGATCTGAACACTCTTTCTGTAGAAAATGCAACTGGACATTTGGAGCGCTAAGAGAGTAGTAGTGGAAAAAGGAATATATTCAAATATAAACTACACAGAAGCATTCTGTGAAACTTCTTTCTGATCTGAGCATTCAGCTAACAGAGTTAAACCATACTTTTGATTGAGCAGTTTTGAAACACTCTGTCTGTAGGAAATGCAACTGGACATTCGTAGCGCTAAGTGGGTAATAGTGGAAAAAAGAATATGTTCAAATATAAACTACACAGAAGCATTGTATGAAACTTCTTTCTGTTCTGTGCATTCAACTAACAGAGTTGAACCTTACTTTTGATTGAGCCTTTCTGAAACACTCTTTCTGTAGAAACTGTAATTGGACATTCTGAGCGCTAAGAGGCCTATATTGGGAAAAATAATATCTTCAAATAAAAACTACACAGAAGCATTGTGTGAAACTTATTTCTGATATGTTCATTAAGCTAACAGAGTTAAACCATACTTTTGATTGCGCAGTTCTGAACACTCTTTCTGTAGAAAATGCAAGTGGACATTCGGAGCGTTAAGAGGGTAATAGTGGAAAAAGGAATATATTCAAATATAAACTACACAGTAGCATTCTGTGAAAATTCTTTCTGTTCTGTGCATTCAACTAACAGAGTTGAACCTTACTTTTGATTGAGCCGTTCTGAAACACACTTTCTGTAGAAACTGCAATTGGACATGCTAAGAGCTAAGAGGCCTACATTGGGAAAAAGAATATCTTCGAATAAAAACTACACAGATGCATTCTGTGAAACTTATTTCTGATCTGTAAATTCAGTTAACGGAGATAAAACATATTTTTGATTGAGCAGTTATGAAACACTTTTTTGTAGAAAATGGAAGTGGAGATTCGGAGCGCTAAGAGGGTAATAGTGGAAAAAGGAATGTCTTCAAATATAAACTACACAGAATCATTCTTTGAAACTTCTTTCTGATCTGTGCATTCAGCTAACAGAGTTAAACCATACTTTTGATTGAGCAGATCTGAACACTCTTTCTGTAGAAAATGCAACTGGACATTTGGAGCGCTAAGAGAGTAGTAGTGGAAAAAGGAATATATTCAAATATAAACTACACAGAAGCATTCTGTGAAACTTCTTTCTGATCTGAGCATTAAGCTAACAGAGTTAAACCATACTTTTGATTGAGCAGTTTTGAAACACTCTGTCTGTAGAAAATGCAACTGGACATTCTAGCGCTAAGTGGGTAATAGTGGAAAAAAGAATATGTTCAAATATAAACTACACAGAAGCATTGTATGAAACTTCTTTCTGTTCTGTGCATTCAACTAACAGAGTTGAACCTTACTTTTGATTGAGCCGTTGTGAAACACTCTTTCTGTAGAAACTGCAATTGGACCTTCTGAGCGCTAAGAGGCCTATATTGGGAAAAAGAATGTCTACAAATAAAAACTACACAGAAGAATTGTGTGAAACTTCTTTCTGTTCTGTTTGTTCAACTAAAAGTGTTGAACCTTAGTTTTGATTGAGCCGTTCTGAAACACTCTTTCTGTAGAAAATGCAAGTGGAGATTCGGAGCGCTAAGAGGGTAATAGTGGAAAAAGGAATGTCTCCAAATATAAACTACACAGAATCATTCTGTGAAACTTCTTTCTGATCTGTGCATTCAGCTAACAGAGTTAAACCATACTTTTGATTGAGCAGATCTGAACACTCTTTCTGTAGAAAATGCAACTGGACATTTGGAGCGCTAAGAGAGTAGTAGTGGAAAAAGGAATATATTCAAATATAAACTACACAGAAGCATTCTGTGAAACTTCTTTCTGATCTGAGCATTCAGCTAACAGAGTTAAACCATACTTTTGATTGAGCAGTTTTGAAACACTCTGTCTGTAGAAAATGCAACTGGACATTCGTAGCGCTAAGTGGGTAATAGTGGAAAAAAGAATATGTTCAAATATAAACTACACAGAAGCATTGTATGAAACTTCTTTCTGTTCTGTGCATTCAACTAACAGAGTTGAACCTTACTTTTGATTGAGCCTTTCTGAAACACTCTTTCTGTAGAAACTGCAATTGGACATTCTGAGCGCTAAGAGGCCTATATTGGGAAAAATAATATCTTCAAATAAAAACTACACAGAAGCATTGTGTGAAACTTATTTCTGATATGTTCATTAAGCTAACACAGTTAAACCATACTTTTGATTGCGCAGTTCTGAACACTCTTTCTGTAGAAAATGCAAGTGGACATTCGGAGCGCTAAGAGGGTAATAGTGGAAAAAGGAATATATTCAAATATAAACTACACAGTAGCATTCTGTGAAAATTCTTTCTGTTCTGTGCATTCAACTAACAGAGTTGAACCTTACTTTTGATTGAGCCGTTCTGAAACACACTTTCTGTAGAAACTGCAATTGGACATGCTAAGCGCTAAGAGGCCTACATTGGGAAAAAGAATATCTTCGAATAAAAACTACACAGATGCATTCTGTGAAACTTATTTCTGATCTGTAAATTCAGTTAACAGAGATAAAACATATTTTTGATTGAGCAGTTATGAAACACTCTTTTTGTAGAAAATGGAAGTGGAGATTCGGAGCGCTAAGAGAGTAATAGTGGAAAAAGGAATGTCTTCAAATATAAACTACACAGAATCATTCGGTGAAACTTCTTTCTGATCTGTGCATTCAGCTAACAGAGTTAAACCATACTTTTGATTGAGCAGATCTGAACACTCTTTCTGTAGAAAATGCAACTGGACATTTGGAGCGCTAAGAGCGTATTGGTGGAAAAAGGAATATATTCAAATATAAACTACACAGAAGCATTCTGTGAAACTTCTTTCTGATCTGAGCATTCAGCTAACAGAGTTAAACCATACTTTGGATTGAGCAGTTTTGAAACACTCTGTCTGTAGAAAATGCAACTGGACATTCGTAGCGCTAAGTGGGTAATAGTGGAAAAAAGAATATGTTCAAATATAAACTACACAGAAGCATTGTATGAAACTTCTTTCTGTTCTGTGCATTCAACTAACAGAGTTGAACCTTACTTTTGATTGAGCCGTTCTGAAACACTCTTTCTGTAGAAACTGCAATTGGACATTCTGAGCGCTAAGAGGCCTATATTGGGAAAAAGAATGTCTACAAATAAAAACTACACAGAAGAATTGTGTGAAACTTCTTTCTGTTCTGTTTGTTCAACTAAAAGAGTTGAACCTTAGTTTTGATTGAGCCGTTCTGAAACACTCTTTCTGTAGAAAATGCAAGTGGAGATTCGGAGCGCTAAGAGGGTAATAGTGGAAAAAGGAATGTCTCCAAATATAAACTACACAGAATCATTCTGTGAAACTTCTTTCTGATCTGTGCATTCAGCTAACAGAGTTAAACCATACTTTTGATTGAGCAGATCTGAACACTCTTTCTGTAGAAAATGCAACCGGACATTTGGAGCGCTAAGAGAGTAGTAGTGGAAAAAGGAATATATTCAAATATAAACTACAAAGAAGCATTCTGTGAAACTTCTTTCTGATCTGAGCATTCAGCTAACAGAGTTAAACCATACTTTTGATTGAGCAGTTTTGAAACACTCTGTCTGTAGAAAATGCAACTGTACATTCGTAGCGCTAAGTGGATAATAGTGGAAAAAAGAATATCTTCAAATATAAACTACACAGAAGCATTGTATGAAACTTCTTTCTGTTCTGTGCATTCAACTAACAGAGTTGAACCTGACTTTTGATTGAGCCTTTCTGAAACACTC
The DNA here is from genome assembly GCF_028878055.3 of Symphalangus syndactylus. NCBI lineage: Eukaryota > Metazoa > Chordata > Mammalia > Primates > Hylobatidae > Symphalangus > Symphalangus syndactylus. Next base: position 6,752,123 of record NC_072426.2, on the reverse strand, counting down.
TTTCTGTAGAAACTGCAATTGGACATTCTGAGCGCTAAGAGGCCTATATTGGGAAAAATAATATCTTCAAATAAAAACTACACACAAGCATTGTGTGAAACTTATTTCTGATATGTTCATTAAGCTAACAGAGTTAAACCATACTTTTGATTGCGCAGTTCTTAACACTCTTTCTGTAGAAAATGCAAGTGGACATTCGGAGCGCTAAGAGGGTAATAGTGGAAAAAGGAATATATTCAAATATAAACTACACAGTAGCATTCTGTGAAAATTCTTTCTGTTCTGTGCATTCAACTAACAGAGTTGAACCTTACTTTTGATTGAGCCGTTCTGAAACACTCTTTCTGTACAAACTGCAATTGGGCATGCTAAGCGCTAAGAGGCCTACATTGGGAAAAAGAATATCTTCAAATAAAAACTACACAGATGCATTCTGTGAAACTTATTTCTGATCTGTAAATTCAGTTAACAGAGATAAAACATATTTTTGATTGAGCAGTTATGAAACACTCTTTTTGTAGAAAATGCAAGTGGAGATTCGGAGCGCTAAGAGGGTAATAGTGGAAAAAGGAATGTCTTCAAATATAAACTACACAGAATCATTCGGTGAAACTTCTTTCTGATCTGTGCATTCAGCTAACAGAGTTAAACCATACTTTTGATTGAGCAGATCTGAACACTCTTTCTGTAGAAAATGCAACTGGACATTTGGAGCGCTAAGAGCGTAGTAGTGGAAAAAGGAATATATTCAAATATAAACTACACAGAAGCATTCTGTGAAACTTCTTTCTGATCTGAGCATTCAGCTAACAGAGTTAAACCATACTTTGGATTGAGCAGTTTTGAAACACTCTGTCTGTAGAAAATGCAACTGGACATTCGTAGCGCTAAGTGGGTAATAGTGGAAAAAAGAATATGTTCAAATATAAACTACACAGAAGCATTGTATGAAACTTCTTTCTGTTCTGTGCATTCAACTAACAGAGTTGAACCTTACTTTTGATTGAGCCGTTCTGAAACACTCTTTCTGTAGAAACTGCAATTGGACTTTCTGAGCGCTAAGAGGCCTATATTGGGAAAAAGAATGTCTACAAATAAAAACTACACAGAAGAATTGTGTGAAACTTCTTTCTGTTCTGTTTGTTCAACTAAAATTGTTGAACCTTAGTTTTGATTGAGCCGTTCTGAAACACTCTTTCTGTAGAAAATGCAAGTGGAGATTCGGAGCGCTAAGAGGGTAATAGTGGAAAAAGGAATGTCTCCAAATATAAACTACACAGAATCATTCTTTGAAACTTCTTTCTGATCTGTGCATTCAGCTAACAGAGTTAAACCATACTTTTGATTGAGCAGATCTGAACACTCTTTCTGTAGAAAATGCAACTTTACATTTGGAGCGCTAAGAGAGTAGTAGTGGAAAAAGGAATATATTCAAATATAAACTACACAGAAGCATTCTGTGAAACTTCTTTCTGATCTGAGCATTCAGCTAACAGAGTTAAACCATACTTTTGATTGAGCAGTTTTGAAACACTCTGTCTGTAGAAAATGCAACTGGACATTCGTAGCGCTAAGTGGGTAATAGTGGAAAAAAGAATATGTTCAAATATAAACTACACAGAAGCATTGTATGAAACTTCTTTCTGTTCTGTGCATTCAACTAACAGAGTTGAACCTTACTTTTGATTGAGCCGTTCTGAAACACTCTTTCTGTAGAAACTGCAATTGGACCTTCTGAGCGCTAAGAGGCCTATATTGGGAAAAAGAATGTCTACAAATAAAAACTACACAGAAGAATTGTGTGAAACTTCTTTCTATTCTGTTTGTTCAACTAAAAGAGTTGAACCTTAGTTTTGATTGAGCCGTTCTGAAACACTCTTTCTGTAGAAAATGCAAGTGGAGATTCGGAGCGCTAAGAGGGTAATAGTGGAAAAAGGAATGTCTCCAAATATAAACTACACAGAATCATTCTGTGAAACTTCTTTCTGATCTGTGCATTCAGCTAACAGAGTTAAACCATACTTTTGATTGAGCAGATCTGAACACTCTTTCTGTAGAAAATGCAACTGGACATTTGGAGCGCTAAGAGAGTAGTAGTGGAAAAAGGAATATATTCAAATATAAACTACACAGAAGCATTCTGTGATACTTCTTTCTGATCTGAGCATTCAGCTAACAGAGTTAAACCATACTTTTGATTGAGCAGTTTTGAAACACTCTGTCTGTAGAAAATGCAACTGGACATTCGTAGCGCTAAGTGGGTAATAGTGGAAAAAAGAATATGTTCAAATATAAACTACACAGAAGCATTGTATGAAACTTCTTTCTGTTCTGTGCATTCAACTAACAGAGTTGAACCTTACATTTGATTGAGCCTTTCTGAAACACTCTTTCTGTAGAAACTGCAATTGGACATTCTGAGCGCTAAGAGGCCTCTATTGGGAAAAATAATATCTTCAAATAAAAACTACACAGAAGCATTGTGTGAAACTTATTTCTGATATGTTCATTAAGCTAACAGAGTTAAACCATACTTTTGATTGCGCAGTTCTTAACACTCTTTCTGTAGAAAATGCAAGTGGACATTCTGAGCGCTAAGAGGGTAATAGTGGAAAAAGGAATATATTCAAATATAAACTACACAGTAGCATTCTGTGAAAATTCTTTCTGTTCTGTGCATTCAACTAACAGAGTTGAACCTTACTTTTGATTGAGCCGTTCTGAAACACTCTTTCTGTACAAACTGCAATTGGGCATGCTAAGCGCTAAGAGGCCTACATTGGGAAAAAGAATATCTTCAAATAAAAACTACACAGATGCATTCTGTGAAACTTACTTCTGATCTGTAAATTCAGTTAACAGAGATAAAACATATTTTTGATTGAGCAGTTATGAAACACTCTTTTTGTAGAAAATGCAAGTGGAGATTCGGAGCGCTAAGAGGGTAATAGTGGAAAAAGGAATGTCTTCAAATATAAACTACACAGAATCATTCGGTGAAACTTCTTTCTGATCTGTGCATTCAGCTAACAGAGTTAAACCATACTTTTGATTGAGCAGATCTGAACACTCTTTCTGTAGAAAATGCAACTGGACATTTGGAGCGCTAAGAGCGTAGTAGTGGAAAAAGGAATATATTCAAATATAAACTACACAGAAGCATTCTGTGAAACTTCTTTCTGATCTGAGCATTCAGCTAACAGAGTTAAACCATACTTTGGATTGAGCAGTTTTGAAACACTCTGTCTGTAGAAAATGCAACTGGACATTCGTAGCGCTAAGTGGGTAATAGTGGAAAAAAGAATATGTTCAAATATAAACTACACAGAAGCATTGTATGAAACTTCTTTCTGTTCTGTGCATTCAACTAACAGAGTTCAACCTTACTTTTGATTGAGCCGTTCTGAAACACTCTTTCTGTAGAAACTGCCATTGGACATTCTGAGCGCTAAGAGGCCTATATTGGGAAAAAGAATGTCTACAAATAAAAACTACACAGAAGAATTGTGTGAAACTTCTTTCTGTTCTGTTTGTTCAACTAAAAGAGTTGAACCTTAGTTTTGATTGAGCCGTTCTGAAACACTCTTTCTGTAGAAAATGCAAGTGGAGATTCGGAGCGCTAAGAGGGTAATAGTGGAAAAAGGAATGTCTCCAAATATAAACTACACAGGATCATTCTTTGAAACTTCTTTCTGATCTGTGCATTCAGCTAACAGAGTTAAACCATACTTTTGATTGAGCAGATCTGAACACTCTTTCTGTAGAAAATGCAACTGGACATTTGGAGCGCTAAGAGAGTAGTAGTGGAAAAAGGAATATATTCAAATATAAACTACACAGAAGCATTCTGTGAAACTTCTTTCTGATCTGAGCATTCAGCTAACAGAGTTAAACCATACTTTGGATTGAGCAGTTTTGAAACACTCTGTCTGTAGAAAATGCAACTGGACATTCGTAGCGCTAAGTGGGTAATAGTGGAAAAAAGAATATGTTCAAATATAAACAACACAGAAGCATTGTATGAAACTTCTTTCTGTTCTGTGCATTCAACTAACAGAGTTGAACCTTACTTTTGATTGAGCCGTTCTGAAACACTCTTTCTGTAGAAACTGCAATTGGACCTTCTGAGCGCTAAGAGGCCTATATTGGGAAAAAGAATGTCTACAAATAAAAACTACACAGAAGAATTGTGTGAAACTTCTTTCTGTTCTGTTTGTTCAACTAAAAGAGTTGAACCTTAGTTTTGATTGAGCCGTTCTGAAACACTCTTTCTGTAGAAAATGCAAGTGGAGATTCGGAGCGCTAAGAGGGTAATAGTGGAAAAAGGAATGTCTCCAAATATAAACTACACAGAATCATTCTTTGAAACTTCTTTCTGATCTGTGCATTCAGCTAACAGAGTTAAACCATACTTTTGATTGAGCAGATCTGAACACTCTTTCTGTAGAAAATGCAACTGGACATTTGGAGCGCTAAGAAAATAGTAGTGGAAAAAGGAATATATTCAAATATAAACTACAGAGAAGCATTCTGTGAAACTTCTTTCTGATCTGAGCATTCAGCTAACAGAGTTAAACCATACTTTGGATTGAGCAGTTTTGAAACACTCTGTCTGTAGAAAATGCAACTGGACATTCGTAGCGCTAAGTGGGTAATAGTGGAAAAAAGAATATGTTCAAATATAAACTACACAGAAGCATTGTATGAAACTTCTTTCTGTTCTGTGCATTCAACTAACAGAGTTGAACCTTACTTTTGATTGAGCCGTTCTGAAACACTCTTTCTGTAGAAACTGCAATTGGACTTTCTGAGCGCTAAGAGGCCTATATTGGGAAAAAGAATGTCTACAAATAAAAACTACACAGAAGAATTGTGTGAAACTTCTTTCTGTTCTGTTTGTTCAACTAAAAGAGTTGAACCTTAGTTTTGATTGAGCCGTTCTGAAACACTCTTTCTGTAGAAAATACAAGTGGAGATTCGGAGCGCTAAGAGGGTAATAGTGGAAAAAGGAATGTCTCCAAATATAAACTACACAGAATCATTCTTTGAAACTTCTTTCTGATCTGTGCATTCAGCTAACAGAGTTAAACCATACTTTTGATTGAGCAGATCTGAACACTCTTTCTGTAGAAAATGCAACTTTACATTTGGAGCGCTAAGAGAGTAGTAGTGGAAAAAGGAATATATTCAAATATAAACTACACAGAAGCATTCTGTGAAACTTTTTTCTGATCTGAGCATTCAGCTAACAGAGTTAAACCATACTTTTGATTGAGCAGTTTTGAAACACTCTGACTGTAGAAAATGCAACTGGACAATCGTAGCGCTAAGTGGGTAATGGTGGAAAAAAGAATATGTTCAAATATAAACTACACAGAAGCATTGTATGAAACTTCTTTCTGTTCTGTGCATTCAACTAACAGAGTTGAACCTTACTTTTGATTGAGCCTTTCTGAAACACTCTTTCTGTAGAAACTGCAATTGGACATTCTGAGCGCTAAGAGGCCTCTATTGGGAAAAATAATATCTTCAAATAAAAACTACACAGAAGCATTGTGTGAAACTTATTCCTGATATGTTCATTAAGATAACAGAGTTAAACCATACTTTTGATTGCGCAGTTCTGAACACTCTTTCTGTAGAAAATGCAAGTGGACATTCGGAGCGCTAAGAGGGTAATAGTGGAAAAAGGAATATATTCAAATATAAACTACACAGAATCATTCTGTGAAACTTCTTTCTGATCTGTGCATTCAGCTAACAGAGTTAAACCATACTTTTGATTGAGCAGTTTTGAAACACTCTGTCTGTAGAAAATGCAACTGGACATTCGTAGCGCTAAGTGGGTAATAGTGGAAAAAAGAATATGTTCAAATATAAACTACACAGAAGCATTGTATGAAACTTCTTTCTGTTCTGTGCATTCAACTAACAGAGTTGAACCTTACTTTTGATTGAGCCGTTCTGAAACACTCTTTCTGTAGAAACTGCAATTGGACCTTCTGAGCGCTAAGAGGCCTATATTGGGAAAAAGAATGTCTACAAATAAAAACTACACAGAAGAATTGTGTGAAACTTCTTTCTATTCTGTTTGTTCAACTAAAAGAGTTGAACCTTAGTTTTGATTGAGCCGTTCTGAAACACTCTTTCTGTAGAAAATGCAAGTGGAGATTCGGAGCGCTAAGAGGGTAATAGTGGAAAAAGGAATGTCTCCAAATATAAACTACACAGAATCATTCTGTGAAACTTCTTTCTGATCTGTGCATTCAGCTAACAGAGTTAAACCATACTTTTGATTGAGCAGATCTGAACACTCTTTCTGTAGAAAATGCAACTGGACATTTGGAGCGCTAAGAGAGTAGTAGTGGAAAAAGGAATATATTCAAATATAAACTACACAGAAGCATTCTGTGATACTTCTTTCTGATCTGAGCATTCAGCTAACAGAGTTAAACCATACTTTTGATTGAGCAGTTTTGAAACACTCTGTCTGTAGAAAATGCAACTGGACATTCGTAGCGCTAAGTGGGTAATAGTGGAAAAAAGAATATGTTCAAATATAAACTACACAGAAGCATTGTATGAAACTTCTTTCTGTTCTGTGCATTCAACTAACAGAGTTGAACCTTACATTTGATTGAGCCTTTCTGAAACACTCTTTCTGTAGAAACTGCAATTGGACATTCTGAGCGCTAAGAGGCCTCTATTGGGAAAAATAATATCTTCAAATAAAAACTACACAGAAGCATTGTGTGAAACTTATTTCTGATATGTTCATTAAGCTAACAGAGTTAAACCATACTTTTGATTGCGCAGTTCTTAACACTCTTTCTGTAGAAAATGCAAGTGGACATTCTGAGCGCTAAGAGGGTAATAGTGGAAAAAGGAATATATTCAAATATAAACTACACAGTAGCATTCTGTGAAAATTCTTTCTGTTCTGTGCATTCAACTAACAGAGTTGAACCTTACTTTTGATTGAGCCGTTCTGAAACACTCTTTCTGTACAAACTGCAATTGGGCATGCTAAGCGCTAAGAGGCCTACATTGGGAAAAAGAATATCTTCAAATAAAAACTACACAGATGCATTCTGTGAAACTTACTTCTGATCTGTAAATTCAGTTAACAGAGATAAAACATATTTTTGATTGAGCAGTTATGAAACACTCTTTTTGTAGAAAATGCAAGTGGAGATTCGGAGCGCTAAGAGGGTAATAGTGGAAAAAGGAATGTCTTCAAATATAAACTACACAGAATCATTCGGTGAAACTTCTTTCTGATCTGTGCATTCAGCTAACAGAGTTAAACCATACTTTTGATTGAGCAGATCTGAACACTCTTTCTGTAGAAAATGCAACTGGACATTTGGAGCGCTAAGAGCGTAGTAGTGGAAAAAGGAATATATTCAAATATAAACTACACAGAAGCATTCTGTGAAACTTCTTTCTGATCTGAGCATTCAGCTAACAGAGTTAAACCATACTTTGGATTGAGCAGTTTTGAAACACTCTGTCTGTAGAAAATGCAACTGGACATTCGTAGCGCTAAGTGGGTAATAGTGGAAAAAAGAATATGTTCAAATATAAACTACACAGAAGCATTGTATGAAACTTCTTTCTGTTCTGTGCATTCAACTAACAGAGTTCAACCTTACTTTTGATTGAGCCGTTCTGAAACACTCTTTCTGTAGAAACTGCCATTGGACATTCTGAGCGCTAAGAGGCCTATATTGGGAAAAAGAATGTCTACAAATAAAAACTACACAGAAGAATTGTGTGAAACTTCTTTCTGTTCTGTTTGTTCAACTAAAAGAGTTGAACCTTAGTTTTGATTGAGCCGTTCTGAAACACTCTTTCTGTAGAAAATGCAAGTGGAGATTCGGAGCGCTAAGAGGGTAATAGTGGAAAAAGGAATGTCTCCAAATATAAACTACACAGGATCATTCTTTGAAACTTCTTTCTGATCTGTGCATTCAGCTAACAGAGTTAAACCATACTTTTGATTGAGCAGATCTGAACACTCTTTCTGTAGAAAATGCAACTGGACATTTGGAGCGCTAAGAAAGTAGTAGTGGAAAAAGGAATATATTCAAATATAAACTACAGAGAAGCATTCTGTGAAACTTCTTTCTGATCTGAGCATTCAGCTAACAGAGTTAAACCATACTTTGGATTGAGCAGTTTTGAAACACTCTGTCTGTAGAAAATGCAACTGGACATTCGTAGCGCTAAGTGGGTAATAGTGGAAAAAAGAATATGTTCAAATATAAACTACACAGAAGCATTGTATGAAACTTCTTTCTGTTCTGTGCATTCAACTAACAGAGTTGAACCTTACTTTTGATTGAGCCGTTGTGAAACACTCTTTCTGTAGAAACTGCAATTGGACTTTCTGAGCGCTAAGAGGCCTATATTGGGAAAAAGATTGTCTACAAATAAAAACTACACAGAAGAATTGTGTGAAACTTCTTTCTGTTCTGTTTGTTCAACTAAAAGAGTTGAACCTTAGTTTTGATTGAGCCGTTCTGAAACACTCTTTCTGTAGAAAATGCAAGTGGAGATTCGGAGCGCTAAGAGGGTAATAGTGGAAAAAGGAATGTCTCCAAATATAAACTACACAGAATCATTCTTTGAAACTTCTTTCTGATCTGTGCATTCAGCTAACAGAGTTAAACCATACTTTTGATTGAGCAGATCTGAACACTCTTTCTGTAGAAAATGCAACTTTACATTTGGAGCGCTAAGAGAGTAGTAGTGGAAAAAGGAATATATTCAAATATAAACTACACAGAAGCATTCTGTGAAACTTTTTTCTGATCTGAGCATTCAGCTAACAGAGTTAAACCATACTTTTGATTGAGCAGTTTTGAAACACTCTGTCTGTAGAAAATGCAACTGGACAATCGTAGCGCTAAGTGGGTAATGGTGGAAAAAAGAATATGTTCAAATATAAACTACACAGAAGCATTGTATGAAACTTCTTTCTGTTCTGTGCATTCAACTAACAGAGTTGAACCTTACTTTTGATTGAGCCTTTCTGAAACACTCTTTCTGTAGAAACTGCAATTGGACATTCTGAGCGCTAAGAGGCCTCTATTGGGAAAAATAATATCTTCAAATAAAAACTACACAGAAGCATTGTGTGAAACTTATTCCTGATATGTTCATTAAGATAACAGAGTTAAACCATACTTTTGATTGCGCAGTTCTGAACACTCTTTCTGTAGAAAATGCAAGTGGACATTCGGAGCGCTAAGAGGGTAATAGTGGAAAAAGGAATATATTCAAATATAAACTACACAGAATCATTCTGTGAAACTTCTTTCTGATCTGTGCATTCAGCTAACAGAGTTAAACCATACTTTTGATTGAGCAGTTTTGAAACTCTCTGTCTGTAGAAAATGCAACTGGACATTCGTAGCGCTAAGTGGGTAATAGTGGAAAAAAGAATATGTTCAAATATAAACTACACAGAAGCATTGTATGAAACTTCTTTCTGTTCTGTGCATTCAACTAACAGAGTTGAACCTTACTTTTGATTGAGCCGTTCTGAAACACTCTTTCTGTAGAAACTGCAATTGGACCTTCTGAGCGCTAAGAGGCCTATATTGGGAAAAAGAATGTCTACAAATAAAAACTACACAGAAGAATTGTGTGAAACTTCTTTCTATTCTGTTTGTTCAACTAAAAGAGTTGAACCTTAGTTTTGATTGAGCCGTTCTGAAACACTCTTTCTGTAGAAAATGCAAGTGGAGATTCGGAGCGCTAAGAGGGTAATAGTGGAAAAAGGAATGTCTCCAAATATAAACTACACAGAATCATTCTGTGAAACTTCTTTCTGATCTGTGCATTCAGCTAACAGAGTTAAACCATACTTTTGATTGAGCAGATCTGAACACTCTTTCTGTAGAAAATGCAACTGGACATTTGGAGCGCTAAGAGAGTAGTAGTGGAAAAAGGAATATATTCAAATATAAACTACACAGAAGCATTCTGTGATACTTCTTTCTGATCTGAGCATTCAGCTAACAGAGTTAAACCATACTTTTGATTGAGCAGTTTTGAAACACTCTGTCTGTAGAAAATGCAACTGGACATTCGTAGCGCTAAGTGGGTAATAGTGGAAAAAAGAATATGTTCAAATATAAACTACACAGAAGCATTGTATGAAACTTCTTTCTGTTCTGTGCATTCAACTAACAGAGTTGAACCTTACATTTGATTGAGCCTTTCTGAAACACTCTTTCTGTAGAAACTGCAATTGGACATTCTGAGCGCTAAGAGGCCTCTATTGGGAAAAATAATATCTTCAAATAAAAACTACACAGAAGCATTGTGTGAAACTTATTTCTGATATGTTCATTAAGCTAACAGAGTTAAACCATACTTTTGATTGCGCAGTTCTTAACACTCTTTCTGTAGAAAATGCAAGTGGACATTCTGAGCGCTAAGAGGGTAATAGTGGAAAAAGGAATATATTCAAATATAAACTACACAGTAGCATTCTGTGAAAATTCTTTCTGTTCTGTGCATTCAACTAACAGAGTTGAACCTTACTTTTGATTGAGCCGTTCTGAAACACTCTTTCTGTACAAACTGCAATTGGGCATGCTAAGCGCTAAGAGGCCTACATTGGGAAAAAGAATATCTTCAAATAAAAACTACACAGATGCATTCTGTGAAACTTACTTCTGATCTGTAAATTCAGTTAACAGAGATAAAACATATTTTTGATTGAGCAGTTATGAAACACTCTTTTTGTAGAAAATGCAAGTGGAGATTCGGAGCGCTAAGAGGGTAATAGTGGAAAAAGGAATGTCTTCAAATATAAACTACACAGAATCATTCGGTGAAACTTCTTTCTGATCTGTGCATTCAGCTAACAGAGTTAAACCATACTTTTGATTGAGCAGATCTGAACACTCTTTCTGTAGAAAATGCAACTGGACATTTGGAGCGCTAAGAGCGTAGTAGTGGAAAAAGGAATATATTCAAATATAAACTACACAGAAGCATTCTGTGAAACTTCTTTCTGATCTGAGCATTCAGCTAACAGAGTTAAACCATACTTTGGATTGAGCAGTTTTGAAACACTCTGTCTGTAGAAAATGCAACTGGACATTCGTAGCGCTAAGTGGGTAATAGTGGAAAAAAGAATATGTTCAAATATAAACTACACAGAAGCATTGTATGAAACTTCTTTCTGTTCTGTGCATTCAACTATCAGAGTTCAACCTTACTTTTGATTGAGCCGTTCTGAAACACTCTTTCTGTAGAAACTGCCATTGGACATTCTGAGCGCTAAGAGGCCTATATTGGGAAAAAGAATGTCTACAAATAAAAACTACACAGAAGAATTGTGTGAAACTTCTTTCTGTTCTGTTTGTTCAACTAAAAGAGTTGAACCTTAGTTTTGATTGAGCCGTTCTGAAACACTCTTTCTGTAGAAAATGCAAGTGGAGATTCGGAGCGCTAAGAGGGTAATAGTGGAAAAAGGAATGTCTCCAAATATAAACTACACAGAATCATTCTTTGAAACTTCTTTCTGATCTGTGCATTCAGCTAACAGAGTTAAACCATACTTTTGATTGAGCAGATCTGAACACTCTTTCTGTAGAAAATGCAACTGGACATTTGGAGCGCTAAGAGAGTAGTAGTGGAAAAAGGAATATATTCAAATATAAACTACACAGAAGCATTCTGTGAAACTTCTTTCTGATCTGAGCATTCAGCTAACAGAGTTAAACCATACTTTTGATTGAGCAGTTTTGAAACACTCTGTCTGTAGAAAATGCAACTGGACATTCGTAGCGCTAAGTGGGTAATAGTGGAAAAAAGAATATGTTCAAATATAAACAACACAGAAGCATTGTATGAAACTTCTTTCTGTTCTGTGCATTCAACTAACAGAGTTGAACCTTACTTTTGATTGAGCCGTTCTGAAACACTCTTTCTGTAGAAACTGCAATTGGACCTTCTGAGCGCTAAGAGGCCTATATTGGGAAAAAGAATGTCTACAAATAAAAACTACACAGAAGAATTGTGTGAAACTTCTTTCTGTTCTGTTTGTTCAACTAAAAGAGTTGAACCTTAGTTTTGATTGAGCCGTTCTGAAACACTCTTTCTGTAGAAAATGCAAGTGGAGATTCGGAGCGCTAAGAGGGTAATAGTGGAAAAAGGAATGTCTCCAAATATAAACTACACAGAATCATTCTTTGAAACTTCTTTCTGATCTGTGCATTCAGCTAACAGAGTTAAACCATACTTTTGATTGAGCAGATCTGAACACTCTTTCTGTGGAAAATGCAACTGGACATTTGGAGCGCTAAGAAAGTAGTAGTGGAAAAAGGAATATATTCAAATATAAACTACAGAGAAGCATTCTGTGAAACTTCTTTCTGATCTGAGCATTCAGCTAACAGAGTTAAACCATACTTTTGATTGAGCAGTTTTGAAACACTCTGTCTGTAGAAAATGCAACTGGACATTCGTAGCGCTAAGTGGGTAATAGTGGAAAAAAGAATATGTTCAAATATAAACTACACAGAAGCATTGTATGAAACTTCTTTCTGTTCTGTGCATTCAACTAACAGAGTTGAACCTTACTTTTGATTGAGCCGTTCTGAAACACTCTTTCTGTAGAAACTGCAATTGGACCTTCTGAGCGCTAAGAGGCCTATATTGGGAAAAAGAATGTCTACAAATAAAAACTACACAGAAGAATTGTGTGAAACTTCTTTCTATTCTGTTTGTTCAACTAAAAGAGTTGAACCTTAGTTTTGATTGAGCCGTTCTGAAACACTCTTTCTGTAGAAAATGCAAGTGGAGATTCGGAGCGCTAAGAGGGTAATAGTGGAAAAAGGAATGTCTCCAAATATAAACTACACAGAATCATTCTGTGAAACTTCTTTCTGATCTGTGCATTCAGCTAACAGAGTTAAACCATACTTTTGATTGAGCAGATCTGAACACTCTTTCTGTAGAAAATGCAACTGGACATTTGGAGCGCTAAGAGAGTAGTAGTGGAAAAAGGAATATATTCAAATATAAACTACACAGAAGCATTCTGTGATACTTCTTTCTGATCTGAGCATTCAGCTAACAGAGTTAAACCATACTTTTGATTGAGCAGTTTTGAAACACTCTGTCTGTAGAAAATGCAACTGGACATTCGTAGCGCTAAGTGGGTAATAGTGGAAAAAAGAATATGTTCAAATATAAACTACACAGAAGCATTGTATGAAACTTCTTTCTGTTCTGTGCATTCAACTAACAGAGTTGAACCTTACATTTGATTGAGCCTTTCTGAAACACTCTTTCTGTAGAAACTGCAATTGGACATTCTGAGCGCTAAGAGGCCTCTATTGGGAAAAATAATATCTTCAAATAAAAACTACACAGAAGCATTGTGTGAAACTTATTTCTGATATGTTCATTAAGCTAACAGAGTTAAACCATACTTTTGATTGCGCAGTTCTTAACACTCTTTCTGTAGAAAATGCAAGTGGACATTCTGAGCGCTAAGAGGGTAATAGTGGAAAAAGGAATATATTCAAATATAAACTACACAGTAGCATTCTGTGAAAATTCTTTCTGTTCTGTGCATTCAACTAACAGAGTTGAACCTTACTTTTGATTGAGCCGTTCTGAAACACTCTTTCTGTACAAACTGCAATTGGGCATGCTAAGCGCTAAGAGGCCTACATTGGGAAAAAGAATATCTTCAAATAAAAACTACACAGATGCATTCTGTGAAACTTACTTCTGATCTGTAAATTCAGTTAACAGAGATAAAACATATTTTTGATTGAGCAGTTATGAAACACTCTTTTTGTAGAAAATGCAAGTGGAGATTCGGAGCGCTAAGAGGGTAATAGTGGAAAAAGGAATGTCTTCAAATATAAACTACACAGAATCATTCGGTGAAACTTCTTTCTGATCTGTGCATTCAGCTAACAGAGTTAAACCATACTTTTGATTGAGCAGATCTGAACACTCTTTCTGTAGAAAATGCAACTGGACATTTGGAGCGCTAAGAGCGTAGTAGTGGAAAAAGGAATATATTCAAATATAAACTACACAGAAGCATTCTGTGAAACTTCTTTCTGATCTGAGCATTCAGCTAACAGAGTTAAACCATACTTTGGATTGAGCAGTTTTGAAACACTCTGTCTGTAGAAAATGCAACTGGACATTCGTAGCGCTAAGTGGGTAATAGTGGAAAAAAGAATATGTTCAAATATAAACTACACAGAAGCATTGTATGAAACTTCTTTCTGTTCTGTGCATTCAACTAACAGAGTTCAACCTTACTTTTGATTGAGCCGTTCTGAAACACTCTTTCTGTAGAAACTGCCATTGGACATTCTGAGCGCTAAGAGGCCTATATTGGGAAAAAGAATGTCTACAAATAAAAACTACACAGAAGAATTGTGTGAAACTTCTTTCTGTTCTGTTTGTTCAACTAAAAGAGTTGAACCTTAGTTTTGATTGAGCCGTTCTGAAACACTCTTTCTGTAGAAAATGCAAGTGGAGATTCGGAGCGCTAAGAGGGTAATAGTGGAAAAAGGAATGTCTCCAAATATAAACTACACAGGATCATTCTTTGAAACTTCTTTCTGATCTGTGCATTCAGCTAACAGAGTTAAACCATACTTTTGATTGAGCAGATCTGAACACTCTTTCTGTAGAAAATGCAACTGGACATTTGGAGCGCTAAGAAAGTAGTAGTGGAAAAAGGAATATATTCAAATATAAACTACAGAGAAGCATTCTGTGAAACTTCTTTCTGATCTGAGCATTCAGCTAACAGAGTTAAACCATACTTTGGATTGAGCAGTTTTGAAACACTCTGTCTGTAGAAAATGCAACTGGACATTCGTAGCGCTAAGTGGGTAATAGTGGAAAAAAGAATATGTTCAAATATAAACTACACAGAAGCATTGTATGAAACTTCTTTCTGTTCTGTGCATTCAACTAACAGAGTTGAACCTTACTTTTGATTGAGCCGTTGTGAAACACTCTTTCTGTAGAAACTGCAATTGGACTTTCTGAGCGCTAAGAGGCCTATATTGGGAAAAAGAATGTCTACAAATAAAAACTACACAGAAGAATTGTGTGAAACTTCTTTCTGTTCTGTTTGTTCAACTAAAAGAGTTGAACCTTAGTTTTGATTGAGCCGTTCTGAAACACTCTTTCTGTAGAAAATGCAAGTGGAGATTCGGAGCGCTAAGAGGGTAATAGTGGAAAAAGGAATGTCTCCAAATATAAACTACACAGAATCATTCTTTGAAACTTCTTTCTGATCTGTGCATTCAGCTAACAGAGTTAAACCATACTTTTGATTGAGCAGATCTGAACACTCTTTCTGTAGAAAATGCAACTTTACATTTGGAGCGCTAAGAGAGTAGTAGTGGAAAAAGGAATATATTCAAATATAAACTACACAGAAGCATTCTGTGAAACTTTTTTCTGATCTGAGCATTCAGCTAACAGAGTTAAACCATACTTTTGATTGAGCAGTTTTGAAACACTCTGTCTGTAGAAAATGCAACTGGACAATCGTAGCGCTAAGTGGGTAATGGTGGAAAAAAGAATATGTTCAAATATAAACTACACAGAAGCATTGTATGAAACTTCTTTCTGTTCTGTGCATTCAACTAACAGAGTTGAACCTTACTTTTGATTGAGCCTTTCTGAAACACTCTTTCTGTAGAAACTGCAATTGGACATTCTGAGCGCTAAGAGGCCTCTATTGGGAAAAATAATATCTTCAAATAAAAACTACACAGAAGCATTGTGTGAAACTTATTCCTGATATGTTCATTAAGATAACAGAGTTAAACCATACTTTTGATTGCGCAGTTCTGAACACTCTTTCTGTAGAAAATGCAAGTGGACATTCGGAGCGCTAAGAGGGTAATAGTGGAAAAAGGAATATATTCAAATATAAACTACACAGAATCATTCTGTGAAACTTCTTTCTGATCTGTGCATTCAGCTAACAGAGTTAAACCATACTTTTGATTGAGCAGTTTTGAAACTCTCTGTCTGTAGAAAATGCAACTGGACATTCGTAGCGCTAAGTGGGTAATAGTGGAAAAAAGAATATGTTCAAATATAAACTACACAGAAGCATTGTATGAAACTTCTTTCTGTTCTGTGCATTCAACTAACAGAGTTGAACCTTACTTTTGATTGAGCCGTTCTGAAACACTCTTTCTGTAGAAACTGCAATTGGACCTTCTGAGCGCTAAGAGGCCTATATTGGGAAAAAGAATGTCTACAAATAAAAACTACACAGAAGAATTGTGTGAAACTTCTTTCTATTCTGTTTGTTCAACTAAAAGAGTTGAACCTTAGTTTTGATTGAGCCGTTCTGAAACACTCTTTCTGTAGAAAATGCAAGTGGAGATTCGGAGCGCTAAGAGGGTAATAGTGGAAAAAGGAATGTCTCCAAATATAAACTACACAGAATCATTCTGTGAAACTTCTTTCTGATCTGTGCATTCAGCTAACAGAGTTAAACCATACTTTTGATTGAGCAGATCTGAACACTCTTTCTGTAGAAAATGCAACTGGACATTTGGAGCGCTAAGAGAGTAGTAGTGGAAAAAGGAATATATTCAAATATAAACTACACAGAAGCATTCTGTGATACTTCTTTCTGATCTGAGCATTCAGCTAACAGAGTTAAACCATACTTTTGATTGAGCAGTTTTGAAACACTCTGTCTGTAGAAAATGCAACTGGACATTCGTAGCGCTAAGTGGGTAATAGTGGAAAAAAGAATATGTTCAAATATAAACTACACAGAAGCATTGTATGAAACTTCTTTCTGTTCTGTGCATTCAACTAACAGAGTTGAACCTTACATTTGATTGAGCCTTTCTGAAACACTCTTTCTGTAGAAACTGCAATTGGACATTCTGAGCGCTAAGAGGCCTCTATTGGGAAAAATAATATCTTCAAATAAAAACTACACAGAAGCATTGTGTGAAACTTATTTCTGATATGTTCATTAAGCTAACAGAGTTAAACCATACTTTTGATTGCGCAGTTCTTAACACTCTTTCTGTAGAAAATGCAAGTGGACATTCTGAGCGCTAAGAGGGTAATAGTGGAAAAAGGAATATATTCAAATATAAACTACACAGTAGCATTCTGTGAAAATTCTTTCTGTTCTGTGCATTCAACTAACAGAGTTGAACCTTACTTTTGATTGAGCCGTTCTGAAACACTCTTTCTGTACAAACTGCAATTGGGCATGCTAAGCGCTAAGAGGCCTACATTGGGAAAAAGAATATCTTCAAATAAAAACTACACAGATGCATTCTGTGAAACTTACTTCTGATCTGTAAATTCAGTTAACAGAGATAAAACATATTTTTGATTGAGCAGTTATGAAACACTCTTTTTGTAGAAAATGCAAGTGGAGATTCGGAGCGCTAAGAGGGTAATAGTGGAAAAAGGAATGTCTTCAAATATAAACTACACAGAATCATTCGGTGAAACTTCTTTCTGATCTGTGCATTCAGCTAACAGAGTTAAACCATACTTTTGATTGAGCAGATCTGAACACTCTTTCTGTAGAAAATGCAACTGGACATTTGGAGCGCTAAGAGCGTAGTAGTGGAAAAAGGAATATATTCAAATATAAACTACACAGAAGCATTCTGTGAAACTTCTTTCTGATCTGAGCATTCAGCTAACAGAGTTAAACCATACTTTGGATTGAGCAGTTTTGAAACACTCTGTCTGTAGAAAATGCAACTGGACATTCGTAGCGCTAAGTGGGTAATAGTGGAAAAAAGAATATGTTCAAATATAAACTACACAGAAGCATTGTATGAAACTTCTTTCTGTTCTGTGCATTCAACTAACAGAGTTCAACCTTACTTTTGATTGAGCCGTTCTGAAACACTCTTTCTGTAGAAACTGCCATTGGACATTCTGAGCGCTAAGAGGCCTATATTGGGAAAAAGAATGTCTACAAATAAAAACTACACAGAAGAATTGTGTGAAACTTCTTTCTGTTCTGTTTGTTCAACTAAAAGAGTTGAACCTTAGTTTTGATTGAGCCGTTCTGAAACACTCTTTCTGTAGAAAATGCAAGTGGAGATTCGGAGCGCTAAGAGGGTAATAGTGGAAAAAGGAATGTCTCCAAATATAAACTACACAGAATCATTCTTTGAAACTTCTTTCTGATCTGTGCATTCAGCTAACAGAGTTAAACCATACTTTTGATTGAGCAGATCTGAACACTCTTTCTGTAGAAAATGCAACTGGACATTTGGAGCGCTAAGAGAGTAGTAGTGGAAAAAGGAATATATTCAAATATAAACTACACAGAAGCATTCTGTGAAACTTCTTTCTGATCTGAGCATTCAGCTAACAGAGTTAAACCATACTTTTGATTGAGCAGTTTTGAAACACTCTGTCTGTAGAAAATGCAACTGGACATTCGTAGCGCTAAGTGGGTAATAGTGGAAAAAAGAATATGTTCAAATATAAACAACACAGAAGCATTGTATGAAACTTCTTTCTGTTCTGTGCATTCAACTAACAGAGTTGAACCTTACTTTTGATTGAGCCGTTCTGAAACACTCTTTCTGTAGAAACTGCAATTGGACCTTCTGAGCGCTAAGAGGCCTATATTGGGAAAAAGAATGTCTACAAATAAAAACTACACAGAAGAATTGTGTGAAACTTCTTTCTGTTCTGTTTGTTCAACTAAAAGAGTTGAACCTTAGTTTTGATTGAGCCGTTCTGAAACACTCTTTCTGTAGAAAATGCAAGTGGAGATTCGGAGCGCTAAGAGGGTAATAGTGGAAAAAGGAATGTCTCCAAATATAAACTACACAGAATCATTCTTTGAAACTTCTTTCTGATCTGTGCATTCAGCTAACAGAGTTAAACCATACTTTTGATTGAGCAGATCTGAACACTCTTTCTGTGGAAAATGCAACTGGACATTTGGAGCGCTAAGAAAGTAGTAGTGGAAAAAGGAATATATTCAAATATAAACTACAGAGAAGCATTCTGTGAAACTTCTTTCTGATCTGAGCATTCAGCTAACAGAGTTAAACCATACTTTGGATTGAGCAGTTTTGAAACACTCTGTCTGTAGAAAATGCAACTGGACATTCGTAGCGCTAAGTGGGTAATAGTGGAAAAAAGAATATGTTCAAATATAAACTACACAGAAGCATTGTATGAAACTTCTTTCTGTTCTGTGCATTCAACTAACAGAGTTGAACCTTACTTTTGATTGAGCCGTTCTGAAACACTCTTTCTGTAGAAACTGCAATTGGACTTTCTGAGCGCTAAGAGGCCTATATTGGGAAAAAGAATGTCTACAAATAAAAACTACACAGAAGAATTGTGTGAAACTTCTTTCTGTTCTGTTTGTTCAACTAAAAGAGTTGAACCTTAGTTTTGATTGAGCCGTTCTGAAACACTCTTTCTGTAGAAAATGCAAGTGGAGATTCGGAGCGCTAAGAGGGTAATAGTGGAAAAAGGAATGTCTCCAAATATAAACTACACAGAATCATTCTTTGAAACTTCTTTCTGATCTGTGCATTCAGCTAACAGAGTTAAACCATACTTTTGATTGAGCAGATCTGAACACTCTTTCTGTAGAAAATGCAACTTTACATTTGGAGCGCTAAGAGAGTAGTAGTGGAAAAAGGAATATATTCAAATATAAACTACACAGAAGCATTCTGTGAAACTTTTTTCTGATCTGAGCATTCAGCTAACAGAGTTAAACCATACTTTTGATTGAGCAGTTTTGAAACACTCTGTCTGTAGAAAATGCAACTGGACAATCGTAGCGCTAAGTGGGTAATGGTGGAAAAAAGAATATGTTCAAATATAAACTACACAGAAGCATTGTATGAAACTTCTTTCTGTTCTGTGCATTCAACTAACAGAGTTGAACCTTACTTTTGATTGAGCCTTTCTGAAACACTCTTTCTGTAGAAACTGCAATTGGACATTCTGAGCGCTAAGAGGCCTCTATTGGGAAAAATAATATCTTCAAATAAAAACTACACAGAAGCATTGTGTGAAACTTATTCCTGATATGTTCATTAAGATAACAGAGTTAAACCATACTTTTGATTGCGCAGTTCTGAACACTCTTTCTGTAGAAAATGCAAGTGGACATTCGGAGCGCTAAGAGGGTAATAGTGGAAAAAGGAATATATTCAAATATAAACTACACAGAATCATTCTGTGAAACTTCTTTCTGATCTGTGCATTCAGCTAACAGAGTTAAACCATACTTTTGATTGAGCAGTTTTGAAACACTCTGTCTGTAGAAAATGCAACTGGACATTCGTAGCGCTAAGTGGGTAATAGTGGAAAAAAGAATATGTTCAAATATAAACTACACAGAAGCATTGTATGAAACTTCTTTCTGTTCTGTGCATTCAACTAACAGAGTTGAACCTTACTTTTGATTGAGCCGTTCTGAAACACTCTTTCTGTAGAAACTGCAATTGGACCTTCTGAGCGCTAAGAGGCCTCTATTGGGAAAAATAATATCTTCAAATAAAAACTACACAGAAGCATTGTGTGAAACTTATTTCTGATATGTTCATTAAGCTAACAGAGTTAAACCATACTTTTGATTGCGCAGTTCTTAACACTCTTTCTGTAGAAAATGCAAGTGGACATTCTGAGCGCTAAGAGGGTAATAGTGGAAAAAGGAATATATTCAAATATAAACTACACAGTAGCATTCTGTGAAAATTCTTTCTGTTCTGTGCATTCAACTAACAGAGTTGAACCTTACTTTTGATTGAGCCGTTCTGAAACACTCTTTCTGTACAAACTGCAATTGGGCATGCTAAGCGCTAAGAGGCCTACATTGGGAAAAAGAATATCTTCAAATAAAAACTACACAGATGCATTCTGTGAAACTTACTTCTGATCTGTAAATTCAGTTAACAGAGATAAAACATATTTTTGATTGAGCAGTTATGAAACACTCTTTTTGTAGAAAATGCAAGTGGAGATTCGGAGCGCTAAGAGGGTAATAGTGGAAAAAGGAATGTCTTCAAATATAAACTACACAGAATCATTCGGTGAAACTTCTTTCTGATCTGTGCATTCAGCTAACAGAGTTAAACCATACTTTTGATTGAGCAGATCTGAACACTCTTTCTGTAGAAAATGCAACTGGACATTTGGAGCGCTAAGAGCGTAGTAGTGGAAAAAGGAATATATTCAAATATAAAACACAGAAGCATTCTGTGAAACTTCTTTCTGATCTGAGCATTCAGCTAACAGAGTTAAACCATACTTTGGATTGAGCAGTTTTGAAACACTCTGTCTGTAGAAAATGCAACTGGACATTCGTAGCGCTAAGTGGGTAATAGTGGAAAAAAGAATATGTTCAAATATAAACTACACAGAAGCATTGTATGAAACTTCTTTCTGTTCTGTGCATTCAACTAACAGAGTTCAACCTTACTTTTGATTGAGCCGTTCTGAAACACTCTTTCTGTAGAAACTGCCATTGGACATTCTGAGCGCTAAGAGGCCTATATTGGGAAAAAGAATGTCTACAAATAAAAACTACACAGAAGAATTGTGTGAAACTTCTTTCTGTTCTGTTTGTTCAACTAAAAGAGTTGAACCTTAGTTTTGATTCAGCCGTTCTGAAACACTCTTTCTGTAGAAAATGCAAGTGGAGATTCGGAGCGCTAAGAGGGTAATAGTGGAAAAAGGAATGTCTCCAAATATAAACTACACAGAATCATTCTTTGAAACTTCTTTCTGATCTGTGCATTCAGCTAACAGAGTTAAACCATACTTTTGATTGAGCAGATCTGAACACTCTTTCTGTAGAAAATGCAACTGGACATTTGGAGCGCTAAGAGAGTAGTAGTGGAAAAAGGAATATATTCAAATATAAACTACACAGAAGCATTCTGTGAAACTTCTTTCTGATCTGAGCATTCAGCTAACAGAGTTAAACCATACTTTTGATTGAGCAGTTTTGAAACACTCTGTCTGTAGAAAATGCAACTGGACATTCGTAGCGCTAAGTGGGTAATAGTGGAAAAAAGAATATGTTCAAATATAAACAACACAGAAGCATTGTATGAAACTTCTTTCTGTTCTGTGCATTCAACTAACAGAGTTGAACCTTACTTTTGATTGAGCCGTTCTGAAACACTCTTTCTGTAGAAACTGCAATTGGACCTTCTGAGCGCTAAGAGGCCTATATTGGGAAAAAGAATGTCTACAAATAAAAACTACACAGAAGAATTGTGTGAAACTTCTTTCTGTTCTGTTTGTTCAACTAAAAGAGTTGAACCTTAGTTTTGATTGAGCCGTTCTGAAACACTCTTTCTGTAGAAAATGCAAGTGGAGATTCGGAGCGCTAAGAGGGTAATAGTGGAAAAAGGAATGTCTCCAAATATAAACTACACAGAATCATTCTTTGAAACTTCTTTCTGATCTGTGCATTCAGCTAACAGAGTTAAACCATACTTTTGATTGAGCAGATCTGAACACTCTTTCTGTAGAAAATGCAACTGGACATTTGGAGCGCTAAGAAAGTAGTAGTGGAAAAAGGAATATATTCAAATATAAACTACAGAGAAGCATTCTGTGAAACTTCTTTCTGATCTGAGCATTCAGCTAACAGAGTTAAACCATACTTTGGATTGAGCAGTTTTGAAACACTCTGTCTGTAGAAAATGCAACTGGACATTCGTAGCGCTAAGTGGGTAATAGTGGAAAAAAGAATATGTTCAAATATAAACTACACAGAAGCATTGTATGAAACTTCTTTCTGTTCTGTGCATTCAACTAACAGAGTTGAACCTTACTTTTGATTGAGCCGTTCTGAAACACTCTTTCTGTAGAAACTGCAATTGGACTTTCTGAGCGCTAAGAGGCCTATATTGGGAAAAAGAATGTCTACAAATAAAAACTACACAGAAGAATTGTGTGAAACTTCTTTCTGTTCTGTTTGTTCAACTAAAAGAGTTGAACCTTAGTTTTGATTGAGCCGTTCTGAAACACTCTTTCTGTAGAAAATGCAAGTGGAGATTCGGAGCGCTAAGAGGGTAATAGTGGAAAAAGGAATGTCTCCAAATATAAACTACACAGAATCATTCTTTGAAACTTCTTTCTGATCTGTGCATTCAGCTAACAGAGTTAAACCATACTTTTGATTGAGCAGATCTGAACACTCTTTCTGTAGAAAATGCAACTTTACATTTGGAGCGCTAAGAGAGTAGTAGTGGAAAAAGGAATATATTCAAATATAAACTACACAGAAGCATTCTGTGAAACTTCTTTCTGATCTGAGCATTCAGCTAACAGAGTTAAACCATACTTTTGATTGAGCAGTTTTGAAACACTCTGTCTGTAGAAAATGCAAATGGACATTCGTAGCGCTAAGTGGGTAATAGTGGAAAAAAGAATATGTTCAAATATAAACTACACAGAAGCATTGTATGAAACTTCTTTCTGTTCTGTGCATTCAACTAACAGATTTGAACCTTACTTTTGATTGAGCCGTTCTGAAACACTCTTTCTGTAGAAACTGCAATTGGACCTTCTGAGCGCTAAGAGGCCTATATTGGGAAAAAGAATGTCTACAAATAAAACCTACACAGAAGAATTGTGTGAAACTTCTTTCTATTCTGTTTGTTCAACTAAAAGAGTTGAACCTTAGTTTTGATTGAGCCGTTCTGAAACACTCTTTCTGTAGAAAATGCAAGTGGAGATTCGGAGCGCTAAGAGGGTAATAGTGGAAAAAGGAATGTCTCCAAATATAAACTACACAGAATCATTCTGTGAAACTTCTTTCTGATCTGTGCATTCAGCTAACAGAGTTAAACCATACTTTTGATTGAGCAGATCTGAACACTCTTTCTGTAGAAAATGCAACTGGACTTTTGGAGCGCTAAGAGAGTAGTAGTGGAAAAAGGAATATATTCAAATATAAACTACACAGAAGCATTCTGTGAAACTTCTTTCTGATCTGAGCATTCAGCTAACAGAGTTAAACCATACTTTTGATTGAGCAGTTTTGAAACACTCTGTCTGTAGAAAATGCAACTGGACGTTCGTAGCGCTAAGTGGGTAATAGTGGAAAAAAGAATATGTTCAAATATAAACTACACAGAAGCATTGTATGAAACTTCTTTCTGTTCTGTGCATTCAACTAACAGAGTTGAACCTTACTTTTGATTGAGCCTTTCTGAAACACTCTTTCTGTAGAAACTGCAATTGGACATTCTGAGCGCTAAGAGGCCTCTATTGGGAAAAATAATATCTTCAAATAAAAACTACACAGAAGCATTGTGTGAAACTTATTTCTGATATGTTCATTAAGCTAACAGAGTTAAACCATACTTTTGATTGCGCAGTTCTTAACACTCTTTCTGTAGAAAATGCAAGTGGACATTCTGAGCGCTAAGAGGGTAATAGTGGAAAAAGGAATATATTCAAATATAAACTACACAGTAGCATTCTGTGAAAATTCTTTCTGTTCTGTGCATTCAACTAACAGAGTTGAACCTTACTTTTGATTGAGCCTTTCTGAAACACTCTTTCTGTACAAACTGCAATTGGGCATGCTAAGCGCTAAGAGGCCTACATTGGGAAAAAGAATATATTCAAATAAAAACTACACAGATGCATTCTGTGAAACTTACTTCTGATCTGTAAATTCAGTTAACAGAGATAAAACATATTTTTGATTGAGCAGTTATGAAACACTCTTTTTGTAGAAAATGCAAGTGGAGATTCGGAGCGCTAAGAGGGTAATAGTGGAAAAAGGAATGTCTTCAAATATAAACTACACAGAATCATTCGGTGAAACTTCTTTCTGATCTGTGCATTCAGCTAACAGAGTTAAACCATACTTTTGATTGAGCAGATCTGAACACTCTTTCTGTAGAAAATGCAACTGGACATTTGGAGCGCTAAGAGCGTAGTAGTGGAAAAAGCAATATATTCAAATATAAACTACACAGAAGCATTCTGTGAAACTTCTTTCTGATCTGAGCATTCAGCTAACAGAGTTAAACCATACTTTGGATTGAGCAGTTTTGAAACACTCTGTCTGTAGAAAATGCAACTGGACATTCGTAGCGCTAAGTGGGTAATAGTGGAAAAAAGAATATGTTCAAATATAAACAACACAGAAGCATTGTATGAAACTTCTTTCTGTTCTGTGCATTCAACTAACAGAGTTGAACCTTACTTTTGATTGAGCCGTTCTGAAACACTCTTTCTGTAGAAACTGCAATTGGACCTTCTGAGCGCTAAGAGGCCTATATTGGGAAAAAGAATGTCTACAAATAAAAACTACACAGAAGAATTGTGTGAAACTTCTTTCTGTTCTGTTTGTTCAACTAAAAGAGTTGAACCTTAGTTTTGATTGAGCCGTTCTGAAACACTCTTTCTGTAGAAAATGCAAGTGGAGATTCGGAGCGCTAAGAGGGTAATAGTGGAAAAAGGAATGTCTCCAAATATAAACTACACAGAATCATTCTTTGAAACTTCTTTCTGATCTGTGCATTCAGCTAACAGAGTTAAACCATACTTTTGATTGAGCAGATCTGAACACTCTTTCTGTAGAAAATGCAACTGGACATTTGGAGCGCTAAGAAAGTAGTAGTGGAAAAAGGAATATATTCAAATATAAACTACAGAGAAGCATTCTGTGAAACTTCTTTCTGATCTGAGCATTCAGCTAACAGAGTTAAACCATACTTTGGATTGAGCAGTTTTGAAACACTCTGTCTGTAGAAAATGCAACTGGACATTCGTAGCGCTAAGTGGGTAATAGTGGAAAAAAGAATATGTTCAAATATAAACTACACAGAAGCATTGTATGAAACTTCTTTCTGTTCTGTGCATTCAACTAACAGAGTTGAACCTTACTTTTGATTGAGCCGTTCTGAAACACTCTTTCTGTAGAAACTGCAATTGGACCTTCTGAGCGCTAAGAGGCCTATATTGGGAAAAAGAATGTCTACAAATAAAAACTACACAGAAGAATTGTGTGAAACTTCTTTCTGTTCTGTTTGTTCAACTAAAAGAGTTGAACCTTAGTTTTGATTGAGCCGTTCTGAAACACTCTTTCTGTAGAAAATGCAAGTGGAGATTCGGAGCGCTAAGAGGGTAATAGTGGAAAAAGGAATGTCTCCAAATATAAACTACACAGAATCATTCTGTGAAACTTCTTTCTGATCTGTGCATTCAGCTAACAGAGTTAAACCATAATTTTGATTGAGCAGATCTGAACACTCATTCTGTAGAAAATGCAACTGGACATTTGGAGCGCTAAGAGAGTAGTAGTGGAAAAAGGAATATATTCAAATATAAACTACACAGCAGCATTCTGTGAAACTTCTTTCTGATCTGAGCATTCAGCTAACAGAGTTAAACCATACTTTTGATTGAGCAGTTTTGAAACACTCTGTCTGTAGAAAATGCAACTGGACATTCGTAGCGCTAAGTGGGTAATAGTGGAAGAAAGAATATGTTCAAATATAAACTACACAGAAGCATTGTATGAAACTTCTTTCTGTTCTGTGCATTCAACTAACAGATTTGAACCTTACATTTGATTGAGCCTTTCTGAAACACTCTTTCTGTAGAAACTGCAATTGGACATTCTGAGCGCTAAGAGGCCTCTATTGGGAAAAATAATATCTTCAAATAAAAACTACACAGAAGCATTGTGTGAAACTTATTTCTGATATGTTCATTAAGCTAACAGAGTTAAACCATACTTTTGATTGCGCAGTTCTTAACACTCTTTCTGTAGAAAATGCAAGTGGACATTCGGAGCGCTAAGAGGGTAATAGTGGAAAAAGGAATATATTCAAATATAAACTACACAGTAGCATTCTGTGAAAATTCTTTCTGTTCTGTGCATTCAACTGACAGAGTTGAACCTTACTTTTGATTGAGCCTTTCTGAAACACTCTTTCTGTACAAACTGCAATTGGGCATGCTAAGCGCTAAGAGGCCTACATTGGGAAAAAGAATATCTTCAAATAAAAACTACACAGATGCATTCTGTGAAACTTACTTCTGATCTGTAAATTCAGTTAACAGAGATAAAACATATTTTTGATTGAGCAGTTATGAAACACTCTTTTTGTAGAAAATGCAAGTGGAGATTCGGAGCGCTAAGAGGGTAATAGTGGAAAAAGGAATGTCTCCAAATATAAACTACACAGAATCATTCGGTGAAACTTCTTTCTGATCTGTGCATTCAGCTAACAGAGTTAAACCATACTTTTGATTGAGCTGATCTGAACACTCTTTCTGTAGAAAATGCAACTGGACATTTGGAGCGCTAAGAGCGTAGTAGTGGAAAAAGGAATATATTCAAATATAAACTACACAGAAGCATTCTGTGAAACTTCTTTCTGATCTGAGCATTCAGCTAACAGAGTTAAACCATACTTTGGATTGAGCAGTTTTGAAACACTCTGTCTGTAGAAAATGCAACTGGACATTCGTAGCGCTAAGTGGGTAATAGTGGAAAAAAGAATATGTTCAAATATAAACAACACAGAAGCATTGTATGAAACTTCTTTCTGTTCTGTGCATTCAACTAACAGAGTTGAACCTTACTTTTGATTGAGCCGTTCTGAAACACTCTTTCTGTAGAAACTGCAATTGGACCTTCTTAGCGCTAAGAGGCCTATATTGGGAAAAAGAATGTCTACAAATAAAAACTACACAGAAGAATTGTGTGAAACTTCTTTCTGTTCTGTTTGTTCAACTAAAAGAGTTGAACCTTAGTTTTGATTGAGCCGTTCTGAAACACTCTTTCTGTAGAAAATGCAAGTGGAGATTCGGAGCGCTAAGAGGGTAATAGTGGAAAAAGGAATGTCTCCAAATATAAACTACACAGAATCATTCTTTGAAACTTCTTTCTGATCTGTGCATTCAGCTAACAGAGTTAAACCATACTTTTGATTGAGCAGATCTGAACACTCTTTCTGTAGAAAATGCAACTGGACATTTGGAGCGCTAAGAAAGTAGTAGTGGAAAAAGGAATATATTCAAATATAAACTACAGAGAAGCATTCTGTGAAACTTCTTTCTGATCTGAGCATTCAGCTAACAGAGTTAAACCATACTTTGGATTGAGCAGTTTTGAAACACTCTGTCTGTAGAAAATGCAACTGGACATTCGTAGCGCTAAGTGGGTAATAGTGGAAAAAAGAATATGTTCAAATATAAACTACACAGAAGCATTGTATGAAACTTCTTTCTGTTCTGTGCATTCAACTAACAGAGTTGAACCTTACTTTTGATTGAGCCGTTCTGAAACACTCTTTCTGTAGAAACTGCAATTGGACCTTCTGAGCGCTAAGAGGCCTATATTGGGAAAAAGAATGTCTACAAATAAAAACTACACAGAAGAATTGTGTGAAACTTCTTTCTGTTCTGTTTGTTCAACTAAAAGAGTTGAACCTTAGTTTTGATTGAGCCGTTCTAAAACACTCTTTCTGTAGAAAATGCGAGTGGAGATTCGGAGCGCTAAGAGGGTAATAGTGGAAAAAGGAATGTCTCCAAATATAAACTACACAGAATCATTCTGTGAAACTTCTTTCTGATCTGTGCATTCAGCTAACAGAGTTAAACCATAATTTTGATTGAGCAGATCTGAACACTCTTTCTGTAGAAAATGCAACTGGACATTTGGAGCGCTAAGAGAGTAGTAGTGGAAAAAGGAATATATTCAAATATAAACTACACAGCAGCATTCTGTGAAACTTCTTTCTGATCTGAGCATTCAGCTAACAGAGTTAAACCATACTTTTGATTGAGCAGTTTTGAAACACTCTGTCTGTAGAAAATGCAACTGGACATTCGTAGCGCTAAGTGGGTAATAGTGGAAGAAAGAATATGTTCAAATATAAACTACACAGAAGCATTGTATGAAACTTCTTTCTGTTCTGTGCATTCAACTAACAGATTTGAACCTTACATTTGATTGAGCCTTTCTGAAACACTCTTTCTGTAGAAACTGCAATTGGACATTCTGAGCGCTAAGAGGCCTCTATTGGGAAAAATAATATCTTCAAATAAAAACTACACAGAAGCATTTTGTGAAACTTATTTCTGATATGTTCATTAAGCTAACAGAGTTAAACCATACTTTTGATTGCGCAGTTCTTAACACTCTTTCTGTAGAAAATGCAAGTGGACATTCGGAGCGCTAAGAGGGTAATAGTGGAAAAAGGAATATATTCAAATATAAACTACACAGTAACATTCTGTGAAAATTCTTTCTGTTCTGTGCATTCAACTAACAGAGTTGAACCTTACTTTTGATTGAGCCGTTCTGAAACACTCTTTCTGTACAAACTGCAATTGGGCATGCTAAGCGCTAAGAGGCCTACATTGGGAAAAAGAATATCTTCAAATAAAAACTACACAGATGCATTCTGTGAAACTTATTTCTGATCTGTAAATTCAGTTAACAGAGATAAAACATATTTTTGATTGAGCAGTTATGAAACACTCTTTTTGTAGAAAATGCAAGTGGAGATTCGGAGCGCTAAGGGGGTAATAGTGGAAAAAGGAATGTCTTCAAATATAAACTACACAGAATCATTCGGTGAAACTTCTTTCTGATCTGTGCATTCAGCTAACAGAGTTAAACCATACTTTTGATTGAGCAGATCTGAACACTCTTTCTGTAGAAAATGTAACTGGACATTTGGAGCGCTAAGAGCGTAGTAGTGGAAAAAGGAATATATTCAAATATAAACTACACAGAAGCATTCTGTGAAACTTCTTTCTGATCTGAGCATTCAGCTAACAGAGTTAAACCATATTTTGGATTGAGCAGTTTTGAAACACTCTGTCTGTAGAAAATGCAACTGGACATTCGTAGGGCTAAGTGGGTAATAGTGGAAAAAAGAATATGTTCAAATATTAACTACACAGAAGCATTGTATGAAACTTCTTTCTGTTCTGTGCATTCAACTAACAGAGTTCAACCTTACTTTTGATTGAGCCGTTCTGAAACACTCTTTCTGTAGAAACTGCAATTGGACATTCTGAGCGCTAAGAGGCCTATATTGGGAAAAAGAATGTCTACAAATAAAAACTACACAGAAGAATTGTGTGAAACTACTTTCTGTTCTGTTTGTTCAACTAAAAGAGTTGAACCTTAGTTTTGATTGAGCCGTTCTGAAACACTCTTTCTGTAGAAAATGCAAGTGGAGATTCGGAGCGCTAAGAGGGTAATAGTGGAAAAAGGAATGTCTCCAAATATAAACTACACAGAATCATTCTTTGAAACTTCTTTCTGATCTGTGCATTCAGCTAACAGAGTTAAACCATACTTTTGATTGAGCAGATCTGAACACTCTTTCTGTAGAAAATGCAACTGGACATTTGGAGCGCTAAGAGAGTAGTAGTGGAAAAAGGAATATATTCAAATATAAACTACACAGAAGCATTCTGTGAAACTTCTTTCTGATCTGAGCATTCAGCTAACAGAGTTAAACCATACTTTTGATTGAGCAGTTTTGAAACACTCTGTCTGTAGAAAATGCAACTGGACATTCGTAGCGCTAAGTGGGTAATAGTGGAAAAAAGAATATGTTCAAATATAAACTACACAGAAGCATTGTATGAAACTTCTTTCTGTTCTGTGCATTCAACCAACAGAGTTGAACCTTACTTTTGATTGAGCCGTTCTGAAACACTCTTTCTGTAGAAACTGCAATTGGACATTCTGAGCGCTAAGAGGCCTATATTGGGAAAAAGAATGTCTACAAATAAAAACTACACAGAATAATTGTGTGAAACTTCTTTCTGATATGTTCATTAAGCTAACAGAGTTAAACCATACTTTTGATTGCGCAGTTCTTAACACTCTTTCTGTAGAAAATGCAAGTGGACATTCGGAGCGCTAAGAGGGTAATAGTGGAAAAAGGAATATATTCAAATATAAACTACACAGTAGCATTCTGTGAAAATTCTTTCTGTTCTGTGCATTCAACTAACAGAGTTGAACCTTACTTTTGATTGAGCCGTTCTGAAACACTCTTTCTGTACAAACTGCAATTGGGCATGCTAAGCGCTAAGAGGCCTACATTGGGAAAAAGAATATCTTCAAATAAAAACTACACAGATGCATTCTGTGAAACTTATTTCTGATCTGTAAATTCAGTTAACAGAGATAAAACATATTTTTGATTGAGCAGTTATGAAACACTCTTTTTGTAGAAAATGCAAGTGGAGATTCGGAGCGCTAAGAGGGTAATAGTGGAAAAAGGAATGTCTTCAAATATAAACTACACAGAATCATTCGGTGAAACTTCTTTCTGATCTGTGCATTCAGCTAACAGAGTTAAACCATACTTTTGATTGAGCAGATCTGAACTCTCTTTCTGTAGAAAATGCAACTGGACATTTGGAGCGCTAAGAGCGTAGTAGTGGAAAAAGGAATATATTCAAATATAAACTACACAGAAGCATTCTGTGAAACTTCTTTCTGATCTGAGCATTCAGCTAACAGAGTTAAACCATACTTTGGATTGAGCACTTTTGAAACACTCTGTCTGTAGAAAATGCAACTGGACATTCGTAGCGCTAAGTGGGTAATAGTGGAAAAAAGAATATGTTCAAATATAAACTACACAGAAGCATTGTATGAAACTTCTTTCTGTTCTGTGCATTCAACTAACAGAGTTCAACCTTACTTTTGATTGTGCCGTTCTGAAACACTCTTTCTGTAGAAACTGCAATTGGACATTCTGAGCGCTAAGAGGCCTATATTGGGAAAAAGAATGTCTACAAATAAAAACTACACAGAAGAATTGTGTGAAACTTCTTTCTGTTCTGTTTGTTCAACTAAAAGAGTTGAACCTTAGTTTTGATTGAGTCGTTCTGAAACACTCTTTCTGTAGAAAATGCAAGTGGAGATTCGGAGCGCTAAGAGGGTAATAGTGGAAAAAGGAATGTCTCCAAATATAAACTACACAGAATCATTCTTTGAAACTTCTTTCTGATCTGTGCATTCAGCTAACAGAGTTAAACCATACTTTTGATTGAGCAGATCTGAACACTCTTTCTGTAGAAAATGCAACTGGACATTTGGAGCGCTAAGAGCGTAGTAGTGGAAAAAGGAATATATTCAAATATAAACTACACAGAAGCATTCTGTGAAACTTCTTTCTGATCTGAGCATTCAGCTAACAGAATTAAACCATACTTTTGATTGAGCAGTTTTGAAACACTCTGTCTGTAGAAAATGCAACTGAACATTCGTAGCGCTAAGTGGGTAATAGTGGAAAAAAGAATATGTTCAAATATAAACTACACAGAAACATTGTATGAAACTTCTTTCTGTTCTGTGCATTCAACTAACAGAGTTGAACCTTACTTTTGATTGAGCCGTTCTGAAACACTCTTTCTGTAGAAACTGCAATTGTACATGCTAAGCGCTAAGAGGCCTATATTGGGAAAAAAATATCTTCAAATAAAAACTACACAGATGCATTCTGTGAAACTTATTTCTGATCTGTAAATTCAGTTAACAGAGATAAAACATATTTTTGATTGAGCAGTTATGAAACACTCTTTCTGTAGAAAATGCAAGTGGAGATTCGGAGCGCTAAGAGGGTAATAGTGGAAAAAGGAATGTCTCCAAATATAAACTACACAGAATCATTCTGTGAAACTTCTTTCTTATCTGTGCAATCAGCTAACAGAGTTAAACCATAATTTTGATTGAGCAGATCTGAACACTCTTTCTGTAGAAAATGCAACTGGACATTTGGAGCGCTA
Source organism: Symphalangus syndactylus (assembly GCF_028878055.3). Lineage (NCBI taxonomy): Eukaryota > Metazoa > Chordata > Mammalia > Primates > Hylobatidae > Symphalangus > Symphalangus syndactylus. Next base: position 6,719,312 of record NC_072426.2, on the reverse strand, counting down.
AGAGAGTAGTAGTGGAAAAAGGAATATATTCAAATATAAACTACACAGAAGCATTCTGTGAAAATTCTTTCTGATCTGAGCATTCAGCTAACAGAGTTAAACCATACTTTTGATTGAGCAGTTTTGAAACACTCTGTCTGTAGAAAATGCAACTGGACATTCGTAGCGCTAAGTGGGTAATAGTGGAAAAAAGAATATGTTCAAATATAAACTACACAGAAGCATTGTATGAAACTTCTTTCTGTTCTGTGCATTCAACTAACAGAGTTGAACCTTACTTTTGATTGAGCCGTTCTGAAACACTCTTTCTGTAGAAACTGCAATTGGACATTCTGAGCGCTAAGAGGCCTATATTGGGAAAAAGAATGTCTACAAATAAAAACTACACAGAAGAATTGTGTGAAAGTTCTTTCTGTTCTGTTTGTTCAACTAAAAGTGTTGAACCTTAGTTTTGATTGAGCCGTTCTGAAACACTCTTTCTGTAGAAAATGCAAGTGGAGATTCGGAGCGCTAAGAGGGTAATAGTGGAAAAAGGAATGTCTCCAAATATAAACTACACAGAATCATTCTTTGAAACTTCTTTCTGATCTGTGCATTCAGCTAACAGAGTTAAACCATACTTTTGATTGAGCAGATCTGAACACTCTTTCTGTAGAAAATGCAACTGGACATTTGGAGCGCTAAGAGAGTAGTAGTGGAAAAAGGAATATATTCAAATATAAACTACACAGAAGCATTCTGTGAAACTTCTTTCTGATCTGAGCATTCAGCTAACAGAGTTAAACCATACTTTTGATTGAGCAGTTTTGAAACACTCTGTCTGTAGAAAATGCAACTGGACATTCGTAGCGCTAAGTGGGTAATAGTGGAAAAAAGAATATGTTCAAATATAAACTACACAGAAGCATTGTATGAAACTTCTTTCTGTTCTGTGCATTCAACTAACAGAGTTGAACCTTACTTTTGATTGAGCCTTTCTGAAACACTCTTTCTGTAGAAACTGCAATTGGACATTCTGAGCGCTAAGAGGCCTATATTGGGAAAAATAATATCTTCAAATAAAAACTACACAGAAGCATTGTGTGAAACTTATTTCTGATATGTTCATTAAGCTAACAGAGTTAAACCATACTTTTGATTGCGCAGTTCTGAACACTCTTTCTGTAGATAATGCAAGTGGACATTCGGAGCGCTAAGAGGGTAATAGTGGAAAAAAGAATATATTCAAATATAAACTACACAGTAGCATTCTGTGAAAATTCTTTCTGTTCTGTGCATTCAACTAACAGAGTTGAACCTTTCTTTTGATTGAGCCGTTCTGAAACACTCTTTCTGTAGAAACTGCAATTGGACATGCTAAGCGCTAAGAGGCCTATATTGGGAAAAAGAATATCTTCAAATAGAAACTACACAGATGCATTCTGTGAAACTTATTTCTGATCTGTAAATTCAGTTAACAGAGATAAAACATATTTTTGATTGAGCAGTTATGAAACACTCTTTCTGTAGAAAATGCAAGTGGAGATTCGGAGCGCTAAGAGGGTAATAGTGGAAAATGGAATGTCTTCAAATATAAACTACACAGAATCATTCGGTGAAACTTCTTTCTGATCTGTGCATTCAGCTAACAGAGTTAAACCATACTTTTGATTGAGCAGATCTGAACACTCTTTCTGTAGAAAATGCAACTGGACATTTGAAGCGCTAATAGCGTAGTAGTGGAAAAAGGAATATATTCAAATATAAACTACACAGAAGCATTCTGTGAAACTTCTTTCTGATCTGAGCATTCAGCTAACAGAGTTAAACCATACTTTTGATTGAGCAGTTTTGAAACACTCTGTCTGTAGAAAATGCAACTGGACATTCGTAGCGCTAAGTGGGTAATAGTGGAAAAAAGAATATGTTCAAATATAAACTACACAGAAGCATTGTATGAAACTTCTTTCTGTTCTGTGCATTCAACTAACAGAGTTGAACCTTACTTTTGATTGAGCCGTTCTGAAACACTCTTTCTGTACATACTGCAATTGGACATTCTGAGCGCTAAGAGGCCTATATTGGGAAAAAGAATGTCTACAAATAAAAACTACACAGAAGAATTGTGTGAAAGTTCTTTCTGTTCTGTTTGTTCAACTAAAAGAGTTGAACCTTAGTTTTGATTGAGCCGTTCTGAAACACTCTTTCTGTAGAAAATTCAAGTGGAGATTTGGAGCGCTAAGAGTGTAATAGTGGAAAAAGGAATATCTACAAATATAAACTACACAGAATCATTCTGTGAAACTTCTTTCTGATCTGTGCATTCAGCTAACAGAGTTAAACCATACTTTTTATTGAGCAGATCTGAACACTCTATCTGTAGAAAATGCAACTGGACATTTGGAGCGCTAAGAGAGTAGTAGTGGAAAAAGGATTATATTCAAATATAAACTACACAGAAGCATTCTGTGAAACTTCTTTCTGATCTGAGCATCCAGCTAACAGAGTTAAACCATACTTTTGATTGAGTAGTTTTGAAACACTCTGTCTGTAGAAAATGCAACTGGACATTCGTAGCGCTAAGTGGATAATAGTGGAAAAAAGATTATGTTCAAATATAAACTACACAGAAGCATTGTATGAAACTTCTTTCTGTTCTGTGCATTCAATTAACAGAGTTGAACCTTACTTTTGATTGAGCCTTTCTGAAACACTCTTTCTGTAGAAACTGCAATTGGACATTCTGAGCGCTAAGAGGCCTATATTGGGAAAAATAATATCTTCAAATAAAAACTACACACAAGCATTGTGTGAAACTTATTTCTGATATGTTCATTAAGCTAACAGAGTTAAACCATACTTTTGATTGCGCAGTTCTTAACACTCTTTCTGTAGAAAATGCAAGTGGACATTCGGAGCGCTAAGCGGGTAATAGTGGAAAAAGGAATATATTCAAATATAAACTACACAGTAGCATTCTGTGAAAATTCTTTCTGTTCTGTGCATTCAACTAACAGAGTTGAACCTTACTTTTGATTGAGCCGTTCTGAAACACTCTTTCTGTACAAACTGCAATTGGGCATGCTAAGCGCTAAGAGGCCTACATTGGGAAAAAGAATATCTTCAAATAAAAACTACACAGATGCATTCTGTGAAACTTATTTCTGATCTGTAAATTCAGTTAACAGAGATAAAACATATTTTTGATTGAGCAGTTATGAAACACTCTTTTTGTAGGAAATGGAAGTGGAGATTCGGAGCGCTAAGAGGGTAATAGTGGAAAAAGGAATGTCTTCAAATATAAACTACACAGAATCATTCGGTGAAACTTCTTTCTGATCTGTGCATTCAGCTAACAGAGTTAAACCATACTTTTGATTGAGCAGATCTGAACACTCTTTCTGTAGAAAATGCAACTGGACATTTGGAGCGCTAAGAGCGTAGTGGTGGAAAAAGGAATATATTCAAATATAAACTACACAGAAGCATTCTGTGAAACTTCTTTCTGATCTGAGCATTCAGCTAACAGAGTTAAACCATACTTTGGATTGAGCAGTTTTGAAACACTCTGTCTGTAGAAAATGCAACTGGACATTCGTAGCGCTAAGTGGGTAATAGTGGAAAAAAGAATATGTTCAAATATAAACTACACAAAGCATTGTATGAAACTTCTTTCTGTTCTGTGCATTCAACTAACAGAGTTGAACCTTACTTTTGATTGAGCCGTTCTGAAACACTCTTTCTGTAGAAACTGCAATTGGACATGCTAAGCGCTAAGAGGCCTACATTGGGAAAAAGAATATCTTCGAATAAAAACTACACAGATGCATTCTGTGAAACTTATTTCTGATCTGTAAATTCAGTTAACAGAGATAAAACATATTTTTGATTGAGCAGTTATGAAACACTCTTTTTGTAGAAAATGGAAGTGGAGATTCGGAGCGCTAAGAGGGTAATAGTGGAAAAAGGAATGTCTTCAAATATAAACTACACAGAATCATTCGGTGAAATTTCTTTCTGATCTGTGCATTCAGCTAACAGAGTTAAACCATACTTTTGATTGAGCAGATCTGAACACTCTTTCTGTAGAAAATGCAACTGGACATTTGGAGCGCTATGAGCGTAGTGGTGGAAAAAGGAATATATTCAAATATAAACTACACAGAAGCATTCTGTGAAACTTCTTTCTGATCTGAGCATTCAGCTAACAGAGTTAAACCATACTTTGGATTGAGCAGTTTTGAAACACTCTGTCTGTAGAAAATGCAACTGGACATTCGTAGCGCTAAGTGGGTAATAGTGGAAAAAAGAATATGTTCAAATATAAACTACACAGAAGCATTGTATGAAACTTCTTTCTGTTCTGTGCATTCAACTAACAGAGTTGAACCTTACTTTTGATTGAGCCGTTCTGAAACACTCTTTCTGTAGAAACTGCAATTGGACCTTCTGAGCGCTAAGAGGCCTATATTGGGAAAAAGAATGTCTACAAATAAAAACTACACAGAAGAATTGTGTGAAACTTCTTTCTGTTCTGTTTGTTCAACTAAAAGAGTTGAACCTTAGTTTTGATTGAGCCGTTCTGAAACACTCTTTCTGTAGAAAATGCAAGTGGAGATTCGGAGCGCTAAGAGGGTAATAGTGGAAAAAGGAATGTCTCCAAATATAAACTACACAGAATCATTCTGTGAAACTTCTTTCTGATCTGTGCATTCAGCTAACAGAGTTAAACCATACTTTTGATTGAGCAGATCTGAACACTCTTTCTGTAGAAAATGCAACTGGACATTTGGAGCGCTAAGAGAGTAGTAGTGGAAAAAGGAATATATTCAAATATAAACTACACAGAAGCATTCTGTGAAACTTCTTTCTGATCTGAGCATTCAGCTAACAGAGTTAAACCATACTTTTGATTGAGCAGTTTTGAAACACTCTGTCTGTAGAAAATGCAACTGGACATTCGTAGCGCTAAGTGGGTAATAGTGGAAAAAAGAATATGTTCATATATAAACTACACAGAAGCATTGTATGAAACTTCTTTCTGTTCTGTGCATTCAACTAACAGAGTTGAACCTTACTTTTGATTGAGCCTTTCTGAAACACTCTTTCTGTAGAAACTGCAATTGGACATTCTGAGCGCTAAGAGGCCTATATTGGGAAAAATAATATCTTCAAATAAAAACTACACAGAAGCATTGTGTGAAACTTATTTCTCATATGTTCATTAAGCTAACAGAGTTAAACCATACTTTTGATTGCGCAGTTCTGAACACTCTTTCTGTAGAAAATGCAAGTGGACATTCGGAGCGCTAAGAGGGTAATAGTGGAAAAAGGAATATATTCAAATATAAACTACACAGTAGCATTCTGTGAAAATTCTTTCTGTTCTGTGCATTCAACTAACAGAGTTGAACCTTACTTTTGATTGAGCCGTTCTGAAACACACTTTCTGTAGAAACTGCAATTGGACATGCTAAGCGCTAAGAGGCCTACATTGGGAAAAAGAATATCTTCGAATAAAAACTACACAGATGCATTCTGTGAAACTTATTTCTGATCTGTAAATTCAGTTAACAGAGATAAAACATATTTTTGATTGAGCAGTTATGAAACACTCTTTTTGTAGAAAGTGGAAGTGGAGATTCGGAGCGCTAAGAGGGTAATAGTGGAAAAAGAAATGTCTTCAAATATAAACTACACAGAATCATTCGGTGAAACTTCTTTCTGATCTGTGCATTCAGCTAACAGAGTTAAACCATACTTTTGATTGAGCAGATCTGAACACTCTTTCTGTAGAAAATGCAACTGGACATTTGGAGCGCTAAGAGCGTAGTGGTGGAAAAAGGAATATATTCAAATATAAACTACACAGAAGCATTCTGTGAAACTTCTTTCTGATCTGAGCATTCAGCTAACAGAGTTAAACCATACTTTGGATTGAGCAGTTTTGAAACACTCTGTCTGTAGAAAATGCAATTGGACATTCGTAGCGCTAAGTGGGTAATAGTGGAAAAAAGAATATGTTCAAATATAAACTACACAGAAGCATTGTATGAAACTTCTTTCTGTTCTGTGCATTCAACTAACAGAGTTGAACCTTACTTTTGATTGAGCCGTTCTGAAACACTCTTTCTGTAGAAACTGCAATTGGACATTCTGAGCGCTAAGAGGCCTCTATTGGGAAAAAGAATGTCTACAAATAAAAACTACACAGAAGAATTGTGTGAAACTTCTTTCTGTTCTGTTTGTTCAACTAAAAGAGTTGAACCTTAGTTTTGATTGAGCCGTTCTGAAACACTCTTTCTGTAGAAAATGCAAGTGGAGATTCGGAGCGCTAAGAGGGTAATAGTGGAAAAAGGAATGTCTCCAAATATAAACTACACAGAATCATTCTGTGAAACTTCTTTCTGATCTGTGCATTCAGCTAACAGAGTTAAACCATACTTTTGATTGAGCAGATCTGAACACTCTTTCTGTAGAAAATGCAACTGGACATTTGGAGCGCTAAGAGCGTAGTAGTGGAAAAAGGAATATATTCAAATATAAACTACACAGAAGCATTCTGTGAAACTTCTTTCTGATCTGAGCATTCAGCTAACAGAGTTAAACCATACTTTTGATTGAGCAGTTTTGAAACACTCTGTCTGTAGAAAATGCAACTGGACATTCGTAACGCTAAGTGGGTAATAGTGGAAAAAAGAATATGTTCAAATATAAACTACACAGAAGCATTGTATGAAACTACTTTCTGTTCTGTGCATTCAACTAACAGAGTTCAACCTTACTTTTGATTGAGCCGTTCTGAAACACTCTTTCTGTAGAAACTGCAATTGGACATTCTGAGCGCTAAGAGGCCTATATTGGGAAAAAGAATGTCTACAAATAAAAACTACACAGAAGAATTGTGTGAAACTTCTTTCTGTTCTGTTTGTTCAACTAAAAGAGTTGAACCTTAGTTTTGATTGAGCCGTTCTGAAACACTCTTTCTGTAGAAAATGCAAGTGGAGATTCGGAGCGCTAAGAGGGTAATAGTGGAAAAAGGAATGTCTCCAAATATAAACTACACAGAATCATTCTGTGAAACTTCTTTCTGATCTGTGCATTCAGCTAACAGAGTTAAACCATACTTTTGATTTAGCAGATCTGAACACTCTTTCTGTAGAAAATGCAACTGGACATTTGGAGCGCTAAGAGCGTAGTAGTGGAAAAAGGAATATATTCAAATATAAACTACACAGAAGCATTCTGTGAAACTTCTTTCTGATCTGAGCATTCAGCTAACAGAGCTAAACCATACTTTTGATTGAGCAGTTTTGAAACACTCTGTCTGTAGAAAATGCAACTGGACATTCGTAGCGCTAAGTGGGTAATAGTGGAAAAAAGAATATGTTCAAATATAAACTACACAGACGCCTTGTATGAAACTTCTTTCTGTTCTGTGCATTCAACTAACAGAGTTGAACCTTACTTTTGATTGAGCCTTTCTGAAACACTCTTTCTGTAGAAACTGCAATTGGACATTCTGAGCGCTAAGAGGCCTATATTGGGAAAAATAATATCTTCAAATAAAAACTACACAGAAGCATTGTGTGAAACTTATTTCTGATATGTTCATTAAGCTAACAGAGTTAAACCATACTTTTGATTGCGCAGTTCTGAACACTCTTTCTGTAGAAAATGCAAGTGGACATTCGGAGCGCTAAGAGGGTAATAGTGGAAAAAGGAATATATTCAAATATAAACTACACAGTAGCATTCTGTGAAAATTCTTTCTGTTCTGTGCATTCAACTAACAGAGTTGAACCTTAATTTTCATTGAGCCGTTCTGAAACACACTTTCTGTAGAAACTGCAATTGGACATGCTAAGCGCTAAGAGGCCTACATTGGGAAAAAGAATATCTTCGAATAAAAACTACACAGATGCATTCTGTGAAACTTATTTCTGATCTGTAAATTCAGTTAACAGAGATAAAACATATTTTTGATTGAGCAGTTATGAAACACTCTTTTTGTAGAAAATGGAAGTGGAGATTCGGAGCGCTAAGAGGGTAATAGTGGAAAAAGGAATGTCTTCAAATATAAACTACACAGAATCATTCGGTGAAACTTCTTTCTGATCTGTGCATTCAGCTAACAGAGTTAAACCATACTTTTGATTGAGCAGATCTGAACACTCTTTCTGTAGAAAATGCAACTGGACATTTGGAGCGCTAAGAGCGTAGTGGTGGAAAAAGGAATATATTCAAATATAAACTACACAGAAGCATTCTGTGAAACTTCTTTCTGATCTGAGCATTCAGCTAACAGAGTTAAACCATACTTTGGATTGAGCAGTTTTGAAACACTCTGTCTGTAGAAAATGCAACTGGACATTCGTAGCGCTAAGTGGGTAATAGTGGAAAAAAGAATATGTTCAAATATAAACTACACAAAGCATTGTATGAAACTTCTTTCTGTTCTGTGCATTCAACTAACAGAGTTGAACCTTACTTTTGATTGAGCCGTTCTGAAACACTCTTTCTGTAGAAACTGCAATTGGACATGCTAAGCGCTAAGAGGCCTACATTGGGAAAAAGAATATCTTCGAATAAAAACTACACAGATGCATTCTGTGAAACTTATTTCTGATCTGTAAATTCAGTTAACAGAGATAAAACATATTTTTGATTGAGCAGTTATGAAACACTCTTTCTGTAGAAAATGCAAGTGGAGATTCGGAGCGCTAAGAGGGTAATAGTGGGAAAAGGAATGTCTCCAAATATAAACTACACAGAATCATTCTTTGAAACTTCTTTCTGATCTGTGCATTCAGCTAACAGAGTTAAACCATACTTTTGATTGAGCAGATCTGAACACTCTTTCTGTAGAAAATGCAACTGGACATTTGGAGCGCTAAGAGAGTAGTAGTGGAAAAAGGAATATATTCAAATATAAACTACACAGAAGCATTCTGTGAAACTTCTTTCTGATCTGAGCATTAAGCTAACAGAGTTAAACCATACTTTTGATTGAGCAGTTTTGAAACACTCTGTCTGTAGAAAATGCAACTGGACATTCTAGCGCTAAGTGGGTAATCGTGGAAAAAAGAATATGTTCAAATATAAACTACAAAGAAGCATTGTATGAAACTACTTTCTGTTCTGTGCATTCAACTAACAGAGTTGAACCTTACTTTTGATTGAGCCGTTCTGAAACACTCTTTCTGTAGAAACTGCAATTGGACCTTCTGAGCGCTAAGAGGCCTATATTGGGAAAAAGAATGTCTACAAATAAAAACTACACAGAAGAATTGTGTGAAACTTCTTTCTGTTCTGTTTGTTCAACTAAAAGAGTTGAACCTTAGTTTTGATTGAGCCGTTCTGAAACACTCTTTCTGTAGAAAATGCAAGTGGAGATTCGGAGCGCTAAGAGGGTAATAGTGGAAAAAGGAATGTCTCCAAATATAAACTACACAGAATCATTCTTTGAAACTTCTTTCTGATCTGTGCATTCAGCTAACAGAGTTAAACCATACTTTTGATTGAGCAGATCTGAACACTCTTTCTGTAGAAAATGCAACTGGACATTTGGAGCGCTAAGAAAGTAGTAGTGGAAAAAGGAATATATTCAAATATAAACTACAGAGAAGCATTCTGTGAAACTTCTTTCTGATCTGAGCATTCAGCTAACAGAGTTAAACCATACTTTGGATTGAGCAGTTTTGAAACACTCTGTCTGTAGAAAATGCAACTGGACATTCGTAGCGCTAAGTGGGTAATAGTGGAAAAAAGAATATGTTCAAATATAAACTACACAGAAGCATTGTATGAAACTTCTTTCTGTTCTGTGCATTCAACTAACAGAGTTGAACCTTACTTTTGATTGAGCCGTTCTGAAACACTCTTTCTGTAGAAACTGCAATTGGACCTTCTGAGCGCTAAGAGGCCTATATTGGGAAAAAGAATGTCTACAAATAAAAACTACACAGAAGAATTGTGTGAAACTTCTTTCTGTTCTGTTTGTTCAACTAAAAGAGTTGAACCTTAGTTTTGATTGAGCCGTTCTAAAACACTCTTTCTGTAGAAAATGCGAGTGGAGATTCGGAGCGCTAAGAGGGTAATAGTGGAAAAAGGAATGTCTCCAAATATAAACTACACAGAATCATTCTGTGAAACTTCTTTCTGATCTGTGCATTCAGCTAACAGAGTTAAACCATAATTTTGATTGAGCAGATCTGAACACTCTTTCTGTAGAAAATGCAACTGGACATTTGGAGCGCTAAGAGAGTAGTAGTGGAAAAAGGAATATATTCAAATATAAACTACACAGCAGCATTCTGTGAAACTTCTTTCTGATCTGAGCATTCAGCTAACAGAGTTAAACCATACTTTTGATTGAGCAGTTTTGAAACCCTCTGTCTGTAGAAAATGCAACTGGACATTCGTAGCGCTAAGTGGGTAATAGTGGAAGAAAGAATATGTTCAAATATAAACTACACAGAAGCATTGTATGAAACTTCTTTCTGTTCTGTGCATTCAACTAACAGATTTGAACCTTACATTTGATTGAGCCTTTCTGAAACACTCTTTCTGTAGAAACTGCAATTGGACATTCTGAGCGCTAAGAGGCCTCTATTGGGAAAAATAATATCTTCAAATAAAAACTACACAGAAGCATTTTGTGAAACTTATTTCTGATATGTTCATTAAGCTAACAGAGTTAAACCATACTTTTGATTGCGCAGTTCTTAACACTCTTTCTGTAGAAAATGCAAGTGGACATTCGGAGCGCTAAGAGGGTAATAGTGGAAAAAGGAATATATTCAAATATAAACTACACAGTAACATTCTGTGAAAATTCTTTCTGTTCTGTGCATTCAACTAACAGAGTTGAACCTTACTTTTGATTGAGCCGTTCTGAAACACTCTTTCTGTACAAACTGCAATTGGGCATGCTAAGCGCTAAGAGGCCTACATTGGGAAAAAGAATATCTTCAAATAAAAACTACACAGATGCATTCTGTGAAACTTATTTCTGATCTGTAAATTCAGTTAACAGAGATAAAACATATTTTTGATTGAGCAGTTATGAAACACTCTTTTTGTAGAAAATGCAAGTGGAGATTCGGAGCGCTAAGGGGGTAATAGTGGAAAAAGGAATGTCTTCAAATATAAACTACACAGAATCATTCGGTGAAACTTCTTTCTGATCTGTGCATTCAGCTAACAGAGTTAAACCATACTTTTGATTGAGCAGATCTGAACACTCTTTCTGTAGAAAATGTAACTGGACATTTGGAGCGCTAAGAGCGTAGTAGTGGAAAAAGGAATATATTCAAATATAAACTACACAGAAGCATTCTGTGAAACTTCTTTCTGATCTGAGCATTCAGCTAACAGAGTTAAACCATATTTTGGATTGAGCAGTTTTGAAACACTCTGTCTGTAGAAAATGCAACTGGACATTCGTAGGGCTAAGTGGGTAATAGTGGAAAAAAGAATATGTTCAAATATTAACTACACAGAAGCATTGTATGAAACTTCTTTCTGTTCTGTGCATTCAACTAACAGAGTTCAACCTTACTTTTGATTGAGCCGTTCTGAAACACTCTTTCTGTAGAAACTGCAATTGGACATTCTGAGCGCTAAGAGGCCTATATTGGGAAAAAGAATGTCTACAAATAAAAACTACACAGAAGAATTGTGTGAAACTACTTTCTGTTCTGTTTGTTCAACTAAAAGAGTTGAACCTTAGTTTTGATTGAGCCGTTCTGAAACACTCTTTCTGTAGAAAATGCAAGTGGAGATTCGGAGCGCTAAGAGGGTAATAGTGGAAAAAGGAATGTCTCCAAATATAAACTACACAGAATCATTCTTTGAAACTTCTTTCTGATCTGTGCATTCAGCTAACAGAGTTAAACCATACTTTTGATTGAGCAGATCTGAACACTCTTTCTGTAGAAAATGCAACTGGACATTTGGAGCGCTAAGAGAGTAGTAGTGGAAAAAGGAATATATTCAAATATAAACTACACAGAAGCATTCTGTGAAACTTCTTTCTGATCTGAGCATTCAGCTAACAGAGTTAAACCATACTTTTGATTGAGCAGTTTTGAAACACTCTGTCTGTAGAAAATGCAACTGGACATTCGTAGCGCTAAGTGGGTAATAGTGGAAAAAAGAATATGTTCAAATATAAACTACACAGAAGCATTGTATGAAACTTCTTTCTGTTCTGTGCATTCAACCAACAGAGTTGAACCTTACTTTTGATTGAGCCGTTCTGAAACACTCTTTCTGTAGAAACTGCAATTGGACATTCTGAGCGCTAAGAGGCCTATATTGGGAAAAAGAATGTCTACAAATAAAAACTACACAGAATAATTGTGTGAAACTTCTTTCTGATATGTTCATTAAGCTAACAGAGTTAAACCATACTTTTGATTGCGCAGTTCTTAACACTCTTTCTGTAGAAAATGCAAGTGGACATTCGGAGCGCTAAGAGGGTAATAGTGGAAAAAGGAATATATTCAAATATAAACTACACAGTAGCATTCTGTGAAAATTCTTTCTGTTCTGTGCATTCAACTAACAGAGTTGAACCTTACTTTTGATTGAGCCGTTCTGAAACACTCTTTCTGTACAAACTGCAATTGGGCATGCTAAGCGCTAAGAGGCCTACATTGGGAAAAAGAATATCTTCAAATAAAAACTACACAGATGCATTCTGTGAAACTTATTTCTGATCTGTAAATTCAGTTAACAGAGATAAAACATATTTTTGATTGAGCAGTTATGAAACACTCTTTTTGTAGAAAATGCAAGTGGAGATTCGGAGCGCTAAGAGGGTAATAGTGGAAAAAGGAATGTCTTCAAATATAAACTACACAGAATCATTCGGTGAAACTTCTTTCTGATCTGTGCATTCAGCTAACAGAGTTAAACCATACTTTTGATTGAGCAGATCTGAACTCTCTTTCTGTAGAAAATGCAACTGGACATTTGGAGCGCTAAGAGCGTAGTAGTGGAAAAAGGAATATATTCAAATATAAACTACACAGAAGCATTCTGTGAAACTTCTTTCTGATCTGAGCATTCAGCTAACAGAGTTAAACCATACTTTGGATTGAGCACTTTTGAAACACTCTGTCTGTAGAAAATGCAACTGGACATTCGTAGCGCTAAGTGGGTAATAGTGGAAAAAAGAATATGTTCAAATATAAACTACACAGAAGCATTGTATGAAACTTCTTTCTGTTCTGTGCATTCAACTAACAGAGTTCAACCTTACTTTTGATTGTGCCGTTCTGAAACACTCTTTCTGTAGAAACTGCAATTGGACATTCTGAGCGCTAAGAGGCCTATATTGGGAAAAAGAATGTCTACAAATAAAAACTACACAGAAGAATTGTGTGAAACTTCTTTCTGTTCTGTTTGTTCAACTAAAAGAGTTGAACCTTAGTTTTGATTGAGTCGTTCTGAAACACTCTTTCTGTAGAAAATGCAAGTGGAGATTCGGAGCGCTAAGAGGGTAATAGTGGAAAAAGGAATGTCTCCAAATATAAACTACACAGAATCATTCTTTGAAACTTCTTTCTGATCTGTGCATTCAGCTAACAGAGTTAAACCATACTTTTGATTGAGCAGATCTGAACACTCTTTCTGTAGAAAATGCAACTGGACATTTGGAGCGCTAAGAGCGTAGTAGTGGAAAAAGGAATATATTCAAATATAAACTACACAGAAGCATTCTGTGAAACTTCTTTCTGATCTGAGCATTCAGCTAACAGAATTAAACCATACTTTTGATTGAGCAGTTTTGAAACACTCTGTCTGTAGAAAATGCAACTGAACATTCGTAGCGCTAAGTGGGTAATAGTGGAAAAAAGAATATGTTCAAATATAAACTACACAGAAACATTGTATGAAACTTCTTTCTGTTCTGTGCATTCAACTAACAGAGTTGAACCTTACTTTTGATTGAGCCGTTCTGAAACACTCTTTCTGTAGAAACTGCAATTGTACATGCTAAGCGCTAAGAGGCCTATATTGGGAAAAAAATATCTTCAAATAAAAACTACACAGATGCATTCTGTGAAACTTATTTCTGATCTGTAAATTCAGTTAACAGAGATAAAACATATTTTTGATTGAGCAGTTATGAAACACTCTTTCTGTAGAAAATGCAAGTGGAGATTCGGAGCGCTAAGAGGGTAATAGTGGAAAAAGGAATGTCTCCAAATATAAACTACACAGAATCATTCTGTGAAACTTCTTTCTTATCTGTGCAATCAGCTAACAGAGTTAAACCATAATTTTGATTGAGCAGATCTGAACACTCTTTCTGTAGAAAATGCAACTGGACATTTGGAGCGCTAAGAGAGTAGTAGTGGAAAAAGGAATATATTCAAATATAAACTACACAGAAGCATTCTGTGAAAATTCTTTCTGATCTGAGCATTCAGCTAACAGAGTTAAACCATACTTTTGATTGAGCAGTTTTGAAACACTCTGTCTGTAGAAAATGCAACTGGACATTCGTAGCGCTAAGTGGGTAATAGTGGAAAAAAGAATATGTTCAAATATAAACTACACAGAAGCATTGTATGAAACTTCTTTCTGTTCTGTGCATTCAACTAACAGAGTTGAACCTTACTTTTGATTGAGCCGTTCTGAAACACTCTTTCTGTAGAAACTGCAATTGGACATTCTGAGCGCTAAGAGGCCTATATTGGGAAAAAGAATGTCTACAAATAAAAACTACACAGAAGAATTGTGTGAAAGTTCTTTCTGTTCTGTTTGTTCAACTAAAAGTGTTGAACCTTAGTTTTGATTGAGCCGTTCTGAAACACTCTTTCTGTAGAAAATGCAAGTGGAGATTCGGAGCGCTAAGAGGGTAATAGTGGAAAAAGGAATGTCTCCAAATATAAACTACACAGAATCATTCTTTGAAACTTCTTTCTGATCTGTGCATTCAGCTAACAGAGTTAAACCATACTTTTGATTGAGCAGATCTGAACACTCTTTCTGTAGAAAATGCAACTGGACATTTGGAGCGCTAAGAGAGTAGTAGTGGAAAAAGGAATATATTCAAATATAAACTACACAGAAGCATTCTGTGAAACTTCTTTCTGATCTGAGCATTCAGCTAACAGAGTTAAACCATACTTTTGATTGAGCAGTTTTGAAACACTCTGTCTGTAGAAAATGCAACTGGACATTCGTAGCGCTAAGTGGGTAATAGTGGAAAAAAGAATATGTTCAAATATAAACTACACAGAAGCATTGTATGAAACTTCTTTCTGTTCTGTGCATTCAACTAACAGAGTTGAACCTTACTTTTGATTGAGCCTTTCTGAAACACTCTTTCTGTAGAAACTGCAATTGGACATTCTGAGCGCTAAGAGGCCTATATTGGGAAAAATAATATCTTCAAATAAAAACTACACAGAAGCATTGTGTGAAACTTATTTCTGATATGTTCATTAAGCTAACAGAGTTAAACCATACTTTTGATTGCGCAGTTCTGAACACTCTTTCTGTAGATAATGCAAGTGGACATTCGGAGCGCTAAGAGGGTAATAGTGGAAAAAAGAATATATTCAAATATAAACTACACAGTAGCATTCTGTGAAAATTCTTTCTGTTCTGTGCATTCAACTAACAGAGTTGAACCTTTCTTTTGATTGAGCCGTTCTGAAACACTCTTTCTGTAGAAACTGCAATTGGACATGCTAAGCGCTAAGAGGCCTATATTGGGAAAAAGAATATCTTCAAATAGAAACTACACAGATGCATTCTGTGAAACTTATTTCTGATCTGTAAATTCAGTTAACAGAGATAAAACATATTTTTGATTGAGCAGTTATGAAACACTCTTTCTGTAGAAAATGCAAGTGGAGATTCGGAGCGCTAAGAGGGTAATAGTGGAAAAAGGAATGTCTTCAAATATAAACTACACAGAATCATTCGGTGAAACTTCTTTCTGATCTGTGCATTCAGCTAACAGAGTTAAACCATACTTTTGATTGAGCAGATCTGAACACTCTTTCTGTAGAAAATGCAACTGGACATTTGGAGCGCTAAGAGCGTAGTGGTGGAAAAAGGAATATATTCAAATATAAACTACACAGAAGCATTCTGTGAAACTTCTTTCTGATCTGAGCATTCAGCTAACAGAGTTAAACCATACTTTGGATTGAGCAGTTTTGAAACACTCTGTCTGTAGAAAATGCAACTGGACATTCGTAGCGCTAAGTGGGTAATAGTGGAAAAAAGAATATGTTCAAATATAAACTACACAAAGCATTGTATGAAACTTCTTTCTGTTCTGTGCATTCAACTAACAGAGTTGAACCTTACTTTTGATTGAGCCGTTCTGAAACACTCTTTCTGTAGAAACTGCAATTGGACATGCTAAGCGCTAAGAGGCCTACATTGGGAAAAAGAATATCTTCGAATAAAAACTACACAGATGCATTCTGTGAAACTTATTTCTGATCTGTAAATTCAGTTAACAGAGATAAAACATATTTTTGATTGAGCAGTTATGAAACACTCTTTTTGTAGAAAATGGAAGTGGAGATTCGGAGCGCTAAGAGGGTAATAGTGGAAAAAGGAATGTCTTCAAATATAAACTACACAGAATCATTCGGTGAAATTTCTTTCTGATCTGTGCATTCAGCTAACAGAGTTAAACCATACTTTTGATTGAGCAGATCTGAACACTCTTTCTGTAGAAAATGCAACTGGACATTTGGAGCGCTATGAGCGTAGTGGTGGAAAAAGGAATATATTCAAATATAAACTACACAGAAGCATTCTGTGAAACTTCTTTCTGATCTGAGCATTCAGCTAACAGAGTTAAACCATACTTTGGATTGAGCAGTTTTGAAACACTCTGTCTGTAGAAAATGCAACTGGACATTCGTAGCGCTAAGTGGGTAATAGTGGAAAAAAGAATATGTTCAAATATAAACTACACAGAAGCATTGTATGAAACTTCTTTCTGTTCTGTGCATTCAACTAACAGAGTTGAACCTTACTTTTGATTGAGCCGTTCTGAAACACTCTTTCTGTAGAAACTGCAATTGGACCTTCTGAGCGCTAAGAGGCCTATATTGGGAAAAAGAATGTCTACAAATAAAAACTACACAGAAGAATTGTGTGAAACTTCTTTCTGTTCTGTTTGTTCAACTAAAAGAGTTGAACCTTAGTTTTGATTGAGCCGTTCTGAAACACTCTTTCTGTAGAAAATGCAAGTGGAGATTCGGAGCGCTAAGAGGGTAATAGTGGAAAAAGGAATGTCTCCAAATATAAACTACACAGAATCATTCTGTGAAACTTCTTTCTGATCTGTGCATTCAGCTAACAGAGTTAAACCATACTTTTGATTGAGCAGATCTGAACACTCTTTCTGTAGAAAATGCAACTGGACATTTGGAGCGCTAAGAGAGTAGTAGTGGAAAAAGGAATATATTCAAATATAAACTACACAGAAGCATTCTGTGAAACTTCTTTCTGATCTGAGCATTCAGCTAACAGAGTTAAACCATACTTTTGATTGAGCAGTTTTGAAACACTCTGTCTGTAGAAAATGCAACTGGACATTCGTAGCGCTAAGTGGGTAATAGTGGAAAAAAGAATATGTTCATATATAAACTACACAGAAGCATTGTATGAAACTTCTTTCTGTTCTGTGCATTCAACTAACAGAGTTGAACCTTACTTTTGATTGAGCCTTTCTGAAACACTCTTTCTGTAGAAACTGCAATTGGACATTCTGAGCGCTAAGAGGCCTATATTGGGAAAAATAATATCTTCAAATAAAAACTACACAGAAGCATTGTGTGAAACTTATTTCTCATATGTTCATTAAGCTAACAGAGTTAAACCATACTTTTGATTGCGCAGTTCTGAACACTCTTTCTGTAGAAAATGCAAGTGGACATTCGGAGCGCTAAGAGGGTAATAGTGGAAAAAGGAATATATTCAAATATAAACTACACAGTAGCATTCTGTGAAAATTCTTTCTGTTCTGTGCATTCAACTAACAGAGTTGAACCTTACTTTTGATTGAGCCGTTCTGAAACACACTTTCTGTAGAAACTGCAATTGGACATGCTAAGCGCTAAGAGGCCTACATTGGGAAAAAGAATATCTTCGAATAAAAACTACACAGATGCATTCTGTGAAACTTATTTCTGATCTGTAAATTCAGTTAACAGAGATAAAACATATTTTTGATTGAGCAGTTATGAAACACTCTTTTTGTAGAAAGTGGAAGTGGAGATTCGGAGCGCTAAGAGGGTAATAGTGGAAAAAGAAATGTCTTCAAATATAAACTACACAGAATCATTCGGTGAAACTTCTTTCTGATCTGTGCATTCAGCTAACAGAGTTAAACCATACTTTTGATTGAGCAGATCTGAACACTCTTTCTGTAGAAAATGCAACTGGACATTTGGAGCGCTAAGAGCGTAGTGGTGGAAAAAGGAATATATTCAAATATAAACTACACAGAAGCATTCTGTGAAACTTCTTTCTGATCTGAGCATTCAGCTAACAGAGTTAAACCATACTTTGGATTGAGCAGTTTTGAAACACTCTGTCTGTAGAAAATGCAATTGGACATTCGTAGCGCTAAGTGGGTAATAGTGGAAAAAAGAATATGTTCAAATATAAACTACACAGAAGCATTGTATGAAACTTCTTTCTGTTCTGTGCATTCAACTAACAGAGTTGAACCTTACTTTTGATTGAGCCGTTCTGAAACACTCTTTCTGTAGAAACTGCAATTGGACATTCTGAGCGCTAAGAGGCCTCTATTGGGAAAAAGAATGTCTACAAATAAAAACTACACAGAAGAATTGTGTGAAACTTCTTTCTGTTCTGTTTGTTCAACTAAAAGAGTTGAACCTTAGTTTTGATTGAGCCGTTCTGAAACACTCTTTCTGTAGAAAATGCAAGTGGAGATTCGGAGCGCTAAGAGGGTAATAGTGGAAAAAGGAATGTCTCCAAATATAAACTACACAGAATCATTCTGTGAAACTTCTTTCTGATCTGTGCATTCAGCTAACAGAGTTAAACCATACTTTTGATTGAGCAGATCTGAACACTCTTTCTGTAGAAAATGCAACTGGACATTTGGAGCGCTAAGAGCGTAGTAGTGGAAAAAGGAATATATTCAAATATAAACTACACAGAAGCATTCTGTGAAACTTCTTTCTGATCTGAGCATTCAGCTAACAGAGTTAAACCATACTTTTGATTGAGCAGTTTTGAAACACTCTGTCTGTAGAAAATGCAACTGGACATTCGTAACGCTAAGTGGGTAATAGTGGAAAAAAGAATATGTTCAAATATAAACTACACAGAAGCATTGTATGAAACTACTTTCTGTTCTGTGCATTCAACTAACAGAGTTCAACCTTACTTTTGATTGAGCCGTTCTGAAACACTCTTTCTGTAGAAACTGCAATTGGACATTCTGAGCGCTAAGAGGCCTATATTGGGAAAAAGAATGTCTACAAATAAAAACTACACAGAAGAATTGTGTGAAACTTCTTTCTGTTCTGTTTGTTCAACTAAAAGAGTTGAACCTTAGTTTTGATTGAGCCGTTCTGAAACACTCTTTCTGTAGAAAATGCAAGTGGAGATTCGGAGCGCTAAGAGGGTAATAGTGGAAAAAGGAATGTCTCCAAATATAAACTACACAGAATCATTCTGTGAAACTTCTTTCTGATCTGTGCATTCAGCTAACAGAGTTAAACCATACTTTTGATTTAGCAGATCTGAACACTCTTTCTGTAGAAAATGCAACTGGACATTTGGAGCGCTAAGAGCGTAGTAGTGGAAAAAGGAATATATTCAAATATAAACTACACAGAAGCATTCTGTGAAACTTCTTTCTGATCTGAGCATTCAGCTAACAGAGCTAAACCATACTTTTGATTGAGCAGTTTTGAAACACTCTGTCTGTAGAAAATGCAACTGGACATTCGTAGCGCTAAGTGGGTAATAGTGGAAAAAAGAATATGTTCAAATATAAACTACACAGACGCCTTGTATGAAACTTCTTTCTCTTCTGTGCATTCAACTAACAGAGTTGAACCTTACTTTTGATTGAGCCTTTCTGAAACACTCTTTCTGTAGAAACTGCAATTGGACATTCTGAGCGCTAAGAGGCCTATATTGGGAAAAATAATATCTTCAAATAAAAACTACACAGAAGCATTGTGTGAAACTTATTTCTGATATGTTCATTAAGCTAACAGAGTTAAACCATACTTTTGATTGCGCAGTTCTGAACACTCTTTCTGTAGAAAATGCAAGTGGACATTCGGAGCGCTAAGAGGGTAATAGTGGAAAAAGGAATATATTCAAATATAAACTACACAGTAGCATTCTGTGAAAATTCTTTCTGTTCTGTGCATTCAACTAACAGAGTTGAACCTTAATTTTCATTGAGCCGTTCTGAAACACACTTTCTGTAGAAACTGCAATTGGACATGCTAAGCGCTAAGAGGCCTACATTGGGAAAAAGAATATCTTCGAATAAAAACTACACAGATGCATTCTGTGAAACTTATTTCTGATCTGTAAATTCAGTTAACAGAGATAAAACATATTTTTGATTGAGCAGTTATGAAACACTCTTTTTGTAGAAAATGGAAGTGGAGATTCGGAGCGCTAAGAGGGTAATAGTGGAAAAAGGAATGTCTTCAAATATAAACTACACAGAATCATTCGGTGAAACTTCTTTCTGATCTGTGCATTCAGCTAACAGAGTTAAACCATACTTTTGATTGAGCAGATCTGAACACTCTTTCTGTAGAAAATGCAACTGGACATTTGGAGCGCTAAGAGCGTAGTGGTGGAAAAAGGAATATATTCAAATATAAACTACACAGAAGCATTCTGTGAAACTTCTTTCTGATCTGAGCATTCAGCTAACAGAGTTAAACCATACTTTGGATTGAGCAGTTTTGAAACACTCTGTCTGTAGAAAATGCAACTGGACATTCGTAGCGCTAAGTGGGTAATAGTGGAAAAAAGAATATGTTCAAATATAAACTACACAAAGCATTGTATGAAACTTCTTTCTGTTCTGTGCATTCAACTAACAGAGTTGAACCTTACTTTTGATTGAGCCGTTCTGAAACACTCTTTCTGTAGAAACTGCAATTGGACATGCTAAGCGCTAAGAGGCCTACATTGGGAAAAAGAATATCTTCGAATAAAAACTACACAGATGCATTCTGTGAAACTTATTTCTGATCTGTAAATTCAGTTAACAGAGATAAAACATATTTTTGATTGAGCAGTTATGAAACACTCTTTCTGTAGAAAATGCAAGTGGAGATTCGGAGCGCTAAGAGGGTAATAGTGGGAAAAGGAATGTCTCCAAATATAAACTACACAGAATCATTCTTTGAAACTTCTTTCTGATCTGTGCATTCAGCTAACAGAGTTAAACCATACTTTTGATTGAGCAGATCTGAACACTCTTTCTGTAGAAAATGCAACTGGACATTTGGAGCGCTAAGAGAGTAGTAGTGGAAAAAGGAATATATTCAAATATAAACTACACAGAAGCATTCTGTGAAACTTCTTTCTGATCTGAGCATTAAGCTAACAGAGTTAAACCATACTTTTGATTGAGCAGTTTTGAAACACTCTGTCTGTAGAAAATGCAACTGGACATTCTAGCGCTAAGTGGGTAATCGTGGAAAAAAGAATATGTTCAAATATAAACTACAAAGAAGCATTGTATGAAACTACTTTCTGTTCTGTGCATT
The DNA here is from genome assembly GCF_028878055.3 of Symphalangus syndactylus. Classification (NCBI taxonomy): domain Eukaryota; kingdom Metazoa; phylum Chordata; class Mammalia; order Primates; family Hylobatidae; genus Symphalangus; species Symphalangus syndactylus. The sequence continues at coordinate 6,697,554 of NC_072426.2, read as the reverse complement.
CAACTAACAGAGTTGAACCTTACTTTTGATTGAGCCGTTCTGAAACACTCTTTCTGTAGAAACTGCAATTGGACCTTCTGAGCGCTAAGAGGCCTATATTGGGAAAAAGAATGTCTACAAATAAAAACTACACAGAAGAATTGTGTGAAACTTCTTTCTGTTCTGTTTGTTCAACTAAAAGAGTTGAACCTTAGTTTTGATTGAGCCGTTCTGAAACACTCTTTCTGTAGAAAATGCAAGTGGAGATTCGGAGCGCTAAGAGGGTAATAGTGGAAAAAGGAATGTCTCCAAATATAAACTACACAGAATCATTCTGTGAAACTTCTTTCTGATCTGTGCATTCAGCTAACAGAGTTAAACCATACTTTTGATTTAGCAGATCTGAACACTCTTTCTGTAGAAAATGCAACTGGACATTTGGAGCGCTAAGAGAGTAGTAGTGGAAAAAGGAATATATTCAAATATAAACTACACAGAAGCATTCTGTGAAACTTCTTTCTGATCTGAGCATTCAGCTAACAGAGCTAAACCATACTTTTGATTGAGCAGTTTTGAAACACTCTGTCTGTAGAAAATGCAACTGGACATTCGTAGCGCTAAGTGGGTAATAGTGGAAAAAAGAATATGTTCAAATATAAACTACACAGACGCATTGTATGAAACTTCTTTCTGTTCTGTGCATTCAACTAACAGAGTTGAACCTTACTTTTGATTGAGCCTTTCTGAAACACTCTTTCTGTAGAAACTGCAATTGGACATTCTGAGCGCTAAGAGGCCTATATTGGGAAAAATAATATCTTCAAATAAAAACTACACAGAAGCATTGTGTGAAACTTATTTCTGATATGTTCATTAAGCTAACAGAGTTAAACCATACTTTTGATTGCGCAGTTCTGAACACTCTTTCTGTAGAAAATGCAAGTGGACATTCGGAGCGCTAAGAGGGTAATAGTGGAAAAAGGAATATATTCAAATATAAACTACACAGTAGCATTCTGTGAAAATTCTTTCTGTTCTGTGCATTCAACTAACAGAGTTGAACCTTACTTTTCATTGAGCCGTTCTGAAACACACTTTCTGTAGAAACTGCAATTGGACATGCTAAGCGCTAAGAGGCCTACATTGGGAAAAAAATATCTTCGAATAAAAACTACACAGATGCATTCTGTGAAACTTATTTCTGATCTGTAAATTCAGTTAACAGAGATAAAACATATTTTTGATTGAGCAGTTATGAAACACTCTTTTTGTAGAAAATGGAAGTGGAGATTCGGAGCGCTAAGAGGGTAATAGTGGAAAAAGGAATGTCTTCAAATATAAACTACACAGAATCATTCGGTGAAACTTCTTTCTGATCTGTGCATTCAGCTAACAGAGTTAAACCATACTTTTGATTGAGCAGATCTGAACACTCTTTCTGTAGAAAATGCAACTGGACATTTGGAGCGCTAAGAGCGTAGTGGTGGAAAAAGGAATATATTCAAATATAAACTACACAGAAGCATTCTGTGAAACTTCTTTCTGATCTGAGCATTCAGCTAACAGAGTTAAACCATACTTTGGATTGAGCAGTTTTGAAACACTCTGTCTGTAGAAAATGCAACTGGACATTCGTAGCGCTAAGTGGGTAATAGTGGAAAAAAGAATATGTTCAAATATAAACTACACAGAAACATTGTATGAAACTTCTTTCTGTGCTGTGCATTCAACTAACAGAGTTGAACCTTACTTTTGATTGAGCCGTTCTGAAACTCTCTTTCTGTAGAAACTGCAATTGGACTTTCTGAGCGCTAAGAGGCCTATATTGGGAAAAAGAATGTCTACAAATAAAAACTACACAGAAGAATTGTGTGAAACTTCTTTCTGTTCTGTTTGTTCAACTAGAAGAGTTGAACCTTAGTTTTGATTGAGCCGTTCTGAAACACTCTTTCTGTAGAAAATGCAAGTGGAGATTCGGAGCGCTTAGAGGGTAATAGTGGAAAAAGGAATGTCTCCAAATATAAACTACACAGAATCATTCTTTGAAACTTCTTTCTGATCTGTGCATTCAGCTAACAGAGTTAAACCATACTTTTGATTGAGCAGATCTGAACACTCTTTCTGTAGAAAATGCAACTGGACATTTGGAGCGCTAAGAGAGTAGTAGTGGAAAAAGGAATATATTCAAATATAAACTACACAGAAGCATTCTGTGAAACTTCTTTCTGATCTGAGCATTAAGCTAACAGAGTTAAACCATACTTTTGTTTGAGCAGTTTTGAAACACTCTGTCTGTAGAAAATGCAACTGGACATTCTAGCGCTAAGTGGGTAATAGTGGAAAAAAGAATATGTTCAAATATAAACTACACAGAAGCATTGTATGAAACTTCTTTCTGTTCTGTGCATTCAACTAACAGAGTTGAACCTTACTTTTGATTGAGCCGTTCTGAAACACTCTTTCTGTAGAAACTGCAATTGGACCTTTTGAGCGCTAAGAGGCCTATATTGGGAAAAAGAATGTCTACAAATAAAAACTACACAGAAGAATTGTGTGAAACTTCTTTCTGTTCTGTTTGTTCAACTAAAAGAGTTGAACCTTAGTTTTGATTGAGCCGTTCTGAAACACTCTTTCTGTAGAAAATGCAAGTGGAGATTCGGAGCGCTAAGAGGGTAATAGTGGAAAAAGGAATGTCTCCAAATATAAACTACACAGAATCATTCTGTGAAACTTCTTTCTGATCTGTGCATTCAGCTAACAGAGTTAAACCATACTTTTGATTGAGCAGATCTGAACACTCTTTCTGTAGAAAATGCAACTGGACATTTGGAGCGCTAAGAGAGTAGTAGTGGAAAAAGGAATATATTCAAATATAAACTACACAGAAGCATTCTGTGAAACTTCTTTCTGATCTGAGCATTCAGCTAACAGAGTTAAACCATACTTTGGATTGAGCAGTTTTGAAACACTCTGTCTGTAGAAAATGCAACTGGACATTCGTAGCGCTAAGTGGGTAATAGTGGAAAAAAAATATGTTCAAATATAAACTACACGGAAGCATTGTATGAAACTTCTTTCTGTTCTGTGCATTCAACTAACAGAGTTCAACCTTACTTTTGATTGAGCCGTTCTGAAACACTCTTTCTGTAGAAACTGCAATTGGACATTCTGAGCGCTAAGAGGCCTATATTGGGAAAAAGAATGTCTACAAATAAAAATTACACAGAAGAATTGTGTGAAACTTCTTTCTGTTCCGTTTGTTCAACTAAAAGAGTTGAACCTTAGTTTTGATTGAGCCGTTCTGAAACACTCTTTCTGTAGAAAATGCAAGTGGAGATTCGGAGCGCTAAGAGGGTAATAGTGGAAAAAGGAATGTCTCCAAATATAAACTACACAGAATCATTCTTTGAAACTTCTTTCTGATCTGTGCATTCAGCTAACAGAGTTAAACCATACTTTTGATTGAGCAGATCTGAACACTCTTTCTGTAGAAAATGCAACTGGACATTTGGAGCGCTAAGAGAGTAGTAGTGGAAAAAGGAATATATTCAAATATAAACTACACAGAAGCATTCTGTGAAACTTCTTTCTGATCTGAGCATTCAGCTAACAGAGTTAAACCATACTTTTGATTGAGCAGTTTTGAAACACTCTGTCTGTAGAAAATGCAACTGGACATTCTAGCGCTAAGTGGGTAATAGTGGAAAAAAGAATATGTTCAAATATAAACTACACAGAAGCATTGTATGAAACTTCTTTCTGTTCTGTGCATTCAACTAACAGAGTTGAACCTTACTTTTGATTGAGCCGTTCTGAAACACTCTTTCTGTAGAAACTGCAATTGGACCTTCTGAGCGCTAAGAGGCCTATATTGGGAAAAAGAATGTCTACAAATAAAAACTACACAGAAGAATTGTGTGAAACTTCTTTCTGTTCTGTTTGTTCAACTAAAAGAGTTGAACCTTAGTTTTGATTGAGCCGTTCTGAAACACTCTTTCTGTAGAAAATGCAAGTGGAGATTCGGAGCGCTAAGAGGGTAATAGTGGAAAAAGGAATGTCTCCAAATATAAACTACACAGAATCATTCTGTGAAACTTCTTTCTGATCTGTGCATTCAGCTAACAGAGTTAAACCATACTTTTGATTGAGCAGATCTGAACACTCTTTCTGTAGAAAATGCAACTGGACATTTGGAGCGCTAAGAGAGTAGTAGTGGAAAAAGGAATATATACAAATATAAACTACACAGAAGCATTCTGTGAAACTTCTTTCTGATCTGAGCATTCAGCTAACAGAGTTAAACCATACTTTTGATTGAGCAGTTTTGAAACACTCTGTCTGTAGAAAATGCAACTAACATTCGTAGCGCTAAGTGGGTAATAGTGGAAAAAAGAATATGTTCAAATATAAACTACACAGAAGCATTGTATGAAACTTCTTTCTGTTCTGTGCATTCAACTAACAGAGTTGAACCTTACATTTGATTGAGCCTTTCTGAAACACTCTTTCTGTAGAAACTGCAATTGGACATTCTGAGCGCTAAGAGGCCTATATTGGGAAAAATAATATCTTCAAATAAAAACTACACAGAAGCATTGTGTGAAACTTATTTCTGATATGTTCATTAAGCTAACAGAGTTAAACCATACTTTTGATTGCGCAGTTCTGAACACTCTTTCTGTAGAAAATGCAAGTGGACTTTCGGAGCGCTAAGAGGGTAATAGTAGAAAAAGGAATATATTCAAATATAAACTACACAGTAGCATTCTGTGAAAATTCTTTCTGTTCTGTGCATTCAACTAACAGAGTTGAACCTTACTTTTGATTGAGCCGTTCTGAAACACACTTTCTGTAGAAACTGCAATTGGACATGCTAAGCGCTAAGAGGCCTACATTGGGAAAAAGAATATCTTCGAATAAAAACTACACAGATGCATTCTGTGAAACTTATTTCTGATCTGTAAATTCAGTTAACAGAGATAAAACATATTTTTGATTGAGCAGTTATGAAACACTCTTTTTGTAGAAAATGGAAGTGGAGATTCGGAGCGCTAAGAGGGTAATAGTGGAAAAAGGAATGTCTTCAAATATAAACTACACAGAATCATTCGGTGAAACTTCTTTCTGATCTGTGCATTCAGCTAACAGAGTTAAACCATACTTTTGATTGAGCAGATCTGAACACTCTTTCTGTAGAAAATGCAACAGGACATTTGGAGCGCTAAGAGCGTAGTGGTGGAAAAAGGTATATATTCAAATATAAACTACACAGAAGCATTCTGTGAAACTTCTTTCTGATCTGAGCATTCAGCTAACAGAGTTAAACCATACTTTGGATTCAGCAGTTTTGAAACACTCTGTCTGTAGAAAATGCAACTGGACATTCGTAGCGCTAAGTGGGTAATAGTGGAAAAAAGAATATGTTCAAATATAAACTACACAGAAGCATTGTATGAAACATCTTTCTGTTCTGTGCATTCAACTAACAGAGTTGAACCTTACTTTTGATTGAGCCGTTCTGAAACACTCTTTCTGTAGAAACTGCAATTGGACTTTCTGAGCGCTAAGAGGCCTATATTGGGAAAAAGAATGTCTACAAATAAAAACTACACAGAAGAATTGTGTGAAACTTCTTTCTGTTCTGTTTGTTCAACTAAAAGAGTTGAACATTAGTTTTGATTGAGCCGTTCTGAAACACTCTTTCTGTAGAAAATGCAAGTGGAGATTCGGAGCGCTAAGAGGGTAATAGTGGAAAAAGGAATGTCACCAAATATAAACTACACAGAATCATTCTTTGAAACTTCTTTCTGATCTGTGCATTCAGCTAACAGAATTAAACCATACTTTTGATTGAGCAGATCTGAACACTCTTTCTGTAGAAAATGCAACTGGACATTTGGAGCGCTAAGAGAGTAGTAGTGGAAAAAGGAATATATTCAAATATAAACTACACAGAAGCATTCTGTGAAACTTCTTTCTGATCTGAGCATTAAGCTAACAGATTTAAACCATACTTTTGATTGAGCAGTTTTGAAACACTCTGTCTGTAGAAAATGCAACTGGACATTCTAGCGCTAAGTGGGTAATAGTGGAAAAAAGAATATGTTCAAATATAAACTACACAGAAGCATTGTATGAAACTTCTTTCTGTTCTGTGCATTCAACTAACAGAGTTGAACCTTACTTTTGATTGAGCCGTTCTGAAACACTCTTTCTGTAGAAACTGCAATTGGACTTTCTGAGCGCTAAGAGGCCTATATTGGGAAAAAGTATGTCTACAAATAAAAACTACACAGAAGAATTGTGTGAAACTTCTTTCTCTTCTGTTTGTTCAACTAAAAGAGTTGAACCTTAGTTTTGATTGAGCTGTTCTGAAACACTCTTTCTGTAGAAAATGCAAGTGGAGATTCGGAGCGCTAAGAGGGTAATAGTGGAAAAAGGAATGTCTCCAAATATAAACTACACAGAATCATTCTGTGAAACTTCTTTCTGATCTGTGCATTCAGCTAACAGAGTTAAACCATACTTTTGATTGAGCAGATCTGAACACTCTTTCTGTAGAAAATGCAACTGGACATTTGGAGCGCTAAGAGAGTAGTAGTGGAAAAGGGAATATATTCAAATATAAACTACAAAGAAGCATTCTGTGAAACTTCTTTCTGATCTGAGCATTCAGCTAACAGAGTTAAACCATACTTTTGATTGAGCAGTTTTGAAACACTCTGTCTGTAGAAAATGCAACTGGACATTCGTAGCGCTACGTGGATAATAGTGGAAAAAAGAATATCTTCAAATATAAACTACACAGAAGCATTGTATGAAACTTCTTTCTGTTCTGTGCATTCAACTAACAGAGTTGAACCTTACTTTTGATTGAGCCTTTCTGAAACACTCTTTCTGTAGAAACTGCAATTGGACATTCTGAGCGCTAAGAGGCCTCTATTGGGAAAAATAATATCTTCAAATAAAAACTACACACAAGCATTGTGTGAAACTTATTTCTGATATGTTCATTAAGCTAACAGAGTTAAACCATACTTTTGATTGCGCAGTTCTTAACACTCTTTCTGTAGAAAATGCAAGTGGACATTCGGAGCGCTAAGAGGGTAATAGTGGAAAAAGGAATATATTCAAATATAAACTACACAGTAGCATTCTGTGAAAATTCTTTCTGTTCTGTGCATTCAACTAACAGAGTTGAACCTTACTTTTGATTGAGCCGTTCTGAAACACTCTTTCTGTACAAACTGCAATTGGGCATGCTAAGCGCTAAGAGGCCTACATTGGGAAAAAGAATATCTTCAAATAAAAACTACACAGATGCATTCTGTGAAACTTATTTCTGATCTGTAAATTCAGTTAACAGAGATAAAACATATTTTTGATTGAGCAGTTATGAAAAACTCTTTTTGTAGAAAATGCAAGTGGAGATTCAGAGCGCTAAGAGGGTAATAGTGGAAAAAGGAATGTCTTCAAATATAAACTACACAGAATCATTCGGTGAAATTCTTTCTGATCTGTGCATTCAGCTAACAGAGTTAAACCATACTTTTGATTGAGCAGATCTGAACACTCTTTCTGTAGAAAATGCAACTGGACATTTGGAGCGCTAAGAGCGTAGTAGTGGAAAAAGGAATATATTCAAATATAAACTACACAGAAGCATTCTGTGAAACTTCTTTCTGATCTGAGCATTCAGCTAACAGAGTTAAACCATACTTTGGATTCAGCAGTTTTGAAACTCTCTGTCTGTAGAAAATGCAACTGGACATTCGTAGCGCTAAGTGGGTAATAGTGGAAAAAGAATATGTTCAAATATAAACTACACAGAAGCATTGTATGAAACTTCTTTCTGTTCTGTGCATTCAACTAACAGAGTTCAACCTTACTTTTGATTGAGCCGTTCTGAAACACTCTTTCTGTAGAAACTGCAATTGGACTTTCTGAGCGCTAAGAGGCCTATATTGGGAAAAAGAATGTCTACAAATAAAAACTACACAGAAGAATTTTGTGAAACTTCTTTCTGTTCTGTTTGTTCAACTAAAAGAGTTGAACCTTAGTTTTGATTGAGCCGTTCTGAAACACTCTTTCTGTAGAAAATGCAAGTGGAGATTCGGAGCGCTAAGCGGGTAATAGTGGAAAAAGGAATGTCTCCAAATATAAACTACACAGAATCATTCTTTGAAACTTCTTTCTGATCTGTGCATTCAGCTAACAGAGTTAAACCATACTTTTGATTGAGCAGATCTGAACACTCTTTCTGTAGAAAATGCAACTGGACATTTGGAGCGCTAAGAGAGTAGTAGTGGAAAAAGGAATATATTCAAATATAAACTACAAAGAAGCATTCTGTGAAACTTCTTTCTGATCTGAGCATTCAGCTAACAGAGTTAAACCATACTTTTGATTGAGCAGTTTTGAAACACTCTGTCTGTAGAAAATGCAACTGGTCATTCGTAGCGCTAAGTGGATAATAGTGGAAAAAAGAATATCTTCAAATATAAACTACACAGAAGCATTGTATGAAACTTCTTTCTGTTCTGTGCATTCAACTAACAGAGTTGAACCTGACTTTTGATTGAGCCTTTCTGAAACACTCTTTCTGTAGAAACTGCAATTGGACATTCTGAGCGCTAAGAGGCCTATATTGGGAAAAATAATATCTTCAAATAAAAACTACACACAAGCATTGTGTGAAACTTATTTCTGATATGTTCATTAAGCTAACAGAGTTAAACCATACTTTTGATTGCGCAGTTCTTAACACTCTTTCTGTAGAAAATGCAAGTGGACATTCGGAGCGCTAAGAGGGTAATAGTGGAAAAAGGAATATATTCAAATATAAACTACACAGTAGCATTCTGTGAAAATTCTTTCTGTTCTGTGCATTCAACTAACAGAGTTGAACCTTACTTTTGATTGAGCCGTTCTGAAACACTCTTTCTGTACAAACTGCAATTGGGCATGCTAAGCGCTAAGAGGCCTACATTGGGAAAAAGAATATCTTCAAATAAAAACTACACAGATGCATTCTGTGAAACTTATTTCTGATCTGTAAATTCAGTTAACAGAGATAAAACATATTTTTGATTGAGCAGTTATGAAACACTCTTTTTGTAGAAAATGCAAGTGGAGATTCGGAGCGCTAAGAGGGTAATAGTGGAAAAAGGAATGTCTTCAAATATAAACTACACAGAATCATTCGGTGAAACTTCTTTCTGATCTGTGCATTCAGCTAACGGAGTTAAACCATACTTTTGATTGAGCAGATCTGAACACTCTTTCTGTAGAAAATGCAACTGGACATTTGGAGCGCTAAGAGCGTAGTAGTGGAAAAAGGAATATATTCAAATATAAACTACACAGAAGCATTCTGTGAAACTTCTTTCTGATCTGAGCATTCAGCTAACAGAGTTAAACCATACTTTTGATTGAGCAGTTTTGAAACACTCTGTCTGTAGAAAATGCAACTGGACATTCGTAGCGCTAAGTGGGTAATAGTGGAAAAAAGAATATGTTCAAATATAAACTACACGGAAGCATTGTATGAAACTTCTTTCTGTTCTGTGCATTCAACTAACAGAGTTGAACCTTACTTTTGATTGAGCCGTTCTGAAACACTCTTTCTGTAGAAACTTCAATTGGACATTCTGAGCGCTAAGAGGCCTATATTGGGAAAAAGAATGTCTACAAATAAAAACTACACAGAAGAATTGTGTGAAAGTTCTTTCTGTTCTGTTTGTTCAACTAAAAGAGTTGAACCTTAGTTTTGATTGAGCCGTTCTGAAACACTCTTTCTGTAGAAAATGCAAGTGGAGATTCGGAGCGCTAAGAGGGTAATAGTGGAAATAGGAATGTCTCCAAATATAAACTACACAGAATCATTCTGTGAAACTTCTTTCTGATCTGTGCATTCGGCTAACAGAGTTAAACCATACTTTTGATTGAGCAGATCTGAACACTCTTTCTGTAGAAAATGCAACTGGACATTTGGAACGCTAAGAGCGTAGTAGTGGAAAAGGGAATATATTCAAATATAAACTACACAGAAGCATTCTGTGAAACTTCTTTCTGATCTGAGCATTCAGCTAAGAGAGTTAAACCATACTTTTGATTGAGCAGTTTTGAAACACTCTGTCTGTAGAAAATGCAACTGGACATTCGTAGCGCTAAGTGGATAATAGTGGAAAAAAGATTATGTTCAAATATAAACTACACAGAAGCATTGTATGAAACTTCTTTCTGTTCTGTGCTTTCAACTAACAGAGTTGAACCTTACTTTTGATTGAGCCGTTCTGAAACACTCTTTCTGTAGAAACTGCAATTGGACATGCTAAGCGCTAAGAGGCCTACATTGGGAAAAAGAATATCTTCGAATAAAAACTACACAGATGCATTCTGTGAAACTTATTTCTGATCTGTAAATTCAGTTAACAGAGATAAAACATATTTTTGATTGAGCAGTTATGAAACACTCTTTTTGTAGAAAATGGAAGTGGAGATTCGGAGCGCTAAGAGGGTAATAGTGGAAAAAGGAATGTCTTCAAATATAAACTACACAGAATCATTCGGTGAAATTTCTTTCTAATCTGTGCATTCAGCTAACAGAGTTAAACCATACTTTTGATTGAGCAGATCTGAACACTCTTTCTGAAGAAAATGCAACTGGACATTTGGAGCGCTATGAGCGTAGTGGTGGAAAAAGGAATATATTCAAATATAAACTACACAGAAGCATTCTGTGAAACTTCTTTCTGATCTGAGCATTCAGCTAACAGAGTTAAACCATACTTTGGATTGAGCAGTTTTGAAACACTCTGTCTGTAGAAAATGCAACTGGACATTCGTAGCGCTAAGTGGGTAATAGTGGAAAAAAGAATATGTTCAAATATAAACTACACAGAAGCATTGTATGAAACTTCTTTCTGTTCTGTGCATTCAACTAACAGAGTTGAACCTTACTTTTGATTGAGCCGTTCTGAAACACTCTTTCTGTAGAAACTGCAATTGGACTTTCTGAGCGCTAAGAGGCCTATATTGGGAAAAAGAATGTCTACAAATAAAAACTACACAGAAGAATTGTGTGAAACTTCTTTCTGTTCTGTTTGTTCAACTAAAAGAGTTGAACCTTAGTTTTGATTGAGCCGTTCTGAAACACTCTTTCTGTAGAAAATGCAAGTGGAGATTCGGAGCGCTAAGAGGGTAATAGTGGGAAAAGGAATGTCTCCAAATATAAACTACACAGAATCATTCTTTGAAACTTCTTTCTGATCTGTGCATTCAGCTAACAGAGTTAAACCATACTTTTGATTGAGCAGATCTGAACACTCTTTCTGTAGAAAATGCAACTGGACATTTGGAGCGCTAAGAGTGTAGTAGTGGAAAAAGGAATATATTCAAATATAAACTACACAGAAGCATTCTGTGAAACTTCTTTCTGATCTGAGCATTAAGCTAACAGAGTTAAACCATACTTTTGATTGAGCAGTTTTGAAACACTCTGTCTGTAGAAAATGCAACTGGACATTCTAGCGCTAAGTGGGTAATCGTGGAAAAAAGAATATGTTCAAATATAAACTACACAGAAGCATTGTATGAAACTACTTTCTGTTCTGTGCATTCAACTAACAGAGTTGAACCTTACTTTTGATTGAGCCGTTCTGAAACACTCTTTCTGTAGAAACTGCAATTGGACCTTCTGAGCGCTAAGAGGCCTATATTGGGAAAAAGAATGTCTACAAATAAAAACTACACAGAAGAATTGTGTGAAACTTCTTTCTGTTCTGTTTGTTCAACTAAAAGAGTTGAACCTTAGTTTTGATTGAGCCGTTCTGAAACACTCTTTCTGTAGAAAATGCAAGTGGAGATTCGGAGCGCTAAGAGGGTAATAGTGGAAAAAGGAATGTCTCCAAATATAAACTACACAGAATCATTCTGTGAAACTTCTTTCTGATCTGTGCATTCAGCTAACAGAGTTAAACCATACTTTTGATTGAGCAGATCTGAACACTCTTTCTGTAGAAAATGCAACTGGACATTTGGAGCGCTAAGAGAGTAGTAGTGGAAAAAGGAATATATTCAAATATAAACTACACAGAAGCATTCTGTGAAACTTCTTTCTGATCTGAGCATTCAGCTAACAGAGTTAAACCATACTTTTGATTGAGCAGTTTTGAAACACTCTGTCTGTAGAAAATGCAACTGGACATTCGTAGCGCTAAGTGGGTAATAGTGGAAAAAAGAATATGTTCATATATAAACTACACAGAAGCATTGTATGAAACTTCTTTCTGTTCTGTGCATTCAACTAACAGAGTTGAACCTTACTTTTGATTGAGCCTTTCTGAAACACTCTTTCTGTAGAAACTGCAATTGGACATTCTGAGCGCTAAGAGGCCTATATTGGGAAAAATAATATCTTCAAATAAAAACTACACAGAAGCATTGTGTGAAACTTATTTCTCATATGTTCATTAAGCTAACAGAGTTAAACCATACTTTTGATTGCGCAGTTCTGAACACTCTTTCTGTAGAAAATGCAAGTGGACATTCGGAGCGCTAAGAGGGTAATAGTGGAAAAAGGAATATATTCAAATATAAACTACACAGTAGCATTCTGTGAAAATTCTTTCTGTTCTGTGCATTCAACTAACAGAGTTGAACCTTACTTTTGATTGAGCCGTTCTGAAACACACTTTCTGTAGAAACTGCAATTGGACATGCTAAGCGCTAAGAGGCCTACATTGGGAAAAAGAATATCTTCGAATAAAAACTACACAGATGCATTCTGTGAAACTTATTTCTGATCTGTAAATTCAGTTAACAGAGATAAAACATATTTTTGATTGAGCAGTTATGAAACACTCTTTTTGTAGAAAGTGGAAGTGGAGATTCGGAGCGCTAAGAGGGTAATAGTGGAAAAAGAAATGTCTTCAAATATAAACTACACAGAATCATTCGGTGAAACTTCTTTCTGATCTGTGCATTCAGCTAACAGAGTTAAACCATACTTTTGATTGAGCAGATCTGAACACTCTTTCTGTAGAAAATGCAACTGGACATTTGGAGCGCTAAGAGCGTAGTGGTGGAAAAAGGAATATATTCAAATATAAACTACACAGAAGCATTCTGTGAAACTTCTTTCTGATCTGAGCATTCAGCTAACAGAGTTAAACCATACTTTGGATTGAGCAGTTTTGAAACACTCTGTCTGTAGAAAATGCAATTGGACATTCGTAGCGCTAAGTGGGTAATAGTGGAAAAAAGAATATGTTCAAATATAAACTACACAGAAGCATTGTATGAAACTTCTTTCTGTTCTGTGCATTCAACTAACAGAGTTGAACCTTACTTTTGATTGAGCCGTTCTGAAACACTCTTTCTGTAGAAACTGCAATTGGACATTCTGAGCGCTAAGAGGCCTATATTGGGAAAAAGAATGTCTACAAATAAAAACTACACAGAAGAATTGTGTGAAACTTCTTTCTGTTCTGTTTGTTCAACTAAAAGAGTTGAACCTTAGTTTTGATTGAGCCGTTCTGAAACACTCTTTCTGTAGAAAATGCAAGTGGAGATTCGGAGCGCTAAGAGGGTAATAGTGGAAAAAGGAATGTCTCCAAATATAAACTACACAGAATCATTCTGTGAAACTTCTTTCTGATCTGTGCATTCAGCTAACAGAGTTAAACCATACTTTTGATTGAGCAGATCTGAACACTCTTTCTGTAGAAAATGCAACTGGACATTTGGAGCGCTAAGAGCGTAGTAGTGTAAAAAGGAATATATTCAAATATAAACTACACAGAAGCATTCTGTGAAACTTCTTTCTGATCTGAGCATTCAGCTAACAGAGTTAAACCATACTTTTGATTGAGCAGTTTTGAAACACTCTGTCTGTAGAAAATGCAACTGGACATTCGTAACGCTAAGTGGGTAATAGTGGAAAAAAGAATATGTTCAAATATAAACTACACAGAAGCATTGTATGAAACTACTTTCTGTTCTGTGCATTCAACTAACAGAGTTCAACCTTACTTTTGATTGAGCCGTTCTGAAACACTCTTTCTGTAGAAACTGCAATTGGACATTCTGAGCGCTAAGAGGCCTATATTGGGAAAAAGAATGTCTACAAATAAAAACTACACAGAAGAATTGTGTGAAACTTCTTTCTATTCTGTTTGTTCAACTAAAAGAGTTGAACCTTAGTTTTGATTGAGCCGTTCTGAAACACTCTTTCTGTAGAAAATGCAAGTGGAGATTCGGAGCGCTAAGAGGGTAATAGTGGAAAAAGGAATGTCTCCAAATATAAACTACACAGAATCATTCTGTGAAACTTCTTTCTGATCTGTGCATTCAGCTAACAGAGTTAAAACATACTTTTGATTTAGCAGATCTGAACACTCTTTCTGTAGAAAATGCAACTGGACATTTGGAGCGCTAAGAGCGTAGTAGTGGAAAAAGGAATATATTCAAATATAAACTACACAGAAGCATTCTGTGAAACTTCTTTCTGATCTGAGCATTCAGCTAACAGAGCTAAACCATACTTTTGATTGAGCAGTTTTGAAACACTCTGTCTGTAGAAAATGCAACTGGACATTCGTAGCGCTAAGTGGGTAATAGTGGAAAAAAGAATATGTTCAAATATAAACTACACAGACGCCTTGTATGAAACTTCTTTCTGTTCTGTGCATTCAACTAACAGAGTTGAACCTTACTTTTGATTGAGCCTTTCTGAAACACTCTTTCTGTAGAAACTGCAATTGGACATTCTGAGCGCTAAGAGGCCTATATTGGGAAAAATAATATCTTCAAATAAAAACTACACACAAGCATTGTGTGAAACTTATTTCTGATATGTTCATTAAGCTAACAGAGTTAAACCATACTTTTGATTGCGCAGTTCTTAACACTCTTTCTGTAGAAAATGCAAGTGGACATTCGGAGCGCTAAGAGGGTAATAGTGGAAAAAGGAATATATTCAAATATAAACTACACAGTAGCATTCTGTGAAAATTCTTTCTGTTCTGTGCATTCAACTAACAGAGTTGAACCTTACTTTTGATTGAGCCGTTCTGAAACACTCTTTCTGTACAAACTGCAATTGGGCATGCTAAGCGCTAAGAGGCCTACATTGGGAAAAAGAATATCTTCAAATAAAAACTACACAGATGCATTCTGTGAAACTTATTTCTGATCTGTAAATTCAGTTAACAGAGATAAAACATATTTTTGATTGAGCAGTTATGAAACACTCTTTTTGTAGAAAATGCAAGTGGAGATTCGGAGCGCTAAGAGGGTAATAGTGGAAAAAGGAATGTCTTCAAATATAAACTACACAGAATCATTCGGTGAAACTTCTTTCTGATCTGTGCATTCAGCTAACGGAGTTAAACCATACTTTTGATTGAGCAGATCTGAACACTCTTTCTGTAGAAAATGCAACTGGACATTTGGAGCGCTAAGAGCGTAGTAGTGGAAAAAGGAATATATTCAAATATAAACTACACAGAAGCATTCTGTGAAACTTCTTTCTGATCTGAGCATTCAGCTAACAGAGTTAAACCATACTTTTGATTGAGCAGTTTTGAAACACTCTGTCTGTAGAAAATGCAACTGGACATTCGTAGCGCTAAGTGGGTAATAGTGGAAAAAAGAATATGTTCAAATATAAACTACACGGAAGCATTGTATGAAACTTCTTTCTGTTCTGTGCATTCAACTAACAGAGTTGAACCTTACTTTTGATTGAGCCGTTCTGAAACACTCTTTCTGTAGAAACTTCAATTGGACATTCTGAGCGCTAAGAGGCCTATATTGGGAAAAAGAATGTCTACAAATAAAAACTACACAGAAGAATTGTGTGAAAGTTCTTTCTGTTCTGTTTGTTCAACTAAAAGAGTTGAACCTTAGTTTTGATTGAGCCGTTCTGAAACACTCTTTCTGTAGAAAATGCAAGGGGAGATTCGGAGCGCTAAGAGGGTAATAGTGGAAATAGGAATGTCTCCAAATATAAACTACACAGAATCATTCTGTGAAACTTCTTTCTGATCTGTGCATTCGGCTAACAGAGTTAAACCATACTTTTGATTGAGCAGATCTGAACACTCTTTCTGTAGAAAATGCAACTGGACATTTGGAACGCTAAGAGCGTAGTAGTGGAAAAAGGAATATATTCAAATATAAACTACACAGAAGCATTCTGTGAAACTTCTTTCTGATCTGAGCATTCAGCTAAGAGAGTTAAACCATACTTTTGATTGAGCAGTTTTGAAACACTCTGTCTGTAGAAAATGCAACTGGACATTCGTAGCGCTAAGTGGATAATAGTGGAAAAAAGATTATGTTCAAATATAAACTACACAGAAGCATTGTATGAAACTTCTTTCTGTTCTGTGCTTTCAACTAACAGAGTTGAACCTTACTTTTGATTGAGCCGTTCTGAAACACTCTTTCTGTAGAAACTGCAATTGGACATGCTAAGCGCTAAGAGGCCTACATTGGGAAAAAGAATATCTTCGAATAAAAACTACACAGATGCATTCTGTGAAACTTATTTCTGATCTGTAAATTCAGTTAACAGAGATAAAACATATTTTTGATTGAGCAGTTATGAAACACTCTTTTTGTAGAAAATGGAAGTGGAGATTCGGAGCGCTAAGAGGGTAATAGTGGAAAAAGGAATGTCTTCAAATATAAACTACACAGAATCATTCGGTGAAATTTCTTTCTGATCTGTGCATTCAGCTAACAGAGTTAAACCATACTTTTGATTGAGCAGATCTGAACACTCTTTCTGTAGAAAATGCAACTGGACATTTGGAGCGCTATGAGCGTAGTGGTGGAAAAAGGAATATATTCAAATATAAACTACACAGAAGCATTCTGTGAAACTTCTTTCTGATCTGAGCATTCAGCTAACAGAGTTAAACCATACTTTGGATTGAGCAGTTTTGAAACACTCTGTCTGTAGAAAATGCAACTGGACATTCGTAGCGCTAAGTGGGTAATAGTGGAAAAAAGAATATGTTCAAATATAAACTACACAGAAGCATTGTATGAAACTTCTTTCTGTTCTGTGCATTCAACTAACAGAGTTGAACCTTACTTTTGATTGAGCCGTTCTGAAACACTCTTTCTGTAGAAACTGCAATTGGACTTTCTGAGCGCTAAGAGGCCTATATTGGGAAAAAGAATGTCTACAAATAAAAACTACACAGAAGAATTGTGTGAAACTTCTTTCTGTTCTGTTTGTTCAACTAAAAGAGTTGAACCTTAGTTTTGATTGAGCCGTTCTGAAACACTCTTTCTGTAGAAAATGCAAGTGGAGATTCGGAGCGCTAAGAGGGTAATAGTGGGAAAAGGAATGTCTCCAAATATAAACTACACAGAATCATTCTTTGAAACTTCTTTCTGATCTGTGCATTCAGCTAACAGAGTTAAACCATACTTTTGATTGAGCAGATCTGAACACTCTTTCTGTAGAAAATGCAACTGGACATTTGGAGCGCTAAGAGTGTAGTAGTGGAAAAAGGAATATATTCAAATATAAACTACACAGAAGCATTCTGTGAAACTTCTTTCTGATCTGAGCATTAAGCTAACAGAGTTAAACCATACTTTTGATTGAGCAGTTTTGAAACACTCTGTCTGTAGAAAATGCAACTGGACATTCTAGCGCTAAGTGGGTAATCGTGGAAAAAAGAATATGTTCAAATATAAACTACACAGAAGCATTGTATGAAACTACTTTCTGTTCTGTGCATTCAACTAACAGAGTTGAACCTTACTTTTGATTGAGCCGTTCTGAAACACTCTTTCTGTAGAAACTGCAATTGGACCTTCTGAGCGCTAAGAGGCCTATATTGGGAAAAAGAATGTCTACAAATAAAAACTACACAGAAGAATTGTGTGAAACTTCTTTCTGTTCTGTTTGTTCAACTAAAAGAGTTGAACCTTAGTTTTGATTGAGCCGTTCTGAAACACTCTTTCTGTAGAAAATGCAAGTGGAGATTCGGAGCGCTAAGAGGGTAATAGTGGAAAAAGGAATGTCTCCAAATATAAACTACACAGAATCATTCTGTGAAACTTCTTTCTGATCTGTGCATTCAGCTAACAGAGTTAAACCATACTTTTGATTGAGCAGATCTGAACACTCTTTCTGTAGAAAATGCAACTGGACATTTGGAGCGCTAAGAGAGTAGTAGTGGAAAAAGGAATATATTCAAATATAAACTACACAGAAGCATTCTGTGAAACTTCTTTCTGATCTGAGCATTCAGCTAACAGAGTTAAAACATACTTTTGATTGAGCAGTTTTGAAACACTCTGTCTGTAGAAAATGCAACTGGACATTCGTAGCGCTAAGTGGGTAATAGTGGAAAAAAGAATATGTTCATATATAAACTACACAGAAGCATTGTATGAAACTTCTTTCTGTTCTGTGCATTCAACTAACAGAGTTGAACCTTACTTTTGATTGAGCCTTTCTGAAACACTCTTTCTGTAGAAACTGCAATTGGACATTCTGAGCGCTAAGAGGCCTATATTGGGAAAAATAATATCTTCAAATAAAAACTACACAGAAGCATTGTGTGAAACTTATTTCTCATATGTTCATTAAGCTAACAGAGTTAAACCATACTTTTGATTGCGCAGTTCTGAACACTCTTTCTGTAGAAAATGCAAGTGGACATTCGGAGCGCTAAGAGGGTAATAGTGGAAAAAGGAATATATTCAAATATAAACTACACAGTAGCATTCTGTGAAAATTCTTTCTGTTCTGTGCATTCAACTAACAGTGTTGAACCTTACTTTTGATTGAGCCGTTCTGAAACACACTTTCTGTAGAAACTGCAATTGGACATGCTAAGCGCTAAGAGGCCTACATTGGGAAAAAGAATATCTTCGAATAAAAACTACACAGATGCATTCTGTGAAACATATTTCTGATCTGTAAATTCAGTTAACAGAGATAAAACATATTTTTGATTGAGCAGTTATGAAACACTCTTTTTGTAGAAAGTGGAAGTGGAGATTCGGAGCGCTAAGAGGGTAATAGTGGAAAAAGAAATGTCTTCAAATATAAACTACACAGAATCATTCGGTGAAACTTCTTTCTGATCTGTGCATTCAGCTAACAGAGTTAAACCATACTTTTGATTGAGCAGATCTGAACACTCTTTCTGTAGAAAATGCAACTGGACATTTGGAGCGCTAAGAGCGTAGTGGTGGAAAAAGGAATATATTCAAATATAAACTACACAGAAGCATTCTGTGAAACTTCTTTCTGATCTGAGCATTCAGCTAACACAGTTAAACCATACTTTGGATTGAGCAGTTTTGAAACACTCTGTCTGTAGAAAATGCAATTGGACATTCGTAGCGCTAAGTGGGTAATAGTGGAAAAAAGAATATGTTCAAATATAAACTACACAGAAGCATTGTATGAAACTTCTTTCTGTTCTGTGCATTCAACTAACAGAGTTGAACCTTACTTTTGATTGAGCCGTTCTGAAACACTCTTTCTGTAGAAACTGCAATTGGACATTCTGAGCGCTAAGAGGCCTATATTGGGAAAAAGAATGTCTACAAATAAAAACTACACAGAAGAATTGTGTGAAACTTCTTTCTGTTCTGTTTGTTCAACTAAAAGAGTTGAACCTTAGTTTTGATTGAGCCGTTCTGAAACACTCTTTCTGTAGAAAATGCAAGTGGAGATTCGGAGCGCTAAGAGGGTAATAGTGGAAAAAGGAATGTCTCCAAATATAAACTACACAGAATCATTCTGTGAAACTTCTTTCTGATCTGTGCATTCAGCTAACAGAGTTAAACCATACTTTTGATTGAGCAGATCTGAACACTCTTTCTGTAGAAAATGCAACTGGACATTTGGAGCGCTAAGAGCGTAGTAGTGGAAAAAGGAATATATTCAAATATAAACTACACAGAAGCATTCTGTGAAACTTCTTTCTGATCTGAGCATTCAGCTAACAGAGTTAAACCATACTTTTGATTGAGCAGTTTTGAAACACTCTGTCTGTAGAAAATGCAACTGGACATTCGTAACGCTAAGTGGGTAATAGTGGAAAAAAGAATATGTTCAAATATAAACTACACAGAAGCATTGTATGAAACTACTTTCTGTTCTGTGCATTCAACTAACAGAGTTCAACCTTACTTTTGATTGAGCCGTTCTGAAACACTCTTTCTGTAGAAACTGCAATTGGACATTCTGAGCGCTAAGAGGCCTATATTGGGAAAAAGAATGTCTACAAATAAAAACTACACAGAAGAATTGTGTGAAACTTCTTTCTGTTCTGTTTGTTCAACTAAAAGAGTTGAACCTTAGTTTTGATTGAGCCGTTCTGAAACACTCTTTCTGTAGAAAATGCAAGTGGAGATTCGGAGCGCTAAGAGGGTAATAGTGGAAAAAGGAATGTCTCCAAATATAAACTACACAGAATCATTCTGTGAAACTTCTTTCTGATCTGTGCATTCAGCTAACAGAGTTAAACCATACTTTTGATTTAGCAGATCTGAACACTCTTTCTGTAGAAAATGCAACTGGACATTTGGAGCGCTAAGA
Source organism: Symphalangus syndactylus (assembly GCF_028878055.3). Lineage (NCBI taxonomy): Eukaryota > Metazoa > Chordata > Mammalia > Primates > Hylobatidae > Symphalangus > Symphalangus syndactylus. The sequence continues at coordinate 6,676,988 of NC_072426.2, read as the reverse complement.
GCGTAGTAGTGGAAAAAGGAATATATTCAAATATAAACTACACAGAAGCATTCTGTGAAACTTCTTTCGGATCTGAGCATTCAGCTAACAGAGCTAAACCATACTTTTGATTGAGCAGTTTTGAAACACTCTGTCTGTAGAAAATGCAACTGGACATTCGTAGCGCTAAGTGGGTAATAGTGGAAAAAAGAATATGTTCAAATATAAACTACACAGACGCCTTGTATGAAACTTCTTTCTGTTCTGTGCATTCAACTAACAGAGTTGAACCTTACTTTTGATTGAGCCTTTCTGAAACACTCTTTCTGTAGAAACTGCAATTGGACATTCTGAGCGCTAAGAGGCCTATATTGGGAAAAATAATATCTTCAAATAAAAACTACACAGAAGCATTGTGTGAAACTTATTTCTGATATGTTCATTAAGCTAACAGAGTTAAACCATACTTTTGATTGCGCAGTTCTGAACACTCTTTCTGTAGAAAATGCAAGTGGACATTCGGAGCGCTAAGAGGGTAATAGTGGAAAAAGGAATATATTCAAATATAAACTACACAGTAGCATTCTGTGAAAATTCTTTCTGTTCTGTGCATTCAACTAACAGAGTTGAACCTTAATTTTCATTGAGCCGTTCTGAAACACACTTTCTGTAGAAACTGCAATTGGACATGCTAAGCGCTAAGAGGCCTACATTGGGAAAAAGAATATCTTCGAATAAAAACTACACAGATGCATTCTGTGAAACTTATTTCTGATCTGTAAATTCAGTTAACAGAGATAAAACATATTTTTGATTGAGCAGTTATGAAACACTCTTTTTGTAGAAAATGGAAGTGGAGATTCGGAGCGCTAAGAGGGTAATAGTGGAAAAAGGAATGTCTTCAAATATAAACTACACAGAATCATTCGGTGAAACTTCTTTCTGATCTGTGCATTCAGCTAACAGAGTTAAACCATACTTTTGATTGAGCAGATCTGAACACTCTTTCTGTAGAAAATGCAACTGGACATTTGGAGCGCTAAGAGCGTAGTGGTGGAAAAAGGAATATATTCAAATATAAACTACACAGAAGCATTCTGTGAAACTTCTTTCTGATCTGAACATTCAGCTAACAGAGTTAAACCATACTTTGGATTGAGCAGTTTTGAAACACTCTGTCTGTAGAAAATGCAACTGGACATTCGTAGCGCTAAGTGGGTAATAGTGGAAAAAAGAATATGTTCAAATATAAACTACACAGAAACATTGTATGAAACTTCTTTCTGTTCTGTGCATTCAACTAACAGAGTTGAACCTTACTTTTGATTGAGCCGTTCTGAAACTCTCTTTCTGTAGAAACTGCAATTGGACTTTCTGAGCGCTAAGAGGCCTATATTGGGAAAAAGAATGTCTACAAATAAAAACTACACAGAAGAATTGTGTGAAACTTCTTTCTGTTCTGTTTGTTCAACTAAAAGAGTTGAACCTTAGTTTTGATTGAGCCGTTCTGAAACACTCTTTCTGTAGAAAATGCAAGTGGAGATTCAGAGCGCTAAGAGGGTAATAGTGGGAAAAGGAATGTCTCCAAATATAAACTACACAGAATCATTCTTTGAAACTTCTTTCTGATCTGTGCATTCAGCTAACAGAGTTAAACCATACTTTTGATTGAGCAGATCTGAACACTCTTTCTGTAGAAAATGCAACTGGACATTTGGAGCGCTAAGAGAGTAGTAGTGGAAAAAGGAATATATTCAAATATAAACTACACAGAAGCATTCTGTGAAACTTCTTTCTGATCTGAGCATTAAGCTAACAGAGTTAAACCATACTTTTGATTGAGCAGTTTTGAAACACTCTGTCTGTAGAAAATGCAACTGGACATTCTAGCGCTAAGTGGGTAATCGTGGAAAAAAGAATATGTTCAAATATAAACTACAAAGAAGCATTGTATGAAACTACTTTCTGTTCTGTGCATTCAACTAACAGAGTTGAACCTTACTTTTGATTGAGCCGTTCTGAAACACTCTTTCTGTAGAAACTGCAATTGGACCTTCTGAGCGCTAAGAGGCCTATATTGGGAAAAAGAATGTCTACAAATAAAAACTACACAGAAGAATTGTGTGAAACTTCTTTCTGTTCTGTTTGTTCAACTAAAAGAGTTGAACCTTAGTTTTGATTGAGCCGTTCTGAAACACTCTTTCTGTAGAAAATGCAAGTGGAGATTCGGAGCGCTAAGAGGGTAATAGTGGAAAAAGGAATGTCTCCAAATATAAACTACACAGAATCATTCTGTGAAACTTCTTTCTGATCTGTGCATTCAGCTAACAGAGTTAAACCATACTTTTGATTTAGCAGATCTGAACACTCTTTCTGTAGAAAATGCAACTGGACATTTGGAGCGCTAAGAGAGTAGTAGTGGAAAAAGGAATATATTCAAATATAAACTACACAGAAGCATTCTGTGAAACTTCTTTCTGATCTGAGCATTCAGCTAACAGAGCTAAACCATACTTTTGATTGAGCAGTTTTGAAACACTCTGTCTGTAGAAAATGCAACTGGACATTCGTAGCGCTAAGTGGGTAATAGTGGAAAAAAGAATATGTTCAAATATAAACTACACAGACGCATTGTATGAAACTTCTTTCTGTTCTGTGCATTCAACAAACAGAGTTGAACCTTACTTTTGATTGAGCCTTTCTGAAACACTCTTTCTGTAGAAACTGCAATTGGACATTCTGAGCGCTAAGAGGCCTATATTGGGAAAAATAATATCTTCAAATAAAAACTACACAGAAGCATTGTGTGAAACTTATTTCTGATATGTTCATTAAGCTAACAGAGTTAAACCATACTTTTGATTGCGCAGTTCTGAACACTCTTTCTGTAGAAAATGCAAGTGGACATTCGGAGCGCTAAGAGGGTAATAGTGGAAAAAGGAATATATTCAAATATAAACTACACAGTAGCATTCTGTGAAAATTCTTTCTGTTCTGTGCATTCAACTAACAGAGTTGAACCTTACTTTTCATTGAGCCGTTCTGAAACACACTTTCTGTAGAAACTGCAATTGGACATGCTAAGCGCTAAGAGGCCTACATTGGGAAAAAAATATCTTCGAATAAAAACTACACAGATGCATTCTGTGAAACTTATTTCTGATCTGTAAATTCAGTTAACAGAGATAAAACATATTTTTGATTGAGCAGTTATGAAACACTCTTTTTGTAGAAAATGGAAGTGGAGATTCGGAGCGCTAAGAGGGTAATAGTGGAAAAAGTAATGTCTTCAAATATAAACTACACAGAATCATTCGGTGAAACTTCTTTCTGATCTGTGCATTCAGCTAACAGAGTTAAACCATACTTTTGATTGAGCAGATCTGAACACTCTTTCTGTAGAAAATGCAACTGGACATTTGGAGCGCTAAGAGCGTAGTGGTGGAAAAAGGAATATATTCAAATATAAACTACACAGAAGCATTCTGTGAAACTTCTTTCTGATCTGAGCATTCAGCTAACAGAGTTAAACCATACTTTGGATTGAGCAGTTTTGAAACACTCTGTCTGTAGAAAATGCAACTGGACATTCGTAGCGCTAAGTGGGTAATAGTGGAAAAAAGAATATGTTCAAATATAAACTACACAGAAACATTGTATGAAACTTCTTTCTGTTCTGTGCATTCAACTAACAGAGTTGAACCTTACTTTTGATTGAGCCGTTCTGAAACTCTCTTTCTGTAGAAACTGCAATTGGACTTTCTGAGCGCTAAGAGGCCTATATTGGGAAAAAGAATGTCTACAAATAAAAACTACACAGAAGAATTGTGTGAAACTTCTTTCTGTTCTGTTTGTTCAACTAGAAGAGTTGAACCTTAGTTTTGATTGAGCCGTTCTGAAACACTCTTTCTGTAGAAAATGCAAGTGGAGATTCGGAGCGCTAAGAGGGTAATAGTGGAAAAAGGAATGTCTCCAAATATAAACTACACAGAATCATTCTTTGAAACTTCTTTCTGATCTGTGCATTCAGCTAACAGAGTTAAACCATACTTTTGATTGAGCAGATCTGAACACTCTTTCTGTAGAAAATGCAACTGGACATTTGGAGCGCTAAGAGAGTAGTAGTGGAAAAAGGAATATATTCAAATATAAACTACACAGAAGCATTCTGTGAAACTTCTTTCTGATCTGAGCATTAAGCTAACAGAGTTAAACCATACTTTTGATTGAGCAGTTTTGAAACACTCTGTCTGTAGAAAATGCAACTGGACATTCTAGCGCTAAGTGGGTAATAGTGGAAAAAAGAATATGTTCAAATATAAACTACACAGAAGCATTGTATGAAACTTCTTTCTGTTCTGTGCATTCAACTAACAGAGTTGAACCTTACTTTTGATTGAGCCGTTCTGAAACACTCTTTCTGTAGAAACTGCAATTGGACCTTTTGAGCGCTAAGAGGCCTATATTGGGAAAAAGAATGTCTACAAATAAAAACTACACAGAAGAATTGTGTGAAACTTCTTTCTGTTCTGTTTGTTCAACTAAAAGATTTGAACCTTAGTTTTGATTGAGCCGTTCTGAAACACTCTTTCTGTAGAAAATGCAAGTGGAGATTCGGAGCGCTAAGAGGGTAATAGTGGAAAAAGGAATGTCTCCAAATATAAACTACACAGAATCATTCTGTGAAACTTCTTTCTGATCTGTGCATTCAGCTAACAGAGTTAAACCATACTTTTGATTGAGCAGATCTGAACACTCTTTCTGTAGAAAATGCAACTGGACATTTGGAGCGCTAAGAGAGTAGTAGTGGAAAAAGGAATATATTCAAATATAAACTACACAGAAGCATTCTGTGAAACTTCTTTCTGATCTGAGCATTCAGCTAACAGAGTTAAACCATACTTTTGATTGAGCAGTGTTGAAACACTCTGTCTGTAGAAAATGCAACTGGACATTCGTAGCGCTAAGTGGGTAATAGTGGAAAAAAGAATATGTTCAAATATAAACTACACAGAAGCATTGTATGAAACTTCTTTCTGTTCTGTGCATTCAACTAACAGAGTTGAACCTTACTTTTGATTGAGCCTTTCTGAAACACTCTTTCTGTAGAAACTGCAATTGGACATTCTGAGCGCTAAGAGGCCTATATTGGGAAAAATAATATCTTCAAATAAAAACTACACAGAAGCATTGTGTGAAACTTATTTCTGATATGTTCATTAAGCTAACAGAGTTAAACCATACTTTTGATTGCGCAGTTCTGAACACTCTTTCTGTAGAAAATGCAAGTGGACATTCGGAGCGCTAAGAGGGTAATAGTGGAAAAAGGAATATATTCAAATATAAACTACACAGTAGCATTCTGTGAAAATTCTTTCTGTTCTGTGCATTCAACTAACAGAGTTGAACCTTACTTTTGATTGAGCCGTTCTGAAACACACTTTCTGTAGAAACTGCAATTGGACATGCTAAGCGCTAAGAGGCCAACATTGGGAAAAAGAATATCTTCGAATAAAAACTACACAGATGCATTCTGTGAAACTTATTTCTGATCTGTAAATTCAGTTAACAGAGATAAAACATATTTTTGATTGAGCAGTTATGAAACACTCTTTTTGTAGAAAATGGAAGTGGAGATTCGGAGCGCTAAGAGGGTAATAGTGGAAAAAGGAATGTCTTCAAATATAAACTACACAGAATCATTCGGTGAAACTTCTTTCTGATCTGTGCATTCAGCTAACAGAGTTAAACCATACTTTTGATTGAGCAGATCTGAACACTCTTTCTGTAGAAAATGCAACTGGACATTTGTAGCGCTAAGAGCGTAGTGGTGGAAAAAGGAATATATTCAAATATAAACTACACAGAAGCATTCTGTGAAACTTCTTTCTGATCTGAGCATTCAGCTAACAGAGTTAAACCATACTTTGGATTGAGCAGTTTTGAAACACTCTGTCTGTAGAAAATGCAACTGGACATTCGTAGCGCTAAGTGGGTAATAGTGGAAAAAAGAATATGTTCAAATATAAACTACACGGAAGCATTGTATGAAACTTCTTTCTGTTCTGTGCATTCAACTAACAGAGTTCAACCTTACTTTTGATTGAGCCGTTCTGAAACACTCTTTCTGTAGAAACTGCAATTGGACATTCTGAGCGCTAAGAGGCCTATATTGGGAAAAAGAATGTCTACAAATAAAAATTACACAGAAGAATTGTGTGAAACTTCTTTCTGTTTTGTTTGTTCAACTAAAAGAGTTGAACCTTAGTTTTGATTGAGCCGTTCTGAAACACTCTTTCTGTAGAAAATGCAAGTGGAGATTCGGAGCGCTAAGAGGGTAATAGTGGAAAAAGGAATGTCTCCAAATATAAACTACACAGAATCATTCTTTGAAACTTCTTTCTGATCTGTGCATTCAGCTAACAGAGTTAAACCATACTTTTGATTGAGCAGATCTGAACACTCTTTCTGTAGAAAATGCAACTGGACATTTGGAGCGCTAAGAGAGTAGTAGTGGAAAAAGGAATATATTCAAATATAAACTACACAGAAGCATTCTGTGAAACTTCTTTCTGATCTGAGCATTCAGCTAACAGAGTTAAACCATACTTTTGATTGAGCAGTTTTGAAACACTCTGTCTGTAGAAAATGCAACTGGACATTCTAGCGCTAAGTGGGTAATAGTGGAAAAAAGAATATGTTCAAATATAAACTACACAGAAGCATTGTATGAAACTTCTTTCTGTTCTGTGCATTCAACTAACAGAGTTGAACCTTACTTTTGATTGAGCCGTTCTGAAACACTCTTTCTGTAGAAACTGCAATTGGACCTTCTGAGCGCTAAGAGGCCTATATTGGGAAAAAGAATGTCTACAAATAAAAACTACACAGAAGAATTGTGTGAAACTTCTTTCTGTTCTGTTTGTTCAACTAAAAGAGTTGAACCTTAGTTTTGATTGAGCCGTTCTGAAACACTCTTTCTGTAGAAAATGCAAGTGGAGATTCGGAGCGCTAAGAGGGTAATAGTGGAAAAAGGAATGTCTCCAAATATAAACTACACAGAATCATTCTGTGAAACTTCTTTCTGATCTGTGCATTCAGCTAACAGAGTTAAACCATACTTTTGATTGAGCAGATCTGAACACTCTTTCTGTAGAAAATGCAACTGGACATTTGGAGCGCTAAGAGAGTAGTAGTGGAAAAAGGAATATATACAAATATAAACTACACAGAAGCATTCTGTGAAACTTCTTTCTGATCTGAGCATTCAGCTAACAGAGTTAAACCATACTTTTGATTGAGCAGTTTTGAAACACTCTGTCTGTAGAAAATGCAACTAACATTCGTAGCGCTAAGTGGGTAATAGTGGAAAAAAGAATATGTTCAAATATAAACTACACAGAAGCATTGTATGAAACTTCTTTCTGTTCTGTGCATTCAACTAACAGAGTTGAACCTTACATTTGATTGAGCCTTTCTGAAACACTCTTTCTGTAGAAACTGCAATTGGACATTCTGAGCGCTAAGAGGCCTATATTGGGAAAAATAATATCTTCAAATAAAAACTACACAGAAGCATTGTGTGAAACTTATTTCTGATATGTTCATTAAGCTAACAGAGTTAAACCATACTTTTGATTGCGCAGTTCTGAACACTCTTTCTGTAGAAAATGCAAGTGGACTTTCGGAGCGCTAAGAGGGTAATAGTAGAAAAAGGAATATATTCAAATATAAACTACACAGTAGCATTCTGTGAAAATTCTTTCTGTTCTGTGCATTCAACTAACAGAGTTGAACCTTACTTTTGATTGAGCCGTTCTGAAACACACTTTCTGTAGAAACTGCAATTGGACATGCTAAGCGCTAAGAGGCCTACATTGGGAAAAAGAATATCTTCGAATAAAAACTACACAGATGCATTCTGTGAAACTTATTTCTGATCTGTAAATTCAGTTAACAGAGATAAAACATATTTTTGATTGAGCAGTTATGAAACACTCTTTTTGTAGAAAATGGAAGTGGAGATTCGGAGCGCTAAGAGGGTAATAGTGGAAAAAGGAATGTCTTCAAATATAAACTACACAGAATCATTCGGTGAAACTTCTTTCTGATCTGTGCATTCAGCTAACAGAGTTAAACCATACTTTTGATTGAGCAGATCTCAACACTCTTTCTGTAGAAAATGCAACAGGACATTTGGAGCGCTAAGAGCGTAGTGGTGGAAAAAGGTATATATTCAAATATAAACTACACAGAAGCATTCTGTGAAACTTCTTTCTGATCTGAGCATTCAGCTAACAGAGTTAAACCATACTTTGGATTGAGCAGTTTTGAAACACTCTGTCTGTAGAAAATGCAACTGGACATTCGTAGCGCTAAGTGGGTAATAGTGGAAAAAAGAATATGTTCAAATATAAACTACACAGAAGCATTGTATGAAACTACTTTCTGTTCTGTGCATTCAACTAACAGAGTTGAACCTTACTTTTGATTGAGCCGTTCTGAAACACTCTTTCTGTAGAAACTGCAATTGGACTTTCTGAGCGCTAAGAGGCCTATATTGGGAAAAAGAATGTCTACAAATAAAAACTACACAGAAGAATTGTGTGAAACTTCTTTCTGTTCTGTTTGTTCAACTAAAAGAGTTGAACATTAGTTTTGATTGAGCCGTTCTGAAACACTCTTTCTGTAGAAAATGCAAGTGGAGATTCGGAGCGCTAAGAGGGTAATAGTGGAAAAAGGAATGTCACCAAATATAAACTACACAGAATCATTCTTTGAAACTTCTTTCTGATCTGTGCATTCAGCTAACAGAATTAAACCATACTTTTGATTGAGCAGATCTGAACACTCTTTCTGTAGAAAATGCAACTGGACATTTGGAGCGCTAAGAGAGTAGTAGTGGAAAAAGGAATATATTCAAATATAAACTACACAGAAGCATTCTGTGAAACTTCTTTCTGATCTGAGCATTAAGCTAACAGATTTAAACCATACTTTTGATTGAGCAGTTTTGAAACACTCTGTCTGTAGAAAATGCAACTGGACATTCTAGCGCTAAGTGGGTAATAGTGGAAAAAAGAATATGTTCAAATATAAACTACACAGAAGCATTGTATGAAACTTCTTTCTGTTCTGTGCATTCAACTAACAGAGTTGAACCTTACTTTTGATTGAGCCGTTCTGAAACACTCTTTCTGTAGAAACTGCAATTGGACTTTCTGAGCGCTAAGAGGCCTATATTGGGAAAAAGTATGTCTACAAATAAAAACTACACAGAAGAATTGTGTGAAACTTCTTTCTCTTCTGTTTGTTTAACTAAAAGAGTTGAACCTTAGTTTTGATTGAGCTGTTCTGAAACACTCTTTCTGTAGAAAATGCAAGTGGAGATTCGGAGCGCTAAGAGGGTAATAGTGGAAAAAGGAATGTCTCCAAATATAAACTACACAGAATCATTCTGTGAAACTTCTTTCTGATCTGTGCATTCAGCTAACAGAGTTAAACCATACTTTTGATTGAGCAGATCTGAACACTCTTTCTGTAGAAAATGCAACTGGACATTTGGAGCGCTAAGAGAGTAGTAGTGGAAAAGGGAATATATTCAAATATAAACTACAAAGAAGCATTCTGTGAAACTTCTTTCTGATCTGAGCATTCAGCTAACAGAGTTAAACCATACTTTTGATTGAGCAGTTTTGAAACACTCTGTCTGTAGAAAATGCAACTGGACATTCGTAGCGCTACGTGGATAATAGTGGAAAAAAGAATATCTTCAAATATAAACTACACAGAAGCATTGTATGAAACTTCTTTCTGTTCTGTGCATTCAACTAACAGAGTTGAACCTTACTTTTGATTGAGCCTTTCTGAAACACTCTTTCTGTAGAAACTGCAATTGGACATTCTGAGCGCTAAGAGGCCTCTATTGGGAAAAATAATATCTTCAAATAAAAACTACACACAAGCATTGTGTGAAACTTATTTCTGATATGTTCATTAAGCTAACAGAGTTAAACCATACTTTTGATTGCGCAGTTCTTAACACTCTTTCTGTAGAAAATGCAAGTGGACATTCGGAGCGCTAAGAGGGTAATAGTGGAAAAAGGAATATATTCAAATATAAACTACACAGTAGCATTCTGTGAAAATTCTTTCTGTTCTGTGCATTCAACTAACAGAGTTGAACCTTACTTTTGATTGAGCCGTTCTGAAACACTCTTTCTGTACAAACTGCAATTGGGAATGCTAAGCGCTAAGAGGCCTACATTGGGAAAAAGAATATCTTCAAATAAAAACTACACAGATGCATTCTGTGAAACTTATTTCTGATCTGTAAATTCAGTTAACAGAGATAAAACATATTTTTGATTGAGCAGTTATGAAAAACTCTTTTTGTAGAAAATGCAAGTGGAGATTCAGAGCGCTAAGAGGGTAATAGTGGAAAAAGGAATGTCTTCAAATATAAACTACACAGAATCATTCGGTGAAATTCTTTCTGATCTGTGCATTCAGCTAACAGAGTTAAACCATACTTTTGATTGTGCAGATCTGAACACTCTTTCTGTAGAAAATGCAACTGGACATTTGGAGCGCTAAGAGCGTAGTAGTGGAAAAAGGAATATATTCAAATATAAACTACACAGAAGCATTCTGTGAAACTTCTTTCTGATCTGAGCATTCAGCTAACAGAGTTAAACCATACTTTGGATTGAGCAGTTTTGAAACTCTCTGTCTGTAGAAAATGCAACTGGACATTCGTAGCGCTAAGTGGGTAATAGTGGAAAAAAGAATATGTTCAAATATAAACTACACAGAAGCATTGTATGAAACTTCTTTCTCTTCTGTGCATTCAACTAACAGAGTTCAACCTTACTTTTGATTGAGCCGTTCTGAAACACTCTTTCTGTAGAAACTGCAATTGGACTTTCTGAGCGCTAAGAGGCCTATATTGGGAAAAAGAATGTCTACAAATAAAAACTACACAGAAGAATTTTGTGAAACTTCTTTCTGTTCTGTTTGTTCAACTAAAAGAGTTGAACCTTAGTTTTGATTGAGCCGTTCTGAAACACTCTTTCTGTAGAAAATGCAAGTGGAGATTCGGAGCGCTAAGCGGGTAATAGTGGAAAAAGGAATGTCTCCAAATATAAACTACACAGAATCATTCTTTGAAACTTCTTTCTGATCTGTGCATTCAGCTAACAGAGTTAAACCATACTTTTGATTGAGCAGATCTGAACACTCTTTCTGTAGAAAATGCAACTGGACATTTGGAGCGCTAAGAGAGTAGTAGTGGAAAAAGGAATATATTCAAATATAAACTACAAAGAAGCATTCTGTGAAACTTCTTTCTGATCTGAGCATTCAGCTAACAGAGTTAAACCATACTTTTGATTGAGCAGTTTTGAAACACTCTGTCTGTAGAAAATGCAACTGGTCATTCGTAGCGCTAAGTGGATAATAGTGGAAAAAAGAATATCTTCAAATATAAACTACACAGAAGCATTGTATGAAACTTCTTTCTGTTCTGTGCATTCAACTAACAGAGTTGAACCTGACTTTTGATTGAGCCTTTCTGAAACACTCTTTCTGTAGAAACTGCAATTGGACATTCTGAGCGCTAAGAGGCCTATATTGGGAAAAATAATATCTTCAAATAAAAACTACACACAAGCATTGTGTGAAACTTATTTCTGATATGTTCATTAAGCTAACAGAGTTAAACCATACTTTTGATTGCGCAGTTCTTAACACTCTTTCTGTAGAAAATGCAAGTGGACATTCGGAGCGCTAAGAGGGTAATAGTGGAAAAAGGAATATATTCAAATATAAACTACACAGTAGCATTCTGTGAAAATTCTTTCTGTTCTGTGCATTCAACTAACAGAGTTGAACCTTACTTTTGATTGAGCCGTTCTGAAACACTCTTTCTGTACAAACTGCAATTGGGCATGCTAAGCGCTAAGAGGCCTACATTGGGAAAAAGAATATCTTCAAATAAAAACTACACAGATGCATTCTGTGAAACTTATTTCTGATCTGTAAATTCAGTTAACAGAGATAAAACATATTTTTGATTGAGCAGTTATGAAACACTCTTTTTGTAGAAAATGCAAGTGGAGATTCGGAGCGCTAAGAGGGTAATAGTGGAAAAAGGAATGTCTTCAAATATAAACTACACAGAATCATTCGGTGAAACTTCTTTCTGATCTGTGCATTCAGCTAACGGAGTTAAACCATACTTTTGATTGAGCAGATCTGAACACTCTTTCTGTAGAAAATGCAACTGGACATTTGGAGCGCTAAGAGCGTAGTAGTGGAAAAAGGAATATATTCAAATATAAACTACACAGAAGCATTCTGTGAAACATCTTTCTGATCTGAGCATTCAGCTAACAGAGTTAAACCATACTTTTGATTGAGCAGTTTTGAAACACTCTGTCTGTAGAAAATGCAACTGGACATTCGTAGCGCTAAGTGGGTAATAGTGGAAAAAAGAATATGTTCAAATATAAACTACACGGAAGCATTGTATGAAACTTCTTTCTGTTCTGTGCATTCAACTAACAGAGTTGAACCTTACTTTTGATTGAGCCGTTCTGAAACACTCTTTCTGTAGAAACTTCAATTGGACATTCTGAGCGCTAAGAGGCCTATATTGGGAAAAAGAATGTCTACAAATAAAAACTACACAGAAGAATTGTGTGAAAGTTCTTTCTGTTCTGTTTGTTCAACTAAAAGAGTTGAACCTTAGTTTTGATTGAGCCGTTCTGAAACACTCTTTCTGTAGAAAATGCAAGTGGAGATTCGGAGCGCTAAGAGGGTAATAGTGGAAATAGGAATGTCTCCAAATATAAACTACACAGAATCATTCTGTGAAACTTCTTTCTGATCTGTGCATTCGGCTAACAGAGTTAAACCATACTTTTGATTGAGCAGATCTGAACACTCTTTCTGTAGAAAATGCAACTGGACATTTGGAACGCTAAGAGCGTAGTAGTGGAAAAAGGAATATATTCAAATATAAACTACACAGAAGCATTCTGTGAAACTTCTTTCTGAACTGAGCATTCAGCTAAGAGAGTTAAACCATACTTTTGATTGAGCAGTTTTGAAACACTCTGTCTGTAGAAAATGCAACTGGACATTCGTAGCGCTAAGTGGATAATAGTGGAAAAAAGATTATGTTCAAATATAAACTACACAGAAGCATTGTATGAAACTTCTTTCTGTTCTGTGCTTTCAACTAACAGAGTTGAACCTTACTTTTGATTGAGCCGTTCTGAAACACTCTTTCTGTAGAAACTGCAATTGGACATGCTAAGCGCTAAGAGGCCTATATTGGGAAAAAGAATATCTTCAAATAAAAACTACACAGAGGCATTCTGTGAAACTTATTTCTGATCTGTAAATTCAGTTAACAGAGATAAAACATATTTTTGATTGAGCAGTTATGAAACACTCTTTCTGTAGAAAATGCAAGTGGAGATTCGGAGCGCTAAGAGGGTAATAGTGGAAAAAGGAATGTCTCCAAATATAAACTACACAGAATCATTCTGTGAAACTTCTTTCTGATCTGTGCAATCAGCTAACAGAGTTAAACCATAATTTTGATTGAGCAGATCTGAACACTCTTTCTGTAGAAAATGCAACTGGACATTTGGAGCGCTAAGAGAGTAGTAGTGGAAAAAGGAATATATTCAAATATAAACTACACAGAAGCATTCTGTGAAACTTCTTTCTGATCTGAGCATTCAGCTAACAGAGTTAAACCATACTTTTGATTGCGCAGTTTTGAAACACTCTGTCTGTAGAAAATGCAACTGGACATTCGTAGCGCTAAGTGGGTAATAGTGGAAAAAAGAATATGTTCAAATATAAACTACACAGAAGCATTGTATGAAACTTCTTTCTGTTCTGTGCATTCAACTAACAGAGTTGAACCTTACTTTTGATTGAGCCGTTCTGAAACACTCTTTCTGTAGAAACTGCAATTGGACATTCTGAGCGCTAAGAGGCCTATATTGGGAAAAAGAATGTCTACAAATAAAAACTACACAGAAGAATTGTGTGAAATTTCTTTCTGTTCTGTTTGTTCAACTAAAAGAGTTGAACCTTAGTTTTGATTGAGCCGTTCTGAAACACTCTTTCTGTAGAAAATGCAAGTGGAGATTCAGAGCGCTAAGAGGGTAATAGTGGAAAAAGGAATGTCTCCAAATATAAACTACACAGAATCATTCTTTGAAACTTCTTTCTGATCTGTGCATTCAGCTAACAGAGTTAAACCATACTTTTGATTGAGCAGATCTGAACACTCTTTCTGTAGAAAATGCAACTGGACATTTGGAGCGCTAAGAGAGTAGTAGTGGAAAAAGGAATATATTCAAATATAAACTACACAGAAGCATTCTGTGAAACTTATTTCTGATCTGAGCATTCAGCTAACAGGGTTAAACCATACTTTTGATTGAGCAGTTTTGAAACGCTCTGTCTGTAGAAAATGCAACTGGACATTCGTAGCGCTAAGTGGGTAATAGTGGAAAAAAGAATATGTTCAAATATAAACTACACAGAACCATTGTATGAAACTTCATTCTGTTCTGTGCATTCAACTAACAGAGTTGAACCTTACTTTTGATTGAGCCGTTCTGAAACACTCTTTCTGTAGAAACTGCAATTGGACATTCTGAGCGCTAAGAGGCCTATATTGGGAAAAAGAATGTCTACAAATAAAAACTACACAGAAGAATTGTGTGAAACTTCTTTCTGTTCTGTTTGTTCAACTAAAAGTGTTGAACCTTAGTTTTGATTGAGCCGTTCTGAAACACTCTTTCTGTAGAAAATGCAAGTGGAGATTCGGAGCGTTAAGAGGGTAATAGTGGAAAACGGAATGTCTCCAAATATAAACTACACAGAATCATTCTGTGAAACTTCTTTCTGATCTGTGCATTCAGCTAACAGAGTTAAACCATACTTTTGATTGAGCAGATCTGAACACTCTTTCTGTAGAAAATGCAACTGGACATTTGGAGCGCTAAGAGAGTAGTAGTGGAAAAAGGAATATATTCAAATATAAACTACACAGAAGCATTCTGTGAAACTTCTTTCTGATCTGAGCATTCAGCTAACAGAGTTAAACCATACTTTTGATTGAGCAGTTTTGAAACACTCTGTCTGTAGAAAATGCAACTGGACATTCGTATCGCTAAGTGGGTAATAGTGGAAAAAAGAATATGTTCAAATATAAACTACACAGAAGCATTGTATGAAACTTCTTTCTGTTCTGTGCATTCAACTAACAGAGTTGAACCTTACATTTGATTGAGTCTTTCTGAAACACTCTTTCTGTAGAAACTGCAATTGGACATTCTGAACGCTAAGAGGCCTATATTGGGAAAAATAATATCTTCAAATAAAAACTACACAGAAGCATTGTGTGAAACTTAATTCTGATATGTTCATTAAGCTAACAGAGTTAAACCATACTTTTGATTGCGCAGTTCTGAACACTCTTTCTGTAGATAATGCAAGTGGACATTCGGAGCGCTAAGAGGGTAAGAGTGGAAAAAGGAATATATTCAAATATAAACTACACAGTAGCATTCTGTGAAAATTCTTTCTGTTCTGTGCATTCAACTAACAGAGTTGAACCTTACTTTTGATTGAGCCGTTCTGAAACACTCTTTCTGTAGAAACTGCAATTGTACATGCTAAGCGCTAAGAGGCCTATATTGGGAAATAAATATCTTCAAATAAAAACTACACAGATGCATTCTGTGAAACTTATTTCTGATCTGTAAATTCAGTTAACAGAGATAAAACATATTTTTGATTGAGCAGTTATGAAACACTCTTTCTGTAGAAAATGCAAGTGGAGATTCGGAGCGCTAAGTGGGTAATAGTGGAAAAAGGAATGTCTCCAAATATAAACTACACAGAATCATTCTGTGAAACTTCTTTCTGATCTGTGCAATCAGCTAACAGTGTTAAACCATAATTTTGATTGAGCAGATCTGAACACTCTTTCTGTAGAAAATGCAACTGGACATTTGGAGCGCTAAGAGAGTAGTAGTGGAAAAAGAAATATATTCAAATATAAACTACACAGAAGCATTCTGTGAAACTTCTTTCTGATCTGAGCATTCAGCTAACAGAGTTAAACCATACTTTTGATTGAGCCGTTCTGAAACACTCTTTCTGTAGAAACTGCAATTGGACATTCTGAGCGCTAAGAGGCCTATATTGGGAAAAAGAATGTCTACAAATAAAAACTACACAGAAGAATTGTGTGAAAGTTCTTTCTGTTCTGTTTGTTCAACTAAAAGTGTTGAACCTTAGTTTTGATTGAGCCGTTCTGAAACACTCTTTCTGTAGAAAATGCAAGTGGAGATTCGGAGCGCTAAGAGGGTAATAGTGGAAAAAGGAATGTCTCCAAATATAAACTACACAGAATCATTCTTTGAAACTTCTTTCTGATCTGTGCATTCAGCTAACAGAGTTAAACCATACTTTTGATTGAGCAGATCTGAACGCCCTTTCTGTAGAAAATGCAACTGGACATTTGGAGCGCTAAGAGCGTAGTAGTGGAAAAAGGAATATATTCAAATATAAACTACACAGAAGCATTCTGTGAAACTTCTTTCTGATCTGAGCATTCAGCTAACAGAGTTAAACCATACTTTTGATTGAGCAGTTTTGAAACACTCTGTCTGTAGAAAATGCAACTGGACATTCGTAGCGCTAAGTGGGTAATAGTGGAAAAAAGAATATGTTCAAATATAAACTACACAGAAGCATTGTATGAAACTTCTTTCTGTTCTGTGCATTCAACTAACAGAGTTGAACCTTACTTTTGATTGAGCCGTTCTGAAACACTCTTTCTGTAGAAACTGCAATTGGACATTCTGAGCGCTAAGAGGCCTATATTGGGAAAAAGAATGTCTACAAATAAAAACTACACAGAAGAATTGTGTGAAATTTCTTTCTGTTCTGTTTGTTCAACTAAAAGATTTGAACCTTAGTTTTGATTGAGCCGTTCTGAAACACTCTTTCTGTAGAAAATGCAAGTGGATATTCGGAGCGCTAAGAGGGTAATAGTGGAAAAAGGAATGTCTCCAAATATAAACTACACAGAATCATTCTTTGAAACTTCTTTCTGATCTGTGCATTCAGCTAACAGAGTTAAACCATACTTTTGATTGAGCAGATCTGAACACTCTTTCTGTAGAAAATGCAACTGGACATTTGGAGCGCTAAGAGAGTAGTAGTGGAAAAAGGAATATATTCAAATATAAACTACACAGAAGCATTCTGTGAAACTTCTTTCTGATCTGAGCATTCAGCTAACAGAGTTAAACCATACTTTTGATTGAGCAGTTTTGAAACACTCTGTCTGTAGAAAATGCAACTGGACATTCGTAGCGCTAAGTGGGTAATAGTGGAAAAAAGAATATGTTCAAAT
The DNA here is from genome assembly GCF_028878055.3 of Symphalangus syndactylus. Lineage (NCBI taxonomy): Eukaryota > Metazoa > Chordata > Mammalia > Primates > Hylobatidae > Symphalangus > Symphalangus syndactylus. The sequence continues at coordinate 6,659,551 of NC_072426.2, read as the reverse complement.
ATAAACTACACAGAACCATTGTATGAAACTTCATTCTGTTCTGTGTATTCAACTAACAGAGTTGAACCTTACTTTTGATTGAGCCGTTCTGAAACACTCTTTCTGTAGAAACTGCAATTGGACATTCTGAGCGCTAAGAGGCCTATATTGGGAAAAAGAATGTCTACAAATAAAAACTACACAGAAGAATTGTGTGAAACTTCTTTCTGTTCTGTTTGTTCAACTAAAAGATTTGAACCTTAGTTTTGATTGAGCCGTTCTGAAACACTCTTTCTGTAGAAAATGCAAGTGGAGATTCGGAGCGTTAAGAGGGTAATAGTGGAAAAAGGAATGTCTCCAAATATAAACTACACAGAATCATTCTGTGAAACTTCTTTCTGATCTGTGCATTCAGCTAACAGAGTTAAACCATACTTTTGATTGAGCAGATCTGAACACTCTTTCTGTAGAAAATGCAACTGGACATTTGGAGCGCTAAGAGAGTAGTAGTGGATAAAGGAATATATTCAAATATAAACTACACAGAAGCATTCTGTGAAACTTCTTTTTGATCTGAGCATTCAGCTAACAGAGTTAAACCATACTTTTGATTGAGCAGTTTTGAAACACTCTGTCTGTAGAAAATGCAACTGGACATTCGTATCGCTAAGTGGGTAATAGTGGAAAAAAGAATATGTTCAAATATAAACTACACAGAAGCATTGTATGAAAATACTTTCTGTTCTGTGCATTCAACTAACAGAGTTGAACCTTACATTTGATTGAGTCTTTCTGAAACTCTCTTTCTGTAGAAACTGCAATTGGACATTCTGAGCGCTAAGAGGCCTATATTGGGAAAAATAATATCTTCAAATAAAAACTACACAGAAGCATTGTGTGAAACTTATTTCTGATATGTTCATTAAGCTAACAGAGTTAAACCATACTTTTGATTGCGCAGTTCTGAACACTCTTTCTGTAGATAATGCAAGTGGACATTCGGAGCGCTAAGAGGGTAAGAGTGGAAAAAGGAATATATTCAAATATAAACTACACAGTAGCATTCTGTGAAAATTCTTTCTGTTCTGTGCATTCAACTAACAGAGTTGAAACTTACTTTTGATTGAGCCGTTCTGAAACACTCTTTCTGTAGAAACTGCAATTGTACATGCTAAGCGCTAAGAGGCCTATATTGGGAAAAAAATATCTTCAAATAAAAACTACACAGATGCATTCTGTGAAACTTATTTCTGATCTGTAAATTCAGTTAACAGAGATAAAACATATTTTTGATTGAGCAGTTATGAAACACTCTTTCTGTAGAAAATGCAAGTGGAGATTCGGAGCGCTAAGTGGGTAATAGTGGAAAAAGGAATGTCTCCAAATATAAACTACACAGAATCATTCTGTGAAACTTCTTTCTGATCTGTGCAATCAGCTAACAGTGTTAAACCATAATTTTGATTGAGCAGATCTGAACACTCTTTCTGTAGAAAATGCAACTGGACATTTGGAGCGCTAAGAGAGTAGTAGTGGAAAAAGAAATATATTCAAATATAAACTACACAGAAGCATTCTGTGAAACTTCTTTCTGATCTGAGCATTCAGCTAACAGAGTTAAACCATACTTTTGATTGAGCCGTTCTGAAACACTCTTTCTGTAGAAACTGCAATTGGACATTCTGAGCGCTAAGAGGCCTATATTGGGAAAAAGAATGTCTACAAATAAAAACTACACAGAAGAATTGTGTGAAAGTTCTTTCTGTTCTGTTTGTTCAACTAAAAGTGTTGAACCTTAGTTTTGATTGAGCCGTTCTGAAACACTCTTTCTGTAGAAAATGCAAGTGGAGATTCGGAGCGCTAAGAGGGTAATAGTGGAAAAAGGAATGTCTCCAAATATAAACTACACAGAATCATTCTTTGAAACTTCTTTCTGATCTGTGCATTCAGCTAACAGAGTTAAACCATACTTTTGATTGAGCAGATCTGAACACTCTTTCTGTAGAAAATGCCACTGGACATTTGGAGCGCTAAGAGAGTAGTAGTGGAAAAAGGAATATATTCAAATATAAACTACACAGAAGCATTCTGTGAAACTTCTTTCTGATCTGAGCATTCAGCTAACAGAGTTAAACCATACTTTTGATTGAGCAGTTTTGAAACACTCTGTCTGTAGAAAATGCAACTGGACATTCGTAGCGCTAAGTGGGTAATAGTGGAAAAAAGAATATGTTCAAATATAAAGTACACAGAAGCATTGTATGAAACTTCTTTCTGTTCTGTGCATTCAACTAACAGAGTTGAACCTTACTTTTGATTGAGCCTTTCTGAAACACTCTTTCTGTAGGAACTGCAATTGGAAATTCTGAGCGCTAAGAGGCCTATATTGGGAAAAATAATATCTTCAAATAAAAACTACACAGAAGCATTGTGTGAAACTTATTTCTGATATGTTCATTAAGCTAACAGAGTTAAACCATACTTTTGATTGCGCAGTTCTGAACACTCTTTCTGTAGATAATGCAAGTGGACATTCGGAGCGCTAAGAGGGTAATAGTGGAAAAAGGAATATATTCCAATATAAACTACACAGTAGCATTCTGTGAAAATTCTTTCCGTTCTGTGCATTCAACTAACAGAGTTGAACCTTACTTTTGATTGAGCCGTTCTGAAACACTCTTTCTGTAGAAACTGCAATTGGACATGCTAAGCGCTAAGAGGCCTATATTGGGAAAAAGAATATCTTCAAATAAAAACTACACAGATGCATTCTGTGAAACTTATTTCTGATCTGTAAATTCAGTTAACAGAGATAAAACATATTTTTGATTGAGCAGTTATGAAACACTCTTTCTGTAGAAAATGCAAGTGGAGATTCGGAGCGCTAAGAGGGTAATAGTGGAAAAAGGAATGTCTCCAAATATAAACTACACAGAATCATTCTGTGAAACTTCTTTCTGATCTGTGCAGTCAGCTAACAGAGTTAAACCATACTTTTGATTGAGCAGATCTGAACACTCTTTCTGTAGAAAATGCAACTGGACATTTGGAGCGCTAAGAGAGTAGTAGTGGAAAAAGGAATATATTCAAATATAAACTACACAGAAGCATTCTGTGAAACTTCTTTCTGATCTGAGCATTCAGCTAACAGAGTTAAACCATACTTTTGATTGAGCAGTTTTGAAACACTCTGTCTGTAGAAAATGCAACTGCACATTCGTAGCGCTAAGTGGGTAATAGTGGAAAAAAGAATATGTTCATATATAAACTACACAGAAGCATTGTATGAAACTTCTTTCTGTTCTGTGCATTCATCTAACAGAGTTGAACCTTACTTTTGATTGAGCCTTTCTGAAACACTCTTTCTGTAGAAACTGCAATTGGACATTCTGAGCGCTAAGAGGCCTCTATTGGAAAAAATAATATCTTCAAATAAAAACTACACAGAAGCATTGTGTGAAACTTATTTCTGATATGTTCATTAAGCTAACAGAGTTAAACCATACTTTTGATTGCGCAGTTCTGAACACTCTTTCTGTAGAAAATGCAAGCGGACATTCGGAGTGCTAAGAGGGTAATAGTGGAAAAAGGAATATATTCAAATATAAACTACACAGTAGCATTCTGTGAAAATTCTTTCTGTTCTGTGCATTCAACTAACAGAGTTGAACCTTTCTTTTGATTGAGCCGTTCTGAAACACTCTTTCTGTAGAAACTGCAATTGGACATGCTAAGCGCTAAGAGGCCTATATTGGGAAAAAGAATATCTTCAAATAAAAACTACACAGATGCATTCTGTGAAACTTATTTCTGATCTGTAAATTCAGTTAACAGAGATAAAACATATTTTTCATTGAGCGGTTATGAAACACTCTTTTTGTAGAAAATGCAAGTGGAGATTCGGAGCGCTAAGAGGGTAATAGTGGAAAATGGAATGTCTTCAAATATAAACTACACAGAATCATTCGGTGAAACTTCTTTCTGATCTGTGCATTCAGCTAACAGAGTTAAACCATACTTTTGATTGAGCAGATCTGAACACTCTTTCTGTAGAAAATGCAACTGGACATTTGGAGCGCTAAGAGCGTAGTAGTGGAAAAAGGAATATATTCAAATATAAACTACACAGAAGCATTCTGTGAAACTTCTTTCTGATCTGAGCATTCAGCTAACAGAGTTAAACCATACTTTGGATTGAGCAGTTTTGAAACAGTCTGTCTGTAGAAAATGCAACTGGACATTCGTAGCGCTAAGTGGGTAATAGTGGAAAAAAGAATATGTTCAAATATAAACTACACAGAAGCATTGTATGAAACTTCTTTCTGTTCTGTGCATTCAACTAACAGAGTTGAACCTTACTTTTGATTGAGCCGTTCTGAAACACTCTTTCTGTAGAAACTGCAATTGGACATTCTGAGCGCTAAGAGGCCTATATTGGGAAAAAGAATGTCTACAAATAAAAACTACACAGAAGAATTGCGTGAAAGTTCTTTCTGTTCTGTTTGTTCAACTAAAAGAGTTGAACCTTAGTTTTGATTGAGCCGTTCTGAAACACTCTTTCTGTAGAAAATGCAAGTGGAGATTCGGAGCGCTAACAGGGTAATAGTGGAAAAAGGAATGTCTCCAAATATAAACTACACAGAATCATTCTGTGAAACTTCTTTCTGATCTGTGCATTCAGCTAACAGAGTTAAACCATACTTTTGATTGAGCAGATCTGAACACTCTTTCTGTAGAAAATGCAACTGGACTTTTGGAGCGCTAAGAGAGTAGTAGTGGAAAAAGGAATATATTCAAATATAAACTACACAGAAGCATTCTGTGAAACTTCTTTCTGATCTGAGCATTCATCTAAGAGAGTTAAACCATACTTTTGATTGAGCAGTTTTGAAACACTCTGTCTGTAGAAAATGCAACTGGACATTCGTAGCGCTAAGTGGTTAATAGTGGAAAAAAGATTATGTTCAAATATAAACTACACAGAAGCATTGTATGAAACTTCTTTCTGTTCTGTGCATTCAACTAACAGAGTTGAACCTTACTTTTGATTGAGCCTTTCTGAAACACTCTTTCTGCAGAAACTGCAATTGGACATTCTGAGCGCTAAGAGGCCTATATTGGGAAAAATAATATCTTCAAATAAAAACTACACAGAAGCATTGTGTGAAACTTATTTCTGATATGTTCATTAAGCTAACAGAGTTAAACCATACTTTTGATTGCGCAGTTTTGAACACTCTTTCTGTAGAAAATGCAAGTAGACATTCGGAGCGCTAAGAGGGTAATAGTGGAAAAAGGAATATATTCAAATATAAACTACACAGTAGCATTCTGTGAAAATTCTTTCTGTTCTGTGCATTTAAATAACAGAGTTGAACCTTACTTTTGATTGAGCCGTTCTGAAACACTCTTTCTGTAGAAACTGCAATTGGGCATGCTAAGCGCTAAGAGGCCTACATTGGGAAAAAGAATATCTTCAAATAAAAACTACACAGATGCATTCTGTGAAACTTATTTCTGATCTGTAAATTCAGTTAACCGAGATAAAACATATTTTTGATTGAGCAGTTATGAAACACTCTTTTTGTAGAAAATGCAAGTGGAGATTCGGAGCGCTAAGAGGGTAATAGTGGAAAAAGGAATGTCTTCAAATATAAACTACACAGAATCATTCAGTGAAACTTCTTTCTGATCTGTGCATTCAGCTAACAGAGTTAAAGCATACTTTTGATTGAGCAGATCTGAACACTCTTTCTGTAGAAAATGCAACTGGACATTTGAAGCGCTAATAGCGTAGTAGTGGAAAAAGGAATATATTCAAATATAAACTACACAGAAGCATTCTGTGAAACTTCTTTCTGATCTGAGCATTCAGCAAACAGAGTTAAACCATACTTTTGATTGAGCAGTTTTGAAACACTCTGTCTGTAGAAAATGCAACTGGACATTCGTAGCGCTAAGTGGGTAATAGTGGAAAAAAGAATATGTTCAAATATAAACTACACAGAAGCATTGTATGAAACTTCTTTCTGTTCTGTGCATTCAACTAACAGAGTTGAACCTTACTTTTGATTGAGCCGTTCTGAAACACTCTTTCTGTAGATACTGCAATTGGACATTCTGAGCGCTAAGAGGCCTATATTGGGAAAAAGAATGTCTACAAATAAAAACTACACAGAAGAATTGTGTGAAAGTTCTTTCTGTTCTGTTTGTTCAACTAAAAGAGTTGAACCTTAGTTTTGATTGAGCCGTTCTGAAACACTCTTTCTGTAGAAAATGCAAGTGGAGATTTGGAGCGCTAAGAGGGTAATAGTGGAAAAAGGAATGTCTACAAATATAAACTACACAGAATAATTCTGTGAAACTTCTTTCTGATCTGTGCATTCAGCTAACAGAGTTCAACCATACTTTTGATTGAGCAGATCTGAACACTCTTTCTGTAGAAAATGCAACTGGACATTTGGAGCGCTAAGAGAGTAGTAGTGGAAAAAGGAATATATTCAAATATAAACTACACAGAAGCATTCTGTGAAACTTATTTCTGATCTGAGCATCCAGCTAACAGAGTTAAACCATACTTTTGATTGAGCAGTTTTGAAACACTCTGTCTGTAGAAAATGCAACTGGACATTCGTAGCGCTAAGTGGATAATAGTGGAAAAAAGATTATGTTCAAATATAAACTACACAGAAGCATTGTATGAAACTTCTTTCTGTTCTGTGCATTCAACTAACAGAGTTGAACCTTACTTTTGATTGAGCCTTTCTGAAACACTCTTTCTGTAGAAACTGCAATTGGACATTCTGAGCGCTAAGAGGCCTATATTGGGAAAAATAATATCTTCAAATAAAAACTACACAGAAGCATTGTGTGAAACTTATTTCTGATATGATCATTAAGCTAACAGAGTTAAACCATACTTTTGATTGCGCAGTTTTGAACACTCTTTCTGTAGAAAATGCAAGAGGACATTTGGAGCACTAAGAGGGTAATAGTGGAAAAAGGAATATATTCAAATATAAACTACACAGTAGCATTCTGTGAAAATTCTTTCTGTTCTGTGCATTCAACTAACAGAGTTGAACCTTACTTTTGATTGAGCCGTTCTGAAACACTCTTTCTGTAGAAACTGCAATTGGGCATGCTAAGCGCTAAGAGGCCTACATTGGGAAAAAGAATATCTTCAAATAAAAACTACACAGATGCATTCTGTGAAACTTATTTCTGATTTGTAAATTCAGTTAACAGAGATAAAACATATTTTTGATTGAGCAGTTATGAAACACTCTTTTTGTAGAAAATGCAAGTGGAGATTCGGAGCGCTAAGAGGGTAATAGTGGAAAAAGGAATGTCTTCATATATAAACTACACAGAATCATTCGGTGAAACTTCTTTCTGATCTGTGCATTCAGCTAACAGAGTTAAACCATACTTTTGATTGAGCAGATCTAAACCCTCTTTCTGTAGAAAATGCAACTGGACATTTGGAGCGCTATGAGCGTAGTAGTGGAAAAAGGAATATATTCAAATATAAACTACACAGAAGCATTCTGTGAAACTTCTTTCTGATCTGAGCATTCAGCTAACAGAGTTAAACCATACTTTTGATTGAGCAGTTTTGAAACACTCTGTCTGTTGAAAATGCAACTGGACATTCGTAGCGCTAAGTGGGTAATAGTGGAAAAAAGAATATGTTCAAATATAAACTACACAGAAGCATTGTATGAAACTTCTTTCTGTTCTGTGCATTCAACTAACAGAGTTGAACCTTACTTTTGATTGAGCCTTTCTGAAACACTCTTTGTGTAGAAACTGCAATTGGACATTCTGAGCGCTAAGAGGCCTATATTGGGAAAAATAATATCTTCAAATAAAAACTACACAGAAGCATTGTGTGAAACTTATTTCTGATATGTTCATTAAGCTAACAGAGTTAAACCATACTTTTGATTGCGCAGTTCTGAACACTCTTTCTGTAGAAAATGCAAGTGGACATTCGGAGCGCTAAGAGGGTACTAGTGGAAAAAGGAATATATTCAAATATAAACTACACAGTAGCATTCTGTGAAAATTCTTTCTGTTCTGTGCATTCAACTAACAGAGTTGAACCTTACTTTTGATTGAGACGTTCTGAAACACACTTTCTGTAGAAACTGCAATTGGACATGCTAAGCGCTAAGAGGCCTACATTGGGAAAAAGAATATCTTCAAATAAAAACTACACAGATGCATTCTGTGAAACTTATTTCTGATCTGTAAATTCAGTTAACAGAGATAAAACATATTTTTGATTGAGCAGTTATGAAACACTCTTTTTGTAGAAAATGGAAGTGGAGATTCGGAGCGCTAAGAGGGTAATAGTGGAAAAAGGAATGTCTTCAAATATAAACTACACAGAATCATTCGGTGAAACTTCTTTCTGATCTGTGCATTCAGCTAACAGAGTTTAACCATACTTTTGATTGAGCAGATCTGAACACTCTTTCTGTAGAAAATGCAACTGGACATTTACAGCGCTAAGAGCGTAGTGGTGCAAAAAGTAATATATTCAAATATAAACTACACAGAAGCATTCTGTGAAACTTCTTTCTGATCTGAGCATTCAGCTAACAGAGTTAAACCATACTTTGGATTGAGCAGTTTTGAAACACTCTGTCTGTAGAAAATGCAACTGGACATTCGTAGCGCTAAGTGGGTAATAGTGGAAAAAAGAATATGTTCAAATATAAACTACACAGAGGCATTGTATGAAACTTCTTTCTGTTCTGTGCATTCAACTAACAGAGTTGAACCTTACTTTTGATTGAGCCGTTCTGAAACACTCTTTCTGTAGAAACTGCAATTGGACATTCTGAGCGCTAAGAGGCCTATATTGGGAAAAAGAATGTCTACAAATAAAAACTACACAGAAGAATTTTGTGAAACTCCTTTCTGTTCTGTTTGTTCAACTAAAAGAGTTGAACCTTAGTTTTGATTGAGCCGTTCTGAAACACTCTTTCTGTAGAAAATGCAAGTGGAGATTCGGAGCGCTAAGAGGGTAATAGTGGAAAAAGGAATGTCTCCAAATATAAACTACACAGAATCATTCTGTGAAATTTCTTTCTGATCTGTGCATTCAGCTAACAGAGTTAAACCATACTTTTGATTGAGCAGATCTGAACACTCTTTCTGTAGAAAATGCAACTGGACATTTGGAGCGCTAAGAGAGTAGTAGTGGAAAAAGGAATATATTCAAATATAAACTACACAGAAGCATTCTGTGAAACTTCTTTCTGATCTGAGCATTCAGCTAACAGACTTAAACCATACTTTTGATTGAGCAGTTTTGAAACACTCTGTCTGTAGAAAATGCTACTGGACATTCGTAGCGCTAAGTGGATAGTAGTGGAAAAAAGAATATGTTCAAATATAAACTACACAGAAGCATTGTATGAAACTTCTTTCTGTTCTGTGCATTCAACTAACAGAGTTGAACCTTACTTTTGATTGAGCCTTTCTGAAACACTCTTTCTGTAGAAACTGCAATTGGATATTCTGAGCGCTAAGAGGCCTCTATTGGGAAAAATAATATCTTCAAATAAAAACTACACAGAAGCATTGTGTGAAACTTATTTCTGATATGTTCATTAAGCTAACAGAGTTAAACCATACTTTTGATTGCGCAGTTCTTAACACTCTTTCTGTAGAAAATGCAAGTGGACATTCGGAGCGCTAAGAGGGTAATAGTGGAAAAAGGAATATATTCAAATATAAACTACACAGTAGCATTCTGTGAAAATTCTTTCTGTTCTGTGCATTCAACTAACAGAGTTGAACCTTACTTTTGATTGAGCCGTTCTGAAACACACTTTCTGTAGAAACTGCAATTGGGCATGCTAAGCGCTAAGAGGCCTACATTGGGAAAAAGAATATCTTCAAATAAAAACTACACAGATGCATTCTGTGAAACTTATTTCTGATCTGTAAATTCAGTTAACAGAGATAAAACATATTTTTGATTGAGCAGTTATGAAACACTCTTTTTGTAGAAAATGCAAGTGGAGATTCGGAGCGCTAAGAGGGTAATAGTGGAAAAATGAATGTCTTCAAATATAAACTACACAGAATCATTCGGTGAAACTTCTTTCTGATCTGTGCATTCAGCTAACAGAGTTAAAGCATACTTTTGATTGAGCAGATCTGAACACTCTTTCTGTAGAAAATGCAACTGGACATTTGGAGCGCTAAGAGCGTAGTAGTGGAAAAAGGAATATATTCAAATATAAACTACACAGAAGCATTCTGTGAAACTTCTTTCTGATCTGAGCATTCAGCTAACAGAGTTAAACCATACTTTGGATTGAGCACTTTTGAAACACTCTGTCTGTAGAAAATGCAACTGGACATTCGTAGCGCTAAGTGGGTAATAGTGGAAAAAAGAATATGTTCAAATATAAACTACACAGAAGCATTGTATGAAACTTCTTTCTGTTCTGTGCATTCAACTAACAGAGTTCAACCTTACTTTTGATTGAGCCCTTCTGAAACACTCTTTCTGTAGAAACTGCAATTGGACATTCTGAGCGCTAAGAGGCCTATATTGGGAAAAAGAATGTCTACAAATAAAAACTACACAGAAGAATTGTGTGAAACTTCTTTCTGTTCTGTTTGTTCAACTAAAAGAGTTGAACCTTAGTTTTGATTGAGCCGTTCTGAAACACTCTTTCTGTAGAAAATGCAAGTGGAGATTCGGAGCGCTAAGAGGGTAATAGTGGAAAAAGGAATGTCTCCAAATATAAACTACACAGAATCATTCTTTGAAACTTCTTTCTGATCTGTGCATTCAGCTAACAGAGTTAAACCATACTTTTGATTGAGCAGATCTGAACACTCTTTCTGTAGAAAATGCAAGTGGACATTTGGAGCGCTAAGAGAGTAGTAGTGGAAAAAGGAATATATTCAAATATAAACTACACAGAAGCATTCTGTGAAACTTCTTTCTGATCTGAGCATTCAGCTAACAGAGTTAAACCATACTTTTGATTGAGCAGTTTTGAAACACTCTGTCTGTAGAAAATGCAACTGGACATTCGTAGCGCTAAGTGGGTAATAGTGGAAAAAAGAATATGTTCAAATATAAACTACACAGAAACATTGTATGAAACTTCTTTCTGTTCTGTGCATTCAACTAACAGAGTTGAACCTTACTTTTGATTGAGCCTTTCTGAAACACTCTTTCTGTAGAAACTGCAATTGGACATTCTGAGCGCTAAGAGGCCTCTATTGGGAAAAATAATATCTTCAAATAAAAACTACACAGAAGCATTGTGTGAAACTTATTTCTGATATGTTCATTAAGCTAACAGAGTTAAACCATACTTTTGATTGCGCAGTTCTTAACACTCTTTCTGTAGAAAATGCAAGTGGACATTCGGAGCGCTAAGAGGGTAATAGTGGAAAAAGGAATATATTCAAATATAAACTACACAGTAGCATTCTGTGAAAATTTTTTCTGTTCTGTGCATTCAACTAACAGAGTTGAACCTTACTTTTGATTGAGCCGTTCTGAAACACTCTTTCTGTAGAAACTGCAATTGGGCATGCTAAGCGCTAAGAGGCCTACATTGGGAAAAAGAATATCTTCAAATAAAAACTACACAGATGCATTCTGTGAAACTTATTTCTGATCTGTAAATTCAGTTAACAGAGATAAAACATATTTTTTATTGAGCAGTTATGAAACACTCTTTTTGTAAAAAATGCAAGTGGAGATTCGGAGCGCTAAGAGGGTAATAGTGGAAAAATGAATGTCTTCAAATATAAACTACACAGAATCATTCGGTGAAACTTGTTTCTGATCTGTGCATTCAGCTAACAGAGTTAAACCATACTTTTGATTGAGCAGATCTGAACACTCTTTCTGTAGAAAATGCAACTGGACATTTAGAGCGCTAAGAGCGTAGTATTGGAAAAAGGAATATATTCAAATATAAACTACACAGAAGCATTCTGTGAAACTTCTTTCTGATCTGAGCATTCAGCTAACAGAGTTAAACCATACTTTGGATTGAGCAGTTTTGAAACACTCTGTCTGTAGAAAATGCAACTGGACATTCGTAGCGCTAAGTGGGTAATAGTGGAAAAAAGAATATGTTCAAATATAAACTACACAGAAGCATTGTATGAAACTTCTTTCTGTTCTGTGCATTCAACTAACAGAGTTCAACCTTACTTTTGATTGAGCCGTTCTGAAACACTCTTTCTGTAGAAACTGCAATTGGACATTCTGAGCGCTAAGAGGCCTATATTGGGAAAAAGAATGTCTACAAATAAAAACTACACAGAAAAATTGTGGGAAACTTCTTTCTGTTCTGTTTGTTCAACTAAAAGAGTTGAACCTTAGTTTTGATTGAGCCGTTCTGAAACACTCTTTCTGTAGAAAATGCAAGTGGAGATTCGGAGCGCTAAGAGGGTAATAGTGGAAAAAGGAATGTCTCCAAATATAAACTACACAGAATCATTCTTTGAAACTTCTTTCTGATCTGTGCATTCAGCTAACAGAGTTAAACCATACTTTTGATTGAGCAGATCTGAACACTCTTTCTGTAGAAAATGCAACTGGACATTTGGAGCGCTAAGAGAGTAGTAGTGGAAAAAGGAATATATTCAAATATAAACTACACAGAAGCATTCTGTGAAACTTCTTTCTGATTTGAGCATTCAGCTAACAGAGTTAAACCATACTTTTGATTGAGCAGTTTTGAAACACTCTGTCTGTAGAAAATGCAACTGGACATTCGTAGCGCTAAGTGGGTAATAGTGGAAAAAAGAATATGTTCAAATATAAACTACACAGAAGCATTGTATGAAACTTCTTTCTGTTCTGTGCATTCAACTAACAGAGTTGAACCTTACTTTTGATTGAGCCTTTCTGAAACACTCTTTCTGTAGAAACTGCAATTGGACATTCTGAGCGCTAAGAGGCCTATATTGGGAAAAATAATATCTTCAAATAAAAACTACACAGAAGCATTGTGTGAAACTTATTTCTGATATGTTCATTAAGCTAACAGAGTTAAACCATACTTTTGATTGCGCAGTTCTGAACACTCTTTCTGTAGAAAATGCAAGTGGACATTCTGAGCGCTAAGAGGGTAATAGTGGAAAAAGGAATATATTCAAATATAAACTACACAGTAGCATTCTGTGAAAATTCTTTCTGTTCTGTGCATTCAACTAACAGAGTTGAACCTTACTTTTGTTTGAGCCGTTCTGAAACACTCTTTCTGTAGAAACTGCAATTGGACATGCTAAGCCGTAAGAGGCCTATATTGGGAAAAGAATATCTTCAAATAAAAACTACACAGATGCATTCTGTGAAACTTATTTCTGATCTGTAAATTCAGTTAACAGAGATAAAACATATTTTTGATTGAGCAGTTATGAAACACTCTTTCTGTAGAAAATGCAAGTGGAGATTCGGAGCGCTAAGAGGGTAATAGTGGAAAAAGGAATGTCTCCAAATATAAACTACACAGAATCATTCTGTGAAACTTCTTTCTGATCTGTGCAATCAGCTAACAGAGTTAAACCATACTTTTGATTGAGCAGATCTGAACACTCTTTCTGTAGAAAATGCAACTGGACATTTGGAGCGCTAAGAGATTAGTAGTGGAAAAAGGAATATATTCAAATATAAACTACACAGAAGCATTCTGTGAAACTTATTTCTGATCTGAGCATCCAGCTAACAGAGTTAAACCATACTTTTGATTGAGCAGTTTTGAAACACTCTGTCTGTAGAAAATGCAACTGGACATTCGTAGCGCTAAGTGGATAATAGTGGAAAAAAGATTATGTTCAAATATAAACTACACAGAAGCATTGTATGAAACTTCTTTCTGTTCTGTGCATTCAACTAACAGAGTTGAACCTTACTTTTGATTGAGCCTTTCTGAAACACTCTTTCTGTAGAAACTGCAATTGGACATTCTGAGCGCTAAGAGGCCTATATTGGGAAAAATAATATCTTCAAATAAAAACTACACAGAAGCATTGTGTGAAACTTATTTCTGATATGATCATTAAGCTAACAGAGTTAAACCATACTTTTGATTGCGCAGTTTTGAACACTCTTTCTGTAGAAAATGCAAGAGGACATTTGGAGCACTAAGAGGGTAATAGTGGAAAAAGGAATATATTCAAATATAAACTACACAGTAGCATTCTGTGAAAATTCTTTCTGTTCTGTGCATTCAACTAACAGAGTTGAACCTTACTTTTGATTGAGCCGTTCTGAAACACTCTTTCTGTAGAAACTGCAATTGGGCATGCTAAGCGCTAAGAGGCCTACATTGGGAAAAAGAATATCTTCAAATAAAAACTACACAGATGCATTCTGTGAAACTTATTTCTGATTTGTAAATTCAGTTAACAGAGATAAAACATATTTTTGATTGAGCAGTTATGAAACACTCTTTTTGTAGAAAATGCAAGTGGAGATTCGGAGCGCTAAGAGGGTAATAGTGGAAAAAGGAATGTCTTCATATATAAACTACACAGAATCATTCGGTGAAACTTCTTTCTGATCTGTGCATTCAGCTAACAGAGTTAAACCATACTTTTGATTGAGCAGATCTAAACCCTCTTTCTGTAGAAAATGCAACTGGACATTTGGAGCGCTATGAGCGTAGTAGTGGAAAAAGGAATATATTCAAATATAAACTACACAGAAGCATTCTGTGAAACTTCTTTCTGATCTGAGCATTCAGCTAACAGAGTTAAACCATACTTTTGATTGAGCAGTTTTGAAACACTCTGTCTGTTGAAAATGCAACTGGACATTCGTAGCGCTAAGTGGGTAATAGTGGAAAAAAGAATATGTTCAAATATAAACTACACAGAAGCATTGTATGAAACTTCTTTCTGTTCTGTGCATTCAACTAACAGAGTTGAACCTTACTTTTGATTGAGCCTTTCTGAAACACTCTTTGTGTAGAAACTGCAATTGGACATTCTGAGCGCTAAGAGGCCTATATTGGGAAAAATAATATCTTCAAATAAAAACTACACAGAAGCATTGTGTGAAACTTATTTCTGATATGTTCATTAAGCTAACAGAGTTAAACCATACTTTTGATTGCGCAGTTCTGAACACTCTTTCTGTAGAAAATGCAAGTGGACATTCGGAGCGCTAAGAGGGTACTAGTGGAAAAAGGAATATATTCAAATATAAACTACACAGTAGCATTCTGTGAAAATTCTTTCTGTTCTGTGCATTCAACTAACAGAGTTGAACCTTACTTTTGATTGAGACGTTCTGAAACACACTTTCTGTAGAAACTGCAATTGGACATGCTAAGCGCTAAGAGGCCTACATTGGGAAAAAGAATATCTTCAAATAAAAACTACACAGATGCATTCTGTGAAACTTATTTCTGATCTGTAAATTCAGTTAACAGAGATAAAACATATTTTTGATTGAGCAGTTATGAAACACTCTTTTTGTAGAAAATGGAAGTGGAGATTCGGAGCGCTAAGAGGGTAATAGTGGAAAAAGGAATGTCTTCAAATATAAACTACACAGAATCATTCGGTGAAACTTCTTTCTGATCTGTGCATTCAGCTAACAGAGTTTAACCATACTTTTGATTGAGCAGATCTGAACACTCTTTCTGTAGAAAATGCAACTGGACATTTGGAGCGCTAAGAGCGTAGTGGTGCAAAAAGTAATATATTCAAATATAAACTACACAGAAGCATTCTGTGAAACTTCTTTCTGATCTGAGCATTCAGCTAACACAGTTAAACCATACTTTGGATTGAGCAGTTTTGAAACACTCTGTCTGTAGAAAATGCAACTGGACATTCGTAGCGCTAAGTGGGTAATAGTGGAAAAAAGAATATGTTCAAATATAAACTACACAGAGGCATTGTATGAAACTTCTTTCTGTTCTGTGCATTCAACTAACAGAGTTGAACCTTACTTTTGATTGAGCCGTTCTGAAACACTCTTTCTGTAGAAACTGCAATTGGACATTCTGAGCGCTAAGAGGCCTATATTGGGAAAAAGAATGTCTACAAATAAAAACTACACAGAAGAATTTTGTGAAACTTCTTTCTGTTCTGTTTGTTCAACTAAAAGAGTTGAACCTTAGTTTTGATTGAGCCGTTCTGAAACACTCTTTCTGTAGAAAATGCAAGTGGAGATTCGGAGCGCTAAGAGGGTAATAGTGGAAAAAGGAATGTCTCCAAATATAAACTACACAGAATCATTCTGTGAAATTTCTTTCTGATCTGTGCATTCAGCTAACAGAGTTAAACCATACTTTTGATTGAGCAGATCTGAACACTCTTTCTGTAGAAAATGCAACTGGACATTTGGAGCGCTAAGAGCGTAGTAGTGGAAAAAGGAATATATTCAAATATAAACTACACAGAAGCATTCTGTGAAACTTCTTTCTGATCTGAGCATTCAGCTAACAGAGTTAAACCATACTTTGGATTGAGCACTTTTGAAACACTCTGTCTGTAGAAAATGCAACTGGACATTCATAGCGCTAAGTGGGTAATAGTGGAAAAAAGAATATGTTCAAATATAAACTACACAGAAGCATTGTATGAAACTTCTTTCTGTTCTGTGCATTCAACTAACAGAGTTCAACCTTACTTTTGATTGAGCCGTTCTGAAACACTCTTTGTGTAGAAACTGCAATTGGACATTCTGAGCGCTAAGAGGCCTATATTGGGAAAAAGAATGTCTACAAATAAAAACTACACAGAAGAATTGTGTGAAACTTCTTTCTGTTCTGTTTGTTCAACTAAAAGATTTGAACCTTAGTTTTGATTGAGCCGTTCTGAAACACTCTTTCTGTAGAAAATGCAAGTGGAGATTCGGAGCGCTAAGAGGGTAATAGTGGAAAAAGGAATGTCTCCAAATATAAACTACACAGAATCATTCTTTGAAACTTCTTTCTGATCTGTGCATTCAGCTAACAGAGTTAAACCATACTTTTGATTGAGCAGATCTGAACACTCTTTCTGTAGAAAATGCAACTGGACATTTGGAGCGCTAAGAGAGTAGTAGTGGAAAAAGGAATATATTCAAATATAAACTACACAGAAGCATTCTGTGAAACTTCTTTCTGATCTGAGCATTCAGCTAACAGAGTTAAACCATACTATTGATTGAGCAGTTTTGAAACACTCTGTCTGTAGAAAATGCAACTGGACATTCGTAGCGCTAAGTGGGTAATAGTGGAAAAAAGAATATGTTCAAATGTAAACTACACAGAAGCATTGTATGAAACTTCTTTCTGTTCTGTGCATTCAACTAACAGAGTTGAACCTTACTTTTGATTGAGCCTTTCTGAAACACTCTTTCTGTAGAAACTGCAATTGGACATTCTGAGCGCTAAGAGGCCTATATTGGGAAAAATAATATCTTCAAATAAAAACTACACAGAAGCATTGTGTGAAACTTATTTCTGATATGTTCATTAAGCTAACAGAGTTAAACCATACTTTTGATTGCGCAGTTCTGAACACTCTTTCTGTAGAAAATGCAAGTGGACATTCGGAGCGCTAAGAGGGTAATAGTGGAAAAAGGAATATATTCAAATATAAACTACACAGTAGCATTCTGTGAAAATTTTTTCTGTTCTGTGCATTCAACTAACAGAGTTGAACCTTACTTTTGATTGAGCCGTTCTGAAACACTCTTTCTGTAGAAACTGCAATTGGGCATGCTAAGCGCTAAGAGGCCTACATTGGGAAAAAGAATATCTTCAAATAAAAACTACACAGATGCATTCTGTGAAACTTATTTCTGATCTGTAAATTCAGTTAACAGAGATAAAACATATTTTTGATTGAGCAGTTATGAAACACTCTTTTTGTAGAAAATGCAAGTGGAGATTCGGAGCGCTAAGAGGGTAATAGTGGAAAAATGAATGTCTTCAAATATAAACTACACAGAATCATTCGGTGAAACTTGTTTCTGATCTGTGCATTCAGCTAACAGAGTTAAACCATACTTTTGATTGAGCAGATCTGAACACACTTTCTGTAGAAAATGCAACTGGACATTTGGAGCGCTAAGAGCGTAGTAGTGGAAAAAGGAATATATTCAAATATAAACTACACAGAAGCATTCTGTGAAACTTCTTTCTGATCTGAGCATTCAGCTAACAGAGTTAAACCATACTTTGGATTGAGCAGTTTTGAAACACTCTGTCTGTAGAAAATGCAACTGGACATTCGTAGCGCTAAGTGGGTAATAGTGGAAAAAAGAATATGTTCAAATATAAACTACACAGAAGCATTGTATGAAACTTCTTTCTGTTCTGTGCATTCAACTAACAGAGTTCAACCTTACTTTTGATTGAGCCGTTCTGAAACACTCTTTCTGTAGAAACTGCAATGGGACATTCTGAGCGCTAAGAGGCCTATATTGGGAAAAGAATGTCTACAAATAAAATCTACACAGAAGAATTGTGTGAAACTTCTTTCTGTTCTGTTTCTTCAACTAAAAGAGTTGAACCTTAGTTTTGATTGAGCCGTTCTGAAACACTCTTTCTGTAGAAAATGCAAGTGGAGATTCGGAGCGCTAAGAGGGTAATAGTGGAAAAAGTAATGTCTCCAAATATAAACTACACAGAATCATTCTTTGAAACTTCTTTCTGATCTGTGCATTCAGCTAACAGAGTTAAAACATACTTTTGATTGAGCAGATCTGAACACTCTTTCTGTAGAAAATGCAACTGGACATTTGGAGCGCTAAGAGAGTAGTAGTGGAAAAAGGAATATATTCAAATATAAACTACACAGAAGCATTCTGTGAAACTTCTTTCTGATCTGAGCATTCAGCTAACAGAGTTAAACCATACTTTTGATTGAGCAGTTTTGAAACACTCTGTCTGTAGAAAATGCAACTGGACATTCGTAGCGCTAAGTGGGTAATAGTGGAAAAAAGAATATGTTCAAATGTAAACTACACAGAAGCATTGTATGAAACTTCTTTCTGTTCTGTGCATTCAACTAACAGAGTTGAACATTACTTTTGATTGAGCCTTTCTGAAACACTCTTTCTGTAGAAACTGCAATTGGACATTCTGAGCGCTAAGAGGCCTCTATTGGGAAAAATAATATCTTCAAATAAAAACTACACAGAAGCATTGTGTGAAACTTATTTCTGATATGTTCATTAAGCTAACAGAGTTAAACCATACTTTTGATTGCGCAGTTCTGAACACTCTTTCTGTAGAAAATGCAAGTGGACATTCGGAGCGCTAAGAGGGTAATAGTGGAAAAAGGAATATATTCAAATATAAACTACACAGTAGCATTCTGTGAAAATTTTTTCTGTTCTGTGCATTCAACTAACAGAGTTGAACCTTACTTTTGATTGAGCCGTTATGAAACACTCTTTCTGTAGAAACTGCAATTGGGCATGCTAAGCGCTAAGAGGCCTACATTGGGAAAAAGAATATCTTCAAATAAAAACTACACAGATGCATTCTGTGAAACTTATTTCTGATCTGTAAATTCAGTTAACAGAGATAAAACATATTTTTGATTGAGCAGTTATGAAACACTCTTTTTGTAGAAAATGCAAGTGGAGATTCGGAGCGCTAAGAGGGTAATAGTGGAAAAATGAATGTCTTCAAATATAAACTACACAGAATCATTCGGTGAAACTTGTTTCTGATCTGTGAATTCAGCTAACAGAGTTAAACCATACTTTTGATTGAGCAGATCTGAACACACTTTCTGTAGAAAATGCAACTGGACATTTGGAGCGCTAAGAGCGTAGTAGTGGAAAAAGGAATATATTCAAATATAAACTACACAGAAGCATTCTGTGAAACTTCTTTCTGATCTGAGCATTCAGCTAACAGAGTTAAACCATACTTTGGATTGAGCAGTTTTGAAACACTCTGTCTGTAGAAAATGCAACTGGACATTCGTAGCGCTAAGTGGGTAATAGTGGAAAAAAGAATATGTTCAAATATAAACTACACAGAAGCATTGTATGAAACTTCTTTCTGTTCTGTGCATTCAACTAACAGAGTTCAACCTTACTTTTGATTGAGCCGTTCTGAAACACTCTTTCTGTAGAAACTGCAATGGGACATTCTGAGCGCTAAGAGGCCTATATTGGGAAAAGAATGTCTACAAATAAAATCTACACAGAAGAATTGTGTGAAACTTCTTTCTGTTCTGTTTCTTCAACTAAAAGAGTTGAACCTTAGTTTTGATTGAGCCGTTCTGTAACACTCTTTCTGTAGAAAATGCAAGTGGAGATTCGGAGCGCTAAGAGGGTAATAGTGGAAAAAGTAATGTCTCCAAATATAAACTACACAGAATCATTCTTTGAAACTTCTTTCTGATCTGTGCATTCAGCTAACAGAGTTAAAACATACTTTTGATTGAGCAGATCTGAACACTCTTTCTGTAGAAAATGCAACTGGACATTTGGAGCACTAAGAGAGTAGTAGTGGAAAAAGGAATATATTCAAATATAAACTACACAGAAGCATTCTGTGAAACTTCTTTCTGATCTGAGCATTCAGCTAACAGAGTTAAACCATACTTTGGATTGAGCAGTTTTGAAACACTCTGTCTGTAGAAAATGCAACTGGACATTCGTAGTGCTAAGTGGGTAATAGTGGAAAAAAGAATATGTTCAAATATAAACTACACAGAAGCATTGTATGAAACTTCTTTCTGTTCTGTGCATTCAACTAACAGAGTTGAAACTTACTTTGAGCCTTTCTGAAACACTCTTTCTGTAGAAACTGCAATTGGACATTCTGAGCGCTAAGAGGCCTCTATTGGGAAAAATAATATCTTCAAATAAAAACTACACAGAAGCATTGTGTGAAACTTATTTCTGATATGTTCATTAAGCTAACAGAGTTAAACCATACTTTTGATTGCGCAGTTCTGAACACTCTTTCTGTAGAAAATGCAAGTGGACATTCGGAGCGCTAAGAGGGTAATAGTGGAAAAAGGAATATATTCAAATATAAACTACACAGTAGCATTCTGTGAAAATTCTTTCTGTTCTGTAAATTCAACTAACAGAGTTGAACCTTACTTTTGATTGAGCCGTTCTGAAACACTCTTTCTGTAGAAACTGCAATTGGGCATGCTAAGCGCTAAGAGGTCTACATTGGGAAAAAGAATATCTTCAAATAAAAACTACACAGATGCATTCTGTGAAACTTATTTCTGATCTGTAAATTCAGTTAACAGAGATAAAACATATTTTTGATTGAGCAGTTATGAAACACTCTTTTTGTAGAAAATGCAAGTGGAGATTCGGAGCGCTAAGAGGGTAATAGTGGAAAAATGAATGTCTTCAAATATAAACTACACAGAATCATTCGGTGAAACTTGTTTCTGATCTGTGCATTCAGCTAACAGAGTTAAACCATACTTTTGATTGAGCAGATCTGAACACCCTTTCTGTAGAAAATGCAGCTGGACATTTGGAGCGCTAAGAGCGTAGTATTGGAAAAAGGAATATATTCAAATATAAACTACACTGAAGCATTCTGTGAAACTTCTTACTGATCTGAGCATTCAGCTAACAGAGTTAAACCATACTTTGGATTGAGCAGTTTTGAAACACTCTGTCTGTAGAAAATGCAACTGGACATTCGTAGCGCTAGGTGGGTAATAGTGGAAAAAAGAATATGTTCAAATATAAACTACACAGAAGCATTGTATGAAACTTCTTTCTGTTCTGTGCATTCAACTAACAGAGTTCAACCTTACTTTTGATTGAGCCGTTCTGAAACACTCTTTCTGTAGAAACTGCAATTGGACATTCTGAGCGCTAAGAGGCCTATATTGTGAAAAAGAATGTCTACAAATAAAAACTACACAGAAGAATTGTGTGAAACTTCTTTCTGTTCTGTTTGTTCAACTAAAAGAGTTGAACCTTAGTTTTGATTGAGCCGTTCTGAAACACTCTTTCTGTAGAAAATGCAAGTGGAGATTCGGAGCGCTAAGAGGGTAATAGTGGAAAAAGGAATGTCTCCAAATATAAACTACACAGAATCATTCTTTGAAACTTCTTTCTGATCTGTGCATTCAGCTAACAGAGTTAAACCATACTTTTGATTGAGCAGATCTGAACACTCTTTCTGTAGAAAATGCAACTGGACATTTGGAGCGCTAAGAGATTAGTAGTGGAAAAAGGAATATATTCAAATATAAACTACACAGAAGCATTCTGTGAAACTTCTTTCTGATCTGAGCATTCAGCTAACAGAGTTAAACCATACTTTTGATTGAGCAGTTTTGAAACACTCTGTCTGTAGAAAATGCAACTGGACATTCGTAGCGCTAAGTGGGTAATAGTGGAAAAAAGAATATGTTCAAATATAAACTACACAGAAGCATTGTATGAAACTTCTTTCTGTTCTGTGCATTCAATTAACAGAGTTGAACCTTACTTTTGATTGAGCCTTTCTGAAACACTCTTTCTGTAGAAACTGCAATTGGACATTCTGAGCGCTAAGAGGCCTATATTGGGAAAAATAATATCTTCAAATAAAAACTACACAGAAGCATTGTGTGAAACTTATTTCTGATATGTTCATTAAGCTAACAGAGTTAACCCATACTTTTGATTGCGCAGTTCTGAACACTCTTTCTGTAGATAATGCAAGTGGACATTCGGAGCGCTAAGAGGGTAATAGTGGAAAAAGGAATATATTCAAATATAAACTACACAGTAGCATTCTGTGAAAATTCTTTCTGTTCTGTGCATTCAACTAACAGAGTTGAACCTTACTTTTGTTTGAGCCGTTCTGAAACACTCTTTCTGTAGAAACTGCAATTGGACATGCTAAGCGCTAAGAGGCCTATATTGGGAAAAGAATATCTTCAAATAAAAACTACACAGATGCATTCTGTGAAACTTATTTCTGATCTGTAAATTCAGTTAACAGAGATAAAACATATTTTTGATTGAGCAGTTATGAAACACTCTTTCTGTAGAAAATGCAAGTGGAGATTCGGAGCGCTAAGAGGGTAATAGTGGAAAAAGGAATGTCTCCAAATATAAACTACACAGAATCATTCTGTGAAACTTCTTTCTGATCTGTGCAATCAGCTAACAGAGTTAAACCATACTTTTGATTGAGCAGATCTGAACACTCTTTCTGTAGAAAATGCAACTGGACATTTGGAGCGCTAAGAGATTAGTAGTGGAAAAAGGAATATATTCAAATATAAACTACACAGAAGCATTCTGTGAAACTTCTTTCTGATCTGAGCATTCAGCTAACAGAGTTAAACCATACTTTTGATTGAGCAGTTTTGAAACACTCTGTCTGTAGAAAATGCAACTGGACATTCGTAGCGCTAAGTGGGTAATAGTGGAAAAAAGAATATGTTCTAATATAAACTACACGGAAGCATTGTATGAAACTTCTTTCTGTTCTGTGCATTCAACTAACAGAGTTGAACCTTACTTTTGATTGAGCCGTTCTGAAACCCTCTTTCTGTAGAAACTTCAATTGGACATTCTGAGCGCTAAGAGGCCTATATTGGGAAAAAGAATATCTACAAATAAAAACTACACAGAAGAATTGTGTGAAAGTTCTTTCTGTTCTGTTTGTTCAACTAAAAGAGTTGAACCTAAGTTTTGATTGAGCCGTTCTGAAACACTCTTTCTGTAGAAAATGCAAGTGGAGATTCGGAGCACTAAGAGGGTAATAGTGGAAAAAGGAATGTCCCCAAATATAAACTACACAGAATCATTCTGTGAAACTTCTTTCTGATCTGTGCATTCGGCTAACAGAGTTAAACCATACTTTTGATTGAGCAGATCTGAACACTCTTTCTGTAGAAAATGCAACTGGACTTTTGGAGCGCTAAGAGATTAGTAGTGGAAAAAGGAATATATTCAAATATAAACTACACAGAAGCATTCTGTGAAACTTCTTTCTGATCTGAGCATTCAGCTAAGAGATTTAAACCATACTTTTGATTGAGCAGTTTTGAAACACTCTGTCTGTAGAAAATGCAAATGGACATTCGTAGCGCTAAGTGGATAATAGTGGAAAAAAGATTATGTTCAAATATAAACTACACAGAAGCATTGTATGAAACTTCTTTCTGTTCTGTGCTTTCAACTAACAGAGTTGAACCTTACTTTTGATTGAGCCGTTCTGAAACACTCTTTCTGTAGAAACTGCAATTGGACATGCTAAGCGCTAAGAGGCCTATATTGGGAAAAAGAATATCTTCAAATAAAAACTACACAGAGGCATTCTGTGAAACTTATTTCTGATCTGTAAATTCAGTTAACAGAGATAAAACATATTTTTGATTGAGCGGTTATGAAACACACTTTTTGTAGAAAATGCAAGTGGAGATTCGGAGCGCTAAGAGGGTAATAGTGGAAGAAGGAATGTCTTCAAATATAAACTACACAGAAACATTCGGTGAAACTTCTTTCTGATCTGTGCATTCAGCTAACAGAGTTAAACCATACTTTTGATTGAGCAGATCTGAACACTCTTTCTGTAGAAAATGCAACTGGACATTTGGAACGCTAAGAGTGTAGTAGTGGAAAAAGGAATATATTCATATATAAACTACACAGAAGCATTCTGTGAAACTTCTTTCTGATCTGAGCATTCAGCTAACAGAGTTAAACCATACTTTTGATTGAGCAGTTTTGAAACACTCTGTCTGTAGAAAATGCAACTGGACATTCGTAGCGCTAAGTGGGTAATAGTGGAAAAAAGAATATGTTCAAATATAAACTACACAGAAGCATTGTATGAAACTTCTGTCTGTTCTGTGCATTCAACTAACAGAGTTCAACCTTACTTTTGATTGAGCCGTTCTGAAACACTCTTTCTGTAGAAACTGCAATTGGACATTCTGAGCGCTAAGAGGCCTATATTGGGAAAAAGAATGTCTACAAATAAAAACTACACAGAAGAATTGTGTGAAAGTTCTTTCTGTTCTGTTTGTTCAACTAAAAGAATTGAACCTTAGTTTTGATTGAGCCGTTCTGAAACACTCTTTCTGTAGAAAATGCAAGTGGAGATTCGGAGCGCTAAGAGGGTAATAGTGGAAAAAGGAATGTCTCCAAATATAAACTACACAGAATCATTCTGTGAAACTTCTTTCTGATCTGTGCATTCAGCTAACAGAGTTAAACCATACTTTTGATTGAGCAGATCTGAACACTCTTTCTGTAGAAAATGCAACTGGACATTCGGAGCGCTAAGAGAGTACTAGTGGAAAAAGGAATATATTCAAATATAAACTACACAGAAGCATTCTGTGAAACTTCTTTCTGATCTGAGCATTCAGCTAACAGAGTTAAAACATACTTTTGATTGAGCAGTTTTGAAACACTCTGTCTGTAGAAAATGCAACTGGACATTCGTAGCGCTAAGTGGATAGTAGTGGAAAAAAGAATATGTTCAAATATAAACTACACAGAAGCATTGTATGAAACTTCTTTCTGTTCTGTGCATTTAACTAACAGAGTTGAACCTTACTTTTGATTGAGCCTTTCTGAAACACTCTTTCTGTAGAAACTGCAATTGGATATTCTGAGCGCTAAGAGGCCTCTATTGGGAAAAATAATATCTTCAAATAAAAACTACACAGAAGCATTGTGTGAAACTTATTTCTGATATGTTCATTAAGCTAACAGAGTTAAACCATACTTTTGATTGCGCAGTTCTTAACACTCTTTCTGTAGAAAATGCAAGTGGACATTCGGAGCGCTAAGAGGGTAATAGTGGAAAAAGGAATATATTCAAATATAAACTACACAGTAGCATTCTGTGAAAATTCTTTCTGTTCTGTGCATTCAACTAAAAGAGTTGAACCTTACTTTTGATTGAGCCGTTCTGAAACACTCTTTCTGTAGAAACTGCAATTGGGCATGCTAAGCGCTAAGAGGCCTACATTGGGAAAAAGAATATCTTCAAATAAAAACTACACAGATGCATTCTGTGAAACTTATTTCTGATCTGTAAATTCAGTTAACAGAGATAAAACATATTTTTGATTGAGAAGTTATGAAACACTCTTTTTGTAGAAAATGCAAGTGGAGATTCGGAGCGCTAAGAGGGTAATAGTGGAAAAATGAATGTCTTCAAATATAAACTACACAGAATCATTCGGTGAAACTTCTTTCTGATCTGTGCATTCAGCTAACAGAGTTAAAGCATACTTTTGATTGAGCAGATCTGAACACTCTTTCTGTAGAAAATGCAACTGGACATTTGGAGCGCTAAGAGCGTAGTAGTGGAAAAAGGAATATATTCAAATATAAACTACACAGAAGCATTCTGTGAAACTTCTTTCTGATCTGAGCATTCAGCTAACAGAGTTAAACCATACTTTGGATTGAGCACTTTTGAAACACTCTGTCTGTAGAAAATGCAACTGGACATTCATAGCGCTAAGTGGGTAATAGTGGAAAAAAGAATATGTTCAAATATAAACTACACAGAAGCATTGTATGAAACTTCTTTCTGTTCTGTGCATTCAACTAACAGAGTTCAACCTTACTTTTGATTGAGCCGTTCTGAAACACTCTTTGTGTAGAAACTGCAATTGGACATTCTGAGCGCTAAGAGGCCTATATTGGGAAAAAGAATGTCTACAAATAAAAACTACACCGAAGAATTGTGTGAAACTTCTTTCTGTTCTGTTTGTTCAACTAAAAGATTTGAAACTTAGTTTTGATTGAGCCGTTCTGAAACACTCTTTCTGTAGAAAATGCAAGTGGAGATTCGGAGCGCTAAGAGGGTAATAGTGGAAAAAGGAATGTCTCCAAATATAAACTACACAGAATCATTCTTTGAAACTTCTTTCTGATCTGTGCATTCAGCTAACAGAGTTAAACCATACTTTTGATTGAGCAGATCTGAACACTCTTTCTGTAGAAAATGCAACTGGACATTTGGAGCGCTAAGAGAGTAGTAGTGGAAAAAGGAATATATTCAAATATAAACTACACAGAAGCATTCTGTGAAACTTCTTTCTGATCTGAGCATTCAGCTAACAGAGTTAAACCATACTTTTGATTGAGCAGTTTTGAAACACTCTGTCTGTAGAAAATGCAACTGGACTTTCGTAGCGCTAAGTGGGTAATAGTGGAAAAAAGAATATGTTCAAATATAAACTACACAGAAGCATTGTATGAAACTTCTTTCTGTTCTGTGCATTCAACTAACAGAGTTGAACCTTACTTTTGATTGAGCCTTTCTGAAACACTCTTTCTGTAGAAACTGCAATTGGACATTCTGAGCGCTAAGAGGCCTCTATTGGGAAAAAGAATATCTTCAAATAAAAACTACACAGAAACATTGTGTGAAACTTATTTCTGATATGTTCATTAAGCTAACAGAGTTAAACCATACTTTTGATTGCGCAGTTCTTAACACTCTTTCTGTAGAAAATGCAAGTGGACATTCGGAGCGCTAAGAGGGTAATAGTGGAAAAAGGAATATATTCAAATATAAACTACACAGTAGCATTCTGTGAAAATTTTTTTTGTTCTGTGCATTCAACTAACAGAGTTGAACCTTACTTTTGATTGAGCCGTTCTGAAACACTCTTTCTGTAGAAACTGCAATTGGGCATGCTAAGCGCTAAGAGGCCTACATTGGGAAAAAGAATATCTTCAAATAAAAACTACACAGATGCATTCTGTGAAACTTATTTCTGATCTGTAAATTCAGTTAACAGAGATAAAACATATTTTTGATTGAGCAGTTATGAAACACTCTTTTTGTAGAAAATGCAAGTGGAGATTCGGAGCGCAAAGAGGGTAATAGTGGAAAAATGAATGTTTTCAAATATAAACTACACAGAGTCATTCGGTGAAACTTGTTTCTTATCTGTGCATTCAGCTAACAGAGTTAAACCATACTTTTGATTGAGCAGATCTGAACACTCTTTCTGTAGAAAATGCAACTGGACTTTTGGAGCGCTAAGAGCGTAGTAGTGGAAAAAGGAATATATTCAAATATAAACTACACAGAAGCATTCTGTGAAACTTCTTTCTGATCTGAGCATTCAGCTAACAGAGTTAAACCATACTTTGGATTGAGCAGTTTTGAAACACTCTGTCTGTAGAAAATGCAACTGGACATTCGTAGCGCTAAGTGGGTAATAGTGGAAAAAAGAATATGTTCAAATATAAACAACACAGAAGCATTGTATGAAACTTCTTTCTGTTCTGTGCATTCAACTAACAGAGTTCAACCTTACTTTTGATTGAGCCGTTCTGAAACACTCTTTCTGTAGAAACTGCAATGGGACATTCTGAGCGCTAAGAGGCCTATATTGGGAAAAAGAATGTCTACAAATAAAATCTACACAGAAGAATTGTGTGAAACTTCTTTCTGTTCTGTTTGTTCAACTAAAAGATTTGAACCTTAGTTTTGATTGAGCCGTTCTGAAACACTCTTTCTGTAGAAAATGCAATTGGACATTCTGAGCGCTAAGAGGCCTATATTGGGAAAAATAATATCTTCAAATAAAAACTACACAGAAGCATTGTGTGAAACTTATTTCTGATATGTTCATTAAGCTTACAGAGTTAACCCATACTTTTGATTGCGCAGTTCTGAACACTCCTTCTGTAGATAATGCAAGTGGACATTCGGAGCGCTAAGAGGGTAATAGTGGAAAAAGGAATATATTCAAATATAAACTACACAGTAGCATTCTGTGAAAATTCTTTCTGTTCTGTGCATTCAACTAACAGAGTTGAACCTTACTTTTGTTTGAGCCGTTCTGAAACACTCTTTCTGTAGAAACTGCAATTGGACATGCTAAGCGCTAAGAAGCCTATATTGGGAAAAGAATATCTTCAAATAAAAACTTCACAGATGCATTCTGTGAAACTTATTTCTGATCTGTAAATTCAGTTAACAGAGATAAAACATATTTTTGATTGAGCAGTAATGAAACACTCTTTCTGTAGAAAATGCAAGTGGAGATTCGGAGCGCTAAGTGGGTAATAGTGGAAAAAGGAATGTCTCCAAATATAAACTACACAGAATCATTCTGTGAAACTTCTTTCTGATCTGTGCAATCAGCTAACAGAGTTAAACCATACTTTTGATTGAGCAGATCTGAACACTCTTTCTGTAGAAAATGCAACCGAACATTTGGAGCGCTAAGAGATTAGTAGTGGAAAAAGGAATATATTCAAATATAAACTACACAGAAGCATTCTGTGAAACTTCTTTCTGATCTGAGCATTCAGCTAACAGAGTTAAACCATACTTTTGATTGAGCAGTTTTGAAACACTCTGTCTGTAGAAAATGCAACTGGACATTCATAGCGCTAAGTGGGTAATAGTGGAAAAAAGAATATGTTCAAATATAAACTACACGGAAGCATTGTATGAAACTTCTTTCTGTTCTGTGCATTCATCTAACAGAGTTGAACCTTACTTTTGATTGAGCCTTTCTGAAACACTCTTTCTGTAGAAACTGCAATTGGACATTCTGAGCGCTAAGAGGCCTCTATTGGGAAAAATAATGTCTTCAAATAAAAACTACACAGAAGCATTGTGAGAAACTTATTTCTGATATGTTCATTAAGCTAACAGAGTTAAACCATACTTTTGATTGCGCAGTTCTGAACACTCTTTCTGTAGAAAATGCAAGTGGACATTCGGAGCGCTAAGAGGGTAATAGTGGAAAAAGGAATATATTCAAATATAAACTACACAGTAGCATTCTGTGAAAATTCTTTCTGTTCTGTGCATTCAACTAACAGAGTTGAACCTTACTTTTGATTGAGCCGTTCTGAAACACTCTTTCTGTAGAAACTGCAATTGGGCATGCTAAGCGCTAAGAGGTCTACATTGGGAAAAAGAATATCTTCAAATAAAAACTACACAGATGCATTCTGTGAAACTTATTTCTGATCTGTAAATTCAGTTAACAGAGATAAAACATATTTTTGATTGAGCAATTATGAAACACTCTTTTTGTAGAAAATGCAAGTGGAGATTCGGAGCGCTAAGAGGGTAATAGTGGAAAAATGAATGTCTTCAAATATAAACTACACAGAATCATTCGGTGAAACTTGTTTCTGATCTGTGCATTCAGCTAACAGAGTTAAACCATACTTTTGATTGAGCAGATCTGAACACTCTCTCTGTAGAAAATGCAACTGGACATTTGGAGCGCTAAGAGCGTAGTATTGGAAAAAGGAATATATTCAAATATAAACTACACAGAAGCATTCTGTGAAACTTCTTTCTGATCTGAGCATTCAGCTAACAGAGTTAAACCATACTTTGGATTGAGCAGTTTTGAAACACTCTGTCTGTAGAAAATGCAACTGGACATTCGTAGCGCTAAGTGGGTAATAGTGGAAAAAAGAATATGTTCAAATATAAACTACACAGAAGCATTGTATGAAACTTCTTTCTGTTCTGTGCATTCAACTAACAGAGTTCAACCTTACTTTTGATTGAGCCGTTCTGAAACACTCTTTCTGTAGAAACTGCAATTGGACATTCTGAGCGCTAAGAGGCCTATATTGGGAAAAAGAATGTCTACAAATAAAAACTACACAGAAGAATTGTGTGAAACTTCTTTCTGTTCTGTTTGTTCAACTAAAAGAGTTGAACCTTACTTTTGATTGAGCCTTTCTGAAACACTCTTTCTGTAGAAACTGCAATTGGACATTCTGAGCGCTAAGAGGCCTATATTGGGAAAAATAATATCTTCAAATAAAAACTACACAGAAGCATTGTGTGAAACTTATTTCTGATATGTTCATTAAGCTAACAGAGTTAACCCATACTTTTGATTGCGCAGTTCTGAACACTCCTTCTGTAGATAATGCAAGTGGACATTCGGAGCGCTAAGAGGGTAATAGTGGAAAAAGGAATATATTCAAATATAAACTACACAGAATCATTCTGTGAAACTTCTTTCTGATCTGTGCATTCGGCTAACAGAGTTAAACCATACTTTTGATTGAGCAGATCTGAACACTCTTTCTGTAGAAAATGCAACTGGACTTTTGGAGCGCTAAGAGATTAGTAGTGGAAAAAGGAATATATTCAAATATAAACTACACAGAAGCATTCTGTGAAACTTCTTTCTGATCTGAGCATTCAGCTAAGAGAGTTAAACCATACTTTTGATTGAGCAGTTTTGAAACACTCTGTCTGTAGAAAATGCAACTGGACATTCGTAGCGCTAAGTGGATAATAGTGGAAAAAAGATTATGTTCAAATATAAACTACACAGAAGCATTGTATGAAACATCTTTCTGTTCTGTGCTTTCAACTAACAGAGTTGAACCTTACTTTTGATTGAGCCTTTCTGAAACACTCTTTCTGTAGAAACTGCAATTGGACATTCTGAGCGCTAAGAGGCCTATATTGGGAAAAATAATATCTTCAAATAAAAACTACACAGAAGCATTGTGTGAAACTTATTTCTGATATGTTCATTAAGCTAACAGAGTTAAACCATACTTTTGATTGTGCAGTTCTGAACACTCTTTCTGTAGAAAATGCAAGTGGACATTCGGAGCGCTAAGAGGGTAATAGTGGAAAAAGGAATATATTCAAATATAAACTACACAGTAGCATTCTGTGAAAATTCTTTCTGTTCTGTGCATTCAACTAACAGAGTTGAACCTTACTTTTGATTGAGCCGTTCTGAAACACTCTTTCTGTAGAAACTGCAATTGGACATGCTAAGCGCTAAGAGGCCTATATTGGGAAAAAGAATATCTTCAAATAAAAACTACACAGAGGCATTCTGTGAAACTTATTTCTGATCTGTAAATTCAGTTAACAGAGATAAAACATATTTTTGATTGAGCGGTTATGAAACACACTTTTTGTAGAAAATGCAAGTGGAGATTCGGAGCGCTAAGAGGGTAATATTGGAAAAAGGAATGTCTTCAAATATAAACTACACAGAAACATTCGGTGAAACTTCTTTCTGATGTGTGAATTCAGCTAACAGAGTTAAACCATACTTTTGATTGAGCAGATCTGAACACTCTTTCTGTAGAAAATGCAACTGGACATTTGGAGCGCTAAGAGCGTAGTAGTGGAAAAAGGAATATATTCAAATATAAACTACACAGAAGCATTCTGTGAAACTTCTTTCTGATCTGAGCATTCAGCTAACAGAGGTAAACCATACTTTTGATTGAGCAGTTTTGAAACACTCTGTCTGTAGAAAATGCAACTGGACATTCGTAGCGCTAAGTGGGTAATAGTGGAAAAAAGAATATGTTCAAATATAAACTACACAGAAGCATTGTATGAAACTTCTTTCTGTTCTCTGCATTCAACTAACAGAGTTGAACCTTACTTTTGATTGAGCCGTTCTGAAACACTCTTTCTGTAGAAACTGCAATTGGACATTCTGAGCGCTAAGAGGCCTATATTGGGAAAAAGAATGTCTACAAATAAAAACTACACAGAAGAATTGTGTGAAAGTTCTTTCTGTTCTGTTTGTTCAACTAAAAGAGTTGAACCTTAGTTTTGATTGAGCCGTTCTGAAACACTCTTTCTGTAGAAAATGCAAGTGGAGATTCGGAGCGCTAAGAGGGTAATAGTGGAAAAAGGAATGTCTCCAACTATAAACTACACAGAATCATTCTGTGAAACTTCTTTCTGATCTGTGCATTCAGCTAAGAGTGTTAAACCATACTTTTGATTGAGCAGATCTGAACACTCTTTCTGTAGAAAATGCAACTGGACATTTGGAGCGCTAAGAGAGTAGTAGTGGAAAAAGGAATATATTCAAATATAAACTACACAGAAGCATTCTGTGAAACTTCTTTCTGATCTGAGCATTCAGCTAACAGAGTTAAACCATACTTTTGATTGAGCAGTTTTGAAACACTCTGTCTGTAGAAAATGCAACTGGACATTCGTAGCGCTAAGTGGATAATAGTGGAAAAAAGATTATGTTCAAATATAAACTACACAGAAGCATTGTATGAAACTTCTTTCTGTTCTGTGCATTCAACTAACAGAGTTGAACCTTAATTTGATTGAGCCTTTCTGAAACACTCTTTCTGTAGAAACTGCAAATGGACATTCTGAGCGCTAAGAGGCCTCTATTGGGAAAAATAATATCTTCAAATAAAAACTACACAGAAGCATTGTGTGAAACTTATTTCTGATATGTTCATTAAGCTAACAGAGTTAAACCATACTTTTGATTGCGCAGTTCTGAACACTCTTTCTGTAGAAAATGCAAGTCGACATTCGGAGCGCTAAGAGGGTAATAGTGGAAAAAGGAATATATTCAAATATAAACTACACAGTAGCATTCTGTGAAAATTCTTTCTGTTCTGTGCATTCAACTAACAGAGTTGAACCTTACTTTTGATTGAGCCGTTCTGAAACACTCTTTCTGTAGAAACTGCAATTGGACATGCTAAGCGCTAAGAGGCCTACATTGGGAAAAAGAATATCTTCAAATAAAAACTACACAGATTCATTCTGTGAAACTTATTTCTGACCTGAAATTCAGTTAACAGAGATAAAACATATTTTTGATTGAGCGGTTATGCAACACTCTTTTTGTAGAAAATGCAAGAGGAGATTCGGAGCGCTAAGAGGGTAATAGTGGAAAAAGGAATGTCTTCAAATATAAACTACACAGAATCATTTGGTGAAACTTCTTTCTGATCTGTGCATTCTGCTAACAGAGTTAAACCATACTTTTGATTGAGCAGATCTGAATACTCTTTCTGTAGAAAATGCAACTGGACATTTGGAGCGCTAAGAGCGTAGTAGTGGAAAAAGGAATATATTCAAATATAAACTACACCGAAGCATTCTGTGAAACTTCTTTCTGATCTGAGCATTCAGCTAACAGAGTTAAACCATACTTTGGATTGAGCAGTTTTGAAACACTCTGTCTGTAGAAAATGCAACTGGACATTCGTAGCGCTAAGTGTGTAATAGTGGAAAAAAGAATATGTTCAAATATAAACTACACAGAAGCATTGTATGAAACTTCTTTCTGTTCTGTGCATTCAACTAACAGAGTTGAACCTTACTTTTGATTGAGCCGTTCTGAAACACTCTTTCTGTAGAAACTGCAATTGGACATTCTGAGCGCTAAGAGGCCTATATTGGGAAAAAGAATGTCTACAAATAAAAACTACACAGAAGAATTGTGTGAAAGTTCTTTCTGTTCTGTTTGTTCAACTAAAAGAGTTGAACCTTAGTTTTGATTGAGCCGTTCAGAAACACACTTTATGTAGCAAATGCAAGTGGAGATTCGGTGCGCTAAGAGGGTAATAGTGGAAAAAGGAATGTCTCCAAATAAAAACTACACAGAATCATTCTGTGAAACTTCTTTCTGATCTGTGCATTCAGCTAACAGAGTTAAACCATACTTTTGATTGAGCAGATCTGAACACTCTTTCTGTAGAAAATGCAACTGGACATTTGGAGCGCTAAGAGAGTAGTAGTGGAAAAAGGAATATATTCAAATATAAACTACACAGAAGCATTCTGTGAAACTTCTTTCTGATCTGAGCATTCAGCTAACAGAGTTAAACCATACTTTTGATTGAGCAGTTTTGAAACACTCTGTCTGTAGAAAATGCAACTGGACATTCGTAGCGCTAAGTGGATAATAGTGGAAAAAAGATTATGTTCAAATATAAACTACACAGAAGCATTGTATGAAACTTCTTTCTGTTCTGTGCATTCAACTAACAGAGTTGAACCTTACTTTTGATTGAGCCTTTCTGAAACACTCTTTCTGTAGAAACTGCAATTGGACATTCTGAGCGCTAAGAGGCCTATATTGGGAAAAATAATATCTTCAAATAAAAACTACACAGAAGCATTGTGTGAAACTTATTTCTCATATGTTCATTAAGCTAACAGAGTTAAACCATACTTTTGATTGCGCAGTTCTGAACACTCTTTCTGTAGAAAATGCAAGTGGACATTCGGAGCGCTAAGAGGGTAATAGTGGAAAAAGGAATATATTCAAATATAAACTACACAGTAGCATTCTGTGAAAATTCTTTCTGTTCTGTGCATTCAACTAACAGTGTTGAACCTTACTTTTGATTGAGCCGTTCTGAAACACTCTTTCTGTAGAAACTGCAATTGGGCATGCTAAGCGCTAAGAGGCCTACATTGGGAAAAAGAATATCTTCAAATAAAAACTACACAGATGCATTCTGTGAAACTTATTTCTGATCTGTAAATTCAGTTAACAGAGATAAAACATATTTTTGATTGAGCAGTTATGAAACACTCTTTTTGTAGAAAATGCAAGTGGAGATTCGGAGCGCTAAGAGGGTAATAGTGGAAAAAGGAATGTCTTCAAATATAAACTACACAGAATCATTCGGTGAAACTTCTTTCTGATCTGTGCATTCAGCTAACAGTGTTAAACCATACTTTTGATTGAGCAGATCTGAACACTCTTTCTGTAGAAAATGCAACTGGACATTTGGAGCGCTAAGAGCGTAGTAGTGGAAAAAGGAATATATTCAAATATAAACTACACAGAAGCATTCTGTGAAACTTCTTTCTGATCTGAGCATTCAGCTAACAGAGTTAAACCATACTTTGGATTGAGCAGTTTTGAATCTCTCTGTCTGTAGAAAATGCAACTGGACATTCGTAGCGCTAAGTGTGTAATAGTGGAAAAAAGAATATGTTCAAATATAAACTACACAGAAGCATTGTATGAAACTTCTTTCTGTTCTGTGCATTCAACTAACAGAGTTGAACCTTACTTTTGATTGAGCCGTTCTGAAACACTCTTTCTGTAGAAACTGCAATCGGACATTCTGAGCGCTAAGAGGCCTATATTGGGAAAAAGAATGTCTACAAATAAAAACTACACAGAAGAATTGTGTGAAACTTCTTTCTGTTCTGTTTGTTCAACTAAAAGAGTTGAACCTTAGTTTTGATTGAGCCGTTCTGAAACACTCTTTCTGTAGAAAATGCAAGTGGAGATTCGGAGCGCTAAGAGGGTAATAGTGGAAAAAGGAATGTCTCCAAATATAAACTACACAGAATCATTCTGTGAAACTTCTTTCTGATCTGTGCATTCAGCTAACAGAGTTAAACCATAGTTTTGATTGAGCAGATCTGAACACTCTTTCTGTAGAAAATGCAACTGGACATTTGGAGCGCTAAGAGAGTAGTAGTGGAAAAAGGAATATATTCAAATATAAACTACACAGAAGCATTCTGTGAAACTTCTTTCTGATCTGAGCATTCAGCTAACAGAGTTAAACCATACTTTTGATTGAGCAGTTTTGAAACACTCTGTCTGTAGAAAATGCAACTGGACATTCGTAGCGCTAAGTGGATAATAGTGGAAAAAAGATTATGTTCAAATATAAACTACACAGAAGCATTGTATGAAACTTCTTTCTGTTCTGTGCATTCAACTAACAGAGTTGAACCTTACTTTTGATTGAGCCTTTCTGAAACACTCTTTCTGTAGAAACTGCAATTGGACATTCTGAGCGCTAAGAGGCCTATATTGGGAAAAATAATATCTTCAAATAAAAACTACACAGAAGCATTGTGTGAAACTTATTTCTGATATGTTCATTAAGCTAACAGAGTTAAACCATACTTTTGATTGCGCAGTTCTGAACACTCTTTCTGTAGAAAATGCAAGTGGACATTCGGAGCGCTAAGAGGGTAATAGTGGAAAAAGGAATATATTCAAATATAAACTACACAGTAGCATTCTGTGAAAATTCTTTCTGTTCTGTGCATTCAACTAACAGTGTTGAACCTTACTTTTGATTGAGCCGTTCTGAAACACTCTTTCTGTAGAAACTGCAATTGGGCATGCTAAGCGCTAAGAGGCCTACATTGGGAAAAAGAATATCTTCAAATAAAAACTACACAGATGCATTCTGTGAAACTTATTTCTGATCTGTAAATTCAGTTAACAGAGATAAAACATATTTTTGATTGAGCAGTTATGAAACACTCTTTTTGTAGAAAATGCAAGTGGAGATTCGGAGCGCTAAGAGGGTAATAGTGGAAAAAGGAATGTCTTCAAATATAAACTACACAGAATCATTCGGTGAAACTTCTTTCTGATCTGTGCATTCAGCTAACAGTGTTAAACCATACTTTTGATTGAGCAGATCTGAACACTCTTTCTGTAGAAAATGCAACTGGACATTTGGAGCGCTAAGAGCGTAGTAGTGGAAAAAGGAATATATTCAAATATAAACTACACAGAAGCATTCTGTGAAACTTCTTTCTGATCTGAGCATTCAGCTAACAGAGTTAAACCATACTTTGGATTGAGCAGTTTTGAATCTCTCTGTCTGTAGAAAATGCAACTGGACATTCGTAGCGCTAAGTGTGTAATAGTGGAAAAAAGAATATGTTCAAATATAAACTACACAGAAGCATTGTATGAAACTTCTTTCTGTTCTGTGCATTCAACTAACAGAGTTGAACCTTACTTTTGATTGAGCCGTTCTGAAACACTCTTTCTGTAGAAACTGCAATCGGACATTCTGAGCGCTAAGAGGCCTATATTGGGAAAAAGAATGTCTACAAATAAAAACTACACAGAAGAATTGTGTGAAACTTCTTTCTGTTCTGTTTGTTCAACTAAAAGAGTTGAACCTTAGTTTTGATTGAGCCGTTCTGAAACACTCTTTCTGTAGAAAATGCAAGTGGAGATTCGGAGCGCTAAGAGGGTAATAGTGGAAAAAGGAATGTCTCCAAATATAAACTACACAGAATCATTCTGTGAAACTTCTTTCTGATCTGTGCATTCAGCTAAGAGTGTTAAACCATACTTTTGATTGAGCAGATCTGAACACTCTTTCTGTAGAAAATGCAACTGGACATTTGGAGCGCTAAGAGACTAGTAGTGGAAAAAGGAATATATTCAAATATAAACTACACAGAAGCATTCTGTGAAACTTCTTTCTGATCTGAGCATTCAGCTAACAGAGTTAAACCATACTTTTGATTGAGCAGTTTTGAAACACTCTGTCTGTAGAAAATGCAACTGGACATTCGTAGCGCTATGTGGGTAATAGTGGAAAAAAGATTATGTTCAAATATAAACTACACAGAAGCATTGTGTGAAACTACTTTCTGTTCTGTGCATTCAACTAACAGAGTTGAACCTTAGTTTTGATTGAGCCTTTCTGAAACACTCTTTCTGTAGAAACTGCAATTGGATATTCTGAGCGCTAAGAGGCCTATATTGGGAAAAATAATATCTTCAAATAAAAACTACACAGAAGCATTGTGTGAAACTTATTTCTGATATGTTCATTAAGCTAACAGAGTTAAACCATACTTTTGATTGCGCAGTTCTGAACACTCTTTCTGTAGAAAATGCAAGTGGACATTCGGAGCGCTAAGAGGGTAATAGTGGAAAAAGGAATATATTCAAATATAAACTACACAGTAGCATTCTGTGAAAATTCTTTCTGTTCTGTGCATTCAACTAACAGAGTTGAACCTTACTTTTGGTTGAGCCGTTCTGAAACACTCTTTCTGTAGAAACTGCAATTGGACATGCTAAGCGCTAAGAGGCCTACATTGGGAAAAAGAATATCTTCAAATAAAAACTACACAGATGCATTCTGTGAAACTTATTTCTGATCTGTAAATTCAGTTAACAGAGATAAAACATATTTTTGATTGAGCAGTTATGAAACACTCTTTTTGTAGAAAATGCAAGTGGAGATTCGGAGCGCTAAGAGGGTAATAGTGGAAAAAGGAATGTCTTCAAATATAAACTACACAGAATCATTCTGTGAAACTTCTTTCTGATCTGTGCATTCACCTAACAGAGTTAAACCATACTTTTGATTGAGCAGATCTGAACACTCTTTCTGTAGAAAATGCAACTGGACATTTGGAGCGCTAAGAGCGTAGTAGTGGAAAAAGGAATATATTCAAATATAAACTACACAGAAGCATTCTGTGAAACTTCTTTCTGATCTGAGCATTCAGCTAACAGAGTTAAACCATAATTTGGATTGAGCAGTTTTGAAACACTCTGTCTGTGGAAAATGCAACTGGATATTCGTAGCGCTAAGTGGGTAATAGTGGAAAAAAGAATATGTTCAAATATAAACTACACAGAAGCATTGTATGAAACTTCTTTCTGTTCTGTGCATTCAACTAACAGAGTTGAACGTTACATTTGATTGAGCCTTTCTGAAACACTCTTGCCGTAGAAACTGCAATTGGACATTCTGAGCGCTAAGAGGCCTATATTGGGAAAAAAAATATCTTCAAATAAAAACTACACAGAAGCATTGTGTGAAACTTATTTCTGATATGTTCATTAAGCTAACAGAGTTAAACCATACTTTTGATTGCGCAGTTCTGAACACTCTTTCTGTCAAAAATGCAAGTGGACATTCGGAGCGCTAAGAGGGTAATAGTGGAAAAAGGAATATATTCAAATATAAACTACACAGTAGCATTCTGTGAAAATTCTTTCTGTTCTGTGCATTCAACTAACAGAGTTGAACCTTACTTTTGATTGAGCCGTTCTGAAACACTCTTTCTGTAGAAACTGCAATTGGACATGCTAAGCGCTAAGAGGCCTACATTGGGAAAAAGAATATCTTCAAATAAAAACTACACAGATGCATTCTGTGAAACTTATTTCTGATCTGTAAATTTAGTTAACAGAGATAAAACATATTTTTGATTGAGCGGTTATGAAACAATCTTTTTGTAGAAAATGCAAGTGGAGATTCGGAGCGCTAAGAGGGTAATAGTGGAAAAAGGAATGTCTTCAAATATAAACTACACAGAATCATTCGGTGAAACTTCTTTCTGATCTGTGCATTCAGCTAACAGAGTTAAACCATACTTTTGATTGAGCAGATCTGAACACTCTTTCTGTAGAAAATGCAACTCGACATTTGGAGCGCTAAGAGCCTAGTGGTGGAAAAAGGAATATATTCAAATATAAACAACACAGAAGCATTCTGTGAAACTTCTTTCTGATCTGAGCATTCAGCTAACAGAGTTAAACCATACTTTGCATTGAGCAGTTTTGAAACACTCTGTCTGTAGAAAATGCAACTGGACATTCGTAGCGCTAAGTGGGTAATAGTGGAAAAAAGAATATGTTCAAATATAAACTACACAGAAGCATTGTATGAAACTTCTTTCTGTTCTGTGCATTCAACTAACAGAGTTGAACCTTACTTTTGATTGAGCCGTTCTGAAACACTCTTTCTGTAGAAACTGCAATTGGACATTCTGAGCGCTAAGAGGCCTATATTGGGAAAAAGAATGTCTACAAATAAAAACTACACAGAAGAATTGTGTGAAACTACTTTCTGTTCTGTTTGTTCAACTAAAAGAGTTGAACCTTAGTTTTGATTGAGCCGTTTTGAAACACTCTTTCTGTAGAAAATGCAAGTGGAGATTCGGAGCGCTAAGAGGGTAATAGTGGAAAAAGGAATATATTCAAATATAAACTACACAGTAGCATTCTGTGAAAATTCTTTCTGTTCTGTGCATTCAACTAACAGAGTTGAACCTTACTTTTGATTGAGCCGTTCTGAAACACTCTTTCTGTAGAAACTGCAATTGGACATGCTAAGCGCTAAGAGGCCTATATTGGGAAAAAGAATATCTTCAAATAAAAACTACACAGATGCATTCTGTGAAACTTATTTCTGATCTGTAAATTCAGTTAACAGAGATAAAACATATTTTTGATTGAGCAATTATGAAACACTCTTTCTGTAAAAAAATGCAAGTGGAGATTCGGAGCGCTAAGAGGGTAATAGTGGAAAAAGGAATGTCTTCAAATATAAACTACACAGAATCATTCGGTGAAACTTCTTTCTGATCTGAGCATTCAGCTAACAGAGTTAAACCATACTTTTGATTGAGCAGTTTTGAAACACTCTGTCTGTAGAAAATGCAACTGGACATTCGTAGCGCTAAGTGGGTAATAGTGGAAGAAAGAATATGTTCAAATATAAACTACACAGAAGCATTGTATGAAACTACTTTCTGTTCTGTGCATTCAACTAACAGAGTTGAAACTTACTTTTGATTGAGCCTTTCTGAAACACTCTTTCTGTAGAAACTGCAATTGGACATTCTGAGCGCTAAGAGGCCTATATTGGGAAAAATAATATCTTCAAATAAAAACTACACAGAAGCATTGTGTGAAACTTATTTCTGATATGTTCATTAAGCTAACAGAGTTAAACCATACTTTTGATTGCGCAGTTCTGAACACTCTTTCTGTAGAAAATGCAAGTGGACATTCGGAGCGCTAAGAGGGTAATAGTGGAAAAAGGAATATGTTCAAATATAAACTAAACAGTAGCATTCTGTGAAAATTCTTTCTGTTCTGTGCATTCAACTAACAGAGTTGAACCTTACTTTTGATTGAGCCGTTCTGAAACACTCTTTCTGTAGAAACTGCAATTGGACATGCTAAGCGCTAAGAGGCCTACATTGGGAAAAAGAATATCTTCAAATAAAAACTACACAGATGCATTCTGTGAAACTTATTTCTGATCGGTAAATTCAGTTAACAGAGATAAAACATATTTTTGATTGAGCAGTTATGAAACACTCTTTTTGTAGAAAATGCAAGTGGAGATTCGGAGCGCTAAGAGGGTAATAGTGGAAAAAGGAATGTCTTCAAATATAAACTACACAGAATCATTCTGTGAAACTTCTTTCTGATCTGTGCATTCAGCTAACAGAGTTAAACCATACTTTTGATTGAGCAGATCTGAACACTCTTTCTGTAGAAAATGCAACTGGACATTTGGAGCGCTAAGAGCGTAGTAGTGGAAAAAGGAATATATTCAAATATAAACTACACAGAAGCATTCTGTGAAACTTCTTTCTGATCTGAGCATTCAGCTAACAGAGTTAAACCATACTTCTGATTGAGCAGTTTTGAAACACTCTGTCTGTAGAAAATGCAACTGGACATTCGAAGCGCTAAGTGGGTAATAGTGGAAAAAAGAATATGTTCAAATATAAACTACACAGAAGCATTGTATGAAACTTCTTTCTGTTCTGTGCATTCAACTAACAGAATTGAACCTTACTTTTGATTGAGCCGTTCTGAAACTCTCTTTCTGTAGACACTGCAATTGGACATTCTGAGCGCTAAGAGGCCTATATTGGGAAAAAGAATGTCTACAAATAAAAACTACACAGAAGAATTGTGTGAAACTTCTTTCTGTTCTGTTTGTTCAACTAAAAGAATTGAACCTTAGTTTTGATTGAGCCGTTCTGAAACACTCTTTCTGTAGAAAATGCAAGTGGAGATTCGGAGCGCTAAGAGGGTAATAGTGGAAAAAGGAATGTCTCCAAATATAAACTACACAGAATCATTCTGTGAAATTTCTTTCTGATCTGTGCATTCAGCTAACAGAGTTAAACCATACTTTTGATTGAGCAGATCTGAACACTCTTTCTGTAGAAAATGCAACTGGACATTTGGAGCGCTAAGAGAGTAGTAGTGGATAAAGGAATATATTCAAATATAAACTACACAGAAGCATTCTGTGAAACTTCTTTCTGATCTGAGCATTCAGCTAACAGAGTTAAACCATACTTTTGATTGAGCAGTTTTGAAACACTCTGTCTGTAGAAAATGCAACTGGACATTCGTAGCGCTAAGTGGGTAATAGTGGAAAAAAGAATATGTTCAAATATAAACTACACAGAAGCATTGTATGAAACTTCTTTCTGTTCTGTGCATTCAACTAACAGAGTTGAACCTTACTTTTGATTGAGCCTTTCTGAAACACTCTTTCTGTAGAAACTGCAATTGGACCTTCTGAGCGCTAAGAGGCCTATATTGGGAAAAATAATATCTTCGAATAAAAACTACACAGAAGCATTGTGTGAAACTTATTTCTGATATGTTCATTAAGCTAAAAGAGTTAAACCATACTTTTGATTGCGCAGTTCTGAACAATCTTTCTGTAGAAAATGCAAGTGGACATTCGGATCCTTAAGAGGGTAATAGTGGAAAAAGGAATATATTCAAATATAAACTACACAGTAGCATTCTGTGAAAATTCTTTCTGTTCTGTGCATTCAACTAACAGAGTTGAACCTTACTTTTGATTGAGCCGTTCTGAAACACTCTTTCTGTAGAAACTGCAATTGGACATGCTAAGCGCTAAGAGGCCTATATTGGGAAAAAGAATATCTTCAAATAAAAACTACACAGATGCATTCTGTGAAACTTATTTCTGATCTGTAAATTCAGTTAACAGAGATAAAACATATTTTTGATTGAGCAGTTATGAAACACTCTTTCTGTAGAAAATGCAAGTGGAGATTCGGAGCGCTAAGAGGGTAATAGTGGAAAAAGGAATGTCTCCAAATATAAACTACACAGAATCATTCTGTGAAACTTCTTTCTGATCTGTGCATTCAGCTAACAGAGTTAAACCATACTTTTGATTGAGCAGATCTGAACACTCTTTCTGTAGAAAATGCAACTGGACATTTGGAGCGCTAAGAGAGTAGTAGTGGAAAAAGGAATATATTCAAATATAAACTACACAGAAGCATTCTGTGAAACTTCTTTCTGATCTGAGCATTCAGCTAACAGAGTTAAACCATACTTTTGATTGAGCAGTTTTGAAACACTCTGTCTGTAGAAAATGCAACTGGACATTCGTAGCGCTAAGTGGGTAATAGTGGAAAAAAGAATATGTTCAAATATAAACTACACAGAAGCATTGTATGAAACTACTTTCCGTTCTGTGCATTCAACTAACAGAGTTGAACCTTACTTTTGATTGAGCCTTTCTGAAACACTCTTTCTGTAGAAACTGCAATTGGACATTCTGAGCGCTAAGAGGCCTATATTGGGAAAAATAATATCTTCAAATAAAAACTACACAGAAGCATTGTGTGAAACTTATTTCTGATATGTTCATTAAGCTAACAGAGTTAAACCATACTTTTGATTGCGCAGTTCTGAACACTCTTTCTGTAGAAAATGCAAGTGGACATTCGGAGCGCTAAGAGGGTAATAGTGGAAAAAGGAATATATTCAAATATAAACTACACAGTAGAATTCTGTGAAAATACTTTCTGTTCTGTGCATTCAACTAACAGAGTTGAACCTTACTTTTGATTGAGCCGTTCTGAAACACTCTTTCTGTAGAAACTGCAATTGGACATGCTAAGCGCTAGGAGGCCTACATTGGGAAAAAGAATATCTTCAAATAAAAACTACACAGATGCATTCTGTGAAACTTATTTCTGATCTGTAAATTCAGTTAACAGAGATAAAACATATTTTTGATTGAGCAGTTATGAAACACTCTTTTTGTAGAAAATGCAAGTGGAGATTCGGAGCGCTAAGAGGGTAATAGTGGAAAAAGGAATGTCTTCAAATATAAACTACACAGAATCATTCGGTGAAACTTCTTTCAGATCTGTGCATTCAGCTAACAGATTTAAACCATACTTTTGATTGAGCAGATCTGAACACTCTTTCTGTAGAAAATGCAACTGGACATTTGGAGCGCTAAGAGCGTAGTAGTGGAAAAAGGAATATATTCAAATATAAACTACACAGAAGCATTCTGTGAAACTTCTTTCTGATCTGAGCATTCAGCTAACAGAGTTAAACCATACTTTTGATTGAGCAGTTTTGAAACACTCTGTCTGTAGAAAATGCAACTGGACATTCGTAGCGCTAAGTGGGTAATAGTGGAAAAAAGAATATGTTCAAATATAAACTACACAGAAGCATTGTATGAAACTTCTTTCTGTTCTGTGCATTCAACTAACAGAGTTGAACCTTACTTTTGATTGAGCCGTTCTGAAACACTCTTTCTGTAGAAACTGCAATTGGACATTCTGAGCGCTAAGAGGCCTATATTGGGAAAAAGAATGTCTACAAATAAAAACTACACAGAAGAATTGTG
This sequence comes from Symphalangus syndactylus, assembly GCF_028878055.3. NCBI lineage: Eukaryota > Metazoa > Chordata > Mammalia > Primates > Hylobatidae > Symphalangus > Symphalangus syndactylus. Next base: position 6,614,646 of record NC_072426.2, on the reverse strand, counting down.
TGAAACTTCTTTCTGTTCTGTTTGTTCAACTAAAAGAGTTGAACCTTAGTTTTGATTGAGCCGTTCTGAAACACTCTTTCTGTAGAAAATGCAAGTGGAGATTCGGAGCGCTAAGAGGGTAATAGTGGAAAAAGGAATGTCTCCAAATATAAACTACACAGAATCATTCGCTGAAATTTCTTTCTGATCTGTGCATTCAGCTAACAGAGTTAAACCATACTTTTGATTGAGCAGATCTGAACACTCTTTCTGTAGAAAATGCAACTGGACATTTGGAGCGCTAAGAGAGTAGTAGTGGAAAAAGGAATATATTCAAATATAAACTACGCAGAAGCATTCTGTGAAACTTCTTTCTGATCTGAGCATTCAGCTAACAGAGTTAAACCATAATTTTGATTGAGCAGTTTTGAAACACTCTGTCTGTAGAAAATGCAACTGGACATTCGTAGCGCTAAGTGGGTAATAGTGGAAAAAAGAATATGTTCAAATATAAACTACACAGAAGCATTGTATGAAACTTCTTTCTGTTCTGTGCATTCAACTAACAGAGTTGAACCTTACTTTTGATTGAGCCTTTCTGAAACACTCTTTCTGTAGAAACTGCAATTGGACATTCTGAGCGCTAAGAGGCCTATATTGGGAAAAATAATATCTTCGAATAAAAACTACACAGAAGCATTGTGTGAAACTTATTTCTGATATGTTCATTAAGCTAAAAGAGTTAAACCATACTTTTGATTGCGCAGTTCTGAACACTCTTTCTGTAGAAAATGCAAGTGGACATTCGGATCCTTAAGAGGGTAATAGTGGAAAAAGGAATATATTCAAATATAAACTACACAGTAGCATTCTGTGAAAATTCTTTCTGTTCTGTGCATTCAACTAACAGAGTTGAACCTTACTTTTGATTGAGCCGTTCTGAAACACTCTTTCTGTAGAAACTGCAATTGGACATGCTAAGCGCTAAGAGGCCTATATTGGGAAAAAGAATATCTTCAAATAAAAACTACACAGATGCATTCTGTGAAACTTATTTCTGATCTGTAAATTCAGTTAACAGAGATAAAACATATTTTTGATTGAGCAGTTATGAAACACTCTTTCTGTAGAAAATGCAAGTGGAGATTCGGAGCGCTAAGAGGGTAATAGTGGAAAAAGGAATGTCTCCAAATATAAACTACACAGAATCATTCTGTGAAACTTCTTTCTGATCTGTGCATTCAGCTAACAGAGTTAAACCATACTTTTGATTGAGCAGATCTGAACACTCTTTCTGTAGAAAATGCAACTGGACATTTGGAGCGCTAAGAGAGTAGTAGTGGAAAAAGGAATATATTCAAATATAAACTACACAGAAGCATTCTGTGAAACTTCTTTCTGATCTGAGCATTCAGCTAACAGAGTTAAACCATACTTTTGATTGAGCAGTTTTGAAACACTCTGTCTGTAGGAAATGCAACTGGACATTCGTAGCGCTAAGTGGGTAATAGTGGAAAAAAGAATATGTTCAAATATAAACTACACAGAAGCATTGTATGAAACTTCTTTCTGTTCTGTGCATTCAACTAACAGAGTTGAACCTTACTTTTGATTGAGCCTTTCTGAAACACTCTTTCTGTAGAAACTGCAATTGGACATTCTGAGCGCTAAGAGGCCTATATTGGGAAAAATAATATCTTCAAATAAAAACTACACAGAAGCATTGTGTGAAACTTATTTCTGATATGTTCATTAAGCTAACAGAGTTAAACCATACTTTTGATTGCGCAGTTCTGAACACTCTTTCTGTAGAAAATGCAAGTGGACATTCGGAGCGCTAAGAGGGTAATAGTGGAAAAAGGAATATATTCAAATATAAACTACACAGTAGAATTCTGTGAAAATACTTTCTGTTCTGTGCATTCAACTAACAGAGTTGAACCTTACTTTTGATTGAGCCGTTCTGAAACACTCTTTCTGTAGAAACTGCAATTGGACATGCTAAGCGCTAGGAGGCCTACATTGGGAAAAAGAATATCTTCAAATAAAAACTACACAGATGCATTCTGTGAAACTTATTTCTGATCTGTAAATTCAGTTAACAGAGATAAAACATATTTTTGATTGAGCAGTTATGAAACACTCTTTTTGTAGAAAATGCAAGTGGAGATTCGGAGCGCTAAGAGGGTAATAGTGGAAAAAGGAATGTCTTCAAATATAAACTACACAGAATCATTCGGTGAAACTTCTTTCAGATCTGTGCATTTAGCTAACAGATTTAAACCATACTTTTGATTGAGCAGATCTGAACACTCTTTCTGTAGAAAATGCAACTGGACATTTGGAGCGCTAAGAGCGTAGTAGTGGAAAAAGGAATATATTCAAATATAAACTACACAGAAGCATTCTGTGAAACTTCTTTCTGATCTGAGCATTCAGCTAACAGAGTTAAACCATACTTTTGATTGAGCAGTTTTGAAACACTCTGTCTGTAGAAAATGCAACTGGACATTCGTAGCGCTAAGTGGGTAATAGTGGAAAAAAGAATATGTTCAAATATAAACTACACAGAAGCATTGTATGAAACTTCTTTCTGTTCTGTGCATTCAACTAACAGAGTTGAACCTTACTTTTGATTGAGCCGTTCTGAAACACTCTTTCTGTAGAAACTGCAATTGGACATTCTGAGCGCTAAGAGGCCTATATTGGGAAAAAGAATGTCTACAAATAAAAACTACACAGAAGAATTGTGTGAAACTTCTTTCTGTTCTGTTTGTTCAACTAAAAGAGTTGAACCTTAGTTTTGATTGAGCCGTTCTGAAACACTCTTTCTGTAGAAAATGCAAGTGGAGATTCGGAGCGCTAAGAGGGTAATAGTGGAAAAAGGAATGTCTCCAAATATAAACTACACAGAATCATTCGCTGAAATTTCTTTCTGATCTGTGCATTCAGCTAACAGAGTTAAACCATACTTTTGATTGAGCAGATCTGAACACTCTTTCTGTAGAAAATGCAACTGGACATTTGGAGCGCTAAGAGAGTAGTAGTGGAAAAAGGAATATATTCAAATATAAACTACGCAGAAGCATTCTGTGAAACTTCTTTCTGATCTGAGCATTCAGCTAACAGAGTTAAACCATAATTTTGATTGAGCAGTTTTGAAACACTCTGTCTGTAGAAAATGCAACTGGACATTCGTAGCGCTAAGTGGGTAATAGTGGAAAAAAGAATATGTTCAAATATAAACTACACAGAAGCATTGTATGAAACTTCTTTCTGTTCTGTGCATTCAACTAACAGAGTTGAACCTTACTTTTGATTGAGCCTTTCTGAAACACTCTTTCTGTAGAAACTGCAATTGGACATTCTGAGCGCTAAGAGGCCTATATTGGGAAAAATAATATCTTCGAATAAAAACTACACAGAAGCATTGTGTGAAACTTATTTCTGATATGTTCATTAAGCTAAAAGAGTTAAACCATACTTTTGATTGCGCAGTTCTGAACACTCTTTCTGTAGAAAATGCAAGTGGACATTCGGATCCTTAAGAGGGTAATAGTGGAAAAAGGAATATATTCAAATATAAACTACACAGTAGCATTCTGTGAAAATTCTTTCTGTTCTGTGCATTCAACTAACAGAGTTGAACCTTACTTTTGATTGAGCCGTTCTGAAACACTCTTTCTGTAGAAACTGCAATTGGACATGCTAAGCGCTAAGAGGCCTATATTGGGAAAAAGAATATCTTCAAATAAAAACTACACAGATGCATTCTGTGAAACTTATTTCTGATCTGTAAATTCAGTTAACAGAGATAAAACATATTTTTGATTGAGCAGTTATGAAACACTCTTTCTGTAGAAAATGCAAGTGGAGATTCGGAGCGCTAAGAGGGTAATAGTGGAAAAAGGAATGTCTCCAAATATAAACTACACAGAATCATTCTGTGAAACTTCTTTCTGATCTGTGCATTCAGCTAACAGAGTTAAACCATACTTTTGATTGAGCAGATCTGAACACTCTTTCTGTAGAAAATGCAACTGGACATTTGGAGCGCTAAGAGAGTAGTAGTGGAAAAAGGAATATATTCAAATATAAACTACACAGAAGCATTCTGTGAAACTTCTTTCTGATCTGAGCATTCAGCTAACAGAGTTAAACCATACTTTTGATTGAGCAGTTTTGAAACACTCTGTCTGTAGGAAATGCAACTGGACATTCGTAGCGCTAAGTGGGTAATAGTGGAAAAAAGAATATGTTCAAATATAAACTACACAGAAGCATTGTATGAAACATCTTTCTGTTCTGTGCATTCAACTAACAGAGTTGAACCTTACTTTTGATTGAGCCTTTCTGAAACACTCTTTCTGTAGAAACTGCAATTGGACATTCTGAGCGCTAAGAGGCCTATATTGGGAAAAATAATATCTTCAAATAAAAACTACGCAGAAGCATTGTGTGAAACTTATTTCTGATATGTTCATTAAGCTAACAGAGTTAAACCATACTTTTGATTGCGCAGTTCTGAACACTCTTTCTGTAGAAAATGCAAGTGGACATTCGGAGCGCTAAGAGGGTAATTGTGGAAAAAGGAATATATTCAAATATAAACTACACAGTAGCATTCTGTGAAAATTCTTTCTCTTCTGTGCATTCAACTAACAGAGTTGAACCTTACTTTTGATTGAGCCGTTCTGAAACACTCTTTCTGTAGAAACTGCAATTGGACATGCTAAGCGCTAAGAGGCCTACATTGGGAAAAAGAATATCTTCAAATAAAAACTACACAGATGCATTCTGTGAAACTTATTTCTGATCTGTAAATTCAGTTAACAGAGATAAAACATATTTTTGATTGAGCAGTTATGAAACACTCTTTCTGTAGAAAATGCAAGTGGAGATTCGGAGCGCTAAGAGGGTAATAGTGGAAAAAGGAATGTCTCCAAATATAAACTACACAGAATCATTCTGTGAAACTTCTTTCTGATCTGTGCAATCAGCTAACAGAGTTAAACCATACTTTTGATTGAGCAGATCTGAACACTCTTTCTGTAGAAAATGCAACTGGACATTTGGAGCGCTAAGAGCGTAGTAGTGGAAAAAGGAATATATTCAAATATAAACTACACAGAAGCATTCTGTGAAACTTCTTTCTGATCTGAGCATTCAGCTAACAGAGTTAAACCATACTTTTGATTGAGCAGTTTTGAAACACTCTGTCTGTAGAAAATGCAACTGGACATTCGTAGCGCTAAGTTGGTAATAGTGGAAAAAAGAATATGTTCAAATATAAACTACACAGAAGCATTGTATGAAACTTCTTTCTGTTCTGTGCATTCAACTAACAGAGTTGAACCTTACTTTTGATTGAGCCGTTCTGAAACACTCTTTCTGTAGAAACTGCAATTGGACATTCTGAGCGCTAAGAGGCCTATATTGGGAAAAAGAATGTCTACAAATAAAAACTACACAGAAGAATTGTGTGAAACTTCTTTCTGTTCTGTTTGTTCAACTAAAAGAGTTGAACCTTAGTTTTGATTGAGCCGTTCTGAAACACTCTTTCTGTAGAAAATGCAAGTGGAGATTCGGAGCGCTAAGAGGGTAATAGTGGAAAAAGGAATGTCTCCAAATATAAACTCCACAGAATCATTCTGTGAAACTTCTTTCTGATCTGTGCATTCAGCTAACAGAGTTAAACCATACTTTTGATTGAGCAGATCTGAACACTCTTTCTGTAGAAAATGCAACTGGACATTTGGAGCGCTAAGAGAGTAGTAGTGGAAAAAGGAATATATTCAAATATAAACTACACAGAAGCATTCTGTGAAACTTCTTTCTGATCTGAGCATTCAGCTAACAGAGTTAAACCATACTTTTGATTGAGCAGTTTTGAAACACTCTGTCTGTAGAAAATGCAACTGGACATTCGTAGCGCTAAGTGGGTAATAGTGGAAAAAAGAATATGTTCAAATATAAACTACACAGAAGCATTGTATGAAACTTCTTTCTGTTCTGTGCATTCAACTAACAGAGTTGAACCTTACTTTTGATTGAGCCGTTCTGAAACACTCTTTCTGTAGAAACTGCAATTGGACATTCTGAGCGCTAAGAGGCCTATATTGGGAAAAAGAATGTCTACAAATAAAAACTACACAGAAGAATTGTGTGAAACTTCTTTCTGTTCTGTTTGTTCAACTAAAAGAGTTGAACCTTAGTTTTGATTGAGCCGTTCTGAAACACTCTTTCTGTAGAAAATGCAAGTGGAGATTCGGAGCGCTAAGAGGTTAATAGTGGAAAAAGGAATGTCTCCAAATATAAACTCCAAAGAATCATTCTGTGAAACTTCTTTCTGATCTGTGCATTCAGCTAACAGAGTTAAAACATACTTTTGATTGAGCAGATCTGAACACTCTTTCTGTAGAAAATGCAACTGGACATTTGGAGCGCTAAGAGAGTAGTAGTGGAAAAAGGAATATATTCAAATATAAACTACACAGAAGCATTCTGTGAAACTTCTTTCTGATCTGAGCATTCAGCTAACAGAGTTAAACCATACTTTTGATTGAGCAGTTTTGAAACACTCTGTCTGTAGGAAATGCAACTGGACATTCGTAGCGCTAAGTGGGTAATAGTGGAAAAAAGAATATGTTCAAATATAAACTACACAGAAGCATTGTATGAAACTTCTTTCTGTTCTGTGCATTCAACTAACAGAGTTGAACCTTACTTTTGATTGAGCCTTTCTGAAACACTCTTTCTGTAGAAACTGCAATTGGACATTCTGAGCGCTAAGAGGCCTATATTGGGAAAAATAATATCTTCAAATAAAAACTACACAGAAGCATTGTGTGAAACTTATTTCTGATATGTTCATTAAGCTAACAGAGTTAAACCATACTTTTGATTGCGCAGTTCTGAACACTCTTTCTGTAGAAAATGCAAGTGTACATTCGGAGCGCTAAGAGGGTAATTGTGGAAAAAGGAATATATTCAAATATAAACTACACAGTAGCATTCTGTGAAAATTCTTTCTCTTCTGTGCATTCAACTAACAGAGTTGAACCTTACTTTTGATTGAGCCGTTCTGAAACACTCTTTCTGTAGAAACTGCAATTCGACATGCTAAGCGCTAAGAGGCCTACATGGGGAAAAAGAATATCTTCAAATAAAAACTACACAGATGCATTCTGTGAAACTTATTTCTGATCTGTAAATTCAGTTAACAGAGATAAAACATATTTTTGATTGAGCAGTTATGAAACACTCTTTCTGTAGAAAATGCAAGTGGAGATTCGGAGCGCTAAGAGGGTAATAGTGGAAAAAGGAATGTCTCCAAATATAAACTACACAGAATCATTCTGTGAAACTTCTTTCTGATCTGTGCAATCAGCTAACAGAGTTAAACCATACTTTTGATTGAGCAGATCTGAACACTCTTTCTGTAGAAAATGCAACTGGACATTTGGAGCGCTAAGAGCGTAGTAGTGGAAAAAGGAATATATTCAAATATAAACTACACAGAAGCATTCTGTGAAACTTCTTTCTGATCTGAGCATTCAGCTAACAGAGTTAAACCATACTTTTGATTGAGCAGTTTTGAAACTCTCTGTCTGTAGAAAATGCAACTGGACATTCGTAGCGCTAAGTGGGTAATAGTGGAAAAAAGAATATGTTCAAATATAAACTACACAGAAGCATTGTATGAAACTACTTTCCGTTCTGTGCATTCAACTAACAGAGTTGAACCTTACTTTTGATTGAGCCTTTCTGAAACACTCTTTCTGTAGAAACTGCAATTGGACATTCTGAGCGCTAAGAGGCCTATATTGGGAAAAATAATATCTTCAAATAAAAACTACACAGAAGCATTGTGTGAAACTTATTTCTGATATGTTCATTAAGCTAACAGAGTTAAACCATACTTTTGATTGCGCAGTTCTGAACACTCTTTCTGTAGAAAATGCAAGTGGACTTTCGGAGCGCTAAGAGGGTAATAGTGGAAAAAGGAATATATTCAAATATAAACTACACAGTAGCATTCTGTGAAAATTCTTTCTGTTCTGTGCATTCAACTAACAGAGTTGAACCTTACTTTTGATTGAGCCGTTCTGAAACACTCTTTCTGTAGAAATTGCAATTGGACATGCTAAGCGCTAGGAGGCCTACATTGGGAAAAAGAATATCTTCAAATAAAAACTACACAGATGCATTCTGTGAAACTTATTTCTGATCTGTAAATTCAGTTAACAGAGATAAAACATATTTTTGATTGAGCAGTTATGAAACACTCTTTTTGTAGAAAATGCAAGTGGAGATTCGGAGCGCTAAGAGGGTAATAGTGGAAAAAGGAATGTCTTCAAATATAAACTACACAGAATCATTCGGTGAAACTTCTTTCTGATCTGTGCATTCAGCTAACAGATTTAAACCATAATTTTGATTGAGCAGATCTGAACACTCTTTCTGTAGAAAATGCAACTGGACATTTGGAGCGCTAAGAGCGTAGTAGTGGAAAAAGAAATATATTCAAATATAAACTACACAGAAGCATTCTGTGAAACTTCTTTCTGATCTGAGCATTCAGCTAACAGAGTTAAACCATACTTTTGATTGAGCAGCTTTGAAACACTCTGTCTGTAGAAAATGCAACTGGACATTCGTAGCGCTAAGTGGGTAATAGTGGAAAAAAGAATATGTTCAAATATAAACTACACAGAAGCATTGTATGAAACTTCTTTCTGTTCTGTGCATTCAACTAACAGAGTTGAACCTTACTTTTGATTGAGCCGTTCTGAAACACTCTTTCTGTAGAAACTGCAATTGGACATTCTGAGCGCTAAGAGGCCTATATTGGGAAAAAGAATGTCTACAAATAAAAACTACACAGAAGAATTGTGTGAAACTTCTTTCTGTTCTGTTTGTTCAACTAAAAGAGTTGAACCTTAGTTTTGATTGAGCCGTTCTGAAACACTCTTTCTGTAGATAATTCAAGTGGAGATTCGGAGCTCTAAGAGGGTAATAGTGGAAAAAGGAATGTCTCCAAATATAAACTACACAGAATCATTCGCTGAAACTTCTTTCTGATCTGTGCATTCAGCTAACAGAGTTAAACCATACTTTTGATTGAGCAGATCTGAACACTCTTTCTGTAGAAAATGCAACTGGACATTTGGAGCGCTAAGAGAGTAGTAGTGGAAAAAGGAATATATTCAAATATAAACTACGCAGAAGCATTCTGTGAAACTTCTTTCTGATCTGAGCATTCAGCTAACAGAGTTAAACCATACTTTTGATTGAGCAGTTTTGAAACACTCTGTCTGTAGAAAATGCAACTGGACATTCGTAGCGCTAAGTGGGTAATAGTGGAAAAAAGAATATGTTCAAATATAAACTACACAGAAGCATTGTATGAAACTTCTTTCTGTTCTGTGCATTCAACTAACAGAGTTGAACCTTACTTTTGATTGAGCCTTTCTGAAACACTCTTTCTGTAGAAACTGCAATTGGACATTCTGAGCGCTAAGAGGCCTATATTGGGAAAAATAATATCTTCGAATAAAAACTACACAGAAGCATTGTGTGAAACTTATTTCTGATATGTTCATTAAGCTAAAAGAGTTAAACCATACTATTGATTGCGCAGTTCTGAACACTCTTTCTGTAGAAAATGCAAGTGGACATTCGGATCCTTAAGAGGGTAATAGTGGAAAAAGGAATATATTCAAATATAAACTACACAGTAGCATTCTGTGAAAATTCTTTCTGTTCTGTGCATTCAACTAACAGAGTTGAACCTTACTTTTGATTGAGCCGCTCTGAAACACTCTTTCTGTAGAGACTGCAATTGGACATGCTAAGCGCTAAGAGGCCTATATTGGGAAAAAGAATAGCTTCAAATAAAAACTACACAGATGCATTCTGTGAAACTTATTTCTGATCTGTAAATTCAGTTAACAGAGATAAAACATATTTTTGATTGAGCAGTTATGAAACACTCTTTCTGTAGAAAATGCAAGTGGAGATTCGGAGCGCTAAGAGGGTAATAGTGGAAAAAGGAATGTCTCCAAATATAAACTACACAGAATCATTCAGTGAAACTTCTTTCTGATCTGTGCATTCAGCTAACAGAGTTAAACCATACTTCTGATTGAGCAGATCTGAACACTCTTTCTGTAGAAAATGCAACTGGACATTTGGAGCGCTAAGAGCGTAGTAGTGGAAAAAGGAATATATTCAAATATAAACTACACAGAAGCATTCTGTGAAACTTCTTTCTGATCTGAGCATTCAGCTAACAGAGTTAAACCATACTTTTGATTGAGCAGTTTTGAAACACTCTGTCTGTAGAAAATGCAACTGGACATTCGTAGCGCTAAGTGGGTAATAGTGGAAAAAAGAATATGTTCAAATATAAACTACACAGAAGCATTGTATGAAACTTCTTTCTGTTCTGTGCATTCAACTAACAGAGTTGAACCTTACTTTTGATTGAACCGTTCTGAAACACTCTTTCTGTAGAAACTGCAATTGGACATTCTGAGCGCTAAGAGGCCTATATTGGGAAAAAGAATGTCTACAAATAAAAACTACACAGAAGAATTGTGTGAAACTTCTTTCTGTTCTGTTTGTTCAACTAAAAGATTTGAACCTTAGTTTTGATTGAGCCGTTCTGAAACACTCTTTCTGCAGAAAATGCAAGTGGAGATTCGGAGCGCTAAGAGGGTAATAGTGGAAAAAGGAATGTCTCCAAATATAAACTACACAGAATCATTCTGTGAAAATTTTTTCTGATCTGTGCATTCAGCTAACAGAGTTAAACCATACTTTTGATTGAGCAGATCTGAACACTATTTCTGTAGAAAATGCAACTGGACATTTGGAGCGCTAAGGGAGTAGTAGTGGAAAAAGGAATATATTCAAATATAAACTACACAGAAGCATTCTGTGAAACTTCTTTCTGATCTGAGCATTCAGCTAACAGAGTTAAACCATACTTTTGATTGAGCAGTTTTGAAACACTCTGTCTGTAGAAAATGCAACTGGACATTCGTAGCGCTAAGTGGGTAATAGTGGAAAAAAGAATATGTTCAAATATAAACTACACAGAAGCATTGTATGAAACTACTTTCCGTTCTGTGCATTCAACTAACAGAGTTGAACCTTACTTTTGATTGAGCCTTTCTGAAACACTCTTTCTGTAGAAACTGCAATTGGACATTCTGAGCGCTAAGAGGCCTATATTGGGAAAAACAATATCTTCAAATAAAAACTACACAGAAGCATTGTGTGAAACTTATTTCTGATATGTTCATTAAGCTAACAGAGTTAAACCATACTTTTGATTGCGCAGTTCTGAACATTCTTTCTGTAGAAAATGCAAGTGGACATTCGGAGCGCTAAGAGGGTAATAGTGGAAAAAGGAATATATTCAAATATAAACTACACAGTAGAATTCTGTGAAAATTCTTTCTGTTCTGTGCATTCAACTAACAGAGTTGAACCTTACTTTTGATTGAGCCGTTCTGAAACACTCTTTCTGTAGAAATTGCAATTGGACATGCTAAGCGCTAGGAGGCCTACATTGGGAAAAAGAATATCTTCAAATAAAAACTACACAGATGCATTCTGTGAAACTTATTTCTGATCTGTAAATTCAGTTAACAGAGATAAAACATATTTTTGATTGAGCAGTTATGAAACACTCTTTTTGTAGAAAATGCAAGTGGAGATTCGGAGCGCTAAGAGGGTAATAGTGGAAAAAGGAATGTCTTCAAATATAAACTACACAGAATCATTCGGTGAAACTTCTTTCTGATCTGTGCATTCAGCTAACAGAGTTAAACCATACTTTTGATTGAGCAGATCTGAACACTCTTTCTGTAGAAAATGCAACTGGACATTTGGAGCGCTAAGAGAGTAGTAGTGGAAAAAGGAATATATTCAAATATAAACTACACAGAAGCATTCTGTGAAACTTCTTTCTGATCTGAGCATTCAGCTAACAGAGTTAAACCATACTTTTGATTGAGCAGTTTTGAAACACTCTGTCTGTAGAAAATGCAACTGGACATTCGTAGCGCTAAGTGGGTAATAGTGGAAAAAAGAATATGTTCAAATATAAACTACACAGAAGCATTGTATGAAACTTCTTTCTGTTCTGTGCATTCAACTAACAGAGTTGAACCTTACTTTTGATTGAGCCGTTCTGAAACACTCTTTCTGTAGAAACTGCAATTGGACATTCTGAGCGCTAAGACGCCTATATTGGGAAAAAGAATGTCTACAAATAAAAACTACACAGAAGAATTGTGTGAAACTTCTTTCTGTTCTGTTTGTTCAACTAAAAGAGTTGAACCTTAGTTTTGATTGAGCCGTTCTGAAACACTCTTTCTGTAGAAAATGCAAGTGGAGATTCGGAGCGCTAAGAGGTTAATAGTGGAAAAAGGAATGTCTCCAAATATAAACTCCAAAGAATCATTCTGTGAAACTTCTTTCTGATCTGTGCATTCAGCTAACAGAGTTAAACCATACTTTTGATTGAGCAGATCTGAACACTCTTTCTGTAGAAAATGCAACTGGACATTTGGAGCGCTAAGAGAGTAGTAGTGGAAAAAGGAATATATTCAAATATAAACTACACAGAAGCATTCTGTGAAACATCTTTCTGATCTGAGCATTCAGCTAACAGAGTTAAACCATACTTTTGATTGAGCAGTTTTGAAACACTCTGTCTGTAGGAAATGCAACTGGACATTCGTAGCGCTAAGTGGGTAATAGTGGAAAAAAGAATATGTTCAAATATAAACTACACAGAAGCATTGTATGAAACTTCTTTCTGTTCTGTGCATTCAACTAACAGAGTTGAACCTTACTTTTGATTGAGCCTTTCTGAAACACTCTTTCTGTAGAAACTGCAATTGGACATTCTGAGCGCTAAGAGGCCTATATTGGGAAAAATAATATCTTCAAATAAAAACTACACAGAAGCATTGTGTGAAACTTATTTCTGATATGTTCATTAAGCTAACAGAGTTAAACCATACTTTTGATTGCGCAGTTCTGAACACTCTTTCTGTAGAAAATGCAAGTGTACATTCGGAGCGCTAAGAGGGTAATTGTGGAAAAAGGAATATATTCAAATATAAACTACACAGTAGCATTCTGTGAAAATTCTTTCTCTTCTGTGCATTCAACTAACAGAGTTGAACCTTACTTTTGATTGAGCCGTTCTGAAACACTCTTTCTGTAGAAACTGCAATTGGACATGCTAAGCGCTAAGAGGCCTACATTGGGAAAAAGAATATCTTCAAATAAAAACTACACAGATGCATTCTGTGAAACTTATTTCTGATCTGTAAATTCAGTTAACAGAGATAAAACATATTTTTGATTGAGCAGTTATGAAACACTCTTTCTGTAGAAAATGCAAGTGGAGATTCGGAGCGCTAAGAGGGTAATAGTGGAAAAAGGAATGTCTCCAAATATAAACTACACAGAATCATTCTGTGAAACTTATTTCTGATCTGTGCAATCAGCTAACAGAGTTAAACCATACTTTTGATTGAGCAGATCTGAACACTCTTTCTGTAGAAAATGCAACTGGACATTTGGAGCGCTAAGAGCGTAGTAGTGGAAAAAGGAATATATTCAAATATAAACTACACAGAAGCATTCTGTGAAACTTCTTTCTGATCTGAGCATTCAGCTAACAGAGTTAAACCATACTTTTGATTGAGCAGTTTTGAAACTCTCTGTCTGTAGAAAATGCAACTGGACATTCGTAGCGCTAAGTGGGTAATAGTGGAAAAAAGAATATGTTCAAATATAAACTACACAGAAGCATTGTATGAAACTACTTTCCGTTCTGTGCATTCAACTAACAGAGTTGAACCTTACTTTTGATTGAGCCTTTCTGAAACACTCTTTCTGTAGAAACTGCAATTGGACATTCTGAGCGCTAAGAGGCCTATATTGGGAAAAATAATATCTTCAAATAAAAACTACACAGAAGCATTGTGTGAAACTTATTTCTGATATGTTCATTAAGCTAACAGAGTTAAACCATACTTTTGATTGCGCAGTTCTGAACACTCTTTCTGTAGAAAATGCAAGTGGACTTTCGGAGCGCTAAGAGGGTAATAGTGGAAAAAGGAATATATTCAAATATAAACTACACAGTAGCATTCTGTGAAAATTCTTTCTGTTCTGTGCATTCAACTAACAGAGTTGAACCTTACTTTTGATTGAGCCGTTCTGAAACACTCTTTCTGTAGAAATTGCAATTGGACATGCTAAGCGCTAGGAGGCCTACATTGGGAAAAAGAATATCTTCAAATCAAAACTTCACAGATGCATTCTGTGAAACTTATTTCTGATCTGTAAATTCAGTTAACAGAGATAAAACATATTTTTGATTGAGCAGTTATGAAACACTCTTTTTGTAGAAAATGCAAGTGGAGATTCGGAGCGCTAAGAGGGTAATAGTGGAAAAAGGAATGTCTTCAAATATAAACTACACAGAATCATTCGGTGAAACTTCTTTCTGATCTGTGCATTCAGCTAACAGATTTAAACCATAATTTTGATTGAGCAGATCTGAACACTCTTTCTGTAGAAAATGCAACTGGACATTTGGAGCGCTAAGAGCGTAGTAGTGGAAAAAGGAATATATTCAAATATAAACTACACAGAAGCATTCTGTGAAACTTCTTTCTGATCTGAGCATTCAGCTAACAGAGTTAAACCATACTTTTGATTGAGCAGTTTTGAAACACTCTGTCTGTAGAAAATGCAACTGGACATTCGTAGCGCTAAGTGGGTAATAGTGGAAAAAAGAATATGTTCAAATATAAACTACACAGAAGCATTGTATGAAACTTCTTTCTGTTCTGTGCATTCAACTAACAGAGTTGAACCTTACTTTTGATTGAGCCTTTCTGAAACACTCTTTCTGTAGAAACTGCAATTGGACATTCTGAGCGCTAAGAGGCCTATATTGGGAAAAATAATATCTTCGAATAAAAACTACACAGAAGCATTGTGTGAAACTTATTTCTGATATGTTCATTAAGCTAAAAGAGTTAAACCATACTATTGATTGCGCAGTTCTGAACACTCTTTCTGTAGAAAATGCAAGTGGACATTCGGATCCTTAAGAGGGTAATAGTGGAAAAAGGAATATATTCAAATATAAACTACACAGTAGCATTCTGTGAAAATTCTTTCTGTTCTGTGCATTCAACTAACAGAGTTGAACCTTACTTTTGATTGAGCCGCTCTGAAACACTCTTTCTGTAGAGACTGCAATTGGACATGCTAAGCGCTAAGAGGCCTATATTGGGAAAAAGAATAGCTTCAAATAAAAACTACACAGATGCATTCTGTGAAACTTATTTCTGATCTGTAAATTCAGTTAACAGAGATAAAACATATTTTTGATTGAGCAGTTATGAAACACTCTTTCTGTAGAAAATGCAAGTGGAGATTCGGAGCGCTAAGAGGGTAATAGTGGAAAAAGGAATGTCTCCAAATATAAACTACACAGAATCATTCAGTGAAACTTCTTTCTGATCTGTGCATTCAGCTAACAGAGTTAAACCATACTTCTGATTGAGCAGATCTGAACACTCTTTCTGTAGAAAATGCAACTGGACATTTGGAGCGCTAAGAGCGTAGTAGTGGAAAAAGGAATATATTCAAATATAAACTACACAGAAGCATTCTGTGAAACTTCTTTCTGATCTGAGCATTCAGCTAACAGAGTTAAACCATACTTTTGATTGAGCAGTTTTGAAACACTCTGTCTGTAGAAAATGCAACTGGACATTCGTAGCGCTAAGTGGGTAATAGTGGAAAAAAGAATATGTTCAAATATAAACTACACAGAAGCATTGTATGAAACTTCTTTCTGTTCTGTGCATTCAACTAACAGAGTTGAACCTTACTTTTGATTGAACCGTTCTGAAACACTCTTTCTGTAGAAACTGCAATTGGACATTCTGAGCGCTAAGAGGCCTATATTGGGAAAAAGAATGTCTACAAATAAAAACTACACAGAAGAATTGTGTGAAACTTCTTTCTGTTCTGTTTGTTCAACTAAAAGATTTGAACCTTAGTTTTGATTGAGCCGTTCTGAAACACTCTTTCTGCAGAAAATGCAAGTGGAGATTCGGAGCGCTAAGAGGGTAATAGTGGAAAAAGGAATGTCTCCAAATATAAACTACACAGAATCATTCTGTGAAAATTTTTTCTGATCTGTGCATTCAGCTAACAGAGTTAAACCATACTTTTGATTGAGCAGATCTGAACACTATTTCTGTAGAAAATGCAACTGGACATTTGGAGCGCTAAGGGAGTAGTAGTGGAAAAAGGAATATATTCAAATATAAACTACACAGAAGCATTCTGTGAAACTTCTTTCTGATCTGAGCATTCAGCTAACAGAGTTAAACCATACTTTTGATTGAGCAGTTTTGAAACACTCTGTCTGTAGAAAATGCAACTGGACATTCGTAGCGCTAAGTGGGTAATAGTGGAAAAAAGAATATGTTCAAATATAAACTACACAGAAGCATTGTATGAAACTACTTTCCGTTCTGTGCATTCAACTAACAGAGTTGAACCTTACTTTTGATTGAGCCTTTCTGAAACACTCTTTCTGTAGAAACTGCAATTGGACATTCTGAGCGCTAAGAGGCCTATATTGGGAAAAACAATATCTTCAAATAAAAACTACACAGAAGCATTGTGTGAAACTTATTTCTGATATGTTCATTAAGCTAACAGAGTTAAACCATACTTTTGATTGCGCAGTTCTGAACATTCTTTCTGTAGAAAATGCAAGTGGACATTCGGAGCGCTAAGAGGGTAATAGTGGAAAAAGGAATATATTCAAATATAAACTACACAGTAGAATTCTGTGAAAATTCTTTCTGTTCTGTGCATTCAACTAACAGAGTTGAACCTTACTTTTGATTGAGCCGTTCTGAAACACTCTTTCTGTAGAAATTGCAATTGGACATGCTAAGCGCTAGGAGGCCTACATTGGGAAAAAGAATATCTTCAAATAAAAACTACACAGATGCATTCTGTGAAACTTATTTCTGATCTGTAAATTCAGTTAACAGAGATAAAACATATTTTTGATTGAGCAGTTATGAAACACTCTTTTTGTAGAAAATGCAAGTGGAGATTCGGAGCGCTAAGAGGGTAATAGTGGAAAAAGGAATGTCTTCAAATATAAACTACACAGAATCATTCGGTGAAACTTCTTTCTGATCTGTGCATTCAGCTAACAGAGTTAAACCATACTTTTGATTGAGCAGATCTGAACACTCTTTCTGTAGAAAATGCAACTGGACATTTGGAGCGCTAAGAGAGTAGTAGTGGAAAAAGGAATATATTCAAATATAAACTACACAGAAGCATTCTGTGAAACTTCTTTCTGATCTGAGCATTCAGCTAACAGAGTTAAACCATACTTTTGATTGAGCAGTTTTGAAACACTCTGTCTGTAGAAAATGCAACTGGACATTCGTAGCGCTAAGTGGGTAATAGTGGAAAAAAGAATATGTTCAAATATAAACTACACAGAAGCATTGTATGAAACTTCTTTCTGTTCTGTGCATTCAACTAACAGAGTTGAACCTTACTTTTGATTGAGCCGTTCTGAAACACTCTTTCTGTAGAAACTGCAATTGGACATTCTGAGCGCTAAGACGCCTATATTGGGAGAAAGAATGTCTACAAATAAAAACTACACAGAAGAATTGTGTGAAACTTCTTTCTGTTCTGTTTGTTCAACTAAAAGAGTTGAACCTTAGTTTTGATTGAGCCGTTCTGAAACACTCTTTCTGTAGAAAATGCAAGTGGAGATTCGGAGCGCTAAGAGGTTAATAGTGGAAAAAGGAATGTCTCCAAATATAAACTCCAAAGAATCATTCTGTGAAACTTCTTTCTGATCTGTGCATTCAGCTAACAGAGTTAAACCATACTTTTGATTGAGCAGATCTGAACACTCTTTCTGTAGAAAATGCAACTGGACATTTGGAGCGCTAAGAGAGTAGTAGTGGAAAAAGGAATATATTCAAATATAAACTACACAGAAGCATTCTGTGAAACATCTTTCTGATCTGAGCATTCAGCTAACAGAGTTAAACCATACTTTTGATTGAGCAGTTTTGAAACACTCTGTCTGTAGGAAATGCAACTGGACATTCGTAGCGCTAAGTGGGTAATTGTGGAAAAAAGAATATGTTCAAATATAAACTACACAGAAGCATTGTATGAAACTTCTTTCTGTTCTGTGCATTCAACTAACAGAGTTGAACCTTACTTTTGATTGAGCCTTTCTGAAACACTCTTTCTGTAGAAACTGCAATTGGACATTCTGAGCGCTAAGAGGCCTATATTGGGAAAAATAATATCTTCAAATAAAAACTACACAGAAGCATTGTGTGAAACTTATTTCTGATATGTTCATTAAGCTAACAGAGTTAAACCATACTTTTGATTGCGCAGTTCTGAACACTCTTTCTGTAGAAAATGCAAGTGTACATTCGGAGCGCTAAGAGGGTAATTGTTGAAAAAGGAATATATTCAAATATAAACTACACAGTAGCATTCTGTGAAAATTCTTTCTCTTCTGTGCATTCAACTAACAGAGTTGAACCTTACTTTTGATTGAGCCGTTCTGAAACACTCTTTCTGTAGAAACTGCAATTGGACATGCTAAGCGCTAAGAGGCCTACATTGGGAAAAAGAATATCTTCAAATAAAAACTACACAGATGCATTCTGTGAAACTTATTTCTGATCTGTAAATTCAGTTAACAGAGATAAAACATATTTTTGATTGAGCAGTTATGAAACACTCTTTCTGTAGAAAATGCAAGTGGAGATTCGGAGCGCTAAGAGGGTAATAGTGGAAAAAGGAATGTCTCCAAATATAAACTACACAGAATCATTCTGTGAAACTTCTTTCTGATCTGTGCAATCAGCTAACAGAGTTAAACCATACTTTTGATTGAGCAGATCTGAACACTCTTTCTGTAGAAAATGCAACTGGACATTTGGAGCGCTAAGAGCGTAGTAGTGGAAAAAGGAATATATTCAAATATAAACTACACAGAAGCATTCTGTGAAACTTCTTTCTGATCTGAGCATTCAGCTAACAGAGTTAAACCATACTTTTGATTGAGCAGTTTTGAAACTCTCTGTCTGTAGAAAATGCAACTGGACATTCGTAGCGCTAAGTGGGTAATAGTGGAAAAAAGAATATGTTCAAATATAAACTACACAGAAGCATTGTATGAAACTACTTTCCGTTCTGTGCATTCAACTAACAGAGTTGAACCTTACTTTTGATTGAGCCTTTCTGAAACACTCTTTCTGTAGAAACTGCAATTGGACATTCTGAGCGCTAAGAGGCCTATATTGGGAAAAATAATATCTTCAAATAAAAACTACACAGAAGCATTGTGTGAAACTTATTTCTGATATGTTCATTAAGCTAACAGAGTTAAACCATACTTTTGATTGCGCAGTTCTGAACACTCTTTCTGTAGAAAATGCAAGTGGACTTTCGGAGCGCTAAGAGGTTAATAGTGGAAAAAGGAATATATTCAAATATAAACTACACAGTAGCATTCTGTGAAAATTCTTTCTGTTCTGTGCATTCAACTAACAGAGTTGAACCTTACTTTTGATTGAGCCGTTCTGAAACACTCTTTCTGTAGAAATTGCAATTGGACATGCTAAGCGCTAGGAGGCCTACATTGGGAAAAAGAATATCTTCAAATCAAAACTTCACAGATGCATTCTGTGAAACTTATTTCTGATCTGTAAATTCAGTTAACAGAGATAAAACATATTTTTGATTGAGCAGTTATGAAACACTCTTTTTGTAGAAAATGCAAGTGGAGATTCGGAGCGCTAAGAGGGTAATAGTGGAAAAAGGAATGTCTTCAAATATAAACTACACAGAATCATTCGGTGAAACTTCTTTCTGATCTGTGCATTCAGCTAACAGATTTAAACCATAATTTTGATTGAGCAGATCTGAACACTCTTTCTGTAGAAAATGCAACTGGACATTTGGAGCGCTAAGAGCGTAGTAGTGGAAAAAGGAATATATTCAAATATAAACTACACAGAAGCATTCTGTGAAACTTCTTTCTGATCTGAGCATTCAGCTAACAGAGTTAAACCATACTTTTGATTGAGCAGCTTTGAAACACTCTGTCTGTAGAAAATGCAACTGGACATTCGTAGCGCTAAGTGGGTAATAGTGGAAAAAAGAATATGTTCAAATATAAACTACACAGAAGCATTGTATGAAACTACTTTCCGTTCTGTGCATTCAACTAACAGAGTTGAACCTTACTTTTGATTGAGCCTTTCTGAAACACTCTTTCTGTAGAAACTGCAATTGGACATTCTGAGCGCTAAGAGGCCTATATTGGGAAAAACAATATCTTCAAATAAAAACTACACAGAAGCATTGTGTGAAACTTATTTCTGATATGTTCATTAAGCTAACAGAGTTAAACCATACTTTTGATTGCGCAGTTCTGAACATTCTTTCTGTACAAAATGCAAGTGGACATTCGGAGCGCTAAGAGGGTAATAGTGGAAAAAGGAATATATTCAAATATAAACTACACAGTAGAATTCTGTGAAAATTCTTTCTGTTCTGTGCATTCAACTAACAGAGTTGAACCTTACTTTTGATTGAGCCGTTCTGAAACACTCTTTCTGTAGAAATTGCAATTGGACATGCTAAGCGCTAGGAGGCCTACATTGGGAAAAAGAATATCTTCAAATAAAAACTACACAGATGCATTCTGTGAAACTTATTTCTGATCTGTAAATTCAGTTAACAGAGATAAAACATATTTTTGATTGAGCAGTTATGAAACACTCTTTTTGTAGAAAATGCAAGTGGAGATTCGGAGCGCTAAGAGGGTAATAGTGGAAAAAGGAATGTCTTCAAATATAAACTACACAGAATCATTCGGTGAAACTTCTTTCTGATCTGTGCATTCAGCTAACAGAGTTAAACCATACTTTTGATTGAGCAGATCTGAACACTCTTTCTGTAGAAAATGCAACTGGACATTTGGAGCGCTAAGAGAGTAGTAGTGGAAAAAGGAATATATTCAAATATAAACTACACAGAAGCATTCTGTGAAACTTCTTTCTGATCTGAGCATTCAGCTAACAGAGTTAAACCATACTTTTGATTGAGCAGTTTTGAAACACTCTGTCTGTAGAAAATGCAACTGGACATTCGTAGCGCTAAGTGGGTAATAGTGGAAAAAAGAATATGTTCAAATATAAACTACACAGAAGCATTGTATGAAACTTCTTTCTGTTCTGTGCATTCAACTAACAGAGTTGAACCTTACTTTTGATTGAGCCGTTCTGAAACACTCTTTCTGTAGAAACTGCAATTGGACATTCTGAGCGCTAAGACGCCTATATTGGGAAAAAGAATGTCTACAAATAAAAACTACACAGAAGAATTGTGTGAAACTTCTTTCTGTTCTGTTTGTTCAACTAAAAGAGTTGAACCTTAGTTTTGATTGAGCCGTTCTGAAACACTCTTTCTGTAGAAAATGCAAGTGGAGATTCGGAGCGCTAAGAGGTTAATAGTGGAAAAAGGAATGTCTCCAAATATAAACTCCAAAGAATCATTCTGTGAAACTTCTTTCTGATCTGTGCATTCAGCTAACAGAGTTAAACCATACTTTTGATTGAGCAGATCTGAACACTCTTTCTGTAGAAAATGCAACTGGACATTTGGAGCGCTAAGAGAGTAGTAGTGGAAAAAGGAATATATTCAAATATAAACTACGCAGAAGCATTCTGTGAAACTTCTTTCTGATCTGAGCATTCAGCTAACAGAGTTAAACCATACTTTTGATTGAGCAGTTTTGAAACACTCTGTCTGTAGAAAATGCAACTGGACATTCGTAGCGCTAAGTGGGTAATAGTGGAAAAAAGAATATGTTCAAATATAAACTACACAGAAGCATTGTATGAAACTTCTTTCTGTTCTGTGCATTCAACTAACAGAGTTGAACCTTACTTTTGATTGAGCCTTTCTGAAACACTCTTTCTGTAGAAACTGCAATTGGACATTCTGAGCGCTAAGAGGCCTATATTGGGAAAAATAATATCTTCAAATAAAAACTACACAGAAGCATTGTGTGAAACTTATTTCTGATATGTTCATTAAGCTAACAGAGTTAAACCATACTTTTGATTGCGCAGTTCTGAACACTCTTTCTGTAGAAAATGCAAGTGTACATTCTGAGCGCTAAGAGGGTAATTGTGGAAAAAGGAATATATTCAAATATAAACTACACAGTAGCATTCTGTGAAAATTCTTTCTCTTCTGTGCATTCAACTAACAGAGTTGAACCTTACTTTTGATTGAGCCGTTCTGAAACACTCTTTCTGTAGAAACTGCAATTGGACATGCTAAGCGCTAAGAGGCCTACATTGGGAAAAAGAATATCTTCAAATAAAAACTACACAGATGCATTCTGTGAAACTTATTTCTGATCTGTAAATTCAGTTAACAGAGATAAAACATATTTTTGATTGAGCAGTTATGAAACACTCTTTTTGTAGAAAATGCAAGTGGAGATTCGGAGCGCTAAGAGGGTAATAGTGGAAAAAGGAATGTCTTCAAATATAAACTACACAGAATCATTCGGTGAAACTTCTTTCTGATCTGTGCATTCAGCTAACAGATTTAAACCATAATTTTGATTGAGCAGATCTGAACACTCTTTCTGTAGAAAATGCAACTGGACATTTGGAGCGCTAAGAGCGTAGTAGTGGAAAAAGGAATATATTCAAATATAAACTACACAGAAGCATTCTGTGAAACTTCTTTCTGATCTGAGCATTCAGCTAACAGAGTTAAACCATACTTTTGATTGCGCAGTTCTGAACACTCTTTCTGTAGAAAATGCAAGTGGACTTTCGGAGCGCTAAGAGGGTAATAGTGGAAAAAGGAATATATTCAAATATAAACTACACAGTAGCATTCTGTGAAAATTCTTTCTGTTCTGTGCATTCAACTAACAGAGTTGAACCTTACTTTTGATTGAGCCGTTCTGAAACACTCTTTCTGTAGAAATTGCAATTGGTCATGCTAAGCGCTAGGAGGCCTACAGTGGGAAAAAGAATATCTTCAAATCAAAACTTCACAGATGCATTCTGTGAAACTTATTTCTGATCTGTAAATTCAGTTAACAGAGATAAAACATATTTTTGATTGAGCAGTTATGAAACACTCTTTTTGTAGAAAATGCAAGTGGAGATTCGGAGCGCTAAGAGGGTAATAGTGGAAAAAGGAATGTCTTCAAATATAAACTACACAGAATCATTCGGTGAAACTTCTTTCTGATCTGTGCATTCAGCTAACAGATTTAAACCATAATTTTGATTGAGCAGATCTGAACACTCTTTCTGTAGAAAATGCAACTGGACATTTGGAGCGCTAAGAGCGTAGTAGTGGAAAAAGGAATATATTCAAATATAAACTACACAGAAGCATTCTGTGAAACTTCTTTCTGATCTGAGCATTCAGCTAACAGAGTTAAACCATACTTTTGATTGAGCAGCTTTGAAACACTCTGTCTGTAGAAAATGCAACTGGACATTCGTAGCGCTAAGTGGGTAATAGTGGAAAAAAGAATATGTTCAAATATAAACTACACAGAAGCATTGTATGAAACTTCTTTCTGTTCTGTGCATTCAACTAACAGAGTTGAACCTTACTTTTGATTGAGCCGTTCTGAAACACTCTTTCTGTAGAAACTGCAATTGGACATTCTGAGCGCTAAGAGGCCTATATTGGGAAAAAGAATGTCTACAAATAAAAACTACACAGAAGAATTGTGTGAAACTTCTTTCTGTTCTGTTTGTTCAACTAAAAGAGTTGAACCTGAGTTTTGATTGAGCCGTTCTGAAACACTCTTTCTGTAGAAAATTCAAGTGGAGATTCGGAGCTCTAAGAGGGTAATAGTGGAAAAAGGAATGACTCCAAATATAAACTACACAGAATCATTCGCTGAAACTTCTTTCTGATCTGTGCATTCAGCTAACAGAGTTAAACCATACTTTTGATTGAGCAGATCTGAACACTCTTTCTGTAGAAAATGCAACTGGACATTTGGAGCGCTAAGAGAGTAGTAGTGGAAAAAGGAATATATTCAAATATAAACTACGCAGAAGCATTCTGTGAAACTTCTTTCTGATCTGAGCATTCAGCTAACAGAGTTAAACCATACTTTTGATTGAGCAGTTTTGAAACACTCTGTCTGTAGAAAATGCAACTGGACATTCGTAGCGCTAAGTGGGTAATAGTGGAAAAAAGAATATGTTCAAATATAAACTACACAGAAGCATTGTATGAAACTTCTTTCTGTTCTGTGCATTCAACTAACAGAGTTGAACCTTACTTTTGATTGAGCCTTTCTGAAACACTCTTTCTGTAGAAACAGCAATTGGACATTCTGAGCGCTAAGAGGCCTATATTGGGAAAAATAATATCTTCGAATAAAAACTACACAGAAGCATTGTGTGAAACTTATTTCTGATATGTTCATTAAGCTAAAAGAGTTAAACCATACTATTGATTGCGCAGTTCTGAACACTCTTTCTGTAGAAAATGCAAGTGGACTTTCGGATCCTTAAGAGGGTAATAGTGGAAAAAGGAATATATTCAAATATAAACTACACAGTAGCATTCTGTGAAAATTCTTTCTGTTCTGTGCATTCAACTAACAGAGTTGAACCTTACTTTTGATTGAGCCGTTCTGAAACACTCTTTCTGTAGAGACTGCAATTGGACATGCTAAGCGCTAAGAGGCCTATATTGGGAAAAAGAATATCTTCAAATAAAAACTACACAGATGCATTCTGTGAAACATATTTCTGATCTGTAAATTCAGTTAACAGAGATAAAACATATTTTTGATTGAGCAGTTATGAAACACTCTTTCTGTAGAAAATGCAAGTGGAGATTCGGAGCGCTATGAGGGTAATAGTGGAAAAAGGAATGTCTCCAAATATAAACTACACAGAATCATTCAGCGAAACTTCTTTCTGATCTGTGCATTCAGCTAACAGAGTTAAACCATACTTTTGATTGAGCAGATCTGAACACTCTTTCTGTAGAAAATGCAACTGGACATTTGGAGCGCTAAGAGCGTAGTAGTGGAAAAAGGAATATATTCAAATATAAACTACACAGAAGCATTCTGTGAAACTTCTTTCTGATCTGATCATTCAGCTAACAGAGTTAAACCATACTTTTGATTGAGCAGTTTTGAAACACTCTGTCTGTAGAAAATGCAACTGGACATTCGTAGCGCTAAGTGGGTAATAGTGGAAAAAAGAATATGTTCAAATATAAACTACACAGAAGCATTGTATGAAACTTCTTTCTGTTCTGTGCATTCAACTAACAGAGTTGAACCTTACTTTTGATTGAACCGTTCTGAAACACTCTTTCTGTAGAAACTGCAATTGGACATTCTGAGCGCTAAGAGGCCTATATTGGGAAAAAGAATGTCTACAAATAAAAACTACACAGAAGAATTGTGTGAAACTTCTTTCTGTTCTGTTTGTTCAACTAAAAGATTTGAACCTTAGTTTTGATTGAGCCGTTCTGAAACACTCTTTCTGCAGAAAATGCAAGTGGAGATTCGGAGCGCTAAGAGGGTAATAGTGGAAAAAGGAACGTCTCCAAATATAAACTACACAGAATCATTCTGTGAAAATTTTTTCTGATCTGTGCATTCAGCTAACAGAGTTAAACCATACTTTTGATTGAGCAGATCTGAACACTCTTTCTGTAGAAAATGCAACTGGACATTTGGAGCGCTAAGGGAGTAGTAGTGGAAAAAGGAATATATTCAAATATAAACTACACAGAAGCATTCTGTGAAACTTCTTTCTGATCTGAGCATTCAGCTAACAGAGTTAAACCATACTTTTGATTGAGCAGTTTTGAAACACTCTGTCTGTAGAAAATGCAACTGGACATTCGTAGCGCTAAGTGGGTAATAGTGGAAAAAAGAATATGTTCAAATATAAACTACACAGAAGCATTGTATGAAACTACTTTCCGTTCTGTGCATTCAACTAACAGAGTTGAACCTTACTTTTGATTGAGCCTTTCTGAAACACTCTTTCTGTAGAAACTGCAATTGGACATTCTGAGCGCTAAGAGGCCTATATTGGGAAAAATAATATCTTCAAATAAAAACTACACAGAAGCATTGTGTGAAACTTATTTCTGATATGTTCATTAAGCTAACAGAGTTAAACCATACTTTTGATTGCGCAGTTCTGAACATTCTTTCTGTAGAAAATGCAAGTGGACATTCGGAGCGCTAAGAGGGTAATAGTGGAAAAAGGAATATATACAAATATAAACTACACAGTAGAATTCTGTGAAAATTCTTTCTGTTCTGTGCATTCAACTAACAGAGTTGAACCTTACTGTTGATTGAGCCGTTCTGAAACACTCTTTCTGTAGAAATTGCAATTGGACATGCTAAGCGCTAGGAGGCCTACATTGGGAAAAAGAATATCTTCAAATAAAAACTACACAGATGCATTCTGTGAAACTTATTTCTGATCTGTAAATTCAGTTAACAGAGATAAAACATATTTTAGATTGAGCAGTTATGAAACACTCTTTTTGTAGAAAATGCAAGTGGAGATTCGGAGCGCTAAAGGGTAATAGTGGAAAAAGGAATGTCTTCAAATATAAACTACACAGAATCATTCGGTGAAACTTCTTTCTGATCTGTGCATTCAGCTAACAGATTTAAACCATACATTTGATTGAGCAGATCTGAACACTCTTTCTGTAGAAAATGCAACTGGACATTTGGAGCGCTAAGAGCGTAGTAGTGGAAAAAGGAATATATTCAAATATAAACTACACAGAAGCATTCTGTGAAACTTCTTTCTGATCTGAGCATTCAGCTAACAGAGTTAAACCATACTTTTGATTGAGCAGTTTTGAAACACTCTGTGTGTAGAAAATGCAACTGGACATTCGTAGCGCTAAGTGGGTAATAGTGGAAAAAAGAATATGTTCAAATATAAACTACACAGAAGCATTGTATGAAACTTCTTTCTGTTCTGTGCATTCAACTAACAGAGTTGAACCTTACTTTTGATTGAGCCGTTCTGAAACACTCTTTCTGTAGAAACTGCAATTGGACATTCAGAGCGCTAAGAGGCCTATATTGGGAAAAAGAATGTCTACAAATAAAAACTACACAGAAGAATTGTGTGAAACTTCTTTCTGTTCTGTTTGTTCAACTAAAAGAGTTGAACCTTAGTTTTGATTGAGCCGTTCTGAAACACTCTTTCTGTAGAAAATGCAAGTGGAGATTCGGAGCGCTAAGAGGGTAATAGTGGAAAAAGGAATGTCTCCAAATATAAACTACACAGAATCATTCGCTGAAACTTCTTTCTGATCTGTGCATTCAGCTAACAGAGTTAAACCATACTTTTGATTGAGCAGTTTTGAAACACTCTGTCTGTAGAAAATGCAACTGGACATTCGTAGCGCTAAGTGGGTAATAGTGGAAAAAAGAATATGTTCAAATATAAACTACACAGAAGCATTGTATGAAACTTCTTTCTGTTCTGTGCATTCAACTAACAGAGTTGAACCTTACTTTTGATTGAGCCTTTCTGAAACACTCTTTCTGTAGAAACTGCAATTGGACATTCTGAGCGCTAAGAGGCCTATATTGGGAAAAATAATATCTTCAAATAAAAACTACACAGAAGCATTGTGTGAAACTTATTTCTGATATGTTCATTAAGCTAACAGAGTTAAACCATATTTTTGATTGCGCAGTTCTGAACACTCTTTCTGTAGAAAATGCAAGTGGACTTTCGGAGCGCTAAGAGGGTAATAGTGGAAAAAGGAATATATTCAAATATAAACTACACAGTAGCATTCTGTGAAAATTCTTTCTGTTCTGTGCATTCAACTAACAGAGTTGAACCTTACTTTTGATTGAGCCGTTCTGAAACACTCTTTCTGTAGAAATTGCAATTGGACATGCTAAGCGCTAGGAGGCCTACATTGGGAAAAAGAATATCTTCAAATAAAAACTACACAGATGCATTCTGTGAAACTTATTTCTGATCTGTAAATTCAGTTAACAGAGATAAAACATATTTTTGATTGAGCAGTTATGAAACACTCTTTTTGTAGAAAATGCAAGTGGAGATTCGGAGCGCTAAGAGGGTAATAGTGGAAAAAGGAATGTCTTCAAATATAAACTACCCAGAATCATTCGGTGAAACTTCTTTCTGATCTGTGCATTCAGCAAACAGATTTAAAACATAATTTTGATTGAGCAGATCTGAACACTCTTTCTGTAGAAAATGCAACTGGACATTTGGAGCGCTAAGAGCGTAGTAGTGGAAAAAGGAATATATTCAAATATAAACTACACAGAAGCATTCTGTGAAACTTCTTTCTGATCTGAGCATTCAGCTAACAGAGTTAAACCATACTTTTGATTGAGCAGCTTTGAAACACTCTGTCTGTAGAAAATGCAACTGGACATTCGTAGCGCTAAGTGGGTAATAGTGGAAAAAAGAATATGTTCAAATATAAACTACACAGAAGCATTGTATGAAACTTCTTTCTGTTCTGTGCATTCAACTAACAGAGTTGAACCTTACTTTTGATTGAGCCGTTCTGAAACACTCTTTCTGTAGAAACTGCAATAGGACATTCTGAGCGCTAAGAGGCCTATATTGGGAAAAAGAATGTCTACAAATAAAAACTACACAGAAGAATTGTGTGAAACTTCTTTCTGTTCTGTTTGTTCAACTAAAAGAGTTGAACCTTAGTTTTGATTGAGCCGTTCTGAAACACTCTTTCTGTAGAAAATTCAAGTGGAGATTCGGAGCTCTAAGAGGGTAATAGTGGAAAAAGGAATGTCTCCAAATATAAACTACACAGAATCATTCGCTGAAACTTCTTTCTGATCTGTGCATTCAGCTAACAGAGTTAAACCATACTTTTGATTGAGCAGATCTGAACACTCTTTCTGTAGAAAATGCAACTGGACATTTGGAGCGCTAAGAGAGTAGTAGTGGAAAAAGGAATATATTCAAATATAAACTACGCAGAAGCATTCTGTGAAACTTCTTTCTGATCTGAGCATTCAGCTAACAGAGTTAAACCATACTTTTGATTGAGCAGTTTTGAAACACTCTGTCTGTAGAAAATGCAACTGGACATTCGTAGCGCTAAGTGGGTAATAGTGGAAAAAAGAATATGTTCAAATATAAACTACACAGAAGCATTGTATGAAACTTCTTTCTGTTCTGTGCATTCAACTAACAGAGTTGAACCTTACTTTTGATTGAGCCTTTCTGAAACACTCTTTCTGTAGAAACTGCAATTGGACATTCTGAGCGCTAAGAGGCCTATATTGGGAAAAATAATATCTTCGAATAAAAACTACACAGAAGCATTGTGTGAAACTTATTTCTGATATGTTCATTAAGCTAAAAGAGTTAAACCATACTATTGATTGCGCAGTTCTGAACACTCTTTCTGTAGAAAATGCAAGTGGACATTCGGATCCTTAAGAGGGTAATAGTGGAAAAAGGAATATATTCAAATATAAACTACACAGTAGCATTCTGTGAAAATTCTTTCTGTTCTGTGCATTCAACTAACAGAGTTGAACCTTACTTTTGATTGAGCCGTTCGGAAACACTCTTTCTGTAGAAACTGCAATTGGACATGCTAAGCGCTAAGAGGCCTATATTGGGAAAAAGAATATCTTCAAATAAAAACTACACAGATGCATTCTGTGAAACTTATTTCTGATCTGTAAATTCAGTTAACAGAGATAAAACATATTTTTGATTGAGCAGTTATGAAACACTCTTTCTGTAGAAAATGCAAGTGGAGATTCGGAGCGCTAAGAGGGTAATAGTGGAAAAAGGAATGTCTCCAAATATAAACTACACAGAATCATTCAGTGAAATTTCTTTCTGATCTGTGCATTCAGCTAACAGAGTTAAACCATACTTTTGATTGAGCAGATCTGAACACTCTTTCTGTAGAAAATGCAACTGGACATTTGGAGCGCTAAGAGCGTAGTAGTGGAAAAAGGAATATATTCAAATATAAACTACACAGAAGCATTCTGTGAAACTTCTTTCTGATCTGAGCATTCAGCTAACAGAGTTAAACCATACTTTTGATTGAGCAGTTTTGAAACACTCTGTCTGTAGAAAATGCAACTGGACATTCGTAGCGCTAAGTGGGTAATAGTGGAAAAAAAATATGTTCAAATATAAACTACACAGAAGCATTGTATGAAACTTCTTTCTGTTCTGTGCATTCAACTAACAGAGTTGAACCTTACTTTTGATTGAACCGTTCTGAAACACTCTTTCTGTAGAAACTGCAATTGGACATTCTGAGCGCTAAGAGGCCTATATTGGGAAAAAGAATGTCTACAAATAAAAACTACACAGAAGAATTGTGTGAAACTTCTTTCTGTTCTGTTTGTTCAACTAAAAGATTTGAACCTTAGTTTTGATTGAGCCGTTCTGAAACACTCTTTCTGCAGAAAATGCAAGTGGAGATTCGGAGCGCTAAGAGGGTAATAGTGGAAAAAGGAATGTCTCCAAATATAAACTACACAGAATCATTCTGTGAAAATTTTATCTGATCCGTGCATTCAGCTAACAGAGTTAAACCATACTTTTGATTGAGCAGATCTGAACACTCTTTCTGTAGAAAATGCAACTGGACATTTGGAGCGCTAAGAGAGTAGTAGTGGAAAAAGTAATATATTCAAATATAAACTACGCAGAAGCATTCTGTGAAACTTCTTTCTGATCTGAGCATTCAGCTAACAGAGTTAAACCATACTTTTGATTGAGCAGTTTTGAAACACTCTGTCTGTAGAAAATGCAACTGGACATTCGTAGCGCTAAGTGGGTAATAGTGGAAAAAAGAATATGTTCAAATATAAACTACACAGAAGCATTGTATGAAACTTCTTTCTGTTCTGTGCATTCAACTAACAGAGTTGAACCTTACTTTTGATTGAGCCTTTCTGAAACACTCTTTCTGTAGAAACTGCAATTGGACATTCTGAGCGCTAAGAGGCCTATATTGGGAAAAATAATATCTTCGAATAAAAACTACACAGAAGCATTGTGTGAAACTTATTTCTGATATGTTCATTAAGCTAAAAGAGTTAAACCATACTATTGATTGCGCAGTTCTGAACACTCTTTCTGTAGAAAATGCAAGTGGACATTCGGATCCTTAAGAGGGTAATAGTGGAAAAAGGAATATATTCAAATATAAACTACACAGTAGCATTCTGTGAAAATTCTTTCTGTTCTGTGCATTCAACTAACAGAGTTGAACCTTACTTTTGATTGAGCCGTTCGGAAACACTCTTTCTGTAGAAACTGCAATTGGACATGCTAAGCGCTAAGAGGCCTATATTGGGAAAAAGAATATCTTCAAATAAAAACTACACAGATGCATTCTGTGAAACTTATTTCTGATCTGTAAATTCAGTTAACAGAGATAAAACATATTTTTGATTGAGCAGTTATGAAACACTCTTTCTGTAGAAAATGCAAGTGGAGATTCGGAGCGCTAAGATGGTAATAGTGGAAAAAGGAATGTCTCCAAATATAAACTACACAGAATCATTCAGTGAAACTTCTTTCTGATCTGTGCATTCAGCTAACAGAGTTAAACCATACTTTTGATTGAGCAGATCTGAACACTCTTTCTGTAGAAAATGCAACTGGACATTTGGAGCGCTAAGAGCGTAGTAGTGGAAAAAGGAATATATTCAAATATAAACTACACAGAAGCATTCTGTGAAACTTCTTTCTGATCTGAGCATTCAGCTAACAGAGTTAAACCACACTTTTGATTGAGCAGTTTTGAAACACTCTGTCTGTAGAAAATGCAACTGGACATTCGTAGCGCTAAGTGGGTAATAGTGGAAAAAAGAATATGTTCAAATATAAACTACACAGAAGCATTGTATGAAACTTCTTTCTGTTCTGTGCATTCAACTAACAGAGTTGAACCTTACTTTTGATTGAACCGTTCTGAAACACTCTTTCTGTAGAAACTGCAATTGGACATTCTGAGCGCTAAGAGGCCTATATTGGGAAAAAGAATGTCTACAAATAAAAACTACACAGAAGAATTGTGTGAAACTTCTTTCTGTTCTGTTTGTTCAACTAAAAGAGTTGAACCTTAGTTTTGATTGAGCCGTTCTGAAACACTCTTTCTGCAGAAAATGCAAGTGGAGATTCGGAGCGCTAAGAGGGTAATAGTGGAAAAAGGAATGTCTCCAAATATAAACTACACAGAATCATTCTGTGAAAATTTTTTCTGATCTGTGCATTCAGCTAACAGAGTTAAACCATACTTTTGATTGAGCAGATCTGAACACTCTTTCTGTAGAAAATGCAACTGGACATTTGGAGCGCTAAGGGAGTAGTAGTGGAAAAAGGAATATATTCAAATATAAACTACACAGAAGCATTCTGTGAAACTTCTTTCTGATCTGAGCATTCAGCTAACAGAGTTAAACCATACTTTTGATTGAGCAGTTTTGAAACACTCTGTCTGTAGAAAATGCAACTGGACATTCGTAGCGCTAAGTGGGTAATAGTGGAAAAAAGAATATGTTCAAATATAAACTACACAGAAGCATTGTATGAAACTACTTTCCGTTCTGTGCATTCAACTAACAGAGTTGAACCTTACTTTTGATTGAGCCTTTCTGAAACACTCTTTCTGTAGAAACTGCAATTGGACATTCTGAGCGCTAAGAGGCCTATATTGGGAAAAAAAATATCTTCAAATAAAAACTACACAGAAGCATTGTGTGAAACTTATTTCTGATATGTTCATTAAGCTAACAGAGTTAAACCATACTTTTGATTGCGCAGTTCTGAACATTCTTTCTGTAGAAAATGCAAGTGGACATTCGGAGCGCTAAGAGGGTAATAGTGGAAAAAGGAATATATTCAAATATAAACTACACAGTAGAATTCTGTGAAAATTCTTTCTGTTCTGTGCATTCAACTAACAGAGTTGAACCTTACTTTTGATTGAGCCATTCTGAAACACTCTTTCTGTAGAAATTGCAATTGGACATGCTAAGCGCTAGGAGGCCTACATTGGGAAAAAGAATATCTTCAAATAAAAACTACACAGATGCATTCTGTGAAACTTATTTCTGATCTGTAAATTCAGTTAACAGAGATAAAACATATTTTTGATTGAGCAGTTATGAAACACTCTTTTTGTAGAAAATGCAAGTGGAGATTCGGAGCGCTAAGAGGGTAATAGTGGAAAAAGGAATGTCTTCAAATATAAACTACACAGAATCATTCGGTGAAACTTCTTTCTGATCTGTGCATTCAGCTAACAGATTTAAACCATACTTTTGATTGAGCAGATCTGAACACTCTTTCTGTAGAAAATGCAACTGGACATTTGGAGCGCTAAGAGCGTAGTAGTGGAATAAGGAATATATTCAAATATAAACTACACAGAAGCATTCTGTGAAACTTCTTTCTGATCTGAGCATTCAGCTAACAGAGTTAAACCATACTTTTGATTGAGCAGTTTTGAAACACTCTGTCTGTAGAAAATGCAACTGGACATTCGTAGCGCTAAGTGGGTAATAGTGGAAAAAAGAATATGTTCAAATATAAACTACACAGAAGCATTGTATGAAACTTCTTTCTGTTCTGTGCATTCAACTAACAGAGTTGAACCTTAATTTTGATTGAGCCGTTCTGAAACACTCTTTCTGTAGAAACTGCAATTGGACATTCTGAGCGCTAAGAGGCCTATATTGGGAAAAAGAATGTCTACAAATAAAAACTACACAGAAGAATTGTGTGAAACTTCTTTCTGTTCTGTTTGTTCAACTAAAAGAGTTGAACCTTAGTTTTGATTGAGCCGTTCTGAAACACTCTTTCTGTAGAAAATGCAAGTGGAGATTCGGAGCGCTAAGAGGGTAATAGTGGAAAAAGGAATGTCTCCAAATAAAAACTACACAGAATCATTCGCTGAAACTTCTTTCTGATCTGTGCATTCAGCTAACAGAGTTAAACCATACTTTTGATTGAGCAGATCTGAACACTCTTTCTGTAGAAAATGCAACTGGACATTTGGAGCGCTAAGAGCTTAGTAGTGGAAAAAGGAATATATTCAAATATAAACTACACAGAAGCATTCTGTGAAACTTCTTTCTGATCTGAGCATTCAGCTAACAGAGTTAAACCATACTTTTGATTGAGCAGTTTTGAAACACTCTGTCTGTAGAAAATGCAACTGGACATTCGTAGCGCTAAGTGGGTAATAGTGGAAAAAAGAATATGTTCAAATATAAACTACACAGAAGCATTGTATGAAACTACTTTCCGTTCTGTGCATTCAACTAACAGAGTTGAACCTTACTTTTGATTGAGCCTTTCTGAAACACTCTTTCTGTAGAAACTGCAATTGGACATTCTGAGCACTAAGAGGCCTATATTGGGAAAAATAATATCTTCAAATAAAAACTACACAGAAGCATTGTGTGAAACTTATTTCTGATATGTTCATTAAGCTAACAGAGTTAAACCATACTTTTGATTGCGCAGTTCTGAACATTCTTTCTGTAGAAAATGCAAGTGGACATTCGGAGCGCTAAGAGGGTAATAGTGGAAAAAGGAATATATTCAAATATAAACTACACAGTAGAATTCTGTGAAAATTCTTTCTGTTCTGTGCATTCAACTAACAGAGTTGAACCTTACTTTTGATTGAGCCGTTCTGAAACACTCTTTCTGTAGAAATTGCAATTGGACATGCTAAGCGCTAGGAGGCCTACATTGGGAAAAAGAATATCTTCAAATAAAAACTACACAGATGCATTCTGTGAAACTTATTTCTGATCTGTAAATTCAGTTAACAGAGATAAAACATATTTTTGATTGAGCAGTTATGAAATACTCTTTTTGTAGAAAATGCAAGTGGAGATTCGGAGCGCTAAGAGGGTAATAGTGGAAAAAGGAATGTCTTCAAATATAAACTACACAGAATCATTCGGTGAAACTTCTTTCTGATCTGTGCATTCAGCTAACAGATTTAAACCATACTTTTGATTGAGCAGATCTGAACACTCTTTCTGTAGAAAATGCAACTGGACATTTGGAGCGCTAAGAGCGTAGTAGTGGAAAAAGGAATATATTAAAATATAAACTACACAGAAGCATTCTGTGAAACTTCTTTCTGATCTGAGCATTCAGCTAACAGAGTTAAACCATACTTTTGATTGAGCAGTTTTGAAACACTCTGTCTGTAGAAAATGCAACTGGACATTCGTAGCGCTAAGTGGGTAATAGTGGAAAAAAGAATATGTTCAAATATAAACTACACAGAAGCATTGTATGAAACTTCTTTCTGTTCTGTGCATTCAACTAACAGAGTTGAACCTTACTTTTGATTGAGCCGTTCTGAAACACTCTTTCTGTAGAAACTGCAATTGGACATTCTGAGCGCTAAGAGGCCTATATTGGGAAAAAGAATGTCTACAAATAAAAACTA
Source organism: Symphalangus syndactylus (assembly GCF_028878055.3). NCBI lineage: Eukaryota > Metazoa > Chordata > Mammalia > Primates > Hylobatidae > Symphalangus > Symphalangus syndactylus. The sequence goes on along the minus strand of NC_072426.2, from coordinate 6,578,988 downwards.
CACAGAAGAATTGTGTGAAACTTCTTTCTGTTCTGTTTGTTCACCTAAAAGAGTTGAACCTTAGTTTTGATTGAGCCGTTCTGAAACACTCTTTCTGTAGAAAATGCAAGTGGAGATTCGGAGCGCTAAGAGGGTAATAGTGGAAAAAGGAATGTCTCCAAATAAAAACTACACAGAATCATTCGCTGAAACTTCTTTCTGATCTGTGCATTCAGCTAACAGAGTTAAACCATACTTTTGATTGAGCAGATCTGAACACTCTTTCTGTAGAAAATGCAACTGGACATTTGGAGCGCTAAGAGAGTAGTAGTGGAAAAAGGAATATATTCAAATATAAACTACGCAGAAGCATTCTGTGAAACTTCTTTCTGATCTGAGCATTCAGCTAACAGAGTTAAACCATACTTTTGATTGAGCAGTTTTGAAACACTCTGTCTGTAGAAAATGCAACTGGACATTCGTAGCGCTAAGTGGGTAATAGTGGAAAAAAGAATATGTTCAAATATAAACTACACAGAAGCATTGTATGAAACTTCTTTCTGTTCTGTGCATTGAACTAACAGAGTTGAACCTTACTTTTGATTGAACCTTTCTGAAACACTCTTTCTGTAGAAACTGCAATTGGACATTCTGAGCGCTAAGAGGCCTATATTGGGAAAAATAATATCTTCGAATAAAAACTACACAGAAGCATTGTGTGAAACTTATTTCTGATATGTTCATTAAGCTAAAAGAGTTAAACCATACTTTTGATTGCGCAGTTCTGAACACTCTTTCTGTAGAAAATGCAAGTGGACATTCGGATCCTTAAGAGGGTAATAGTGGAAAAAGGAATATATTCAAATATAAAATACACAGTAGCATTCTGTGAAAATTCTTTCTGTTCTGTGCATGCAACTAACAGAGTTGAACCTTACTTTTGATTGAGCCGTTCTGAAACACTCTTTCTGTAGAAACTGCAATTGGACATGCTAAGCGCTAAGCGGCCTATATTGGGAAAAAGAATATCTTCAAATAAAAACTACACAGATGCATTCTGTGAAACTTATTTCTGATCTGTAAATTCAGTTAACAGAGATAAAACATATTTTTGATTGAGCAGTTATGAAACACTCTTTCTGTAGAAAATGCAAGTGGAGATTCGGAGCGCTAAGAGGGTAATAGTGGAAAAAGGAATGTCTCCAAATATAAACTACACAGAATCATTCTGTGAAACTTCTTTCTGATCTGTGCATTCAGCTAACAGAGTTAAACCATACTTTTGATTGAGCAGATCTGAACACTCTTTCTGTAGAAAATGCAACTGGACATTTGGAGCGCTAAGAGAGTAGTAGTGGAAAAAGGAATATATTCAAATATAAACTACACAGAAGCATTCTGTGAAACTTCTTTCTGATCTGAGCATTCAGCTAACAGAGTTAAACCATATTTTGATTGAGCAGTTTTGAAACACTCTGTCTGTAGAAAATGCAACTGGACATTCGTAGCGCTAAGTGGGTAATAGCGGAAAAAAGAATATGTTCAAATATAAACTACAGAGAAGCATTGTATGAAACTTCTTTCTGTTCTGTGCATTCAACTAACAGAGTTGAACCTTTCTTTTGATTGAGCCTTTCTGAAACACTCTTTCTGTAGAAACTGCAATTGGACATTCTGAGCGCTAAGAGGCCTATATTGGGAAAAATAATATCTTCAAATAAAAACTACACAGAAGGATTGTGTGAAACTTATTTTTGATATGTTCATTAAGCTAACAGAGTTAAACCATACTTTTGATTGCGCAGTTCTGAACACTCTTTCTGTAGAAAATGCAAGTGGACATTCGGATCGCTAAGAGGGTAATAGTGGAAAAAGGGATATATTCAAATATAAACTACACAGTAGCATTCTGTGAAAATTCTTTCTGTTCTGTGCATTCAACTAACAGAGTTGAACCTTACTTTTGATTGAGCCGTTCTGAAACACTCTTTCTGTAGAAACTGCAATTGGACATGCTAAGCGCTAAGAGGCCTACATTGGGAAAAAGAATATCTTCAAATAAAAACTACACAGATGCATTCTGTGAAACTTATTTCTGATCTGTAAATTCAGTTAACAGAGATAAAACATATTTTTGATTGAGCAGTTATGAAACACTCTTTTTTTAGAAAATGCAAGTGGAGATTCGGAGCGCTAAGAGGGTAATAGTGGAAAAAGGAATGTCTTCAAATATAAACTACACAGAATCATTCGGTGAAACTTCTTTCTGATCTGTGCATTCAGCTAACAGAGTTAAACCATACTTTTGATTGAGCAGATCTGAACACTCTTTCTGTAGAAAATGCAACTGGACATTTGGAGCGCTAAGAGCGTAGTAGTGGAAAAAGGAATATATTCAAATATAAACTACAAAGAAGCATTCTGTGAAACTTCTTTCTGATCTGAGCATTCAGCTAACAGAGTTAAACCATACTTTTGATTGAGCAGTTTTGAAACACTCTGTCTGTAGAAAATGCAACTGGACATTCGTAGCGCTAAGTGGGTAATAGTGGAAAAAAGAATATGTTCAAATATAAACTACACAGAAGCATTGTATGAAACTTCTTTCTGTTCTGTGCATTCAACTAACAGAGTTGAACCTTACATTTGATTGAGCCGTTCTGAAACACTCTTTCTGTAGAAACTGCAATTGGACATTCTGAGCGCTAAGAGGCCTATATTGGGAAAAAGAATGTCTACAAATAAAAACTACACAGAAGAATTGTGTGAAACTTCTTTCTGTTCTGTTTGTTCAACTAAAAGAGTTGAACCTTAGTTTTGATTGAGCCGTTCTGAAACACTATTTCTGTAGAAAATGCAAGTGGAGATTCGGAGCGCTAAGAGGGTAATAGTGGAAAAAGGAATGTCTCCAAATATAAACTCCACAGAATCATTCTGTGAAACTTCTTTCTGATCTGTGCATTCAGCTAACAGAGTTAAACCATACTTTTGATTGAGCAGATCTGAACACTCTTTCTGTAGAAAATGCAACTGGACATTTGGAGCGCTAAGAGAGTAGTAGTGGAAAAAGGAATATATTCAAATATAAACTACACAGAAGCATTCTGTGAAACTTCTTTCTGATCTGAGCATTCAGCTAACAGAGTTAAACCATACTTTTGATTGAGCAGTTTTGAAACACTCTGTCTGTAGGAAATGCAACTGGACATTCGTAGCGCTAAGTGGGTAATAGTGGAAAAAAGAATATGTTCAAATATAAACTACACAGAAGCATTGTATGAAACTTCTTTCTGTTCTGTGCATTCAACTAACAGAGTTGAACCTTACTTTTGATTGAGCCTTTCTGAAACACTCTTTCTGTAGAAACTGCAATTGGACATTCTGAGCGCTAAGAGGCCTATATTGGGAAAAATAATATCTTCAAATAAAAACTACACAGAAGCATTGTGTGAAACTTATTTCTGATATGTTCATTAAGCTAACAGAGTTAAACCATACTTTTGATTGCGCAGTTCTGAACACTCTTTCTGTAGAAAATGCAAGTGTACATTCGGAGCGCTAAGAGGGTAATTGTGGAAAAAGGAATATATTCAAATATAAACTACACAGTAGCATTCTGTGAAAATTCTTTCTCTTCTGTGCATTCAACTAACAGAGTTGAACCTTACTTTTGATTGAGCCGTTCTGAAACACTCTTTCTGTAGAAACTGCAATTGGACATGCTAAGCGCTAAGAGGCCTACATTGGGAAAAAGAATATCTTCAAATAAAAACTACACAGATGCATTCTGTGAAACTTATTTCTGATCTGTAAATTCAGTTAACAGAGATAAAACATATTTTTGATTGAGCAGTTATGAAACACTCTTTCTGTAGAAAATGCAAGTGGAGATTCGGAGCGCTAAGAGGGTAATAGTGGAAAAAGGAATGTCTCCAAATATAAACTACACAGAATCATTCTGTGAAACTTCTTTCTGATCTGTGCAATCAGCTAACAGAGTTAAACCATACTTTTGATTGAGCAGATCTGAACACTCTTTCTGTAGAAAATGCAACTGGACATTTGGAGCGCTAAGAGCGTAGTAGTGGAAAAAGGAATATATTCAAATATAAACTACACAGAAGCATTCTGTGAAACTTATTTCTGATCTGTGCATTCAGCTAACAGAGTTAAACCATACTTTTGATTGAGCAGTTTTGAAACACTCTGTCTGTAGAAAATGCAACTGGACATTCGTAGCGCTAAGTGGGTAATAGTGGAAAAAAGAATATGTTCAAATATAAACTACACAGAAGCATTGTATGAAACTTCTTTCTGTTCTGTGCATTCAACTAACAGAGTTGAACCTTACTTTTGATTGAGCCGTTCTGAAACACTCTTTCTGTAGAAACTGCAATTGGACATTCTGAGCGCTAAGAGGCCTATATTGGGAAAAAGAATGTCTACAAATAAAAACTACACAGAAGAATTGTGTGAAACTTCTTTCTGTTCTGTTTGTTCAACTAAAAGAGTTGAACCTTAGTTTTGATTGAGCCGTTCTGAAACACTCTTTCTGTAGAAAATGCAAGTGGAGATTCGGAGCGCTAAGAGGGTAATAGTGGAAAAAGGAATGTCTCCAAATATAAACTCCACAGAATCATTCTGTGAAACTTCTTTCTGATCTGTGCATTCAGCTAACAGAATTAAACCATACTTTTGATTGAGCAGATCTGAACACTCTTTCTGTAGAAAATGCAACTGGACATTTGGAGCGCTAAGAGAGTAGTAGTGGAAAAAGGAATATATTCAAATATAAACTACACAGAAGCATTCTGTGAAACTTCTTTCTGATCTGAGCATTCAGCTAACAGAGTTAAACCATACTTTTGATTGAGCAGTTTTGAAACACTCCGTCTGTAGAAAATGCAACTGGACATTCGTAGCGCTAAGTGGGTAATAGTGGAAAAAAGAATATGTTCAAATATAAACTACACAGAAGCATTGTATGAAACTTCTTTCTGTTCTGTGCATTCAACTAACAGAGTTGAACCTTACTTTTGATTGAGCCGTTCTGAAACACTCTTTCTGTAGAAACTGCAATTGGACATTCTGAGCGCTAAGAGGCCTATATTGGGAAAAAGAATGTCTACAAATAAAAACTACACAGAAGAATTGTGTGAAACTCCTTTCTGTTCTGTTTGTTCAACTAAAAGAGTTGAACCTTAGTTTTGATTGAGCCGTTCTGAAACACTCTTTCTGTAGAAAATGCAAGTGGAGATTCGGAGCGCTAAGAGGGTAATAGTGGAAAAAGGAATGTCTCCAAATATAAACTCCACAGAATCATTCTGTGAAACTTCTTTCTGATCTGTGCATTCAGCTAACAGAGTTAAACCATACTTTTGATTGAGCAGATCTGAACACTCTTTCTGTAGAAAATGCAACTGGACATTTGGAGCGCTAAGAGAGTAGTAGTGGAAAAAGGAATATATTCAAATATAAACTACACAGAAGCATTCTGTGAAACTTCTTTCTGATCTGAGCATTCAGCTAACAGAGTTAAACCACACTTTTGATTGAGCAGTTTTGAAACACTCTGTCTGTAGGAAATGCAACTGGACATTCGTAGCGCTAAGTGGGTAATAGTGGAAAAAAGAATATGTTCAAATATAAACTACACAGAAGCATTGTATGAAACTTCTTTCTGTTCTGTGCATTCAACTAACAGAGTTGAACCTTACTTTTGATTGAGCCTTTCTGAAACACTCTTTCTGTAGAAACTGCAATTGGACATTCTGAGCGCTAAGAGGCCTATATTGGGAAAAAAAATATCTTCAAATAAAAACTACACAGAAGCATTGTGTGAAACTTATTTCTGATATGTTCATTAAGCTAACAGAGTTAAACCATACTTTTGATTGCGCAGTTCTGAACACTCTTTCTGTAGAAAATGCAACTGTACATTCGGAGCGCTAAGAGGGTAACTGTGGAAAAAGGAATATATTCAAATATAAACTACACAGTAGCATTCTGTGAAAATTCTTTCTCTTCTGTGCATTCAACTAACAGAGTTGAACCTTACTTTTGATTGAGCCGTTCTGAAACACTCTTTCTGTAGAAACTGCAATTGGACATGCTAAGCGCTAAGAGGCCTACATTGGAAAAAAGAATATCTTCAAATAAAAACTACACAGATGCATTCTGTGAAACTTATTTCTGATCTGTAAATTCAGTTAACAGAGATAAAACATATTTTTGATTGAGCAGTTATGAAACACTCTTTCTGTAGAAAATGCAAGTGGAGATTCGGAGCGCTAAGAGGGTAATAGTGGAAAAAGGAATGTCTCCAAATATAAACTACACAGAATCATTCTGTGAAACTTCTTTCTGATCTGTGCAATCAGCTAACAGAGTTAAACCATACTTTTGATTGAGCAGATCTGAACACTCTTTCTGTAGAAAATGCAACTGGACATTTGGAGCGCTAAGAGCGTAGAAGTGGAAAAAGGAATATATTCAAATATAAACTACACAGAAGCATTCTGTGAAACTTCTTTCTGATCTGAGCATTCAGCTAACAGAGTTAAACCATACTTTTGATTGAGCAGTTTTGAAACTCTCTGTCTGTAGAAAATGCAACTGGACATTCGTAGCGCTAAGTGGGTAATAGTGGAAAAAAGAATATGTTCAAATATAAACTACACAGAAGCATTGTATGAAACTACTTTCCGTTCTGTGCATTCAACTAACAGAGTTGAACCTTACTTTTGATTGAGCCTTTCTGAAACACTCTTTCTGTAGAAACTGCAATTGGACATTCTGAGCGCTAAGAGGCCTATATTGGGAAAAAGAATGTCTACAAATAAAAACTACACAGAAGAATTGTGTGAAACTCCTTTCTGTTCTGTTTGTTCAACTAAAAGAGTTGAACCTTAGTTTTGATTGAGCCGTTCTGAAACACTCTTTCTGTAGAAAATGCAAGTGGAGATTCGGAGCGCTAAGAGGGTAATAGTGGAAAAAGGAATGTCTCCAAATATAAACTCCACAGAAACATTCTGTGAAACTTCTTTCTGATCTGTGCATTCAGCTAACAGAGTTAAACCATACTTTTGATTGAGCAGATCTGAACACTCTTTCTGTAGAAAATGCAACTGGACATTTGGAGCGCTAAGAGAGTAGTAGTGGAAAAAGGAATATATTCAAATATAAACTACACAGAAGCATTCTGTGAAACTTCTTTCTGATCTGAGCATTCAGCTAACAGAGTTAAACCACACTTTTGATTGAGCAGTTTTGAAACACTCTGTCTGTAGGAAATGCAACTGGACATTCGTAGCGCTAAGTGGGTAATAGTGGAAAAAAGAATATGTTCAAATATAAACTACACAGAAGCATTGTATGAAACTTCTTTCTGTTCTGTGCATTCAACTAACAGAGTTGAACCTTACTTTTGATTGAGCCTTTCTGAAACACTCTTTCTGTAGAAACTGCAATTGGACATTCTGAGCGCTAAGAGGCCTATATTGGGAAAAAAAATATCTTCAAATAAAAACTACACAGAAGCATTGTGTGAAACTTATTTCTGATATGTTCATTAAGCTAACAGAGTTAAACCATACTTTTGATTGCGCAGTTCTGAACACTCTTTCTGTAGAAAATGCAACTGTACATTCGGAGCGCTAAGAGGGTAACTGTGGAAAAAGGAATATATTCAAATATAAACTACACAGTAGCATTCTGTGAAAATTCTTTCTCTTCTGTGCATTCAACGAACAGAGTTGAACCTTACTTTTGATTGAGCCGTTCTGAAACACTCTTTCTGTAGAAACTGCAATTGGACATGCTAAGCGCTAAGAGGCCTACATTGGAAAAAAGAATATCTTCAAATAAGAACTACACAGATGCATTCTGTGAAACTTATTTCTGATCTGTAAATTCAGTTAACAGAGATAAAACATATTTTTGATTGAGCAGTTATGAAACACTCTTTCTGTAGAAAATGCAAGTGGAGATTCGGAGCGCTAAGAGGGTAATAGTGGAAAAAGGAATGTCTCCAAATATAAACTACACAGAATCATTCTGTGAAACTTCTTTCTGATCTGTGCAATCAGCTAACAGAGTTAAACCATACTTTTGATTGAGCAGATCTGAACACTCTTTCTGTAGAAAATGCAACTGGACATTTGGAGCGCTAAGAGCGTAGTAGTGGAAAAAGGAATATATTCAAATATAAACTACACAGAAGCATTCTGTGAAACTTCTTTCTGATCTGAGCATTCAGCTAACAGAGTTAAACCATACTTTTGATTGAGCAGTTTTGAAACTCTCTGTCTGTAGAAAATGCAACTGGACATTCGTAGCGCTAAGTGGGTAATAGTGGAAAAAAGAATATGTTCAAATATAAACTACACAGAAGCATTGTATGAAACTACTTTCCGTTCTGTGCATTCAACTAACAGAGTTGAACCTTACTTTTGATTGAGCCTTTCTGAAACACTCTTTCTGTAGAAACTGCAATTGGACATTCTGAGCGCTAAGAGGCCTATATTGGGAAAAATAATATCTTCAAATAAAAACTACACAGAAGCATTGTGTGAAACTTATTTCTGATATGTTCATTAAGCTAACAGAGTTAAACCATACTTTTGATTGCGCAGTTCTGAACACTCTTTCTGTAGAAAATGCAAGTGGACTTTCGGAGCGCTAAGAGGGTAATAGTGGAAAAAGGAATATATTCAAATATAAACTACACAGTAGCATTCTGTGAAAATTCTTTCTGTTCTGTGCATTCAACTAACAGAGTTGAACCTTACTTTTGATTGAGCCGTTCTGAAACACTCTTTCTGTAGAAATTGCAATTGGACATGCTAAGCGCTAGGAGGCCTACATTGGGAAAAAGAATATCTTCAAATAAAAACTACACAGATGCATTCTGTGAAACTTATTTCTGATCTGTAAATTCAGTTAACAGAGATAAAACATATTTTTGATTGAGCAGTTATGAAACACTCTTTTTGTAGAAAATGCAAGTGGAGATTCGGAGCGCTAAGAGGGTAATAGTGGAAAAAGGAATGTCTTCAAATATAAACTACACAGAATCATTCGGTGAAACTTCTTTCTGATCTGTGCATTCAGCTAACAGATTTAAACCATAATTTTGATTGAGCAGATCTGAACACTCTTTCTGTAGAAAATGCAACTGGACATTTGGAGCGCTAAGAGCGTAGTAGTGGAAAAAGGAATATATTCAAATATAAACTACACAGAAGCATTCTGTGAAACTTCTTTCTGATCTGAGCATTCAGCTAACAGAGTTAAACCATACTTTTGATTGAGCAGCTTTGAAACACTCTGTCTGTAGAAAATGCAACTGGACATTCGTAGCGCTAAGTGGGTAATAGTGGAAAAAAGAATATGTTCAAATATAAACTACACAGAAGCATTGTATGAAACTTCTTTCTGTTCTGTGCATTCAACTAACAGAGTTGAACCTTACTTTTGATTGAGCCGTTCTGAAACACTCTTTCTGTAGAAACTGCAATTGGACATTCTGAGCGCTAAGAGGCCTATATTGGGAAAAAGAATGTCTACAAATAAAAACTACACAGAAGAATTGTGTGAAACTTCTTTCTGTTCTGTTTGTTCAACTAAAAGAGTTGAACCTTAGTTTTGATTGAGCCGTTCTGAAACACTCTTTCTGTAGAAAATTCAAGTGGAGATTCGGAGCTCTAAGAGGGTAATAGTGGAAAAAGGAATGTCTCCAAATATAAACTACACAGAATCATTCGCTGAAACTTCTTTCTGATCTGTGCATTCAGCTAACAGAGTTAAACCATACTTTTGATTGAGCAGATCTGAAAACTCTTTCTGTAGAAAATGCAACTGGACATTTGGAGCGCTAAGAGAGTAGTAGTGGAAAAAGGAATATATTCAAATATAAACTACGCAGAAGCATTCTGTGAAACTTCTTTCTGATCTGAGCATTCAGCTAACAGAGTTAAACCATACTTTTGATTGAGCAGTTTTGAAACACTCTGTCTGTAGAAAATGCAACTGGACATTCGTAGCGCTAAGTGGGTAATAGTGGAAAAAAGAATATGTTCAAATATAAACTACACAGAAGCATTGTATGAAACTTCTTTCTGTTCTGTGCATTCAACTAACAGAGTTGAACCTTACTTTTGATTGAGCCTTTCTGAAACACTCTTTCTGTAGAAACTGCAATTGGACATTCTGAGCGCTAAGAGGCCTATATTGGGAAAAATAATATCTTCGAATAAAAACTACACAGAAGCATTGTGTGAAACTTATTTCTGATATGTTCATTAAGCTAAAAGAGTTAAACCATACTATTGATTGCGCCGTTCTGAACACTCTTTCTGTAGAAAATGCAAGTGGACATTCGGATCCTTAAGAGGGTAATAGTGGAAAAAGGAATATATTCAAATATAAACTACACAGAAGCATTCTGTGAAACTTCTTTCTGATCTGAGCATTCAGCTAACAGAGTTAAACCATACTTTGATTGAGCAGTTTTGAAACACTCTGTCTGGAGAAAATGCAACTGGACATTCGTAGCGCTAAGTGGGTAATAGTGGAAAAAAGAATATGTTCAAATATAAACTACACAGAAGCATTGTATGAAACTTCTTTCTGTTCTGTGCATTCAACTAACAGAGTTGAACCTTACATTTGATTGAGCCGTTCTGAAACACTCTTTCTGTAGAAACTGCAATTGGACATTCTGAGCGCTAAGAGGCCTATATTGGGAAAAAGAATGTCTACAAATAAAAACTACACAGAAGAATTGTGTGAAACTTCTTTCTGTTCTGTTTGTTCAACTAAAAGAGTTGAACCTTAGTTTTGATTGAGCCGTTCTGAAACACTCTTTCTGTAGAAAATGCAAGTGGAGATTCGGAGCGCTAAGAGGGTAATAGTGGAAAAAGGAATGTCTCCAAATATAAACTCCACAGAATCATTCTGTGAAACTTCTTTCTGATCTGTGCATTCAGCTAACAGAGTTAAACCATACTTTTGATTGAGCAGATCTGAACACTCTTTCTGTAGAAAATGCAACTGGACATTTGGAGCGCTAAGAGAGTAGTAGTGGAAAAAGGAATATATTCAAATATAAACTACACAGAAGCATTCTGTGAAACTTCTTTCTGATCTGAGCATTCAGCTAACAGAGTTAAACCATACTTTTGATTGAGCAGTTTTGAAACACTCTGTCTGTAGGAAATGCAACTGGACATTCGTAGCGCTAAGTGGGTAATAGTGGAAAAAAGAATATGTTCAAATATAAACTACACAGAAGCATTGTATGAAACTTCTTTCTGTTCTGTGCATTCAACTAACAGAGTTGAACCTTACTTTTGATTGAGCCTTTCTGAAACACTCTTTCTGTAGAAACTGCAATTGGACATTCTGAGCGCTAAGTGGCCTATATTGGGAAAAATAATATCTTCAAATAAAAACTACACAGAAGCATTGTGTGAAACTTATTTCTGATATGTTCATTAAGCTAACAGAGTTAAACCATACTTTTGATTGCGCAGTTCTGAACACTCTTTCTGTAGAAAATGCAAGTGTACATTCGGAGCGCTAAGAGGGTAATTGTGGAAAAAGGAATATATTCAAATATAAACTACACAGTAGCATTCTGTGAAAATTCTTTCTCTTCTGTGCATTCAACTAACAGAGTTGAACCTTACTTTTGATTGAGCCGTTCTGAAACACTCTTTCTGTAGAAACTGCAATTGGACATGCTAAGCGCTAAGAGGCCTACATTGGGAAAAAGAATATCTTCAAATAAAAACTACACAGATGCATTCTGTGAAACTTAATTCTGATCTGTAAATTCAGTTAACAGAGATAAAACATATTTTTGATTGAGCAGTTATGAAACACTCTTTCTGTAGAAAATGCAAGTGGAGATTCGGAGCGCTAAGAGGGTAATAGTGGAAAAAGGAATGTCTCCAAATATAAACTACACAGAATCATTCTGTGAAACTTCTTTCTGATCTGTGCAATCAGCTAACAGAGTTAAACCATACTTTTGATTGAGCAGATCTGAACACTCTTTCTGTAGAAAATGCAACTGGACATTTGGAGCGCTAAGAGCGTAGTAGTGGAAAAAGGAATATATTCAAATATAAACTACACAGAAGCATTCTGTGAAACTTATTTCTGATCTGTGCATTCAGCTAACAGAGTTAAACCATACTTTTGATTGAGCAGTTTTGAAACACTCTGTCTGTAGAAAATGCAACTGGACATTCGTAGCGCTAAGTGGGTAATAGTGGAAAAAAGAATATGTTCAAATATAAACTACACAGAAGCATTGTATGAAACTTCTTTCTGTTCTGTGCATTCAACTAACAGAGTTGAACCTTACTTTTGATTGAGCCGTTCTGAAACACTCTTTCTGTAGAAACTGCAATTGGACATTCTGAGCGCTAAGAGGCCTATATTGGGAAAAAGAATGTCTACAAATAAAAACTACACAGAAGAATTGTGTGAAACTTCTTTCTGTTCTGTTTGTTCAACTAAAAGAGTTGAACCTTAGTTTTGATTGAGCCGTTCTGAAACACTCTTTCTGTAGAAAATGCAAGTGGAGATTCGGAGCGCTAAGAGGGTAATAGTGGAAAAAGGAATGTCTCCAAATATAAACTCCACAGAATCATTCTGTGAAACTTCTTTCTGATCTGTGCATTCAGCTAACAGAGTTAAACCATACTTTTGATTGAGCAGATCTGAACACTCTTTCTGTAGAAAATGCAACTGGACATTTGGAGCGCTAAGAGAGTAGTAGTGGAAAAAGGAATATATTCAAATATAAACTACACAGAAGCATTCTGTGAAACTTCTTTCTGATCTGAGCATTCAGCTAACAGAGTTAAACCATACTTTTGATTGAGCAGTTTTGAAACACTCTGTCTGTAGAAAATGCAACTGGACATTCGTAGCGCTAAGTGGGTAATAGTGGAAAAAAGAATATGTTCAAATATAAACTACACAGAAGCATTGTATGAAACTACTTTCCGTTCTGTGCATTCAACTAACAGAGTTGAACCTTACTTTTGATTGAGCCTTTCTGAAACACTCTTTCTGTAGAAACTGCAATTGGACATTCTGAGCGCTAAGAGGCCTATATTGGGAAAAATAATATCTTCAAATAAAAACTACACAGAAGCATTGTGTGAAACTTATTTCTGATATGTTCATTAAGCTAACAGAGTTAAACCATACTTTTGATTGCGCAGTTCTGAACACTCTTTCTGTAGAAAATGCAAGTGGACTTTCGGAGCGCTAAGAGGGTAATAGTGGAAAAAGGAATATATTCAAATATAAACTACACAGTAGCATTCTGTGAAAATTCTTTCTGTTCTGGGCATTCAACTAACAGAGTTGAACCTTACTTTTGATTGAGCCGTTCTGAAACACTCTTTCTGTAGAAATTGCAATTGGACATGCTAAGCGCTAGGAGGCCTACATTGGGAAAAAGAATATCTTCAAATAAAAACTACACAGATGCATTCTGTGAAACTTATTTCTGATCTGTAAATTCAGTTAACAGAGATAAAACATATTTTTGATTGAGCAGTTATGAAACACTCTTTTTGTAGAAAATGCAAGTGGAGATTCGGAGCGCTAAGAGGGTAATAGTGGAAAAAGGAATGTCTTCAAATATAAACTACACAGAATCATTCGGTGAAACTTCTTTCTGATCTGTGCATTCAGCTAACAGATTTAAACCATAATTTTGATTGAGCAGATCTGAACACTCTTTCTGTAGAAAATGCAACTGGACATTTGGAGCGCTAAGAGCGTAGTAGTGGAAAAAGGAATATATTCAAATATAAACTACACAGAAGCATTCTGTGAAACTTCTTTCTGATCTGAGCATTCAGCTAACAGAGTTAAACCATACTTTTGATTGAGCAGCTTTGAAACACTCTGTCTGTAGAAAATGCAACTGGACATTCGTAGCGCTAAGTGGGTAATAGTGGAAAAAAGAATATGTTCAAATATAAACTACACAGAAGCATTGTATGAAACTTCTTTCTGTTCTGTGCATTCAACTAACAGAGTTGAACCTTACTTTTGATTGAGCCGTTCTGAAACACTCTTTCTGTAGAAACTGCAATTGGACATTCTGAGCGCTAAGAGGCCTATATTGGGAAAAAGAATGTCTACAAATAAAAACTACACAGAAGAATTGTGTGAAACTTCTTTCTGTTCTGTTTGTTCAACTAAAAGAGTTGAACCTTAGTTTTGATTGAGCCGTTCTGAAACACTCTTTCTGTAGAAAATTCAAGTGGAGATTCGGAGCTCTAAGAGGGTAATAGTGGAAAAAGGAATGTCTCCAAATATAAACTACACAGAATCATTCGCTGAAACTTCTTTCTGATCTGTGCATTCAGCTAACAGAGTTAAACCATACTTTTGATTGAGCAGATCTGAACACTCTTTCTGTAGAAAATGCAACTGGACATTTGGAGCGCTAAGAGAGTAGTAGTGGAAAAAGGAATATATTCAAATATAAACTACGCAGAAGCATTCTGTGAAACTTCTTTCTGATCTGAGCATTCAGCTAACAGAGTTAAACCATACTTTTGATTGAGCAGTTTTGAAACACTCTGTCTGTAGAAAATGCAACTGGACATTCGTAGCGCTAAGTGGGTAATAGTGGAAAAAAGAATATGTTCAAATATAAACTACACAGAAGCATTGTATGAAACTTCTTTCTGTTCTGTGCATTCAACTAACAGAGTTGAACCTTACTTTTGATTGAGCCTTTCTGAAACACTCTTTCTGTAGAAACTGCAATTGGACATTCTGAGCGCTAAGAGGCCTATATTGGGAAAAATAATATCTTCGAATAAAAACTACACAGAAGCATTGTGTGAAACTTATTTCTGATATGTTCATTAAGCTAAAAGAGTTAAACCATACTATTGATTGCGCAGTTCTGAACACTCTTTCTGTAGAAAATGCAAGTGGACATTCGGATCCTTAAGAGGGTAATAGTGGAAAAAGGAATATATTCAAATATAAACTACACAGAAGCATTCTGTGAAACTTCTTTCTGATCTGAGCATTCAGCTAACAGAGTTAAACCATACTTTGATTGAGCAGTTTTGAAACACTCTGTCTGGAGAAAATGCAACTGGACATTCGTAGCGCTAAGTGGGTAAGAGTGGAAAAAAGAATATGTTCAAATATGAACTACACAGAAGCATTGTATGAAACTTCTTTCCGTTCTGTGCATTCAACTAACAGAGTTGAACCTTACTTTTGATTGAGCCTTTCTGAAACACTCTTTCTGTAGAAACTGCAATTGGACATTCTGAGCGCTAAGAGGCCTATATTGGGAAAAATAATATCTTCAAATAAAAACTACACAGAAGCATTGTGTGAAACTTATTTCTGATATGTTCATTAAGCTAACAGAGTTAAACCATACTTTTGATTGCGCAGTTCTGAACACTATTTCTGTAGAAAATGCAAGTGGACATTCGGAGCGCTAAGAGGGTAATAGTGGAAAAAGGAATATATTCAAATATAAACTACACAGTAGCATTCTGTGAAAATTCTTTCTGTTCTGTGCATTCAACTAACAGAGTTGAACCTTACTTTTGTTTGAGCCGTTCTGAAACACTCTTTCTGTAGAAACTGCAATTGGACATGCTAAGCGCTAAGAGGCCTACATTGGGAAAAAGAATATCTTCAAATAAAAACTACACAGATGCATTCTGTGAAACTTATTTCTGATCTGTAAATTCAGTTAACAGAGATAAAACATATTTTTGATTGAGCAGTTATGAAACACTCTTTCTGTAGAAAATGCAAGTGGAGATTCGGAGCGCTAAGAGGGTAATAGTGGAAAAAGGAATATCTCCAAATATAAACTACACAGAATCATTCTGTGAAACTTCTTTCTGTTCTGTGCATTCAGCTAACAGAGTTAAACCATACTTTTGATTGAGCATATCTGAACACTCTTTCTGTAGAAAATGCAACTGGACAATTGGAGCGTTAAGAGAGTAGTAGTGGAAAAAGGAATATATTCAAATATAAACTACACAGAAGCATTCTGTGAAACTTCTTTCTGATCTGAGCATTCAGCTAACAGAGTTAAACCATATTTTGATTGAGCAGTTTTGAAACACTCTGTCTGTAGAAAATGCAACTGGACATTCGTAGCGCTAAGTGGGTAATAGCGGAAAAAAGAATATGTTCAAATATAAACTACAGAGAAGCATTGTATGAAACTTTTTCTGTTCTGTGCATTCAACTAACAGAGTTGAACCTTTCTTTTGATTGAGCCTTTCTGAAACACTCTTTCTGTAGAAACTGCAATTGGACATTCTGAGCGCTAAGAGGCCTATATTGGGAAAAATAATATCTTCAAATAAAAACTACACAGAAGCATTGTGTGAAACTTATTTCTGATATGTTCATTAAGCTAACAGAGTTAAACCATACTTTTGATTGCGCAGTTCTGAACACTCTTTCTGTAGAAAATGCAAGTGGACATTCGGATCGCTAAGAGGGTAATAGTGGAAAAATTGATATATTCAAATATAAACTACACAGTAGCATTCTGTGAAAATTCTTTCTGTTCTGTGCATTCAACTAACAGAGTTGAACCTTACTTTTGATTGAGCCGTTCTGAAACACTCTTTCTGTAGAAACTGCAATTGGACATGCTAAGCGCTAAGAGGCCTACATTGGGAAAAAGAATATCTTCAAATAAAAACTACACAGATGCATTCTGTGAAAGTTATTTCTGATCTGCAAATTCAGTTAACAGAGATAAAACATATTTTTGATTGAGCAGTTATGAAACACTCTTTTTGTAGAAAATGCAAGTGGAGATTCGGAGCGCTAAGATGGTAATAGTGGAAAAAGGAATGTCTTCAAATATAAACTACACAGAATCATTCGGTGAAACTTCTTTCTGATCTGTGCATTCAGCTAACAGAGTTAAACCATACTTTTGATTTAGCAGATCTGAACACTCTTTCTGTAGAAAATGCAACTGGACATTTGGAGCGATAAGAGCGTAGTAGTGGAAAAAGGAATATATTCAAATATAAACTACACAGAAGCATTCTGTGAAACTTCTTTCTGATCTGAGCATTCAGCTAACAGAGTTAAACCATACTTTTGATTGAGCAGTTTTGAAACTCTCTGTCTGTAGAAAATGCAACTGGACATTCGTAGCGCTAAGTGGGTAATAGTGGAAAAAAGAATATGTTCAAATATAAACTACACAGAAGCATTGTATGAAACTACTTTCCGTTCTGTGCATTCAACTAACAGAGTTGAACCTTACTTTTGATTGAGCCTTTCTGAAACACTCTTTCTGTAGAAACTGCAATTGGACATTCTGAGCGCTAAGAGGCCTATATTGGGAAAAATAATATCTTCAAATAAAAACTACACAGAAGCATTGTGTGAAACTTATTTCTGATATGTTCATTAAGCTAACAGAGTTAAACCATACTTTTGATTGCGCAGTTCTGAACACTCTTTCTGTAGAAAATGCAAGTGGACTTTCGGAGCGCTAAGAGGGTAATAGTGGAAAAAGGAATATATTCAAATATAAACTACACAGTAGCATTCTGTGAAAATTCTTTCTGTTCTGTGCATTCAACTAACAGAGTTGAACCTTACTTTTGATTGAGCCGTTCTGAAACACTCTTTCTGTAGAAATTGCAATTGGACATGCTAAGCGCTAGGAGGCCTACATTGGGAAAAAGAATATCTTCAAATAAAAACTACACAGATGCATTCTGTGAAACTTATTTCTGATCTGTAAATTCAGTTAACAGAGATAAAACATATTTTTGATTGAGCAGTTATGAAACACTCTTTTTGTAGAAAATGCAAGTGGAGATTCGGAGCGCTAAGAGGGTAATAGTGGAAAAAGGAATGTCTTCAAATATAAACTACACAGAATCATTCGGTGAAACTTCTTTCTGATCTGTGCATTCAGCTAACAGATTTAAACCATAATTTTGATTGAGCAGATCTGAACACTCTTTCTGTAGAAAATGCAACTGGACATTTGGAGCGCTAAGAGCGTAGTAGTGGAAAAAGGAATATATTCAAATATAAACTACACAGAAGCATTCTGTGAAACTTCTTTCTGATCTGAGCATTCAGCTAACAGAGTTAAACCATACTTTTGATTGAGCAGCTTTGAAACACTCTGTCTGTAGAAAATGCAACTGGACATTCGTAGCGCTAAGTGGGTAATAGTGGAAAAAAGAATATGTTCAAATATAAACTACACAGAAGCATTGTATGAAACTTCTTTCTGTTCTGTGCATTCAACTAACAGAGTTGAACCTTACTTTTGATTGAGCCGTTCTGAAACACTCTTTCTGTAGAAACTGCAATTGGACATTCTGAGCGCTAAGAGGCCTATATTGGGAAAAAGAATGTCTACAAATAAAAACTACACAGAAGAATTGTGTGAAACTTCTTTCTGTTCTGTTTGTTCAACTAAAAGAGTTGAACCTTAGTTTTCATTGAGCCGTTCTGAAACACTCTTTCTGTAGAAAATTCAAGTGGAGATTCGGAGCTCTAAGAGGGTAATAGTGGAAAAAGGAATGTCTCCAAATATAAACTACACAGAATCATTCGCTGAAACTTCTTTCTGATCTGTGCATTCAGCTAACAGAGTTAAACCATACTTTTGATTGAGCAGATCTGAACACTCTTTCTGTAGAAAATGCAACTGGACATTTGGAGCGCTAAGAGAGTAGTAGTGGAAAAAGGAATATATTCAAATATAAACTACGCAGAAGCATTCTGTGAAACTTCTTTCTGATCTGAGCATTCAGCTAACAGAGTTAAACCATACTTTTGATTGAGCAGTTTTGAAACACTCTGTCTGTAGAAAATGCAACTGGACATTCGTAGCGCTAAGTGGGTAATAGTGGAAAAAAGAATATGTTCAAATATAAACTACACAGAAGCATTGTATGAAACTTCTTTCTGTTCTGTGCATTCAACTAACAGAGTTGAACCTTACTTTTGATTGAGCCTTTCTGAAACACTCTTTCTGTAGAAACTGCAATTGGACATTCTGAGCGCTAAGAGACCTATATTGGGAAAAATAATATCTTCGAATAAAAACTACACAGAAGCATTGTGTGAAACTTATTTCTGATATGTTCATTAAGCTAAAAGAGTTAAACCATACTATTGATTGCGCAGTTCTGAACACTCTTTCTGTAGAAAATGCAAGTGGACATTCGGATCCTTAAGAGGGTAATAGTGGAAAAAGGAATATATTCAAATATAAACTACACAGAAGCATTCTGTGAAACTTCTTTCTGATCTGAGCATTCAGCTAACAGAGTTAAACCATACTTTGATTGAGCAGTTTTGAAACACTCTGTCTGGAGAAAATGCAACTGGACATTCGTAGCGCTAAGTGGGTAATAGTGGAAAAAAGAATATGTTCAAATATGAACTACACAGAAGCATTGTATGAAACTTCTTTCCGTTCTGTGCATTCAACTAACAGAGTTGAACCTTACTTTTGATTGAGCCTTTCTGAAACACTCTTTCTGTAGAAACTGCAATTGGACATTCTGAGCGCTAAGAGGCCTATATTGGGAAAAATAATATCTTCAAATAAAAACTACACAGAAGCATTGTGTGAAACTTATTTCTGATATGTTCATTAAGCTAACAGAGTTAAACCATACTTTTGATTGCGCAGTTCTGAACACTATTTCTGTAGAAAATGCAAGTGGACATTCGGAGCGCTAAGAGGGTAATAGTGGAAAAAGGAATATATTCAAATATAAACTACACAGTAGCATTCTGTGAAAATTCTTTCTGTTCTGTGCATTCAACTAACAGAGTTGAACCTTACTTTTGTTTGAGCCGTTCTGAAACACTCTTTCTGTAGAAACTGCAATTGGACATGCTAAGCGCTAAGAGGCCTACATTGGGAAAAAGAATATCTTCAAATAAAAACTACACAGATGCATTCTGTGAAACTTATTTCTGATCTGTAAATTCAGTTAACAGAGATAAAACATATTTTTGATTGAGCAGTTATGAAACACTCTTTCTGTAGAAAATGCAAGAGGAGATTCGGAGCGCTAAGAGGGTAATAGTGGAAAAAGGAATATCTCCAAATATAAACTACACAGAATCATTCTGTGAAACTTCTTTCTGTTCTGTGCATTCAGCTAACAGAGTTAAACCATACTTTTGATTGAGCAGATCTGAACACTCTTTCTGTAGAAAATGCAACTGGACATTTGGAGCGTTAAGAGAGTAGTAGTGGAAAAAGGAATATATTCAAATATAAACTACACAGAAGCATTCTGTGAAACTTTTTTCTGATCTGAGCATTCAGCTAACAGAGTTAAACCATATTTTGATTGAGCAGTTTTGAAACACTCTGTCTGTAGAAAATGCAACTGGACATTCGTAGCGCTAAGTGGGTAATAGCGGAAAAAAGAATATGTTCAAATATAAACTACAGAGAAGCATTGTATGAAACTTTTTCTGTTCTGTGCATTCAACTAACAGAGTTGAACCTTTCTTTTGATTGAGCCTTTCTGAAACACACTTTCTGTAGAAACTGCAATTGGACATTCTGAGCGCTAAGAGGCCTATATTGGGAAAAATAATATCTTCAAATAAAAACTACACAGAAGCATTGTGTGAAACTTATTTCTGATATGTTCATTAAGCTAACAGAGTTAAACCATACTTTTGATTGCGCAGTTCTGAACACTCTTTCTGTAGAAAATGCAAGTGGACATTCGGATCGCTAAGAGGGTAATAGTGGAAAAATTGATATATTCAAATATAAACTACACAGTAGCATTCTGTGAAAATTCTTTCTGTTCTGTGCATTCAACTAACAGAGTTGAACCTTACTTTTGATTGAGCCGTTCTGAAACACTCTTTCTGTAGAAACTGCAATTGGACATGCTAAGCGCTAAGAGGCCTACATTGGGAAAAAGAATATCTTCAAATAAAAACTACACAGATGCATTCTGTGAAAGTTATTTCTGATCTGCAAATTCAGTTAACAGAGATAAAACATATTTTTGATTGAGCAGTTATGAAACACTCTTTTTGTAGAAAATGCAAGTGGAGATTCGGAGCGCTAAGATGGTAATAGTGGAAAAAGGAATGTCTTCAAATATAAACTACACAGAATCATTCGGTGAAACTTCTTTCTGATCTGTGCATTCAGCTAACAGAGTTAAACCATACTTTTGATTTAGCAGATCTGAACACTCTTTCTGTAGAAAATGCAACTGGACATTTGGAGCGATAAGAGCGTAGTAGTGGAAAAAGGAATATATTCAAATATAAACTACAAAGAAGCATTCTGTGAAACTTCTTTCTGATCTGAGCATTCAGCTAACAGAGTTAAACCATACTTTTGATTGAGCAGTTTTGAAACACTCTGTCTGTAGAAAATGCAACTGGACATTCGTAGCGCTAAGTGGGTAATAGTGGAAAAAAGAATATGTTCAAATATAAACTACACAGAAGCATTGTATGAAACTTCTTTCTGTTCTGTGCATTCAACTAACAGAGTTGAACCTTACTTTTTATTGAGCCGTTCTGAAACACTCTTTCTGTAGAAACTGCAATTGGACATTCTGAGCGCTAAGAGGCCTATATTGGGAAAAAGAATGTCTACAAATAAAAACTACACAGAAGAATTGTGTGAAACTTCTTTCTGTTCTGTTTGTTCAACTAAAAGAGTTGAACCTTAGTTTTGATTGAGCCGTTCTGAAACACTCTTTCTGCAGAAAATGCAAGTGGAGATTCGGAGCGCTAAGAGGGTAATAGTGGAAAAAGGAATGTCTCCAAATATAAACTACACAGAATCATTCTGTGAAAATTCTTTCTGATCTGTGCATTCAGCTAACAGAGTTAAACCATACTTTTGATTGAGCAGATCTGAACACTCTTTCTGTAGAAAATGCAACTGGACATTTGGAGCGCTAAGGGAGTAGTAGTGGAAAAAGGAATATATTAAAATATAAACTACACAGAAGCATTCTGTGAAACTTCTTTCTGATCTGAGCTTTCAGCTAACAGAGTTAAACCATACTTTGATTGAGCAGTTTTGAAACACTCTGTCTGTAGAAAATGCAACTGGACATTCGTAGCGCTAAGTGGGTAATAGTGGAAAAAAGAATATGTTCAAATATAAACTACACAGAAGCATTGTATGAAACTTCTTTCCGTTCTGTGCATTCAACTAACAGAGTTGAACCTTACTTTTGATTGAGCCTTTCTGAAACACTCTTTCTGTAGAAACTGCAATTGGACATTCTGAGCGCTAAGAGGCCTATATTGGGAAAAATAATATCTTCAAATAAAAACTACACAGAAGCATTGTGTGAAACTTATTTCTGATATGTTCATTAAGCTAACAGAGTTAAACCATACTTTTGATTGCGCAGTTCTGAACACTCTTTCTGTAGAAAATGCAAGTGGACATTCGGAGCGCTAGGAGGGTAATAGTGGAAAAAGGAATATATTCAAATATAAACTACACAGTAGCATTCTGTGAAAATTCTTTCTGTTCTGTGCATTCAACTAACAGAGTTGAACCTTACTTTTGATTGAGCCGTTCTGAAACACTCTTTCTGTAGAAACTGCAATTGGACATGCTAAGCGCTAAGAGGCCTACATTGGGAAAAAGAATATCTTCAAATAAAAACTACACAGATGCATTCTGTGAAAGTTATTTCTGATCTGCAAATTCAGTTAACAGAGATAAAACATATTTTTGATTGAGCAGTTATGAAACACTCTTTTTGTAGAAAATGCAAGTGGAGATTCGGAGCGCTAAGATGGTAATAGTGGAAAAAGGAATGTCTTCAAATATAAACTACACAGAATCATTCGGTGAAACTTCTTTCTGATCTGTGCATTCAGCTAACAGAGTTAAACCATACTTTTGATTGAGCAGATCTGAACACTCTTTCTGTAGAAAATGCAACTGGACATTTGGAGCGCTAAGAGCGTAGTAGTGGAAAAAAGAATATATTCAAATATAAACTACACAGAAGCATTCTGTGAAACTTCTTTCTGATCTGAGCATTCAGCTAACAGAGTTAAACCATACTTTTGATTGAGCAGTTTTGAAACACTCTGTCTGTAGAAAATGCAACTGGACATTCGTAGCGCTAAGTGGGTAATAGTGGAAAAAAGAATATGTTCAAATATAAACTACACAGAAGCATTGTATGAAACTTCTTTCTGTTCTGTGCATTCAACTAACAGAGTTGAACATTACTTTTGATTGAGCCGTTCTGAAACACTCTTTCTGTAGAAACTGCAATTGGACATTCTGAGCGCTAAGAGGCCTATATTGGGAAAAAGATTGTCTACAAATAAAAACTACACAGAAGAATTGTGTGAAACTTATTTCTGTTCTGTTTGTTCAACTAAAAGAGTTGAACCTTAGTTTTGATTGAGCCGTTCTGAAACACTCTTTCTGTAGAAAATGCAAGTGGAGATTCGGAGCGCTAAGAGGGTAATAGTGGAAAAAGGAATGTCTCCAAATATAAACTACACAGAATCATTCTGTGAAACTTCTTTCTGATCTGTGCATTCAGCTAACAGAGTTAAACCATACTTTTGATTGTGCAGATCTGAACACTCTTTCTGTAGAAAATGCAACTGGACATTTGGAGCGCTAAGAGAGTAGTAGTGGAAAAAGGAATATATTCAAATATAAACTACACAGAAGCATTCTGTGAAACTTCTTTCTGATCTGAGCATTCAGCTAACAGAGTTAAACCATACTTTTGATTGAGCAGTTTTGAAACACTCTGTCTGTAGAAAATGCAACTGGACATACGTAGCGCTAAGTGGGTAATAGTGGAAAAAAGAATATGTTCAAATATAAACTACACAGAAGCATTGTATGAAACTTCTTTCTGTTCTGTGCATTCAACTAACAGAGTTGAACCTTACTTTTGATTGAGCCTTTCTGAAACACTCTTTCTGTAGAAACTGCAATTGGACATTCTGAGCGCTAAGAGGCCTATATTGGGTAAAATAATATCTTCAAATAAAAACTACACAGAAGCATTGTGTGAAACTTATTTCTGATATGTTCATTAAGCTAACACAGTTAAACCATACTTTTGATTGCACAGTTCTGAACACTCTTTCTGTAGAAAATGCAAGTGGACATTCGGAGCGCTAAGAGGGTAATAGTGGAAAAAGGAATATATTCAAATATAAACTACACAGTAGCATTCTGTGAAAATTCTTTCTGTTCTGTGCATTCAACTAACAGAGTTGAACCTTACTTTGGATTGAGCCGTTCTGAAACACTCTTTCTGTAGAAACTGCAATTGGACATGCTAAGCGCTAAGAGGCCTATATTGGGAAAAAGAATATCTTCAAATAAAAACTACACAGATGCATTCTGTGAAACTTATTTCTGATCTGTAAATTCAGTTAACAGAGATAAAACATATTTTTGATTGAGCAGTTATGAAACACTCTTTCTGTAGAAAATGCAAATGGAGATTCGGAGCGCTAAGAGGGTAATAGTGGAAAAAGGAATTTCTCCAAATATAAACTACACAGAATCATTCTGTGAAACTTCTTTCTGATCTGTGCATTCAGCTAAAAGAGTTAAACTATACTTTTGATTGAGCAGATCTGAACACTCTTTCTGTAGAAAATGCAACTGGACATTTGGAGCCCTAAGAGAGTAGTAGTGTAAAAAGGAATATATTCAAATATAAACTACACAGAAGCATCCTTTGAAACTTCTTTCTGATCTGAGCATTCAGCTAACAGAGTTAAACCATACTTTTGATTGAGCAGTTTTGAAACACTCTGTCTGTAGAAAATGCAACTCGACATTCGTAGCGCTAAGTGGGTAATAGTGGAAAAAAGAATATGTTCAAATATAAACTACACAGAAGCATTGTATGAAACTTCTTTCTGTTCTGTGCATTCAACTAACAGAGTTGAACCTAACTTTTGATTGAGTCTTTCTGAAACACTCTTTCTGTAGAAACTGCAATTGGACATTCTGAGCGCTAAGAGGCCTATATTGGGAAAAATAATATCTTCAAATAAAAACTACACAGAAGCATTGTGTGAAACTTATTTCTGA
This sequence comes from Symphalangus syndactylus, assembly GCF_028878055.3. Lineage (NCBI taxonomy): Eukaryota > Metazoa > Chordata > Mammalia > Primates > Hylobatidae > Symphalangus > Symphalangus syndactylus. The sequence continues at coordinate 6,553,874 of NC_072426.2, read as the reverse complement.
TATGTTCATTAAGCTAACAGAGTTAAACCATACTTTTGATTGCGCAGTTCTGAACACTCTTTCTGTAGAAAATGCAAGTGGACATTCGGAGCGCTAAGAGGGTAATAGTGGAAAAAGGAATATATTCAAATATAAACTACACAGTAGCATTCTGTGAAAATTCTTTCTGTTCTGTGCATTCAACTAACAGAGTTGAACCTTACTTTTGATTGAGCCGTTCTGAAATACTCTTTCTGTAGAAACTGCAATTGGACATGCTAAGCGCTAAGAGGCCTACATTGAGAAAAAGAATATCTTCAAATAAAAACTACACAGATGCATTCTGTGAAACTTATTTCTGATCTGTAAATTCAGTTAACAGAGATAAAACATATTTTTGATTGTGCAGTTATGAAACACTCTTTTTGTAGAAAATGCAAGTGGAGATTCGGAGCGCTAAGAGGGTAATAGTGGAAAAAGGAATGTCTTCAAATATAAACTACACAGAATCATTCGGTGAAACTTCTTTCTGATCTGTGCATTCAGCTAACAGAGTTAAACCATACTTTTGATTGAGCAGATCTGAACACTCTTTCTGTAGAAAATGCAAGTGGACATTCGGAGCGCTAAGAGGGTAATAGTGGAAAAAGGAATATATTCAAATATAAACTACACAGAAGCATTCTGTGAAACTTCTTTCTGATCTGAGCATTCAGCTAACAGAGTTAAACCATACTTTTGATTGAGCAGTTTTGAAACACTCTGTCTGTAGAAAATGCAACTGGACATTCGTAGCGCTAAGTGGGTAATAGTGCAAAAAAGAATATGTTCAAATATAAACTACACAGAAGCATTGTATGAAACTTCTTTCTGTTCTGTGCATTCAACTAACAGAGTTGAACCTTACTTTTGATTGAGCCGTTCTGAAACACTCTTTCTGTAGAAACTGCAATTGGACATTCTGAGCGCTAAGAGGCCTATATTGGGAAAAAGAATGTCTACAAATAAAAACTACACAGAAGAATTGTGTGAAACTTCTTTCTGTTCTGTTTGTTCAACTAAAAGAGTTGAACCTTAGTTTTGATTGAGCCGTTCTGAAACACTCTTTCTGTAGAAAATGCAAGTGGAGATTCGGAGCGCTAAGAGGGTAATAGTGGAAAAAGGAATGTCTCCAAATATAAACTACACAGAATCATTCTGTGAAACTTCTTTCTGATCTGTGCATTCAGCTAACAGAGTTAAACCATACTTTTGATTGAGCAGATCTGAACACTCTTTCTGTAGAAAATGCAACTGGACATTTGGAGCGCTAAGAGAGTAGTAGTGGAAAAAGGAATATATTCAAATATAAACTACACAGAAGCATTCTGTGAAACTTCTTTCTGATCTGAGCATTCAGCTAACAGAGTTAAACCATACTTTTGATTGAGCAGTTTTGAAACACTCTGTCTGTAGAAAATGCAACTGGACATTCGTAGCGCTAAGTGGGTAATAGTGGAAAAAAGAATATGTTCAAATATAAACTACACAGAAGCATTGTATGAAACTTCTTTCTGTTCCGTGCATTCAACTAACAGAGTTGAACCTTACTTTTGATTGAGCCTTTCTGAAACACTCTTTCTGTAGAAACTGCAATTGGACATTCTGAGCGCTAAGAGGCCTATATTGGGAAAAATAATATCTTCAAATAAAAACTACACAGAAGCATTGTGTGAAACTTATTTCTGATATGTTCATTAAGCTAACAGAGTTAAACCATATTTTGATTGCGCAGTTCTGAACACTATTTCTGTAGATAATGCAAGTGGACATTCGGAGCGCTAAGAGGGTAATAGTGGAAAAAGGAATATATTCAAATATAATCTACACAGTAGCATTCTGTGAAAATTCTTTCTGTTCTGTGCATTCAACTAACAGAGTTGAACCTTACTTTTGATTGAGCCGTTCTGAAACACTCTTTCTGTAGAAACTGCAATTGGACATGCTAAGCGCTAAGAGGTCTACATTGGGAAAAAAATATCTTCAAATAAAAACTACACAGATGCATTCTGTGAAACTTATTTCTGATCTGTAAATTCAGTTAACAGAGATAAAACATATTTTTGATTGAGCAGTTATGAAACACTCTTTCTGTAGAAAATGCAAGTGGAGATTCGGAGCGCTAAGAGGGTAATAGTGGAAAACGGAATGTCTTCAAATATAAACTACACAGAATCATTCGGTGAAACTTCTTTCTGATCTGTGCATTCAGCTAACAGAGTTAAACCATACTTTTGATTGAGCAGATCTGAACACTCTTTCTGTAGAAAATGCAACTGGACATTTGGAGCGCTAAGAGCGTAGTAGTGGAAAAAGGAATATATTCAAATATAAACTACACAGAAGCATTCTGTGAAACTTCTTTCTGATCTGAGCATTCAGCTAACAGAGTTAAACCATACTTTTGATTGAGCAGTTTTGAAACACTCTGTCTGTAGAAAATGCAACTGGACATTCGTAGCGCTAAGTGGGTAATAGTGGAAAAAAGAATATGTTCAAATATAAACTACACAGAAGCATTGTATGAAACTTCTTTCTGTTCTGTGCATTCAACTAACAGAGTTGAACCTTACTTTTGATTGAGCCGTTCTGAAACACTCTTTCTGTAGAAACTGCAATTGGACATTCTGAGCGCTAAGAGGCCTATATTGGGAAAAAGATTGTCTACAAATAAAAACTACAGAGAAGAATTGTGTGAAACTCCTTTCTGTTCTGTTTGTTCAACTAAAAGAGTTGAACCTTAGCTTTGATTGAGCCGTTCTGAAACACTCTTTCTGTAGAAAATGCAAGTGGAGATTCGGAGCGCTAAGAGGGTAATAGTGGAAAAACGAATGTCTCCAAATATAAACTACACAGAATCATTCTGTGAAACTTTTTCTGATCTGTGCATTCAGCTAACAGAGTTAAACCATACTTTTCATTGTGCAGATCTGAACACTCTTTCTGTAGAAAATGCAACTGGACATTTGGAGCGCTAAGAGAGTAGTAGTGGAAAAAGGAATATATTCAAATATAAACTACACAGAAGCATTCTGTGAAACTTCTTTCTGATCTGAGCATTCAGCTAACAGAGTTAAACCATACTTTTGATTGAGCAGTTTTGAAACACTCTGTCTGTAGAAAATGCAACTGGACATTCGTAGCGCTAAGTGGGTAATAGTGGAATAAAGAATATGTTCAAATATAAACTACACAGAAGCATTGTATGAAACTTCTTTCTGTTCTGTGCATTCAACTAACAGAATTGAACCTTACTTTTGATTGAGCCTTTCTGAAACACTCTTTCTGTAGAAACTGCAATTGGACATTCTGAGCGCTAAGAGGCCTATATTGGGAAAAATAATATCTTCAAATAAAAACTACACAGAAGCATTGTGTGAAACTTATTTCTGATATGTTCATTAAGCTAACAGAGTTAAACCATACTTTTGATTGCGCAGTTCTGAACACTCTTTCTGTAGAAAATGCAAGTGGACATTCGGAGCGCTAAGAGGGTAATAGTGGAAAAAGTAATATATTCAAATATAAACTACAAAGTAGCATTCTGTGAAAATTCTTTCTGTTCTGTGCATTCAACTAACAGAGTTGAACCTTACTTTTGATTGAGCCGTTCTGAAACACTCTTTCTGTAGAAACTGCAATTGGACATTCTGAGCGCTAAGAGGCCTACATTGGGAAAAAGAATATCTTCAAATAAAAACTACACAGATGCATTCTGTGAAACTTATTTCTGATCTGTAAATTCAGTTAACAGAGATAAAACATATTTTTGATTGAGCAGTTATGAAACACTCTTTCTGTAGAAAATGCAAGTGGAGATTCGGAGCGCTAAGAGGGTAATAGTGGAAAAAGGAATGTCTTCAAATATAAACTACACAGAATCATTCGGTGAAACTTCTTTCTGATCTGTGCATTCAGCTAACAGAGTTAAACCATACTTTTGATTGAGCAGATCTGAACACTCTTTCTGTAGAAAATGCAACTGGACATTTGGAGCGCTAAGAGCGTAGTAGTGGAAAAAGCAATATATTCAAATATAAACTACACAGAAGCATTCTGTGAAACTTCTTTCTGATCTGAGAATTCAGCTAACAGAGTTAAACCATACTTTTGATTGAGCAGTTTTGAAACACTCTGTCTGTAGAAAATGCAACTGGACATTCGTAGCGCTAAGTGGGTAATAGTGGAAAAAAGAATATGTTCAAATATAAACTACACAGAAGCATTGTATGAAACTTCTTTCTGTTCTGTGCATTCAACTAACAGAGTTGAACCTTACTTTTGATTGAGCCTTTCTGAAACACTCTTTCTGTAGAAACTGCAATTGGACATTCTGAGCGCTAAGAGGCCTATATTGGGAAAAATAATATCTTCAAATAAAAACTACACAGAAGCATTGTGTGAAACTTATTTCTGATATGTTCATTAAGCTAACAGAGTTAAACCATACTTTTGATTGCGCAGTTCTGAACACTCTTTCTGTAGATAATGCAAGTGGACATTCGGAGCGCTAAGAGGGTAATAGTGGAAAAAGGAATATATTCAAATATAAACTACACAGTAGCATTCTGTGAAAATTCTTTCTGTTCTGTGCATTCAACTAACAAAGTTGAACCTTACTTTTGATTGATCCGTTCTGAAACACTCTTTCTGTAGAAACTGCAATTGGACATGCTAAGCGCTAAGAGGCCTATATTGGGAAAAAGAATATCTTCAAATAAAAACTACACAGATGCATTCTGTGAAACATATTTCAGACCTGTAAATTCAGTTAACAGAGATAAAACATATTTTTGATTGAGCAGTTATGAAACACTCTTTCTGTAGAAAATGCAAGTGGAGATTCGGAGCGCTAAGTTGGTAATAGTGGAAAAAGGAATGTCTTCAAATATAAACTACACAGAATCATTCGGTGAAACTTCTTTCTGATCTGTGCATTCAGCTAACAGAGTTAAACCATACTTTTGATTGAGCAGATCTGAACACTCTTTCTGTAGAAAATGCAACTGGACATTTGGAGCGCTAAGAGCGTAGTAGTGGAAAAAGGAATATATTCAAATATAAATTACACAGAAGCATTCTGTGAAACTTCTTTCTGATCTGAGCATTCAGCTAACACAGTTAAACCATAGTTTGGATTGAGCAGTTTTGAAACACTCTGTCTGTAGAAAATGCAACTGGACATTCGTAACGCTAAGTGGGTAATAGTGGAAAAAAGAATATGTTCAAATATAAACTACACAGAAGCATTGTATGAAACTTCTTTCTGTTCTGTGCATTCAACTAACAGAGTTCAACCTTACTTTTGATTGAGCCGTTCTGAAACACTCTTTCTGGAGACACTGCAATTGGACATTCTGAGCGCTAAGAGGCCTATATTGGGAAAAAGAATGTCTACAAATAAAAACTACACAGAAGAATTGTGTGAAACTTCTTTCTGTTCTGTTTGTTCAACTGAAAGAGTTGAACCTTAGTTTTGATTGAGCCTTTCTGAAACACTCTTTCTGTAGAAAATGCAAGTGGAGATTCGGAGCGCTAAGAGGGTAATAGTGGAAAAAGGAATGTCTCCAAATATAAACTACACAGAATCATTCTGTGAAACTTCTTTCTGATCTGTGCATTCAGCTAACAGAGTTAAACCATACTTTTGATTGAGCAGATCTGAACACTCTTTCTGTAGAAAATGCAACTGGACATTTGGAGCGCTAAGAGAGTAGTAGTGGAAAAAGGAATATATTCAAATATAAACTACACAGAAGCATTCTGTGAAACTTCTTTCTGATCTGAGCATTCAGCTAACAGAGTTAAACCATACTTTTGATTGAGCAGTTTTGAAACACTCTGTCTGTAGAAAATGCAACTGGACATTCGTAGAGCTAAGTGGGTAATAGTGGAAAAAAGAATATGTTCAAACATAAACTACACAGACGCATTGTATGAAACTTCTTTCTGTTCTGTGCATTCAACTAACAGAGTTGAACCTTACTTTTGATTGAGCCTTTCTGAAACACTCTTTCTGTAGAAACTGCAATTGGACATTCTGAGCGCTAAGAGGCCTATATTGGGAAAAATAATATCTTCAAATAAAAACTACACAGAAGCATTGTGTGAAACTTATTTCTGATATGTTCATTAAGCTAACAGAGTTAAACCATACTTTTGATTGCGCAGTTCTGAACACTCTTTCTGTAGAAAATGCAAGTGGACATTCGGAGCGCTAAGCGGGTAATAGTGGAAAAAGGAATATATTCAAATATAAACTACACAGTAGCATTCTGTGAAAATTCTTTCTGTTCTGTGCATTCAACTAACAGAGTTGAACCTTACTTTTGATTGAGCCGTTCTGAAACACTCTTTCTGTAGAAACTGCAATTGGACATTCTGAGCGCTAAGAGGCCTATATTGGGAAAAAGAATGTCTACAAATAAAAACTACACAGAAGAATTGTGTGAAACTTCTTTCTGTTCTGTTTGTTCAACTAAAAGAGTTGAACCTTAGTTTTGATTGAGCCGTTCTGAAACACTCTTTCTGTAGAAAATGCAAGTGGAGATTCGGAGCGCTAAGAGGGTTATAGTGGAAAAAGGAATGTCTCCAAATATAAACTACACAGAATCATTCTGTGAAACTTCTTTCTGATCTGTGCATTCAGCTAACAGAGTTAAACCATACTTTTGATTGAGCAGATCTGAACACTCTTTCTGTAGAAAATGCAACTGGACATTTGGAGCGCTAAGAGAGTAGTAGTGGAAAAAGTAATATATTCAAATATAAACTACACAGAAGCATTCTGTGAAACTTCTTTCTGATCTGAGCATTCAGCTAACAGAGTTAAACCATACTTTTGATTGAGCAGTTTTGAAACACTCTGTCTGTAGAAAATGCAACTGGACAGTCGTAGCGCTAAGTGGGTAATACTGGAAAAAAGAATATGTTCAAATATAAACTACACAGAAGCATTGTATGAAACTTCTTTCTGTTCTGTGCATTCAACTAACAGAGTTGAACCTTACTTTTGATTGAGCCTTTCTGAAACACTCTTTCTGTAGAAACTGCAATTGGACATTCTGAGCGCTAAGAGGCCTATATTGGGAAAAATAATATCTTCAAATAAAAACTACACAGAAGCATTGTGTGAAACTTATTTCTGATATGTTCCTTAAGCTAACAGAGTTAAACCATACTTTTGATTGCGCAGTTCTGAACACTCTTTCTGTAGATAATGCAAGTGGACATTCGGAGCGCTAAGAGGGTAATAGTGGAAAAAGTAATATATTCAAATATAAACTACACAGTAGCATTCTGTGAAAATTCTTTCTGTTCTGTGCATTCAACTAACAGAGTTGAACCTTACTTTTGATTGAGCCGTTCTGAAACACTCTTTCTGTAGTAACTGCAATTGGACATGCTAAGCGCTAAGAGGCCTATATTGGGAAAAAGAATATCTTCAAATAAAAACTACACAGATGCATTCTGTGAAACTTATTTCTGATCTGTACATTCAGTTAACAGAGATAAAACATATTTTTGATTGAGCAGTTATGAAACACTCTTTCTGTAGAAAATGCAAGTGGAGATTCGGAGCGCTAAGAGGGTAATAGTGGAAAAAGGAATGTCTTCAAATATAAACTACACAGAATCATTCGGTGAAACTTCTTTCTGATCTGTGCATTCAGCTAACAGAGTTAAACCATACTTTTGATTGAGCAGATCTGAACACTCTTTCTGTAGAAAATGCAACTGGACATTTGGAGCGCTAAGAGCGTAGTAGTGGAAAAAGGAATATATTCAAATATAAATTACACAGAAGCATTCTGTGAAACTTCTTTCTGATCTGAGCATTCAGCTAACAGAGTTAAACCATACTTCTGATTGAGCAGTTTTGAAACACTCTGTCTGTAGAAAATGCAACTGGACATTCGAAGCGCTAAGTGGGTAATAGTGGAAAAAAGAATATGTTCAAATATAAACTACACAGAAGCATTGTATGAAACTTCTTTCTGTTCTGTGCATTCAACTAACAGAGTTGAACCTTACTTTTGATTGAGCCGTTCTGAAACACTATTTCTGTAGAAACTGCAATTGGACATTCTGAGCGCTAAGAGGCCTATATTGGGAAAAAGAATGTCTACAAATAAAAACTACACAGAAGAATTGTGTGAAACTTCTTTCTGTTCTGTTTGTTCAACTAAAAGAGTTGAACCTTAGTTTTGATTGAGCCGTTCTGAAACACTCTTTCTGTAGAAAATGCAAGTGGAGATTCGGAGCGCTAAGAGGGTAATAGTGGAAAAAGGAATGTCTCCAAATATAATCTACACAGAATCATTCTGTGAAACTTCTTTCTGATCTGTGCATTCAGCTAACAGAGTTAAACCATACTTTTGATTGTGCAGATCTGAACACTCTTTCTGTAGAAAATGCAACTGGACATTTGGAGCGCTAAGAGATTAGTAGTGGAAAAAGGAATGTATTCAAATATAAACTACACAGAAGCATTCTGTGAAACTTCTTTCTGATCTGAGCATTCAGCTAACAGAGTTAAACCATACTTTTGATTGGGCAGTTTTGAAACACTCTGTCTGTAGAAAATGCAACTGGACATTCGTAGCGCTAAGTGGGTAATAGTGGAAAAAAGAATATGTTCAAATATAAACTACACAGAAGCATTGTATGAAACTTCTTTCTGTTCTGTGCATTCAACTAACAGAGTTGAACCTTACTTTTGATTGAGCCTTTCTGAAACACTCTTTCTGTAGAAACTGCAATTGGACATTCTGAGCGCTAAGAGGCCTATATTGGGAAAAATAATATCTTCAAATAAAAACTACACAGAAGCATTGTGTGAAACTTATTTCTGATATGTTCATTAAGCTAACAGAGTTAAACCATACTTTTGATTGCGCAGTTCTGAACACTCTTTCTGTAGAAAATGCAAGTGGACATTCGGAGCGCTAAGAGGGTAATAGTGGAAAAAGGAATATATTCAAATATAAACTACACAGTAGCATTCTGTGAAAATTCTTTCTGTTCTGTGCATTCAACTAACAGAGTTGAACCTTACTTTTGATTGAGCCGTTCTGAAACACTCTTTCTGTAGAAACTGCAATTGGACATGCTAAGCGCTAAGAGGCCTATATTGGGAAAAAGAATATCTTCAAATAAAAACTACACAGATGCATTCTGTGAAACTTATTTCTGATCTGTACATTCAGTTAACAGAGATAAAACATATTTTTGATTGAGCAGTTATGAAACACTCTTTCTGTAGAAAATGCAAGTGGAGATTCGGAGCGCTAAGAGGGTAATAGTGGAAAAAGGAATGTCTTCAAATATAAACTACACAGAATCATTCGGTGAAACTTCTTTCTGATCTGTGCATTCAGCTAACAGAGTTAAACCATACTTTTGATTGAGCAGATCTGAACATTCTTTCTGTAGAAAATGCAACTGGACATTTGGAGCGCTAAGAGCGTAGTAGTGGAAAAAGGAATATATTCAAATATAAATTACACAGAAGCATTCTGTGAAACTTCTTTCTGATCTGAGCATTCAGCTAACAGAGTTAAACCATACTTCTGATTGAGCAGTTTTGAAACACTCTGTCTGTAGAAAATGCAACTGGACATTCGAAGCGCTAAGTGGGTAATAGTGGAAAAAAGAATATGTTCAAATATAAACTACACAGAAGCATTGTATGAAACTTCTTTCTGTTCTGTGCATTCAACTAACAGAGTTGAACCTTACTTTTGATTGAGCCGTTCTGAAACACTATTTCTGTAGAAACTGCAATTGGACATTCTGAGCGCTAAGAGGCCTATATTGGGAAAAAGAATGTCTACAAATAAAAACTACACAGAAGAATTGTGTGAAACTTCTTTCTGTTCTGTTTGTTCAACTAAAAGAGTTGAACCTTAGTTTTGATTGAGCCGTTCTGAAACACTCTTTCTGTAGAAAATGCAAGTGGAGATTCGGAGCGCTAAGAGGATAATAGTGGAAAAAGGAATGTCTCCAAATATAAACTACACAGAATCATTCTGTGAAACTTCTTTCTGATCTGTGCATTCAGCTAACAGAGTTAAACCATACTTTTGATTGAGCAGATCTGAACACTCTTTCTGTAGAAAATGCAACTGGACATTTGGAGCGCTAAGAGAGTAGTAGTGGATAAAGGAATATATTCAAATATAAACTACACAGAAGCATTCTGTGAAACTTCTTTCTGATCTGAGCATTCAGCTAACAGAGTTAAACCATACTTTTGATTGAGCAGTTTTGAAACACTCTGTCTGTAGAAAATGCAACTGGACATTCGTAGCGCTAAGTGGGTAATAGTGGAAAAAATAATATTTTCAAATATAAACTACACAGAAGCATTGTATGAAACTTCTTTCTGTTCTGTGCATTCAACTAACAGAGTTGAACCTTACTTTTGATTGAGCCGTTCTGAAACACTCTTTCTGTAGAAACTGCAATTGGACATTCTGAGCGCTAAGAGGCCTATATTGGGAAAAAGATTGTCTACAAATAAAAACTACACAGAAGAATTGTGTGAAACTTCTTTCTGTTCTGTTTGTTCAACTAAAAGAGTTGAACCTTAGTTTTGATTGAGCCGTTCTGAAACACTCTTTCTGTAGAAAATGCAAGTGGAGATTCGGAGCGCTAAGAGGGTAATAGTGGAAAAAGGAATGTCTCCAAATATAATCTACACAGAATCATTCTGTGAAACTTCTTTCTGATCTGTGCATTCAGCTAACAGAGTTAAACCATACTTTTGATTGTGCAGATCTGAACACTCTTTCTGTAGAAAATGCAACTGGACATTTGGAGCGCTAAGAGAGTAGTAGTGGAAAAAGGAATGTATTCAAATATAAACTACACAGAAGCATTCTGTGAAACTTCTTTCTGATCTGAGCATTCAGCTAACAGAGTTAAACCATACTTTTGATTGAGCAGTTTTGAAACACTCTGTCTGTAGAAAATGCAACTGGACATTCGTAGCGCTAAGTGGGTAATAGTGGAAAAAAGAATATGTTCAAATATAAACTACACAGAAGCATTGTATGAAACTTCTTTCTGTTCTGTGCATTCAACTAACAGAGTTGAACCTTACTTTTGATTGAGCCTTTCTGAAACACTCTTTCTGTAGAAACTGCAATTGGACATTCTGAGCGCTAAGAGGCCTATATTGGGAAAAATAATATCTTCAAATAAAAACTACACAGAAGCATTGTGTGAAACTTATTTCTGATATGTTCATTAAGCTAACAGAGTTAAACCATACTTTTGATTGCGCAGTTCTGAACACTCTTTCTGTAGAAAATGCAAGTGGACATTCGGAGCGCTAAGAGGGTAATAGTGGAAAAAGGAATATATTCAAATATAAACTACACAGTAGCATTCTGTGAAAATTCTTTCTGTTCTGTGCATTCAACTAACAGAGTTGAACCTTACTTTTGATTGAGCCGTTCTGAAACACTCTTTCTGTAGAAACTGCAATTGGACATGCTAAGCGCTAACAGGCCAATATTGGGAAAAAGAATATCTTCAAATAAAAACTACAGAGATGTATTCTGTGAAACTTATTTCTGATTTGTAAATTCAGTTAACAGAGATAAAACATATTTTGAATTGAGCAGTTATGAAACACTCTTTCTGTAGAAAATGCAAGTGGAGATTCGGAGCGCTAAGAGGGTAATAGTGGAAAAATGAATTTCTCCAAATATAAACTACACAGAATCATTCTGTGAAACTTCTTTCTGATCTGTGCATTCAGCTAACAGAGTTAAACCATACTTTTGATTGAGCAGATCTGAACACTCTTTCTGTAGAAAATGCTACTGGACAATTGGAGCCCTAAGAGAGTAGTAGTGGAAAAAGGAATATATTCAAATATAAACTACACAGAAGCATTCTGTGAAACTTCTTTCTGATCTGAGCATTCAGCTAACAGAGTTAAACCATACTTTTGATTGAGCAGTTTTGAAACACTCTGTCTGTAGAAAATGCAACTGGACATTCGTAGCGCTAAGTGGGTAATAGTGGAAAAACTAATATGTTCAAATATAAACTACACAGAAGCATTGTATGAAACTTCTTTCTGTTCTGTGCATTCAACTAACAGAGTTGAACCTAACTTTTGATTGAGCCTTTCTGAAACACTCTCTCTGTAGAAACTGCAATTGGACATTCTGAGCGCTAAGAGGCCTATATTGGGAAAAATAATATCTTCAAATTAAAACTACACAGAAGCATTGTGTGAAACTTATTTCTGATATGTTCATTAAGCTAACAGAGTTAAACCATACTTTTGATTGCGCAGTTCTGAACACTCTTTCTGTAGAAAATGCAAGTGAACATTCGGAGCGCTAAGAGGGTAATAGTGGAAAAAGGAATATATTCAAATATAAACTACACAGTAGCATTCTGTGAAAATTCTTTCTGTTCTGTGCATTCAACTAACAGAGTTGAACCTTACTTTTGATTGAGCCGTTCTGAAACACTCTTTCTGTAGAAACTGCAATTGGACATGCTAAGCGCTAAGAGGCCTACATTGGGAAAAAGAATATCTTCAAATAAAAACTACACAGATGCATTCTGTGAAACTTATTTCTGATCTGTAAATTCAGTTAACAGAGATAAAACATATTTTTGATTGTGCAGTTATGAAACATTCTTTTTGTAGAAAATGCAAGTGGAGATTCGGAGCGCTAAGAGGGTAATAGTGGAAAAAGGAATGTCTTCAAATATAAACTACACAGAATCATTCGGTGAAACTTCTTTCTGATCTGTGAATTCAGCTAACAGAGTTAAACCATACTTTTGATTGAGCAGATCTGAACACTCTATCTGTAGAAAATGCAACTGGACATTTGGAGCGCTAAGAGCGTAGTAGTGGAAAAAGGAATATATTCAAATATAAACTACACAGAAGCATTCTGTGAAACTACTTTCTGATCTGAGCATTCAGCTAACAGAGTTAAACCTTACTTTGGATTGAGCAGTTTTGAAACACCCTGTCTGTAGAAAATGCAACTGGACATTCGTAGCGCTAAGTGGGTAATAGTGGAAAAAAGAATATGTTCAAATATAAACTACACAGAAGCATTGTATGAAACTTCTTTCTGTTCTGTGCATTCAACTAACAGAGTTGAACCTTACTTTTGATTGAGCCGTTCTGAAACACTCTTTCTGTAGAAACTGCAATTGGACATTCTGAGTGCTAAGAGGCCTATATTGGGAAAATGAATGTCTACAAATAAAAACTACACAGAAGAATTGTGTGAAACTTCTTTCTGTTCTGTTTGTTCAACTAAAAGAGTTGAACCTTAGTTTTGATTGAGCCGTTCTGAAACACTCTTTCTGTAGAAAATGCAAGTGGAGATTCGGAGCGCTAAGAGGGTAATAGTGGAAAAAGGAATGTCTCCAAATATAAACTACACAGAATCATTCTGTGAAACTTCTTTCTGATCTGTGCATTCAGCTAACAGAGTTAAACCATACTTTTGATTGAGCAGATCTGAACACTCTTTCTGTAGAAAATGCAACTGGACATTTGGAGCGCTAAGAGAGTATTAGTGGAAAAAGGAATATATTCAAATATAAACTACACAGAAGCATTCTGTGAAACTTCTTTCTGATCTGAGCATTCAGCTAACAGAGTTAAACCATACTTTTGATTGAGCAGTTTTGAAACACTCTGTCTGTAGAAAATGCAACTGGACATTCGTAGCGCTAAGTGGGTAATAGTGGAAAAAAGAATATGTTCAAATATAAACTACTCAGAAGAATTGTATGAAACTACTTTCTGTTCTGTGCATTCAACTAACAGAGTTGAACCTTACTTTTGATTGAGCCTTTCTGAAACACTCTTTCTGTAGAAACTGCAATTGGACATTCTGAGCGCTAAGAGGCCTATATTGGGAAAAATAATATCTTCAAATAAAAACTACACAGAAGCATTGTGTGAAACTTATTTCTGATATGTTCATTAAGCTAACAGAGTTAAACCATACTTTTGATTGCGCAGTTCTGAACACTCTTTCTGTAGAAAATGCAAGTGGACATTCGGAGCGCTAAGAGGGTAATGGTGGAAAAAGGAATATATTCAAATATAAACTACACAGTAGCATTCTGTGAAAATTCTTTCTGTTCTGTGCATTCAACTAACAGAGTTGAACCTTACTTTTGATTGAGCCGTTCTGAAACACTCTTTCTGTAGAAACTGCAATTGGACATTCTGAGCGCTAAGAGGCCTATATTGGGTAAAAGAATGTCTACAAATAAAAACTACACAGAAGAATTGTGTGAAACTTCTTTCTGTTCTGTTTGTTCAACTAAAAGAGTTGAACCTTAGTTTTGATTGAGCCGTTCTGAAACACTCTTTCTGTAGAAAATGCAAGTGGAGATTCGGAGCGCTAAGAGGGTTATAGTGGAAAAAGGAATGTCTCCAAATATAAACTACACAGAATCATTCTGTGAAACTTCTTTCTGATCTGTGCATTCAGCTAACAGAGTTAAACCATACTTTTGATTGAGCAGATCTGAACACTCTTTCTGTAGAAAATGCAACTGGACATTTGGAGCGCTAAGAGAGTAGTAGTGGAAAAAGGAATATATTCAAATATAAACTACACAGAAGCATTCTGTGAAACTTCTTTCTGATCTGAGCATTCAGCTAACAGAGTTAAACCATACTTTTGATTGAGCAGTTTTGAAACACTCTGTCTGTAGAAAATGCAACTGGACAGTCGTAGCGCTAAGTGGGTAATACTGGAAAAAAGAATATGTTCAAATATAAACTACACAGAAGCATTGTATGAAACTTCTTTCTGTTCTGTGCATTCAACTAACAGAGTTGAACCTTACTTTTGATTGAGCCTTTCTGAAACACTCTTTCTGTAGAAACTGCAATTGGACATTCTGAGCGCTAAGAGGCCTATATTGGGAAAAATAATATCTTCAAATAAAAACTACACAGAAGCATTGTGTGAAACTTATTTCTGATATGTTCATTAAGCTAACAGAGTTAAACCATACTTTTGATTGCGCAGTTCTGAACACTCTTTCTGTAGATAATGCAAGTGGACATTCGGAGCGCTAAGAGGGTAATAGTGGAAAAAGTAATATATTCAAATATAAACTACACAGTAGCATTCTGTGAAAATTCTTTCTGTTCTGTGCATTCAACTAACAGAGTTGAACCTTACTTTTGATTGAGCCGTTCTGAAACACTCTTTCTGTAGAAACTGCAATTGGACATGCTAAGCGCTAAGAGGCCTATATTGGGAAAAAGAATATCTTCAAATAAAAACTACACAGATGCATTCTGTGAAACTTATTTCTGATCTGTACATTCAGTTAACAGAGATAAAACATATTTTTGATTGAGCAGTTATGAAACTCTCTTTCTGTAGAAAATGCAAGTGGAGATTCGGAGCGCTAAGAGGGTAATAGTGGAAAAAGGAATGTCTTCAAATATAAACTACACAGAATCATTCGGTGAAACTTCTTTCTGATCTGTGCATTCAGCTAACAGAGTTAAACCATACTTTTGATTGAGCAGATCTGAACACTCTTTCTGTAGAAAATGCAACTGGACATTTGGAGCGCTAAGAGCGTAGTAGTGGAAAAAGGAATATATTCAAATATAAATTACACAGAAGCATTCTGTGAAACTTCTTTCTGATCTGAGCATTCAGATAACAGAGTTAAACCATACTTCTGATTGAGCAGTTTTGAAACACTCTGTCTGTAGAAAATGCAACTGGACATTCGAAGCGCTAAGTGGGTAATAGTGGAAAAAAGAATATGTTCAAATATAAACTACACAGAAGCATTGTATGAAACTTCTTTCTGTTCTGTGCATTCAACTAACAGAGTTGAACCTTACTTTTGATTGAGCCGTTCTGAAACACTCTTTCTGTAGAAACTGCAATTGGACATTCTGAGCGCTAAGAGGCCTATATTGGGAAAAAGAATGTCTACAAATAAAAACTACACAGAAGAATTGTGTGAAACTTCTTTCTGTTCTGTTTGTTCAACTAAAAGAGTTGAACCTTAGTTTTGATTGAGCCGTTCTGAAACACTCTTTCTGTTGAAAATGCAAGTGGAGATTCGGAGCGCTAAGAGGGTAATAGTGGAAAAAGGAATGTCTCCAAATATAAACTACACAGAATCATTCTGTGAAACTTCTTTCTGATCTGTGCATTCAGCTAACAGAGTTAAACCATACTTTTGATTGAGCAGATCTGAACACTCTTTCTGTAGAAAATGCAACTGGACATTTGGAGCGCTAAGAGAGTAGTAGTGGATAAAGGAATATATTCAAATATAAACTACACAGAAGCATTCTGTGAAACTTCTTTCTGATATGAGCATTCAGCTAACAGAGTTAAACCATACTTTTGATTGAGCAGTTTTGAAACACTCTGTCTGTAGAAAATGCAACTGGACATTCGTAGCGCTAAGTGGGTAATAGTGGAAAAAAGAATATGTTCAAATATAAACTACACAGAAGCATTGTATGAAACTTCTTTCTGTTCTGTGCATTCAACTAACAGAGTTGAACCTTAATTTTGATTGAGCCGTTCTGAAACACTCTTTCTGTAGAAAGTGCAATTGGACATTCTGAGCGCTAAGAGGCCTATATTGGGAAAAAGAATGTCTACACATAAAAACTACACAGAAGAATTGTGTGAAACTTCTTTCTGTTCTGTTTGTTCAACTAAAAGAGTTGAACCTTAGTTTTGATTGAGCCGCTCTGAAACACTCTTTCTGTAGAAAATGCAAGTGGAGATTCGGAGCGCTAAGAGGGTAATAGTGGAAAAAGTAATGTCTCCAAATATAAACTACACAGAATCATTCTGTGAAACTTCTTTCTGATCTGTGCATTCAGCTAGCAGAGTTAAACCATACTTTTGATTGAGCAGATCTGAACACTCTTTCTGTAGAAAATGCAACTGGACATTTGGAGCGCTAAGAGAGTAGTAGTGGAAAAAGGAATATCTTCAAATAAAAACTACACAGATGCATTCTGTGAAACTTCTTTCTGATCTGAGCATTCAGCTAAGAGAGTTAAACCATACTTTTGATTGAGCAGTTTTGAAACACTCTGTCTGTAGAAAATGCAACTGGACATTCGTAGCGCTAAGTGGGTAATAGTGGAAAAAAGAATATGTTCAAATATAAACTACACAGAAGCATTGTATGAAACTTCTTTCTGTTCTGTGCATTCAACTAACAGAGTTGAACCTTACATTTGATTGAGCCTTTCTGAAACACTCTTTCTGTAGAAACTGCAATTGGACATTCTGAGCGCTAAGAGGCCTATAATGGGAAAAAAAATATCTTCAAATAAAAACTACACAGAAGCGTTGTGTGAAACTTATTTCTGATATGTTCATTAAGCTAACGGAGTTAAACCATACTTTTGATTGCGCAGTTCTGAACACTCTTTCTGTAGATAATGCAAGTGGACATTCGGAGCGCTAAGAGGGTAATAGTGGAAAAAGGAATATATTCAAATATAAACTACACAGTAGCATTCTGTGAAAATTCTTTCTGTTCTGTGCATTCAACTAACAGAGTTGAACCTTAGTTTTGATTGAGCCGTTCTGAAACACTCTTTCTGTAGAAACTGCAATTGGACATGCTAAGCGCTAAGAGGCCTACATTGGGAAAAAGAATATCTTCAAATAAAAACTACACAGATGCATTCTGTGAAACTTATTTCTGATCTGTACATTCAGTTAACAGAGATAAAACATATTTTTGATTGAGCAGTTATGAAACTCTCTTTCTGTAGAAAATGCAAGTGGAGATTCGGAGCGCTAAGAGGGTAATAGTGGAAAAAGGAATGTCTACAAATATAAACTACACAGAATCATTCGGTGAAACTTCTTTCTGATCTGTGCATTCAGCTAACAGAGTTAAACCATACTTTTGATTGAGCAGATCTGAACACTCTTTCTGTAGAAAATGCAACTGGACATTTGGAGCGCTAAGAGCGTAGTAGTGGAAAAAGGAATATATTCAAATATAAATTACACAGAAGCATTCTGTGAAACTTCTTTCTGATCTGAGCATTCAGATAACAGAGTTAAACCATACTTCTGATTGAGCAGTTTTGAAACACTCTGTCTGTAGAAAATGCAACTGGACATTCGAAGCGCTAAGTGGGTAATAGTGGAAAAAAGAATATGTTCAAATATAAACTACACAGAAGCATTGTATGAAACTTCTTTCTGTTCTGTGCATTCAACTAACAGAGTTGAACCTTACTTTTGATTGAGCCGTTCTGAAACACTCTTTCTGTAGAAACTGCAATTGGACATTCTGAGCGCTAAGAGGCCTATATTGGGAAAAAGAATGTCTACAAATAAAAACTACACAGAAGAATTGTGTGAAACTTCTTTCTGTTCTGTTTGTTCAACTAAAAGAGTTGAACCTTAGTTTTGATTGAGCCGTTCTGAAACACTCTTTCTGTTGAAAATGCAAGTGGAGATTCGGAGCGCTAAGAGGGTAATAGTGGAAAAAGGAATGTCTCCAAATATAAACTACACAGAATCATTCTGTGAAACTTCTTTCTGATCTGTGCATTCAGCTAACAGAGTTAAACCATACTTTTGATTGAGCAGATCTGAACACTCTTTCTGTAGAAAATGCAACTGGACATTTGGAGCGCTAAGAGAGTAGTAGTGGATAAAGGAATATATTCAAATATAAACTACACAGAAGCATTCTGTGAAACTTCTTTCTGATATGAGCATTCAGCTAACAGAGTTAAACCATACTTTTGATTGAGCAGTTTTGAAACACTCTGTCTGTAGAAAATGCAACTGGACATTCGTAGCGCTAAGTGGGTAATAGTGGAAAAAAGAATATGTTCAAATATAAACTACACAGAAGCATTGTATGAAACTTCTTTCTGTTCTGTGCATTCAACTAACAGAGTTGAACCTTAATTTTGATTGAGCCGTTCTGAAACACTCTTTCTGTAGAAAGTGCAATTGGACATTCTGAGCGCTAAGAGGCCTATATTGGGAAAAAGAATGTCTACACATAAAAACTACACAGAAAAATTGTGTGAAACTTCTTTCTGTTCTGTTTGTTCAACTAAAAGAGTTGAACCTTAGTTTTGATTGAGCCGCTCTGAAACACTCTTTCTGTAGAAAATGCAAGTGGAGATTCGGAGCGCTAAGAGGGTAATAGTGGAAAAAGTAATGTCTCCAAATACAAACTACACAGAATCATTCTGTGAAACTTCTTTCTGATCTGTGCATTCAGCTAACAGAGTTAAACCATACTTTTGATTGAGCAGATCTGAACACTCTTTCTGTAGAAAATGCAACTGGACATTTGGAGCGCTAAGAGAGTAGTAGTGGAAAAAGGAATATCTTCAAATAAAAACTACACAGATGCATTCTGTGAAACTTCTTTCTGATCTGAGCATTCAGCTAAGAGAGTTAAACCATACTTTTGATTGAGCAGTTTTGAAACACTCTGTCTGTAGAAAATGCAACTGGACATTCGTAGCGTTAAGTGGGTAATAGTGGAAAAAAGAATATGTTCAAATATAAACTACACAGAAGCATTGTATGAAACTTCTTTCTGTTCTGTGCATTCAACTAACAGAGTTGAACCTTACTTTTGATTGAGCCTTTCTGAAACACTCTTTCTGTAGAAACTGCAATTGGACATTCTGAGCGCTAAGAGGCCTATAATGGGAAAAAAAATATCTTCAAATAAAAACTACACAGAAGCGTTGTGTGAAACTTATTTCTGATATGTTCATTAAGCTAACAGAGTTAAACCATACTTTTGATTGCGCAGTTCTGAACACTCTTTCTGTAGATAATTCAAGTGGACATTCGGAGCGCTAAGAGGGTAATAGTGGAAAAAGGAATATATTCAAATATAAACTACACAGTAGCATTCTGTGAAAATTCTTTCTGTTCTGTGCATTCAACTAACAGAGTTGAACCTTAGTTTTGATTGAGCCGTTCTGAAACACTCTTTCTGTAGAAACTGCAATTGGACATGCTAAGCGCTAAGAGGCCTACATTGGGAAAAAGAATATCTTCAAATAAAAACTACACAGATGCATTCTGTGAAACTTATTTCTGATCTGTAATTCAGTTAACAGAGATAAAACATATTTTTGATTGAGCAGTTATGAAACACTCTTTCTGTAGAAAATGCAAGTGGAGATTCGGAGCGCTAAGAGGGTAATAGTGGAAAAAGGAATGTCTTCAAATATAAACTACACAGAATCATTCGGTGAAACTTCTTTCTGATCTGTGCATTCAGCTAACAGAGTTAAACCATACTTTTGATTGAGCAGATCTGAACACTCTTTCTGTAGAAAATGCAACTGGACATTTGGAGCGCTAAGAGCGTAGTAGTGGAAAAAGGAATATATTCAAATATAAACTACACAGAAGCATTCTGTGAAACTTCTTTCTGATCTGAGCATTCAGCTAACAGAGTTAAACCATACTTTTGATTGAGCAGTTTGGAAACACTCTGTCTGTAGAAAATGCAACTGGACATTCGTAGCGCTAAGTGGGTAATAGTGGAAAAAAGAATATGTTCAAATATAAACTACACAGAAGCATTGTATGAAACTTCTTTCTGTTCTGTGCATTCAACTAACAGAGTTGAACCTTACTTTTGATTGAGCCGTTCTGAAACACTCTTTCTGTAGAAACTGCAATTGGACATTCTGAGCGCTAAGAGGCCTATATTGGGAAAAAGGATGTCCACAAATAAAAACTACACAGAAGAATTGTGTGAAACTTCTTTCTGTTCTGTTTGTTCAACTAAAAGAGTTGAACCTTAGTTTTGATTGAGCCGTTCTGAAACACTCTTTCTGTAGAAAATGCAAGTGGAGATTCGGAGCGCTAAGAGGGTAATAGTGGAAAAAGGAATGTCTCCAAATATAAACTACACAGAATCATTCTGTGAAACATCTTTCTGATCTGTGCATTCAGCTAACAGAGTTAAACCATACATTTGATTGAGCAGATCTGAACACTCTTTCTGTAGAAAATGCAACTGGACATTTGGAGCGCTAAGAGAGTAGTAGTGGAAAAAGGAATATATTCAAATATAAACTACACAGAAGCATTCTGTGAAACTTCTTTCTGATCTGAGCATTCAGCTTACAGAGTTAAACCATACTTTTGATTGAGCAGTATTGAAACACTCTGTCTGTAGAAAATGCAACTGGACATTCGTAGCGCTAAGTGGGTAATAGTGGAAAAAAGAATATGTTCAAATATAAACTACACAGAAGCATTGTATGAAACTTCTTTCTGTTCTGTGCATTCAACTAACAGAGTTGAACCTTACTTTTGATTGAGCCGTTCTGAAACACTCTTTCTGTAGAAAGTGCAATTGGACATTCTGAGCGCTAAGAGGCCTATATTGGGAAAAAGAATGTCTACACATAAAAACTACACAGAAGAATTGTGTGAAACTCCTTTCTGTTCTGTTTCTTCAACTAAAAGAGTTGAACCTTAGTTTTGATTGAGCCGCTCTGAAACACTCTTTCTGTAGAAAATGCAAGTGGAGATTCGGAGCGCAAAGAGGGTAATAGTGGAAAAAGGAATGTCTCCAAATATAAACTACACAGAATCATTCTGTGAAACTTCTTTCTGATCTCTGCATTCAGCTAACAGAGTTAAACCATACTTTTGATTGAGCAGATCTGAACACTCTTTCTGTAGAAAATGCAACTGGACATTTGGAGCGCTAAGAGAGTAATAGTGGAAAAAGGAATATATTCAAATATAAACTACACAGAAGCATTCTGTGAAACTTCTTTCTGATCTGAGCATTCAGCTAACAGAGTTAAACCATACTTTTGATTGAGCAGTTTTGAAACACTCTGTCTGTATAAAATGCAACTGGACATTCGTAGCGCTAAGTGGTTAATACTGGAAAAAAGAATATGTTCAAATATAAACTACACAGAAGCATTGTATGAAACTTCTTTCTGTTCTGTGCATTCAACTAACAGACTTGAACCTTACTTTTGATTGAGCCTTTCTGAAACTCTCTTTCTGTAGAAACTGCAATTGGACATTCTGAGCGCTAAGAGGCCTATATTGGGAAAAATAATATCTTCAAATAAAAACTACACAGAAGCATTGTGTGAAACTTATTTCTGATATGTTCATTAAGCTAACAGAGTTAAACCATACTTTTGATTGCGCAGTTCTGAACACTCTTTCTGTAGATAATGCAAGTGGACATTCGGAGCGCTAAGAGGGTAATAGTGGAAAAAGGAATATATTCAAATATAAACTACACAGTAGCATTCTGTGAAAATTCTTTCTGTTCTGTGCATTCAAATAACAGAGTTGAACCTTACTTTTGATTGAGCCGTTCTGAAACACTCTTTCTGTAGAAACTGCAATTGGACATGCTAAGCGCTAAGAGGCCTACATTGGGAAAAAGAATATCTTCAAATAAAAACTACACAGATGCATTCTGTGAAAATTATTTCTGATCTGTAAATTCAGTTAACAGAGATAAAACATATTTTTGATTGAGCAGTTATGAAACACTCTTTCTGTAGAAAATGCAAGTGGAGATTCGGAGCGCTAAGAGGGTAATAGTGGAAAAAGGAATGTCTTCAAATATAAACTACACAGAATCATTCGGTGAAACTTCTTTCTGATCAGTGCATTCAGCTAACAGAGTTAAACCATACTTTTGATTGAGCAGATCTGAACACTCTTTCTGTAGAAAATGCAACTGGACATTTGGAGCGCTAAGAGCGTAGTAGTGGAAAAAGGAATATATTCAAATATAAACTACACAGAAGCATTCTGTGAAACTTCTTTCTGATCTGAGCATTCAGCTAACAGAGTTAAACCATACTTTGGATTGAGCAGTTTTGAAACACTCTGTCTGTAGAAAATGCAACTGGACATTCGTAGCGCTAAGTGGGTAATAGTGGAAAAAAGAATATATTCAAATATAAACTACACAGAAGCATTGTATGAAACTTCTTTCTGTTCTGTGCATTCAACGTACAGAGTTGAACCTTACTTTTGATTGAGCCGTTCTGAAACACTCTTTCTGTAGAAACTGCAATTGGACATTCTGAGCGCTAAGAGGCCTATATTGGGAAAAAGAATGTCTACACATAAAAACTACACAGAAGAATTGTGTGAAACTTCTTTCTGTTCTGTTTGTTCAACTAAAAGAGTTGAACCTTAGTTTTGATTGAGCCGCTCTGAAACAATCTTTCTGTAGAAAATGCAAGTGGAGATTCGGAGCGCTAAGAGGGTAATAGTGGAAAAAGGAATGTCTCCAAATATAAACTACACAGAATCATTCTGTGAAACTTCTTTCTGATCTGTGCATTCAGCTAACAGAGTTAAACCATAATTTGATTGAGCAGATCTGAACACTCTTTCTGTAGAAAATGCAACTGGACATTTGGAGCGCTAAGAGAGTAGTAGTGGAAAAAGGAATATATTCAAATATAAACTACACAGAAGCATTCTGTGAAACTTCTTTCTGATCTGAGCATTCAGCTAGCAGAGTTAAACCATACTTTTGATTGAGCAGTTTTGAAACACTCTGTCTGTAGAAAATGCAACTGGACATTCGTAGCGCTAAGTGGGTAATAGTGGAAAAAAGAATATGTTCAAATATAAACTACACAGAAGCATTGTATGAAACTTCTTTCTGTTCTGTGCATTCAACTAACAGAGTTGAACCTTACTTTTGATTGAGCCTTTCTGAAACACTCTTTCTGTAGAAACTGCAATTGGACATTCTGAGCGCTAAGAGGCCTCTATTGGGAAAAATAATATCTTCAAATAAAAACTACACAGAAGCATTGTGTGAAACTTATTTCTGATATGTTCATTTAGCTAACAGAGTTAAACCATACTTTTGATTGCGCAGTTCTGAACACTCTTTCTGTAGATAATGCAAGTGGACATTCGGAGCGCTAAGAGGGTAATAGTGGAAAAAGGAATATATTCATATATAAACTACACAGTAGCATTCTGTGAAAATACTTTCTGTTCTGTGCATTCAACTAACAGAGTTGAACCTTACTTTTGATTGAGCCGTTCTGAAACACTCTTTCTGTAGAAACTGCAATTGGACATGCTAAGCGCTAAGAGGCCTACATTGGGAAAAAGAATATCTTCAAATAAAAACTACACAGATGCATTCTGTGAAACTTATTTCTGATCTGTAAATTCAGTTAACAGAGATAAAACATATTTTTGATTGAGCAGTTATGAAACACCCTTTCTGTAGAAAATGCAAGTGGAGGTTCGGAGCGCTAAGAGGGTAATAGTTGAAAAAGGAATGTCTTCAAATATAAACTACACAGAATCATTCGGTGAAACTTCTTTCTGATCTGTGCATTCAGCTAACAGAGTTAAACCATACTTTTGATTGAGCAGATCTGAACACTCTTTCTGTAGAAAATGCAACTGGACATTTGGAGCGCTAAGAGAGTAGTAGTGGAAAAAGGAATATATTCAAATATAAACTACACAGAAGCATTCTGTGAAACTTCTTTCTGATATGAGCATTCAGCTAACAGAGTTAAACCATACTTTTGATTGAGCAGTTTTGAAACACTCTGTCTGTAGAAAATGCAACTGGACATTCGTAGCGCTAAGTGGGTAATAGTGGAAAAAAGAATATGTTCAAATATAAACTACACAGAAGCATTGTATGAAACTTCTTTCTGTTCTGTGCACTCAACTAACAGAGTTGAACCTTAATTTTGATTGAGCCGTTCTGAAACACTCTTTCTGTAGAAACTGCAATTGGACATTCTGAGCGCTAAGAGGCCTATATTGGGAAAAAGAATGTCTACACATAAAAACTACACAGAAGAATTGTGTGAAACTTCTTTCTGTTCTGTTTGTTCAACTAAAAGAGTTGAACCTTAGTTTTGATTGAGCCGCTCTGAAACACTCTTTCTGTAGAAAATGCAAGTGGAGATTCGGAGCGCTAAGAGGGTAATAGTGGAAAAAGTAATGTCTCCAAATATAAACTACACAGAATCATTCTGTGAAACATCTTTCTGATCTGTGCATTCAGCTAACAGAGTTAAACCATACTTTTGATTGAGCAGATCTGAACACTCTTTCTGTAGAAAATGCAACTGGACATTTGGAGCGCTAAGAGAGTAGTAGTGGAAAAAGGAATATATTCAAATATAAACTACACAGAAGCATACTGTGAATCTTCTTTCTGATCTGAGCATTCAGCTAAGAGAGTTAAACCATACTTTTGATTGAGCAGTTTTGAAACACTCTGTCTGTAGAAAATGCAACTGGACATTCGTAGCGCTAAGTGGGTAATAGTGGAAAAAAGAATATGTTCAAATATAAACTACACAGAAGCATTGTATGAAACTTCTTTCTGTTCTGTGCATTCAACTAACAGAGTTGAACCTTACTTTTGATTGAGCCTTTCTGAAACATTCTTTCTGTAGAAACTGCAATTGGACATTCTGAGCGCTAAGAGGCCTATAATGGGAAAAATAATATCTTCAAATAAAAACTACACAGAAGCGTTGTGTGAAACTTATTTCTGATATGTTCATTAAGCTAACAGAGTTAAACCATACTTTTGATTGCGCAATTCTGAACACTCTTTCTGTAGATAATGCAAGTGGACATTCGGAGCGCTAAGAGGGTAATAGTGGAAAAAGGAATATATTCAAATATAAACTACACAGTAGCATTCTGTGAAAATTCTTTCTGTTCTGTGCATTCAACTAACAGAGTTGAACCTTAGTTTTGATTGAGCCGTTCTGAAACACTCTGTCTGTAGAAACTGCAATTGGACATGCTAAGCGCTAAGAGGCCTACATTGGGAAAAAGAATATCTTCAATAAAAACTACACAGATGCATTCTGTGAAACTTATTTCTGATCTGTAATTCAGTTAACAGAGATAAAACATATTTTTGATTGAGCAGTTATGAAACACTCTTTCTGTAGAAAATGCAAGTGGAGATTCGGAGCGCTAAGAGGGTAATAGTGGAAAAAGGAATGTCTTCAAATATAAACTACACAGAATCATTCGGTGAAACTTCTTTCTGATCTGTGCATTCAGCTAACAGAGTTAAACCATACTTTTGATTGAGCAGATCTGAACACTCTTTCTGTAGAAAATGCAACTGGACATTTGGATCGCTAAGAGCGTACTAGTGGAAAAAGGAATATATTCAAATATAAACTACACAGAAGCATTCTGTGAAACTTCTTTCTGATCTGAGCATTCAGCTAACAGATTTAAACCATACTTTGGATTGAGCAGTTTTGAAACACTCTGTCTGTAGAAAATGCAACTGGACATTCGTAGCGCTAAGTGGGTAATAGTGGAAAAAAGAATATGTTCAAATATAAACTACAAAGAAGCATTGTATGAAACTTCTTTCTGTTCTGTGCATTCAACTAACAGAGTTGAACCTTACTTTTGATTGAGCCGTTCTGAAACACTCTTTCTGTAGAAACTGCAATTGGACATTCTGAGCGCTAAGAGACCTATATTGGGAAAAAGAATGTCTACACATAAAAACTACACAGAAGAATTGTGTGAAACTTCTTTCTGTTCTGTTTGTTCAACTAAAAGAGTTGAACCTTAGTTTTGATTGAGCCGCTCTGAAACACTCTTTCTGTAGAAAATGCAAGTGGAGATTCGGAGCGCTAAGAGGGTAATAGTGGAAAAAGTAATGTCTCCAAATATAAACTACACAGAATCATTCTGTGAAACTTCTTTCTGATCTGTGCATTCAGCTAACAGAGTTAAACCATACTTTTGATTGAGCAGATCTGAACACTCTTTCTGTAGAAAATGCAACTGGACATTTGGAGCGCTAAGAGAGTAGTAGTGGAAAAAGGAATATCTTCAAATAAAAACTACACAGATGCATTCTGTGAAACTTCTTTCTGATCTGAGCATTCAGCTAAGAGAGTTAAACCACACTTTTGATTGAGCAGTTTTGAAACACTCTGTCTGTAGAAAATGCAACTGGACATTCGTAGCGCTAAGTGGGTAATAGTGGAAAAAAGAATATGTTCAAATATAAACAACACAGAAGCATTGTATGAAACTTCTTTCTGTTCTGTGCATTCAACTAACAGAGTTGAACCTTACTTTTGATTGAGCCTTTCTGAAACACTCTTTCTGTAGAAACTGCAATTGGACATTCTGAGCGCTAAGAGGCCTATAATGGGAAAAAAAATATCTTCAAATAAAAACTACACAGAAGCGTTGTGTGAAACTTATTTCTGATATGTTCATTAAGCTAACAGAGTTAAACCATACTTTTGATTGCGCAGTTCTGAACACTCTTTCTGTAGATAATGCAAGTGGACATTCGGAGCGCTAAGAGGGTAATAGTGGAAAAAGGAATATATTCAAATATAAACTACACAGTAGCATTATGTGAAAATTCTTTCTGTTCTGTGCATTCAACTAACAGAGTTGAACCTTAGTTTTGATTGAGCCGTTCTGAAACACTCTTTCTGTAGAAACTGCAATTGGACATGCTAAGCGCTAAGAGGCCTACATTGGGAAAAAGAATATCTTCAAATAAAAACTACACAGATGCATTCTGTGAAACTTATTTCTGATCTGTAATTCAGTTAACAGAGATAAAACATATTTTTGATTGAGCAGTTATGAAACACTCTTTCTGTAGAAAATGCAAGTGGAGATTCGGAGCGCTAAGAGGGTAATAGTGGAAAAAGGAATGTCTTCAAATATAAACTACACAGAATCATTCGGTGAAACTTCTTTCTGATCTGTGCATTCAGCTAACAGAGTTAAACCATACTTTTGATTGAGCAGATCTGAACACTCTTTATGTAGAAAATGCAACTGGACATTTGGAGCGCTAAGAGCGTAGTAGTGGAAAAAGGAATATATTCAAATATAAACTACACAGAAGCATTCTGTGAAACTTCTTTCTGATCTGAGCATTCAGCTAACAGAGTTAAACCATACTTTTGATTGAGCAGTTTGGAAACACTCTGTCTGTAGAAAATGCAACTGGACATTCGTAGCGCTAAGTGGGTAATAGTGGAAAAAAGAATATGTTCAAATATAAACTACACAGAAGCATTGTATGAAACTTCTTTCTGTTCTGTGCATTCAACTAACAGAGTTGAACCTTACTTTTGATTGAGCCTTTCTGAAACACTCTTTCTGTAGAAACTGCAATTGGACATTCTGAGCGCTAAGAGGCCTATATTGGGAAAAAGGATGTCTACAAATAAAAACTACACAGAAGAATTGTGTGAAACTTCTTTCTGTTCTGTTTGTTCAACTAAAAGAGTTGAACCTTAGTTTTGATTGAGCCGTTCTGAAACACTCTTTCTGTAGAAAATGCAAGTGGAGATTCGGAGCGCTAAGAGGGTAATAGTGGAAAAAGGAATGTCTCCAAATATAAACTACACAGAATCATTCTGTGAAACTTCTTTCTGATCTGTGCATTCAGCTAACAGAGTTAAACCATACATTTGATTGAGCAGATCTGAACACTCTTTCTGTAGAAAATGCAACTGGACATTTGGAGCGCTAAGAGAGTAGTAGTGGAAAAAGGAATATATTCAAATATAAACTACACAGAAGCATTCTGTGAAACTTCTTTCTGATCTGAGCATTCAGCTTACAGAGTTAAACCATACTTTTGATTGAGCAGTATTGAAACACTCTGTCTGTAGAAAATGCAACTGGACATTCGTAGCGCTAAGTGGGTAATAGTGGAAAAAAGAATATGTTCAAATATAAACTACACAGAAGCATTGTATGAAACTTCTTTCTGTTCTGTGCATTCAACTAACAGAGTTGAACCTTACTTTTGATTGAGCCGTTCTGAAACACTCTTTCTGTAGAAAGTGCAATTGGACATTCTGAGCGCTAAGAGGCCTATATTGGGAAAAAGAATGTCTACACATAAAAACTACACAGAAGAATTGTGTGAAACTCCTTTCTGTTCTGTTTGTTCAACTAAAAGAGTTGAACCTTAGTTTTGATTGAGCCGCTCTGAAACACTCTTTCTGTAGAAAATGCAAGTGGAGATTCGGAGCGCAAAGAGGGTAATAGTGGAAAAAGGAATGTCTCCAAATATAAACTACACAGAATCATTCTGTGAAACTTCTTTCTGATCTGTGCATTCAGCTAACAGAGTTAAACCATACTTTTGATTGAGCAGATCTGAACACTCTTTCTGTAGAAAATGCAACTGGACATTTGGAGCGCTAAGAGAGTAGTAGTGGAAAAAGGAATATATTCAAATATAAACTACACAGAAGCATTCTGTGAAACTTCTTTCTGATCTGAGCATTCAGCTAACAGAGTTAAACCATACTTTTGATTGAGCAGTTTTGAAACACTCTGTCTGTAGAAAATGCAACTGGACATTCGTAGCGCTAAGTGGTTAATACTGGAAAAAAGAATATGTTCAAATATAAACTACACAGAAGCATTGTATGAAACTTCTTTCTGTTCTGTGCATTCAAATAACAGACTTGAACCTTACTTTTGATTGAGCCTTTCTGAAACTCTCTTTCTGTAGAAACTGCAATTGGACATTCTGAGCGCTAAGAGGCCTATATTGGGAAAAATAATATCTTCAAATAAAAACTACACAGAAGCATTGTGTGAAACTTATTTCTGATATGTTCATTAAGCTAACAGAGTTAAACCATACTTTTGATTGCGCAGTTCTGAACACTCTTTCTGTAGATAATGCAAGTGGACATTCGGAGCGCTAAGAGGGTAATAGTGGAAAAAGGAATATATTCAAATATAAACTACACAGTAGCATTCTGTGAAAATACTTTCTGTTCTGTGCATTCAAATAACAGAGTTGAACCTTACTTTTGATTGAGCCGTTCTGAAACACTCTTTCTGTAGAAACTGCAATTGGACATGCTAAGCGCTAAGAGGCCTACATTCGGAAAAAGAATATCTTCAAATAAAAACTACACAGATGCATTCTGTGAAACTTATTTCTGATCTGTAAATTCAGTTAACAGAGATAAAACATATTTTTGATTGAGCAGTTATGAAACACTCTTTCTGTAGAAAATGCAAGTGGAGATTCGGAGCGCTAAGAGGGTAATAGTGGAAAAAGGAATGTCTTCAAATATAAACTACACAGAATCATTCGGTGAAACTTCTTTCTGATCAGTGCATTCAGCTAACAGAGTTAAACCATACTTTTGATTGAGCAGATCTGAACACTCTTTCTGTAGAAAATGCAACTGGACATTTGGAGCGCTAAGAGCGTAGTAGTGGAAAAAGGAATATATTCAAATATAAACTACACAGAAGCATTCTGTGAAACTTCTTTCTGATCTGAGCATTCAGCTAACAAAGTTAAACCATACTTTGGATTGAGCAGTTTTGAAACACTCTGTCTGTAGAAAATGCAACTGGACATTCGTAGCGCTAAGTGGGTAATAGTGGAAAAAAGAATATATTCAAATATAAACTACACAGAAGCATTGTATGAAACTTCTTTCTGTTCTGTGCATTCAACTTACAGAGTTGAACCTTACTTTTGATTGAGCCGTTCTGAAACACTCTTTCTGTAGAAACTGCAATTGGACATTCTGAGCGCTAAGAGGCCTATATTGGGAAAAAGAATGTCTACACATAAAAACTACACAGAAGAATTGTGTGAAACTTCTTTCTGTTCTGTTTGTTCAACTAAAAGAGTTGAACCTTAGTTTTGATTGAGCCGCTCTGAAACACTCTTTCTGTAGAAAATGCAAGTGGAGATTCGGAGCGCTAAGAGGGTAATAGTGGAAAAAGGAATGTCTCCAAATATAAACTACACAGAATCATTCTGTGAAACTTCTTTCTGATCTGTGCATTCAGCTAACAGTGTTAAACCATAATTTGATTGAGCAGATCTGAACACTCTTTCTGTAGAAAATGCAACTGGACATTTGGAGCGCTAAGAGAGTAGTAGTGGAAAAAGGAATATATTCAAATATAAACTACACAGAAGCATTCTGTGAAACTTCTTTCTGATCTGAGCATTCAGCTAACAGAGTTAAACCATACTTTTGATTGAGCAGTTTTGAAACACTCTGTCTGTAGAAAATGCAACTGGACATTCGTAGCGCTAAGTGGGTAATAGTGGAAAAAAGAATATGTTCAAATATAAACTACACAGAAGCATTGTATGAAACTTCTTTCTGTTCTGTGCATTCAACTAACAGAGTTGAACCTTACTTTTGATTGAGCCTTTCTGAAACACTCTTTCTGTAGAAACTGCAATTGGACATTCTGAGCGCTAAGAGGCCTCTATTGGGAAAAATAATATCTTCAAATAAAAACTACACAGAAGCATTGTGTGAAACTTATTTCTGATATGTTCATTTAGCTAACAGAGTTAAACCATACTTTTGATTGCGCAGTTCTGAACACTCTTTCTGTAGATAATGCAAGTGGACATTCGTAGCGCTAAGAGGGTAATAGTGGAAAAAGGAATATATTCATATATAAACTACACAGTAGCATTCTGTGAAAATACTTTCTGTTCTGTGCATTCAACTAACAGAGTTGAACCTTACTTTTGATTGAGCCGTTCTGAAACACTCTTTCTGTAGAAACTGCAATTGGACATGCTAAGCGCTAAGAGGCCTACATTGGGAAAAAGAATATCTTCAAATAAAAACTACACAGATGCATTCTGTGAAACTTATTTCTGATCTGTAAATTCAGTTAACAGAGATAAAACATATTTTTGATTGAGCAGTTATGAAACACCCTTTCTGTAGAAAATGCAAGTGGAGATTCGGAGCGCTAAGAGGGTAATAGTTGAAAAAGGAATGTCTTCAAATATAAACTACACAGAATCATTCGGTGAAACTTCTTTCTGATCTGTGCATTCAGCTAACAGAGTTAAACCATACTTTTGATTGAGCAGATCTGAACACTCTTTCTGTAGAAAATGCAACTGGACATTTGGAGCGCTAAGAGAGTAGTAGTGGAAAAAGGAATATATTCAAATATAAACTACACAGAAGCATTCTGTGAAACTTCTTTCTGATATGAGCATTCAGCTAACAGAGTTAAACCATACTTTTGATTGAGCAGTTTTGAAACACTCTGTCTGTAGAAAATGCAACTGGACATTCGTAGCGCTAAGTGGGTAATAGTGGAAAAAAGAATATGTTCAAATATAAACTACACAGAAGCATTGTATGAAACTTCTTTCTGTTCTGTGCACTCAACTAACAGAGTTGAACCTTAATTTTGATTGAGCCGTTCTGAAACACTCTTTCTGTAGAAACTGCAATTGGACATTCTGAGCGCTAAGAGGCCTATATTGGGAAAAAGAATGTCTACACATAAAAACTACACAGAAGAATTGTGTGAAACTTCTTTCTGTTCTGTTTGTTCAACTAAAAGAGTTGAACCTTAGTTTTGATTGAGCCGCTCTGAAACACTCTTTCTGTAGAAAATGCAAGTGGAGATTCGGAGCGCTAAGAGGGTAATAGTGGAAAAAGTAATGTCTCCAAATATAAACTACACAGAATCATTCTGTGAAACTTCTTTCTGATCTGTGCATTCAGCTAACAGAGTTAAACCATACTTTTGATTGAGCAGATCTGAACACTCTTTCTGTAGAAAATGCAACTGGACATTTGGAGCGCTAAGAGAGTAGTAGTGGAAAAAGGAATATATTCAAATATAAACTACACAGAAGCATTCTGTGAAACTTCTTTCTGATCTGAGCATTCAGCTAACAGAGTTAAACCATACTTTTGATTGAGCAGTTTTGAAACACTCTGTCTGTAGAAAATGCAACTGGACATTCGTAGCGCTAAGTGGGTAATAGTGGAAAAAAGAATATGTTCAAATATAAACTACACAGAAGCATTGTATGAAACTTCTTTCTGTTCTGTGCATTCAAATAACAGAGTTGAACCTTACTTTTGATTGAGCCTTTCTGAAACATTCTTTCTGTAGAAACTGCAATTGGACATTCTGAGCGCTAAGAGGCCTATAATGGGAAAAATAATATCTTCAAATAAAAACTACACAGAAGCGTTGTGTGAAACTTATTTCTGATATGTTCATTAAGCTAACAGAGTTAAACCATACTTTTGATTGCGCAGTTCTGAACACTCTTTCTGTAGATAATGCAAGTGGACATTCGGAGCGCTAAGAGGGTAATAGTGGAAAAAGGAATATATTCAAATATAAACTACACAGTAGCATTCTGTGAAAATTCTTTCTGTTCTGTGCATTCAACTAACAGAGTTGAACCTTAGTTTTGATTGAGCCGTTCTGAAACACTCTTTCTGTAGAAACTGCAATTGGACATGCTAAGCGCTAAGAGGCCTACATTGGGAAAAAGAATATCTTCAAATAAAAACTACACAGATGCATTCTGTGAAACTTATTTCTGATCTGTAATTCAGTTAACAGAGATAAAACATATTTTTGATTGAGCAGTTATGAAACACTCTTTCTGTAGAAAATGCAAGTGGAGATTCGGAGCGCTAAGAGGGTAATAGTGGAAAAAGGAATGTCTTCAAATATAAACTACACAGAATCATTCGGTGAA
Organism: Symphalangus syndactylus; assembly: GCF_028878055.3. Lineage (NCBI taxonomy): Eukaryota > Metazoa > Chordata > Mammalia > Primates > Hylobatidae > Symphalangus > Symphalangus syndactylus. Next base: position 6,520,268 of record NC_072426.2, on the reverse strand, counting down.
ACTTCTTTCTCATCTGTGCATTCAGCTAACAGAGTTAAACCATACTTTTGATTGAGCAGATCTGAACACTCTTTCTGTAGAAAATGCAACTGGACATTTGGAGCGCTAAGAGCGTAGTAGTGGAAAAAGGAATATATTCAAATATAAACTACACAGAAGCATTCTGTGAAACTTCTTTCTGATCTGAGCATTCAGCTAACAGAGTTAAACCATACTTTTGATTGAGCAGTTTGGAAAAACTCTGTCTGTAGAAAATGCAACTGGACATTCGTAGCGCTAAGTGGGTAATAGTGGAAAAAAGAATATGTTCAAATATAAACTACACAGAAGCATTGTATGAAACTTCTTTCTGTTCTGTGCATTCAACTAACAGAGTTGAACCTTACTTTTGATTGAGCCTTTCTGAAACACTCTTTCTGTAGAAACTGCAATTGGACATTCTGAGCGCTAAGAGGCCTATATTGGGAAAAAGGATGTCTACAAATAAAAACTACACAGAAGAATTGTGTGAAACTTCTTTCTGTTCTGTTTGTTCAACTAAAAGAGTTGAACCTTAGTTTTGATTGAGCCGTTCTGAAACACTCTTTCTGTAGAAAATGCAAGTGGAGATTCGGAGCGCTAAGAGGGTAATAGTGGAAAAAGGAATGTCTCCAAATATAAACTACACAGAATCATTCTGTGAAACTTCTTTCTGATCTGTGCATTCAGCTAACAGAGTTAAACCATACATTTGATTGAGCAGATCTGAACACTCTTTCTGTAGAAAATGCAACTGGACATTTGGAGCGCTAAGAGAGTAGTAGTGGAAAAAGGAATATATTCAAATATAAACTACACAGAAGCATTCTGTGAAACTTCTTTCTGATCTGAGCATTCAGCTTACAGAGTTAAACCATACTTTTGATTGAGCAGTATTGAAACACTCTGTCTGTAGAAAATGCAACGGGACATTCGTAGCGCTAAGTGGGTAATAGTGGAAAAAAGAATATGTTCAAATATAAACTACACAGAAGCATTGTATGAAACTTCTTTCTGTTCTGTGCATTCAACTAACAGAGTTGAACCTTACTTTTGATTGAGCCTTTCTGAAACACTCTTTCTGTAGAAACTGCAATTGGACATTCTGAGCGCTAAGAGGCCTATAATGGGAAAAATAATATCTTCAAATAAAAACTACACAGAAGCGTTGTGTGAAACTTATTTCTGATATGTTCATTAAGCTAACAGTGTTAAACCATACTTTTGATTGCGCAGTTCTGAACACTCTTTCTGTAGATAATGCAAGTGGACATTCGGAGCGCTAAGAGGGTAATAGTGGAAAAAGGAATATATTCAAATATAAACTACACAGTAGCATTCTGTGAAAATTCTTTCTGTTCTGTGCATTCAACTAACAGAGTTGAACCTTAGTTTTGATTGAGCCGTTCTGAAACACTCTGTCTGTAGAAACTGCAATTGGACATGCTAAGCGCTAAGAGGCCTACATTGGGAAAAAGAATATCTTCAAATAAAAACTACACAGATGCATTCTGTGAAACTTATTTCTGATCTGTAATTCAGTTAACAGAGATAAAACATATTTTTGATTGAGCAGTTATGAAACACTCTTTCTGTAGAAAATGCAAGTGGAGATTCGGAGCGCTAAGAGGGTAATAGTGGAAAAAGGAATGTCTTCAAATATAAACTACACAGAATCATTCGGTGAAACTTCTTTCTGATCTGTGCATTCAGCTAACAGAGTTAAACCATACTTTTGATTGAGCAGATCTGAACACTCTTTCTGTAGAAAATGCAACTGGACATTTGGGGCGCTAAGAGCGTACTAGTGGAAAAAGGAATATATTCAAATATAAACTACACAGAAGCATTCTGTGAAACTTCTTTCTGATCTGAGCATTCAGCTAACAGAGTTAAACCATACTTTGGATTGAGCAGTTTTGAAACACTCTGTCTGTAGAAAATGCAACTGGACATTCGTAGCGCTAAGTGGGTAATAGTGGAAAAAAGAATATGTTCAAATATAAACTACAAAGAAGCATTGTATGAAACTTCTTTCTGTTCTGTGCATTCAACTAACAGAGTTGAACCTTACTTTTGATTGAGCCGTTCTGAAACACTCTTTCTGTAGAAACTGCAATTGGACATTCTGAGCGCTAAGAGACCTATATTGGGAAAAAGAATGTCTACACATAAAAACTACACAGAAGAATTGGGTGAAACTTCTTTCTGTTCTGTTTGTTCAACTAAAAGAGTTGAACCTTAGTTTTGATTGAGCCGCTCTGAAACACTCTTTCTGTAGAAAATGCAAGTGGAGATTCGGAGCGCTAAGAGGGTAATAGTGGAAAAAGTAATGTCTCCAAATATAAACTACACAGAATCATTCTGTGAAACTTCTTTCTGATCTGTGCATTCAGCTAACAGAGTTAAACCATACTTTTGATTGAGCAGATCTGAACACTCTTTCTGTAGAAAATGCAACTGGACATTTGGAGCGCTAAGAGAGTAGTAGTGGAAAAAGGAATATCTTCAAATAAAAACTACACAGATGCATTCTGTGAAACTTCTTTCTGATCTGAGCATTCAGCTAAGAGAGTTAAACCATACTTTTGATTGAGCAGTTTTGAAACACTCTGTCTGTAGAAAATGCAACTGGACATTCGTAGCGCTAAGTGGGTAATAGTGGAAAAAAGAATATGTTCAAATATAAACTACACAGAAGCATTGTATGAAACTTCTTTCTGTTCTGTGCATTCAACTAACAGAGTTGAACCTTACTTTTGATTGAGCCTTTCTGAAACACTCTTTCTGTAGAAACTGCAATTGGACATTCTGAGCGCTAAGAGGCCTATAATGGGAAAAAAAATATCTTCAAATAAAAACTACACAGAAGCGTTGTGTGAAACTTATTTCTGATATGTTCATTAAGCTAACAGAGTTAAACCATACTTTTGATTGCGCAGTTCTGAACACTCTTTCTGTAGATAATGCAAGTGGACATTCGGAGCGCTAAGAGGGTAATAGTGGAAAAAGGAATATATTCAAATATAAACTACACAGTAGCATTCTGTGAAAATTCTTTCTGTTCTGTGCATTCAACTAACAGAGTTGAACCTTAGTTTTGATTGAGCCGTTCTGAAACACTCTTTCTGTAGAAACTGCAATTGGACATGCTAAGCGCTAAGAGGCCTACATTGGGAAAAAGAATATCTTCAAATAAAAACTACACAGATGCATTCTGTGAACCTTATTTCTGATCTGTAATTCAGTTAACAGAGATAAAACATATTTTTGATTGAGCAGTTATGAAACACTCTTTCTGTAGAAAATGCAAGTGGAGATTCGGAGCGCTAAGAGGGTAATAGTGGAAAATGGAATGTCTTCAAATATAAACTACACAGAATCATTCGGTGAAACTTCTTTCTGATCTGTGCATTCAGCTAACAGAGTTAAACCATACTTTTGATTGAGCAGATCTGAACACTCTTTCTGTAGTAAATGCAACTGGACATTTGGAGCGCTAAGAGCGTAGTAGTGGAAAAAGGAATATATTCAAATATAAACTACACAGAAGCATTCTGTGAAACTTCTTTCTGATCTGAGCATTCAGCTAACAGAGTTAAACCATACTTTTGATTGAGCAGTTTGGAAACACTCTGTCTGTAGAAAATGCAACTGGACATTCGTAGCGCTAAGTGGGTAATAGTGGAAAAAAGAATATGTTCAAATATAAACTACACAGAAGCATTGTATGAAACTCCTTTCTGTTCTGTGCATTCAACTAACAGAGTTGAACCTTACTTTTGACTGAGCCGTTCTGAAACACTCTTTCTGTAGAAACTGCAATTGGACATTCTGAGCGCTAAGAGGCCTATATTGGGAAAAAGGATGTCTACAAATAAAAACTACACAGAAGAATTGTGTGAAACTTCTTTCTGTTCTGTTTTTTCAACTAAAAGAGTTGAACCTTAGTTTTGATTGAGCCGTTCTGAAACACTCTTTCCGTAGAAAATGCAAGTGGAGATTCGGAGCGCTAAGAGGGTAATAGTGGAAAAAGGAATGTCTCCAAATATAAACTACACAGAATCATTCTGTGAAACTTCTTTCTGATCTGTGCATTCAGCTAACAGAGTTAAACCATACATTTGATTGAGCAGATCTGAACACTCTTTCTGTAGAAAATGCAACTGGACATTTGGAGCGCTAAGAGAGTAGTAGTGGAAAAAGGAATATATTCAAATATAAACTACACAGAAGCATTCTGTGAAACTTCTTTCTGATCTGAGCATTCAGCTTACAGAGTTAAACCATACTTTTGATTGAGCAGTATTGAAACACTCTGTCTGTAGAAAATGCAACTGGACATTCGTAGCGCTAAGTGGGTAATAGTGGAAAAAAGAATATGTTCAAATATAAACTACACAGAAGCATTGTATGAAACTTCTTTCTGTTCTGTGCATTCAACTAACAGAGTTGAACCTTACTTTTGATTGAGCCTTTCTGAAACACTCTTTCTGTAGAAACTGCAATTGGACATTCTGAGCGCTAAGAGGCCTATATTGGGAAAAATAATATCTTCAAATAAAAACTACACAGAAGCATTGTGTGAAACTTATTTCTGATATGTTCCTTAAGCTAACAGAGTTAAACCGTACTTTTGATTGCGCAGTTCTGAACACTATTTCTGTAGAAAATGCAAGTGGACATTCGGAGCGCTAAGAGGGTAATAGTGGAAAAAGGAATATATTCAAATATAAACTACACAGTAGCATTCTGTGAAAATTCTTTCTGTTCTGTGCATTCAACTAACAGAGTTGAACCTTACATTTGATTGAGCCGTTCTGAAACACTCTTTCTGTAGAAACTGCTATTGGACATGCTAATCGCTAAGAGGCCTACATTGGGAAAAAGAATATCTTCAAATAAAAACTACACAGATGCATTCTGTGAAACTTATTTCTGATCTGTAAATTCAGTTAACAGAGATAAAACATATTTTTGATTGAGCAGTTATGAAACACTGTTTCTGTAGAAAATGCAAGTGGAGATTCGGAGCGCTAAGAGGGGAATAGTGGAAAAAGGAATGTCTTCAAATATAAACTACACAGAATCATTCGGTGAAACTTCTTTCTGATCTGTGCATTCAGCTAACAGAGTTAAACCATTCTTTTGATTGAGCAGATCTGAACACTCTTTCTGTAGAAAATGCAACTGGACATTTGGAGCGCTAAGAGTGTAGTAGTGCAAAAAGGAATATATTCAAATATAAACTACACAGAAGCATTCTGTGAAACTTCTTTCTGATCTGAGCATTCAGCTAACAGAGTTAAACCATACTTTGGATTGAGCAGTTTTGAAACACTCTGTCTGTAGAAAATGCAACTGGACATTCGTAGCGCTAAGTGGGTAATAGTGGAAAAAAGAATATGTTCAAATATAAACTACACAGAAGCATTGTATGAAACTTCTTTCTGTTCTGTGCATTCAACTAACAGAGTTGAACCTTACTTTTGATTGAGCCGTTCTGAAACACTCTTTCTGTAGAAACTGCAATTGGACATTCTGAGCGCTAAGAGGCCTATATTGGGAAAAAGGATGTCTACAAATAAAAACTACACAGAAGAATTGTGTGAAACTTCTTTCTGTTCTGTTTGTTCAACTAAAAGAGTTGAACCTTAGTTTTGATTGAGCCGTTCTGAAACACTCTTTCTGTAGAAAATGCAAGTGGAGATTCGAAGCGCTAAGAGGGTAATAGTGGAAAAAGGATTGTCTCCAAATATAAACTACACAGAATCATTCTGTGAAACTTCTTTCTGATCTGTGCATTCAGCTAACAGAGTTAAACCATACTTTTGATTGAGCAGATCTGAACACTCTTTCTGTAGAAAATGCAACTGGACATTTGGAGCGCTAAGAGAGTAGTAGTGGAAAAAGGAATATATTCAAATATAAACTACACAGAAGCATTCTGTGAAACTTCTTTCTGATCTGAGCATTCAGCTAACAGAGTTAAACCATACTTTTGATTGAGCAGTTTTGAAACACTCTGTCTGTAGAAAATGCAACTGGACATTCGTAGCGCTAAGTGGGTAACAGTGGAAAAAAGAATATGTTCAAATATAAACTACACAGAAGCATTGTATGAAACTTCTTTCTGTTCTGTGCATTCAACTAACAGAGTTAAACCTTACTTTTGATTGAGCCTTTCTGAAACACTCTTTCTGTAGAAACTGCAATTGGACATTCTGAGCGCTAAGAGGCCTATATTGGGAAAAATAATATCTTCAAATAAAAACTGCACAGAAGCTTTGTGTGAAACTTATTTCTGATATGTTCATTAAGCTAACAGAGTTAAACCGTACTTTTGATTGCGCAGTTCTGAACACTCTTTCTGTAGAAAAGGCAAGTGGACATTCGGAGCGCTAAGAGGGTAATAGTGGAAAAAGGAATATATTCAAATATAAACTACACAGTAGCATTCTGTGAAAATTCTTTCTGTTCTGTGCATTCAACTAACAGAGTTGAACCTTACTTTTGATTGAGCCGTTCTGAAACACTCTTTCTGTAGAAACTGCAATTGGACATGCTAAGCGCTAAGAGGCCTACATTGGGAAAAATAATATCTTCAAATAAAAACTACACAGATGCATTCTGTGAAACTTATTTCTGATCTGTAAATTCAGTTAACAGAGATAAAACATATTTTTGATTGAGCAGTTATGAAACACTCTTTCTGTAGAAAATGCAAGTGGAGATTCGGAGCGCAAAGAGGGTAATAGTGGAAAAAGGAATGTCTTCAAATATAAACTACACAGAATCATTCGGTGAAACTTCTTTGTGATCTGTGCATTCAGCTAACAGAGTTAAACCATACTTTTGATTGAGTAGATCTGAACACTCTTTCTGTAGAAAATGCAACTGGACATTTGGAGCGCTAAGAGAGTAGTAGTGGAAAAAGGAATATATTCAAATATAAACTACACAGAAGCATTCTGTGAAACTTCTTTCTGATCTGAGCATTCAGCTAACAGAGTTAAACCATACTTTTGATTGAGCAGTTTTGAAACACTCTGTCTGTAGAAAATGCAACTGGACTTTCCTAGCGCTAAGTGGGTAATAGTGGAAAAAAGAATATGTTCAAATATAAACTACACAGAAGCATTGTATGAAACTTCTTTCTGTTCTGTGCATTCAACTAACAGAGTTGAACCTTACTTTTGATTGAGCCTTTCTGAAACACTCCTTCTGTAGAAACTGCAATTGGACATTCTGAGCGCTAAGAGGGCTCTATTGGGAAAAATAATATCTTCAAATAAAAACTACACAGAAACATTGTGTGAAACTTATTTCTGATATGTTCATTAAGCTAACAGAGTTAAACCATACTTTTGATTGCGCAGTTCTGAACACTCTTTCTGTAGAAAATGCAAGTGGACATTCGGAGCGCTAAGAGGGTAATTTTGGAAAAAAAAATATATTCAAATATAAACTACACAGTAGCATTCTGTGAAAATTCTTTCTGTTCTGTGCATTCAACTAACAGAGTTGAACCTTACTTTTGATTGAGCCGTTCTGAAAAACTCTTTCTGTAGAAACTGCAATTGGACATGCTAAGCGCTAAGAGGCCTACATTGGGAAAAAGAATATCTTCAAATAAAAACTACACAGATGCATTCTGTGAAACTTATTTCTGATCTGTAAATTCAGTTAACAGAGATAAAACATATTTTTGATTGAGCAGTTATGAAACACTCTTTTTGTAGAAAATGGAAGTGGAGATTCGGAGCGCTAAGAGGGTAATAGTGGAAAAAGGAATGTCTTCAAATATAAACTACACAGAATCATTCGGTGAAACTTCTTTCTGATCTGTGCATTCAGCTAAAAGAGTTAAACCATACTTTTGATTGAGCAGATCGGAACACTCTTTCTGTAGAAAATGCAATTGGACATTTGGAGCGCTAAGAACGTAGTAGTGGAAAAAGGAATATATTCAAATATAAACTACACAGAAGCATTCTGTGAAACTTCTTTCTGATCTGAGCATTCAGCTAACAGAGTTAAACCATACTTTTGATTGAGCAGTTTTGAAACACTCTGTCTGTAGAAAATGCAACTGGACATTCGTAGCACTAAGTGGGTAATAGTGGAAAAAAGAATATGTTGAAATATAAACTACAAAGAAGCATTGTATGGAACTTCTTTCTGTTCTGTGCATTCAACTAACAGAGTTGAACCTTACTTTTGATTGAGCCGTTCTGAAACACTCTTTCTGTAGAAACTGCAATTGGACATTCTGAGCGCTAAGAGTCCTATATTGGGAAAAAGAATGTCTACAAATAAAAACTACACAGAAGAATTGTGTGAAAATTCTTTCTGTTCTGTTTGTTCAACTAAAAGAGTTGAACCTTAGTTTTGATTGAGCCGTTCTGAAACACTCTTTCTGTAGAAAATGCAAGTGGAGATTCGGAGCGCTAAGAGGGTAATAGTGGAAAAAGGAATGTCTCCAAATATAAACTACACAGAATCATTCTGTGAAACTTCTTTCTGATCTGTGCATTCAGCTAACAGAGTTAAACTATACTTTTGATTGAGCAGATCTGAACACTCTTTCTGTAGATAATGCAACTGGACATTTGGAGCGCTTAGAGGGTAGTAGTGGTAAAAGGAATATATTCAAATATAAACTACACAGAAGCATTCTGTGAAACTTCTTTCTGATCTGAGCATTCAGCTAACAGAGTTAAACCATACTTTTGATTGAGCAGTTTGAAACACTCTGTCTGTAGAAAATGCAACTGGACATTCGTAGCGCTAAGTGGGTAATAGTGGAAAAAAGAATATGTTCAAATATAAACTACACAGAAGCATTGTATGAAACTTCTTTCTGTTCTGTGCATTCAACTAACAGAGTTGAACCTTACTTTTGATTGAGCCTTTCTGAAACACTCTTTCTGTAGAAAATGCAATTGGACATTCTGAGCCCTAAGAGGCCTATATTGGGAAAAATAATATCTTCAAATAAAAACTACACAGAAGCATTGTTTGAAACTTATTTCTGATATGTGCATTCATCTAACAGAGTTAAACCATACTTTTGATTGCGCAGTTCCGAACACTCTTTCCGTAGAAAATGCAAGTGGACATTCGGAGCGCAAAGAGGGTAATAGTGGAAAAAGGAATATATTCAAATATAAACTACACAGTAGCATTCTATAAAACTTCTTTCTGTTCTGTGCATTCATCTAACAGAGTTGAACCTTACTTTTGATTGAGCCGTTCTGAAGCAATCTTTCTGTAGAAACTGCAATTGTACATTCTGAGCACTAAGAGGCCTATATTGGGAAAAGAATATCTACAAATAATAACTACACAGAAGCATTCTGTGAAACTACTTTCTGTTCTGTTCATTCAACTAAAAGAGTTGAACCTTAGTTTTGATTGAGCCGTCCTGAAACACTCTTTCTGTAGAAAATGCAAGAGGAGATTCGGAGCGCTAAGGGGGTAAGAGTGGAAAAAGGAATGTCTTCAAATATAAACTACACAGAATCATTCTGTGAAACATCTTTCTGATCTGTGCATTCAGCTAACAGAGTTAAACCATACTTTTGATTGAGCAGTTCTGAACACTCTTTCTGTAGAAAATGCAACTGGACATTTGGAGCGCTAAGAGAGTAGTAGTGGAAAAGGGAATATATTCAAATATAAACTACACAGAAGCATTCTGTGAAACTTCTTTCTGATCTGAGCATTCAGCTAACAGAGTTAAACCATACTTTTGATTGAGCAGTTTTGAAACACACTCTCTGTAGAAAATGCAACTGGACATTCGTAGCGCTAAGTGGGTAATAGTGGAAAAAAGAATATGTTCAAATATAAACTACACAGAAGCATTGTATGAAACTTCTTTCTGTTCTGTGCATTCAACTAACAGAGTTGAACCTTACTTTTCATTGACCGGTTCTGAAACACTCTTTCTGTAGAAACTGCAATTGGACATTCTGAGCGCTAAGAGGCCTATATTGGGAAAAATAATATCTTCAAATAAAAACTACACAGAAGCATTGTGTGAAACTTATTTCTGATATGTGCATTCAGCTAATAGAGTTAAACCATACTTTTGATTGCGCAGTTCCGTACACTCTTTCTGTAGAAAATGCAAGTGGACAATCGGAGCGCTATGAGGGTAGTAGTGGAAAAAGGAATATATTCAAATATAAACTACACAGAAGCGTTCTGTGAAACTTCTTTCTGATCTGAGCATTCAGCTAACAGAGTTAAACCATACTTTTGATTGAGCAGTTTTGAAACACTCTGTCTGTAGAAAATGCAACTGGACATTCGTAGCGCTAAGTGGGTAATAGTGGAAAAAAGAATATGTTCAAATATAAACTACACAGAAGCATTGTATGGAACTCCTTTCTGTTCTGTGCATTCAACTAACAGAGTTGAACCTTACTTTTGATTGAGCCGTTCTGAAACACTCTTTCTGTAGAAACTGCAATTGGACATTCTGAGCGCTAATGGGCTATATTGGGAAAAATAATATCTTCTAATAAAAACTACACAGATGCATTCTGTGAAACTTATTTCTGATCTGTAAATTCAGTTAACAGAGCTAAACCATATTTTTGATTGAGCAGTTATGAAACACTCTTTTTGTAGAAAATGCAAGTGGACATTCGGAGCGCTAAGATTGTAATAGAGGAAAAAGGAATATCTCCAATTAAAAACTACACAGAAGCATTCTCTGAAACCACTTTCTGTTCTCCGCATTCAACTAACAGATTTGAGCCTTACTTTTGAAGGAGCAGTTCTGAAACACTCTTTGTGTAGAAACTGCCAGTGGATATTCGGAGCGCTAAGTGGGTAATAGTCCAAAAAGGAATATCTTCAACTAAATACTACACAGGAGCATTCTGTGAACCTTCTTTCTGTTCTGTGCATTCAACTAAGACAGTTGAACCTTACATTTGATTGAGCCGTTCTGAAACACTCTTTCTGTAGAAACTGCAATTGGACATTCTGAGCGCTAAGAGGCCTATATTGGCAAAAATAATATCTTCAAATAAAAACTACACAGAAGCATTGTTTGAAACTTATTTCTGCTATGTGCATTCAGCTAAAAGAGTTAAACCATACTTTTGATTGCGCAGATCAGAACACTCTTTCTGTAGAAAATGCAAATGGACATTCCGAGCGCTAAGAGTGTAATAGTGGAAAAAGGAATATATTCAAATATAAACTACACAGAAGCATTCTGTGAAACTTCTTTCTGTTCTGTGCATTCAACTACCAGGGTTGAACCTTACTTTTGATTGAGCCGTTCTGAAGCACTCTTTCTGTAGAAACTGCAATTGGACATTCTGAGCGCTAAGAGGCCTATATTGGGAAAAAGAATATCTACAAATAAAAACTACACAGAAGCATTCTGTGAAACTTCTTTCTGATCTGTGCATTCAGCTAACGGAGTTAAACCATACTTCTGATTGAGCAGTTGTGAACACTCTTTCTGTAGAAAATGCAACTGGATATTTGGAGCGCTAAGAGGGTATTAGTGGAAAAAGGAATATATTCAAATATAAACTACACAGAAGCATTGTATGAAACTTCTTTCTCTTCTGTGCATTCAACTAACAGAGTTGAAACTTATTTTTGATTGAGCCGTTCTGAAACACTCTTTCTGTAGAAAATGCAAGTGGATATTAGGAGCGCTAAGACGGTAATACTGGAAAAGGAATATATTCAAATATAAACTACACAGAAGCATTCGGTGAAACTTCTTTCTGTTCTGTGCATTCAACTAACTGAGTTGAACCTTACTTTTGATGGAGCCGTTCTGAAACACTCTTTCTGTAGAAACTGCAATTGGACATTCTGAGCGCTAAGAGGCCTATATTGGGAAAAAGAATATCTTCAAATAAAAACTACACAGAAGAATTGTGTGAAACTTATTTCTGATATGGGCATTCAAATAATAGAGTAAAACCATACTTTTGATTGAGCCGTTCTGAGCATTCTTTCTGTAGAAAATGTAAGTGGACATTCAGAGCGCTAAGAGGGTAATACTGGAAAAAGTAATACCTTCAAATATGAACTACACAGAATCATTCTGTGAAATTTCTTTCTGATCTGTGCATTAAGCTAACAGAGTTAAACCATACTTTTGATTGAGCAGTTCTGAGCACTCTTTCTGTAGAAAATGCAACTGGATATTTGGAGCGCTAAGAGGGTAGTAGTGGCAAAAGGAATATATTCAAATATAAACTACACAGAAGCATTCTGTGAAACTTATTTCTGATCTGAGCATTCAGCTAACAGAGTTAAACCATACTTTTGACTGAGAAGTTTTGAAACACTCTGTCTGTAGGAAATGCAACTGGACATTCGGAGCGCTAATTGGGTAATAGTGGAAAAAGGAATATGTTCAAATATAAACTACACAGAAGCATTGTATGAAACATCTTTCTGTTCTGCACATTCAACTAACAGAGTTGAACCTTACTTTTGATTTAGCCGATCTGAAACACTGTTTCTGTAGAAACTGCAATTGGACATTCTGAGCCCTAAGAGGCCCATATTGGGAAAAATGATATATTCAAATAAAAACTACACAGAAGCATTGTGTGAAACTTATTTCTGATATGTGCATTCAGCTAACAGAGTTAAACCATACTTTTGATTGCGCAGTTCTGAACACTATTTCTGTAGAAAATGCAAGTTGACATTCGGAGCGCTAAGAGGGTAATAGTGGAAAAAGCAATATACTCAAATATAAATTACACAGAAGCATTCTGTGAAACTTCTTTCTGTCCTCTGCATTCAACTAACTGAGTTGAACCTTGCTTTTGATTGAGCCGTTCTGGAACACTTTTTCTGTAGAAAGTGCAATTGGACATTCTGAGCGCTAAGAGGACTATATTGGGAAAAAGAATATCTACAAATTAAAACTACACAGAAGCATTCTGTGAAACTTATTTCTGATATGGGCATTCAACTAAAAGTGTTGAACCTTAGTTTTGATTGAGCCGTTCTGAAACTCTCTTTCTGTAGAAAAAACAAGTGGACATTCGGAGCGCTAAGATAGTAATAGTGGAAAAAGGAATATCTCCAAATAAAAACTACACAGAAGCATTCTCTGAAACTCCTTTCTGTTCTCTGCATTCAACTAACAGAGCTGAGCCTTACTTTTGATGGAGCCGTTCTGAAACACTCTTTCTGTAGAAACTGCCAGTGGAAATTCAGAGCGCTAAGAGGGTGATAGTCGAAAAAGGAATATCTTAAAACTAAATACTACACAGAAGCATTCTGTGAAACTCCTTTCTGTTCTGTGCATTCAACAAAAAAGTTGAACCTTAGTTTTGATTGAGCCGTTCTGAAACACTCTTTCTGTCGAAAATGAAAGTGGAGATTCGGAGCGCTAAGAGTGTAATAGTGGAAAAAGGACTATCTTCAAATATAAACTACACAGAAATTTTCTGTGAAACTTCTTTCTGATATGTGCATTCAGCTAACAGAGTTAAACCATACTTTTGATAGAGCAGTTCTGAACACTCTTTCTGTAGAAAATGCAACTGGACATTTGGAGCGCTAAGAGGGTAGTAGTGGAAAAAGGAATATAATCAAATATAAGCTACACGGAAGCATTCTGTGAAACTTCTTTCTGATCTGAGCATTCAGCTAACAGAGTTAAACCATACTTTTGATTGAGGAGATTTGAAACACTCTGTCTGTAGAAAATGCAACTAGACATTCAGAGCGCTAAGTGGGTAATAATGGAAAAAGAATATGTTCAAATATAAGCTACACAGAAACATTGTATGAAACTTCTTTCTGTTCTGTGCATTCAACTAACAGAGTTGAACCTTACTTTTGATTGAGCCGTTCTGAAACACTCGTTCTGTAGAAACTGCAATTGGGCATTCTGAGCTCTAAGAGGCCTATATTGGGAAAAATAATATCTTCAAATAAAAACTACATAGCAGCATTGTGTGAAACTTATTTCTGATATGTGCATTCAGCTAACAGAGTTAAACGATACTTTTCATTGCGCAGTTCTGAACACTCTTTCTGTAGAAAATGCAAGTGGACATTCGTAGCGCTAATACGGTAATAGTTTAAAAAGGAATATATTCAATTATAAACTACACAGAAGCATTCTGTGAAACTTCTTTCTGTTCTGTGCATTCAACTAACAGAGTTGAGCCTTACTTTTGAAGGAACAGTTCTGAAACACTCTTTGTGTAGAAACTGCCAGTGGAAATTCAGAGCGCTAAGACGGTAATAGTCGAAAAGGGAATATCTTCAACTAAACACTACACAGAAGCATTCTGTGAAACTTATTTCTGATCTGTGCATTCAGTTAACAGTGCTAAACCATACTTTTGATTGAGCAGTTATGAAACACTCTTTGTGTAGAAAATGCAAGTGGACCTTCGGAGCGCTAAGATTGTAATAGAGGATAAAGGAAAATCTCCAAATAAAAACCACACAGAAGCGTTCTCTGAAACTCCTTTCTGTTCTCTGAATTCAACTAACAGAGTTTAGCCTTACTTTTGAAGGAACAGTTCTGAAACACTCTTTTTGTAGAAACTGCCATTGGACATTCGGAGCGCTAAGTGGGTAATAGTCAATAAAGGAATATCTTCAACTAAGTACTACACAGAAGCATTCTGTGAAACTTCTTTCTGTTCTGTGCATTCAACTAAAGAGGTGAACCTTACTTTTCCTTGAGCCGTTCTGAAACACTCTTTCTATAGAAACTGCAATTGGACATTCTGAGCGCTAAGAGGCCTATATTGGTAAAAAGAATATTTTCATATAAACACTACACAGAAGCATTCTGTGAAACTTCTTTCTGATCTGTGCATTCAGCTAACAGAGTTAAACCATACTTTGGATTGAGCAGTTCTGAAACACTCTTTTTGTTGAAAATGCTACTGGACATTTGGAGCGCTAAGGGGGTAATAGTGAAAAAAGGAATATCTTCAAATATAAACTACACAGAATCATTCTGTGAAACTTCTTTCTGATCTGTGCATTCAGCTAACAGAGTTAAAGCATAGTTTTGATTGAGCAGTTCTGAACACTCTTTCTGTAGAAAATGCAACTGGACATTTGGAGCGCTAAGAGGGTAGTAGTGGAAAAAGTAATATATTCAAATATAAACTACACAGAAGCATTGTATGAAACTCCTTTCTCTTCTGTGCATTTAACTAACAGAGTTGAACCTTATTTTTGATTGAGCCATTCTGAAACACTCTTTCTTTAGAAAATGCAAGTGGATATTCACAGCGCTAAGACGGTAATACTGGAAAAGGAATATATTCAAATATAAACTACATAGAAGCATTCTGTGAAACTTCTTTCTGTTCTGTGCATTCAACTAACTGAGTTGAACCTTACTTTTGATGGAGCCGTTCTGAAAAGCTCTTTCTGTAGAAACTGCAATTGGACATTCTGAGCGCTAAGAGGCCTATATTTTGAAAAAGAATATCTTCAAATAAATCTACACAGAAGCATTCTGTGAAACTTATTTCTGATATGGGCATTCAACTAATAGAGTAAAACCATACTTTTGATTGAGCCGTTCTGAACACGCTTTCTGTAGAAAATGCAAGTGGACATTCTGAGCGCTAAGAGGGTAATACTAGAAAAAGTAATATCTTCAAATATAAACTACACAGAATCATTCTGTGAAACTTCTTTCTGATCTGTGCATTCAGCTAACAGAATTAAACCATACTTTTCATTGAGCAGTTCTGAACACTCTTTCTGTAGAAAATGCAACTAGACATTTGGAGCGCTAAGAGGGTAGTAGTGGAAAAAGGAATATATTCAAATATAAACTACACGGAAGCATTCTGTGAAACTTCTTTCTGATCTGAGCATTCAGCTAACAGAGTTAAACCATACTTTTGACTGAGCAATTTTGAAACACTCTGTCTGTAGAAAATGCAACTGGACATTCGGAGCGCTAAGTGGGTAATAGTGGAAAAAGGAATATGTTCAAATATAAACTACACAGAAGCATTGTATGAAACATCTTTCTGTTCTGTACATTCAACTAACAGAGTTTAAACTTACTTTTGATTGAGCCGTTCTGAAACACTCTTTCTGTAGAAACTGCAATTGGACATTCTGAGCCCTAAAAGGCCTATATTGGGAAAAATAATATATTCAAATAAAAACTGCACAGAGGCATTGTGTGAAACTTATTTCTGATATGTGCATTCAGCTAACAGAGTTAAAACACACTTTTGATTGCGCAGTTCTGAACACTCTTTCTGTAGAAAATGCAAGTTGACATTCGGAGCGCTAAGAGGGTAATAGTGGAAAAAGCAATATACTCAACTATAAACTTCACAGAAGCATTCTGTGAAACTTCTTTCTGTTCTCTGCATTCAACTAACTGAGTTGAACCTTGCTTTTGATTGAGCCGTTCTGGAACACTCTTTCTGTAGAAAATGCAATTGGACATTCTGAGCACTAAGAGGCCTATATTGGGAAAAATAATATCTACAAATAAAAACTACACAGAAGCATTCTGTGAAACTTCTTGCTGTTCTGTGCATTCAACTAAAAGTGTTGAACCTTAGTTTTGATTGAGCGGTTCTGAAACACTCTTTCTGTAGAAAATGCAAGTGGACATTCGGAGCGCTAAGTTAGTAATAGTGGAAAAAGGAATATCTCCAAATAAAAACTACACAGAAGCATTCTCTGAAACTCCTTTCTGTTCTCTGCATTCAACTAACAGAGCTGAGCCTTACTTTTGGAGGAGCAGTTCTGAAACACTCTTTGTGTAGAAACTGCCAGTGGAAATTCAGAGCGCTAAGAGGGTAATAGTCGAAAAAGGAATATCTTCAACTAAATACTACACAGAAGCATTCTGTGAAACTTCTTTCTGTTCTGTGCATTCAACTAAAAGAGTTGAACCTCAGTTTTGATTGAGTCGTACTGAAACACTCTTTTTGTAGAAAATGAAAGTGGAGATTCGGAGCGCTAAGAGGGTAATAGTGGAAAAAGGATTATCTTCAAATATAAACTACACAGAATCATTCTGTGAAACTTCTTTCTGATATGTGCATTCAGCTAACAGAGTTAAACCATACTTTTGATAGTGCAGTTCTGAACACTCTTTCTGTAGAAAATGCAACTGGACATTCGGAGCGCTAAGAGGGTAGTATTGGAAAAAGGAATATATTCAAGTATTAGCTACACAGAAGCATTCTGTGAAAATTCTTTCTGATCTGAGCATTCAGCTAACAGAGTTAAACCATACTTTTGATTGAGGAGATTTGAAACACTCTGACTGTAGAAAATGCAACTGGACATTCGGAGCGCTAAGTGGGTAATAATGGAAAAAGCAATATGTTCAAATATAAACAACACAGAAGCATTGTATGAAACTTCTTTCTGTTCTGTGCATTCAACTAACAGAGTTGAACCTTACTTTTGATTGAGCCGTTCTGAAACACTCTTTCTGTAGAAACTGCAATTGGACATTCTCAGCTCTAAGAGGCATATATTGGGAATAATAATATCCTCAAATAAAAACTACACAGCAGCATCGTGTGAAACTTATTTCTGATATGTGCATTCAGCTAACAGAGTTAAACCATACTTTTGATTGCGCAGTTCTGAACACTTTTTCTGTAGAAAATGCAAGTGGACATTCGGAGCGCTAATACGGTTATAGTGGAAAAAGGAATATATTCAATTATAAACTACACAGAAGCATTCTGTGAAACTTCTTTCTGTTCTGTGCATTCAACTAACTGAGTTGAACCTTACTTTTAATGGAGCCGTTGTGAAACACTCTTTCTGTAGAAACTGCAATTGGACATTCTGACCGCTAAAAGGCCTATATTGGGAAAAAGAATATCTACAAATAAAAACTACACAGAAGCATTCTGTGAAACTTCTTTCGGATCTGTGCATTCAACTAACAGATTAAAACCATACTTTTGATTGAGCCGTTCTGAACACTCTTTCTGTAGAAAATGCAAGTGGACATTCGGAGCGCTAAGAGCGTAATAGTTGAAAAAGGAATATATTCAAATATAAACTACACAGAAGCATTCTGTGAAACTTCTTTCTGTTCTGTGCATTCAACTAACAGAGTTGAACCTTACTTTTGATTGAGCCGTTCTGAAACACTCTTTCTTAGAAACTGCAATTGGACTTTCTAAGCGCTAAGAGGCCTACATTGTTAAAAAGAATATCTTCAAATAAAAACTACACAGAAGCATTCTGTGAAACATATTTCTGATATGTGCATTCAGTTAACAGAGCTAAACCATACTTTTGATTGAGCAGTTATGAAACACTCTTTGTGTAGAAAATATAAGTGGACCTTCGGATCGCTAAGATTGTAATAGGGGAAAAAGGATTATCTCCAAATAAAAACCACACAGAAGCATTCTCTGAAACTCCTTTCTGTTCTCTGAATTCAACTAATAGAGTTGAGCCTTACTTTTGAAGAAACAGTTCTGAAACACTCTTTGTGTAGAAACTGCCAGTGGACATTCGGAGCGCTAAGTGGGTAATAGTCAATAAAGGAATATCTTCAACTAAATACTACACAGAAGCATTCTGTGAAACTACTTTCTGTTGTGTGCATTCAACTAAAAGAGGTGAACCTTACTTTTCATTGAGCCGTTCTGAAACACTCTTTCTATAGAAACTGCAATTGGACATTCTGAGCGCTAAGAGGCCTATATTGGTAAAAAGAATATTTTCATATAAACACTACACAGAAGCATTCTGTGAAACTTCTTTCTGATCTGTGCATTCAGCTAACCGAGTTAAACCATACTTTGGATTGAGCAGTTCTGAAACACTCTTTCTGTAGAAAATGCTACTGGACATTTGGAGGGCTAAGTGGGTAATAGTGGAAAAAGGAATATCTTCAAATATAAACTACACAGAATCATTCTGTGAAACTTCTTTCTGATCTGTGCATTCAGCTAACAGAGTTAAAGCATACTTTTGATTGAGCAGTTCTGAACACTCTTTCTGAAGAAAATGCAACTGGACATTTGGAGCGCTAAGAGGGTAGTAGTGGAAAAAGTAATATATTCAAATATAAACTACACAGAAGCATTGTATGAAACTCCTTTCTCTTCTGTGCATTTAACTAACAGAGTTGAACCTTATTTTTGATTGAGCCGTTCTGAAACACTCTTTCTTTAGAAAATGCAAGTGGATATTAGCAGCGCTAAGACGGTAATACTGGAAAAGGAATATATTCAAATATAAACTACATAGAAGCATTCTGTGAAACTTCTTTCTGTTCTGTGCATTCAACTAACTGAGTTGAACCTTACTTTTGATGGAGCCGTTCTGAAAAGCTCTTTCTGTAGAAACTGCAATTGGACATTCTGAGCGCTAAGAGGCCTATATTTTGAAAAAGAATATCTTCAAATAAAAACTAAACAGAAGCATTCTGTGAAACTTATTTCGGATATGGGCATTCAACTAATAGAGTAAAACCATACTTTTGATTGAGCCGTTCTGAACACTCTTTCTGTAGAAAATGCAAGTGGACATTCTGAGCGCTAAGAGGGTAATACTAGAAAAAGTAATATCTTCAAATATCAACTACACAGAATCATTCTGTGAAACTTCTTTCTGATCTGTGCATTCAGCTAACAGAATTAAACCATACTTTTGATTGAGCAGTTCTGATCACTCTTTCTGTAGAAAATGCAACTGGACATTTGGAGCGCTAGGAGTGTAGTAGTGGAAAAAGGGATATATTCAAATATAAACTACACAGAAGCATTCTGTGAAACTTCTTTCTGTTCTTTGCATTCAACTAACTGAGTTGAACCTTACTTTTGATGCAGCCGTTCTGAAACACTCTTTCTGTAGAAACTGCAATTGGACATTCTGAGCGCTAAGAGGCCTATATTGGGAAAAAGAATATCTTCAAATAAAAACTACACAGAAGCATTCTGTGAAACTTATTTCTGATATGGGCATTCAACTAATAGAGTAAAACCATACTTTTGATTGAGCCGTTCTGAACACTCTTTCTGTAGAAAATGCAAGTGGACATTCGGAGCGCTAAGAGGGTAATACTAGAAAAAGTAATATCTTCAAATATAAACTACACAGAATCATTCTGTGAAACTTCTTTCTGATCTGTGCATTCAGATAACAGAATTAAACCATACTTTTCATTGAGCAGTTCTGAACACTCTTTCTGTAGAAAATGCAACTGGACATTTGGAGCGCTAAGAGGGTAGTAGTGGAAAAAGGATTATATTCAAATATAAACTACACAGAAGCATTCTGTGAAACTTCTTTCTGATCTGAGCATTCAGCTAACAGAGTTAAACCATACTTTTGACTGAGCAGTTTTGAAACACTCTGTCTGTAGAAAATGCAACTGGACATTCGGAGCGCTAAGTGGGTAATAGTGGAAAAAGGAATATGTTCAAATATAAACTACACAGAAGCATTGTATGAAACATCTTTCTGTTCTGTACATTCAACTAACAGAGTTGAAACTTACTTTTGATTTAGCCGTTTTGAAACCCTCTTTCTGTAGAAACTGCAATTGGACATTCTGAGCCCTAAGAGGCCTATATTGGGAAAAATAATATATCCAAATAAAAACTACACAGAAGCATTGTGTGAAACTTATTTCTCATATGTGCCTTCAGCTAACAGAGTTAAACCATACTTTTGATTGCGCAGTTCTGAACCCTCTTTCTGTAGAAAATGCAAGTGGACATTCGGAGCGCTAAGAGGGTAATAGTGGAAAAAGCAATATATTCAAATATAAACTACACAGAAGCATTCTGTGAAACTTCATTCTGTTCTTTGCATTCAACTAACTGAGTTGAACCTTGCTTTTGATTGAGCCGTTCTGGAACACTCTTTCTGTAGAAAATGCAATTGGACATTCTGAGCGCTAAGAGGCCTATATTGGGAAAAAGAATATCTACAAATTAAAACTACACAGAAGCATTCTGTGAAACTTCTTTCTGATCTGTGCATTCAGCTAACAGAGTTAAACCATACTTTGGATTGAGCAGTTCTGAAACACTCTTTCTGTAGAAAATGCTACTGGACATTTGGAGCGCTATGTGGGTAATAGTGGAGAAAGGAATATCTTCAAATACAAACCACACAGAATCATTCTGTGAAACTTCTTTCTGATCTGTGCATTCAGCTAACAGAGTTAAAGCGTACTTTTGATTGAGCCGTTCTGAAACACTCTTTCTTTTGAAAATGCAAGTGGATATTCGCAGCGCTAAGACGGTAATACTGGAAAAGGAATATATTCAAATATAAACTACACAGAAGCATTCTGTGAAACTTCTTTCTGTTCTGTGCATTCAACTAACTGAGTTGAACCTTACTTTTGATGGAGCCGTTCTGAAAACCTCTTTCTGTAGAAACTGCAATTGGACATTCTGAGCGCTAAGAGGCCTATATTTTGAAAAAGAATGTCTTCAAATAAAAACTACACAGAAGCATTCTGTGAAACTTATTTCTGATGTAGGCATTCAACTAATAGAGTAAAACCTTACTTTTGATTGAGCCGTTCTGAACACTCTTTCTGTAGAAAATGCAAGTGGACATTCTGAGCGCTAAGAGGGTAATACTAGAAAAAGTAATATCTTCAAATATAAACTACACAGAATCATTCTGTGAAACTTCTTTCGGATCTGTGCATTCAGCTAACAGAATTAAACCATACTGTTCATTGAGCAGTTCTGAACACTCTTTCTGTAGAAAATGCAACTGGACAATTGCAGCGCTAAGAGGGTAGTAGTGGAAAAAGGAATATATTCAAATATAAACTACACAGAAGCATTCTGTGAAACTTCTTTCTGATCTGAGCATTCAGCTAACAGAGTTAAACCATAGTTTTGACTGAGCAGTTTTGAAACACTCTGTAGAAAATGCAACTGGACATTCGGAGCGCTAAGTGGCTAATAGTGGAAAAAGTAATATGTTCAAATATAAACTACACAGAAGCATTGTATGAAACAGCTTTCTGTTCTGTACATTCAACTAACAGGGTTGAACATTACTTTTGATTTAGCCGTTCTGAAACACTCTTTCTGTAGAAACTGCAATTGGACATTCTGAGCCCTAAGAGGCCTATATTGGGAAAAATAATATATTCAAATAAAAACTACACAGAAGCATTGTGTGAAACTTATTTCTGATATGTGCGTTCAGCTAACAGAGATAAACCATACTTTTTATTGCGCAGTTCTGAACACTCTTTCTGTAGAAAATGCAAGTGGACATTCGGAGCGCTAAGAAGGTAATATTGGAAAAAGCAATATATTCAAATATAAACTACATAGAAGCATTCTGTGAAACTTCTTTCTGTTCTCTGCATTCAACTAACTGAGTTGAACCTTGCTTTTGATTGAGCCGTTCTGGATCACTATTTCTGTAGAAAATGCAATTGGACATTCTGAGCGCTAAGAGGCCTATATTGGGAAAAAGAATATCTACAAATTAAAACTACACAGAAGCATTCTGTGAAACTTCTTTCTCTTCTGTGCATTCAACTAAAAGTGTTGAACCTTAGTTTTGATTGAGCCGTTCTGAAACACTCTTTCTGTAGAAAATGCAAGTGGACTTTCGGAGCGCTAAGATAGTAATAGTGGAAAAAGGAATATCTCCAAATAAAAACTACACAGAAGCATTCTCTGAAACTCCTTTCTGTTCTCTGCATTCAACTAACAGAGCTGAGCCTTACTTTTGAAGGAGCAGTTCTGAAACACTCTTTGTGTAGAAACTGCCAGTGGAAATTCAGAGCGCTAAGAGGGTAATATTCGAAAAAGGAATATCTTCAACTAAATACTACACAGAAGCATTCTGTGAAACTTCTTTCTGTTCTGTGCATTCAACTAAAAGAGTTGAACCTTAGTTTTGATTGAGTCGTTCCTAAACACTCTTTCTGTAGAAAATGAAAGTGGAGATTCGGAGCGCTAAGAGGGTAATAGTGGAAAAAATATTATGTTCAAATATAAACTACACAGAATCATTCTGTGAGACTTCTTTCTGATATATGCATTCAGCTAACGGAGTTAAACCATAGTTTTGATAGAGCAGTTCTGAACACACTTTCTGTAGATAATGCAACTGGACATTTGGAGCGCTAAGAGGGTAGTAGTGGAAAAAGGAATATATTCAAATGTAAGCTACACAGAAGCATTCTGTGAAACTTCTTTCTCATCTGAGCATTCAGCTAACAGAGTTAAACCATACTTTTGATTGAGGAGATTTGAATCACTCTGTCTGTAAAAAATGCAACTGGACATTCGGAGCGCTAAGTGGGTAATAATGGAAAAAGTAATATGTTCAAATATAAATTTCACAGAAGCATTGTATGAAACTTCTTTCTGTTCCGTGCATTCAACTAACAGAATTAAACCTTACTTTTGATTGAGCCGTTCTGAAACACTCTTTCTGTAGAAACTGCAATTGGACATTCTGAGCGATAAGAGGCCTATATTGGGAAAAATAATATCTTCAAATAAAAACTACACAACAGCATTTTGTGAAAGTTATTTCTGATATGTGCATTCAGCTAACAGAACTAAACCATACTTTTGATTGCGCAGTTCTGAACACTCTTTCTGTAGAAAATGCAAGGGGACATTCGGAGCGCTAATAGGGTAATAGTGGAAAAAGTAATATATTCAATTATAAACTACACAGAAGCATTCTGTGAAACTTCTTTCAGTTCTGTGCATTCAACTAACTGAGTTGAACCTTACTTTTGATGGAGCCTTTGTGAAACACTCTTTCTGTAGAAACTGCAATTGGACATTCTGACCGCTAAAAGGCCTATATTGGGAAAAAGAATATCTACAAATAAAAACTACACAGAAGCATTCTGTGAAACTTCTTTCAGATCTGTGCATTGAACTAACAGAGTAATACCATACTTTTGATTGAGCCGTTCTGAACACTCTTTCTGTAGAAAATGTAAGTGGACATTAAGAGCGCTAAGAGGGTAATAGTTGAAAAAGGAATATATTCAAATATAAACTACACAGAAGCATTGTGTGAAACTTCTTTCTGATCTGTGCATTCAGCTAACAGAATTAAACCATACTTTTGATTGAGCAGTTCTGATCACTCTTTCTGTAGAAAATGCAACTGGACATTTGGAGCGCTAAGAGTGTAGTAGTGGAAAAAGGGATATATTCAAATATAAACTACACAGAAGCATTCTGTGAAACTTTCTGTTCTTTGCATTCAACTAACTGAGTTGAACCTTACTTTTGATGCAGCCGTTCTGAAACACTCTTTGTGTAGAAACTGCCAGTGGAAATTCAGAGCGCTAAGAGGGTAATAGTCGAAAAAGGAATATCTTCAACTAAATACTACACAGAAGCATTCTGTGAAACTTCTTTCTGTTCTGAGCATTCAACTAAAAGAGTTGAACCTTAGTTTTGATTGAGCCGTTCTGAAACACTCTTTCTGTAGAAAATGAAAGGGGAGATTCGGAGCTCTAAGAGGGTAATAGTGGAAAAAGTAATATCTTAAAATATAAACTACAAAGAATCATTCTGTGAAACTTCTTTCTGATATGTGCATTGAGCTAACAGAGTTAAACCATAGTTTTGATAGAGCAGTTCTGAACACTCTTTCTGTAGAAAATGCAACTGGACATTTTGAGCGCTAAGAGTTTAGTAGTGGAAAAAGGAATATATTCAAATATAAGCTACACAGAAGCATTTTGTGAAACTTCATTCTGATCTGAGCATTCAGCTAACTCTGTTAAACCATACTTTTGATTGAGGAGATTTGAAACACTCTGTGTGTAGAAAATGCAACTGGACATTCGTAGCGCTAAGTGGGTAATAATGGAAAAAGGAATATGTTCAAATATAAACTACACAGAAGCATTGTATGAAACTTCTTTCTGTTCTGTGCATTCAAGTAACAGAGTTGAGCCTTACTTTTGATTGAGCCGTTATGAAACACTCTTTCTGTAGAAACTGCAATTGGACATTCAGAGCGCTAAGAGGCCTATATTGGGAAAAATAATATCTTCAAATAAAAACTACACAGCAGCATTGTGTGAAACTTATTTCTGATATGTGCATTCAGCTAACACAGCTAAACCATACTTTTGATTGCGCAGTTCTGAACACTCTTTCTGTAGAAAATGTAAGTGGACATTTGGAGCGCTAATACGGTAATAGTGGGAAAAGGAATATATGAAATTATAAACTACACAGAAGCATTCTGTGAAACTTCTCTCAGTTCTGTGCATTCAACTAACTGATTTGAACCTTACTTTTGATGGAGCCGTTGTGAAACACTCTTTCTGTAGAAACTGCAATCGGACATTCTGACCGCTAAAAGGCCTATACTGGGAAAAAGAATATCTACAAATAAAAACTACACAGAAGCATTCTGTGAAACTTCTTTCGGATCTGTGCATTGAACTAACAGAGTAAAACCATACTTTTGATTGAGCCGTTCTGAACACTCTTTCTGTAGAAAATGTAAGTGGACATTCAGAGCGCTAAGAGGGTAATATTTGAAAAAGGAATATATTCAAATAAAAAGTACACAGAAGCATTCTTTGAAACTTCTTTCTGTTCTGTGCATTCAACTAACAGAGTTGAACCTTACTTTTGATTGAGCCGTTCTGAAACACTCTTTCTATAGAAACTGCAATTGGACTTTCTAAGCGCTAAGAGGCCAACATTGTTAAAAAGCATATCTTCAAATAAAAACTACACAGAAGCATTCTGTGAAACTTATTTCTGATCAGTGCATTCAGTTAACGGAGCTAAACCATACTTTTGATTGAGCAGTTATGAAACACTCGTTCTGTAGAAAATGCAAGTGGACATTTGGAGCGCTAAGATTGTAATAGAGGAAAAGGGAATATCTCCAAATAAAAACTACACAGAAGCATTCTCTGAGACTCCTTTCTGTTCTCTGCATTCAACTAACAGAGTTTAGCCTTACTTTTGAAGGAGCAGTTCTGAAACACTCTGTGTAGAAACTGCCAGTGGATATTCGCAGCGCTAAGTGGTTAATAGTAAAAAAGGAATATCTTCAACTAAATACTACACAGAATCATTCTGTGAAACTTATTTCTGATATGTGCATTCAGCTAACAGAGTTAAACCATAGTTCTGATAGAGCAGTTCTGAACACTCTTTCTGTAGAAAATGCAACTGGACATTTTGAGCGCTAAGAGTTTAGTAGTGGAAAAAGGAATATATTCAAATATAAGCTACACAGAAGCATTCTGTGAAACTTCATTCTGATCTGAGCATTCAGCTAACAGAGTTAAAGCATACTTTTGATTGTGCAGATTTGAAACACTCTGTCTGTAGAAAATGCAACTGGACATTCGGAGCGCTAAGTGGGTAATAATGGAAAAAGGAATATGTTCAAATATAAACTACACAGAAGCATTGTATGAAACTTCCTTCTGTTCTGTGCATTCAAGTAACAGAGTTGAGCCTTACTTTTGATTGAGCCGTTCTGAAACACTCTTTCTGTAAAAACTGCAATTGGACATTCTGAGCGCTAAGAGGCCTATATTGGGAAAAATAATATCTTCAAATAAAAACTACACAGCAGCATTGTGTGAAACTTATTTCTGATATGTGCATTCAGCTAACAGAGCTAAACCATACTTTTGATTGCGCAGTTCTGAACACTCTTTCTGTAGAAAATGCAAGTGGACATTCGGAGCGCTAATACGGTAATAGTGGGAAAAGGAATATATGAAATTATAAACTACACAGAAGCATTCTGTGAAACTTCTTTCAGTTCTGTGCATTCAACTAACTGATTTGAACCTTACTTTTGATGGAGCCGTTGTGAAACACTCTTTCTGTAGAAACTGCAAACGGACATTCTGACCGCTAAAAGTCCTATATTGTGAAAAAGAATATCTACAAATAAAAACTACACAGAAGCATTCTGTGAAACTTCTTTCGGATCTGTGCATTGAACTAACAGAGTAAAACCATACTTTTGATTGAGCCGTTCTGAACACTCTTTCTGTAGAAAATGTAAGTGGACATTCAGAGCGCTAAGAGGGTAATAGTTGAAAAAGGAATATATTCAAATAAAAAGTACACAGAAGCATTCTGTGAAACTTCTTTCTGTTCTGTGCATTCAACTAACAGAGTTGAACCTTACATTTGATTGAGCCGTTCTGAAACACTCTTTCTGTAGAAACTGCAATTGGACTTTCTAAGCGCTAAGAGGCCTACATTGTTAAAAAGAATATCTTCAAATAAAAACTACACAGAAGCATTCTGTGAAACTTATTTCTGATCAGTGCATTCAGTTAACAGAGCTAAACCATACTTTTGATTGAGCAGTTATGAAACACTCGTTCTGTAGAAAATGCAAGTGGACATTCGGAGCGCTAAGATTGTAATAGAGGAAAAGGGAATATCTCCAAATAAAAACTACACAGAAGCATTCTCTGAGACTCCTATCTGTTCTCTGCATTCAACTAACAGAGTTTAGCCTTACTTTTGAAGGAGCAGTTCTGAAACACTCTTTGTGTAGAAACTGCCAGTAGACATTCGGTGCGCTAAGTGGGTAATAGTCAAAAAAGGAATATCTTCAACTAAATACTACACAGAAGCATTCTGTGAAACTTCTTTCTGTTGTGTGCATTCAACTAAAAGAGGTGAACCTTATTTTGATTGAGCCGTTCTGAAACACTCTTTCTATAGAAACTGCAATTGGACATTCTGAGCGCTAAGAGGCCTATATTGGTAAAAAGAATATCTTCATATAAACACTACACAGAAGCATTCTGTGAAACTTCTTTCTGATCTCTGCATTCAACTAACAGAGTTAAACCATACTTTTGATTGAGCAGTTCTGAAACACTCTTTCTGTAGAAAATGCAACTGGACATTTGGAGCGGTAAGTGGGTAATAGTGGAAAAAGTAATATCTTCAAATATCAACTACGCAGAATCATTCTGTGAAACTTCTTTCTGATCTGTGCATTCAGCTAACAGAATTAAACCATACTTTTGATTGAGCAGCTCTGAACACTCTTTCTGTAGAAAATGCAACTGGACATTTGGAGCGCTAAGAGGGTAGTAGTGGAAAAAGGGATATATTCAAATACAAACTACACAGAATCATTCTGTGAAACTTCTTTCTGTTCTTTGCATTCAACTAACTGAGTTGAACCTTACTTTTGATGCAGCCGTTCTGAAACACTCTTTCTGTAGAAACTGCAATTGGACATTCTGAGCGCTAAGAGGCCTATATTGGGAAAAAGAATATCTTCAAATAAAAACTACACAGAAGCATTCTGTTAAACTTATTTCTGATATTGGCATTCAGCTAATAGAGTTAAACAACAGTTTGATTGAGCAGTTCTGAACACTCTTTCTGTAGAAAATGCAAGTGGACATTCGGAGCGCTAAGAGGGTAATAGTGGAAAAAGGAATATATTCAAATATAAACTACGCAGAAGCATTCTGTGAAACTTCTTTCTGTTCTGTGCATTCAACTAAAAGGGTTGAACCTTACTTTTGATTGAGCAGTTCTGAAACACACTTTCGGTAGATAATGCAACTGGACATTTGGAGCGCTAAGTGGGTAATAGTGGAAAAAGGAATATCTTCAAATATAAACTACACAGAAGCATTGTATGAAATTTCTTTCTGTTCTGTGCATTCAACTAACACTATTGAACCTTTTTTTTGATTGAACAGTTCTGTAACACTCTCTCTGTAGATACTGCAATTGGACATTCAGAGCGCTAAGTGGCCTATATTGGGAAAAAGAATTTCTTCAAATAAAAACTACACAGAAGCATTCTGTGAAACTTCTTTCTGATCTGTTCATACAGCTAACAGAGTTAAACCATTCTTTTGATTGAGCAGTTCTGACCACTCTTTCTGTAGAAAATGCAAGTGGACATTCGGAGCGCTAAGATTGTAATAGTGGAAAATGGAATATCTCCAAATAAAAACTACACAGAAGCATTCTCTGAAACTCCTTTCTGTTCTCTGCATTCAACTAACAGAGCTGAGCCTTACTTTTGAAGTAGCAGTTCTGAAACACTCTTTGTGTAGAAACTGCCAGTGGACATTCGGAGCGTTAAGACGGTAATAGTCGAAAAAGGAATATCTTCAACTAAATACTACACTGAAGCATTCTGTGAAACTTCTTTCTGTTCTGTGCATTCAATTAAAAGAGTTGAACCTTAGTTTTGATTGAGCCGTTCTGAAACACTCTTTCTGTAGAAAATGCAAGTGGAGATTCGGAGCGCTAAGAGGGTAATAGTGGAAAAAGTAATATCTTCAAATATCAACTACACAGAATCATTCTGTGAAACTTCTTTCTGAGCTGTGCATTCAGCTAACTGAGTTAAACCATACTTTTGATTGAGCAGTTCTGAACACTCTTTCTGTAGAAAATGCAACTGGACATTTGGAGCGCTAAGAGGGTAGTAGTGGAAAAAGGAATATATTCAAATATAAACTACACAGAAGCATTCTGGAAAACTTCTTTCTGATCTGAGCATTCAGCTAACAGAGTTAAACCATACTTTTGATTGAGCACTTTTGAAACACTCTGTCTGTAGAAAATGCAACTGGACATTCGGAGCTCTAAGTGGGTAACAGTGGAAAAAGGAATATGTTCAAATATAAACTACACAGAAGCATTGTATGAAACTTCTTTCTGTTCTGTGCATTCAACTAACAGTGTTGAACCTTACTTTTGATTGAGCCGTTCTGAAACACTCTTTCTGTAGAAACTGCAATTGGACATTCTGAGCGCTAAGAGGCCTATATTGGGAAAAATAATATCTTCAAATAAAAACTACACAGAAGCATTGTGTGAAACTTATTTCTGATATGTGCATTCAGCTAACAGAATTAAACCATACTTTTGATTGCGCAGTTCTGAACACTCTTTCTGTAGAAAATGCAAGTGGACATTCGGAGCGCTAAGTGGGTAATAGTGAAAAAGGAATATATTCAAATCTAAACTACACAGAAGCATTCTGTGAAACTTCGTTCTGTTATTTGCATTCAACTAAAAGTGTTGAACTATATTTTTGATTGAGCCTTTCTGAAACACTCTTCCTGTAGAAACATTCATGCTGTAGATATCACCAGTGTACCTTGCCTTCCTGGTAATAATGACATAATCTTTCTTCCTCCCCTGGCCTCTCTCAGCCTTGGAAGTTACTGGCTAGTGGATAGTAGATGCTGGATGAGCCATCACACGGTGGCCCTGGCACAGAAAGCCTGGGTGACACGGCTCCACACAGCATAATTCAGACGGGCTGTGGGAAATATCATGTGGGGAAGCAATGTCGTTTCAACAAAGAACTCAGCAGGATAAATACGACCAATCTCATGTCTCACAAATGATCACTTGTGTCTGAATGTCTTCCATTTCTGTTCGTATTCATGCCTTATGGGTTAAGTCTCATCCCCAAGTATGTTTCTAGTTAATATGAAAGACCCTATTGTCACATATTTCTTTCTTTATATGCAACTACCACCATTTCATTAACTTTTGCTTAAAGGAACAATTTTTAAAAGTAATCTGACATGTTACTTTACCATTTTTTGATCAATTTATTTTGTGTCTTCTTTACATATATTTTGAAGGGCCATATCTGAAACAGAACTTTCCTTTTTCATTAAAAAACTAGCATATGTGGGCTATGTGCCTTTATATTCATTTTATTGACTATTTTACAATGAACAGTCTTATATTTTACTTTATACTAATTCCTCCAGATTAATGACAAGTATTTAACCTAACATATTGATCCATCTCACTTAATATTAGTTTAACTTCAATTAATTCCTTCCTTTTTACTCATAATCAACATTTTTCCTGATGAGAAATTAAGAAAGAAGATATGTTTGGCACCTCTGTCCATATCTTTGCCCATTTCTTACTCCTCTAAGAAGGCAAGAGATTCTAATCTGATTACACATTACCAATTAATTGGGCCACATTTACTTGTGGGCCATCTGGCTGAATATTTTTTAATCATGAGCAAACCATGGTGCTCTTCTTCTCTCTTGCCCCTGCCTTAACGCAGTAAGGCATTTTCCTTGGCTTATTTCCTTCTCATTGCAGCAGAGTTGAAATGTGAGACGGGGTGTAGCTTCTCCTAACCCCTGGCACATCATCTGATGGAACTGAAGAGTGAGAAATGACCTCCACGGACCTGGAGCCTCAGCTTCAGGTCTCCACCGAGATGCCACATTGGAGGCAAGCTCAACGCAATGCCTTTATTAGAAACGTTTTTAAAAGGGAACCCGTATTCACGTTTGTCAGGACACTGCTTATCTCTCTAGTTGAACCCGTATAACTTACTTTATAAGATGGTAAGATACAAAGACTCTTAATCTTCCATCTACCAGGACTCTTGACATAAATTGAAAGCTCACTTATAACAGCTCTAGCATCCCAAGTGCCTTTGACTACACTCCAATTTAACTTATTGTTCAGTTTTTATATAAATGTCTTCCTTATATTGTGCTTAATTTTCTTATTAATTTAACATTTTCAGAAGAATACTCATTCTGAGAAGTTCACAAATCAGTTAGGCTTAAGTTTTTAAATAAATGTTTTAAAAATATTAAAGGCACACGTATGAAACAATGATACTAGACTTAATTATGGAGAGCAGCCTCCCCTACAAATTTCAGCCACAACACAAGAGCAGTAAGCAGATCAGTCCCCTCACCTTCATTCCAACATTTCAAGTGACTGGGGAAAGAATAGGGACAAAATAAAATAAATCAAAATAAAGGTTTCTTGTGGAACACTGAAAAATTATTATGTGCTAAAGTGTAAGAATGCTTTATATCCATCCCATCGTTTGTCCTGGGAGGTACTTTCTATTATTGATTTCATTTGACAAATGAGGAAACAGAGGTCTGAATAGGTAGAGAAACAATTGTCAACTTTCTACTTCTTAGTATAACTTTACTACCTCTGAGGCCTGCCTGCATTCCTGCACTGGGGTTTCATGGACATTGCTTGAGACCACTGGCCCTATGTCTGTCATCTTTTATGTTTCATTTATAAACACCCTCAGCTCTTGATCTGTGAGGGTCTTAATAAATAGAGCTGTATTAAATTTTTGCGCTTTAAAAATAATATATGATATTAAGAAATAGTATTTCTGATAACAGCTTAAGCCATAATATGAAGTGTGCTGATACAAGAGGAGTTTGTAGGTCTTAAAAAAAAAAACAAAAAAAAAACTAAGCTTTAATTTAGTACAAGTTTCTGACTTTCCTGCTAAAATTTATCTAGGAGTATATATAAAGAAAAGGCCTTATTGAATAAACTGGTAAATGCATCTCTCAAGTTTTATTTTACATTCAACATAATATGAAGTAAAAATAAAAATAAAATACAACTAAGAAATATAGCATTGGCTACTTTTCGAAACATTTCTCCACAAAATAGGGGGTAAAATATGAAAAAGTTTTGACACAATGTTTTGAGTCTCTATTTATTTATAACCTAAAGGAAATAAGAATTTGATATGCCTCAAGGAAAAAAAATCCAACGAAGAGTTTTTTTGTGGGGGAAAGAAAGTCTACTATCCAGCCTCAGAGATTAGATTTAAAAGCCAAAGAAAACTTTGTTAGATTATAGTGTGACAGAGCAAACCAATCTTTAAATCTACCAAAACACTTCTAGAATGCTAGAACACAGTATGTGTGAGAAAATAACAAGTGTTTTGAGAAACATCATTTTTTAATGTCCTAAACCACTGACTTACAACATATGAAAAGATGTGGCATGACACGAATTTGAGAATATATACTGTAGAACAGCTATTAACAAGCTTTTCTTGGTACTGAAGTGTGTTCCACAAAACAGTTTTTACTCTTACATGAAGAAGACAGTGAACCAAAGTAAATTAAACTACCAGAAACAGGTGTTAGCTTGACATTAAGAACCCACAAATCTACATTTGTTTCCATTCCTAAAAATCAGCTTTCAATTAATAATAATATAATCATTAAAAAATATATATTTTTAAAGCGTCTGTTTACTTTCCTTAACTTGTAAATCACTACTGGTGTTTCCAACTCTCTTAGTGAATTTAAATGACAATATCATTCCTTAATTTTTCTATGACCTGAAAACGTCCGATTAGAAAATGAGCAAATTGCTCACAATGCTGATAAAAATCAAAGTAAAAGCTTGTATTTAAGAACATCAGTCTCTACTAAAACGAGAAATACCTAAAAATACGAATATATCCGAAATGTCGCAAAGCACATAAACCAGGTTGAAATAAAAATTTGAATGGGCAATTATGTAACATAAAGCCAGATAACCCAACCAGTTCATACATTTTATACTCAATATAGGATATTATAAATTAGATAGTTACTGATGAGATAATAGCTTTTATAGTTAACTCTGTAGTAATTAAGCAGGATGGCAAGGGAGCAAAGAGGTCAAATTAATTTCTGAGTTCTTCCATTTATCTTTAGAAATGATAGGGAAAATTCTAACTCCAAAAGTGTTTTGTGGGAATCTAAAGAACAGTTTTGACAAAGAGGGGGTCTCAAGAAAGCATTTATGATTAAGCAACCTGACATAAACAGTAACTGCAAATTATTAGAACCAGTGGATGTTTATCTAAATGGATAAATCATTCATCTGAATAATTATCAACCCAGACAAACTATAGGCCCTGAAATTGCAATTATGAAAGAGAACCAATCAAATGTTAAGACCAAATTTAAAATTTTAGCAATGGTAGAAACTATGAATCATAAAATGCTACCTTTGACTCAAGAAATGCAACCCTTGGTTAGACAGCATATTAAAAACTAGATGGCTAATGAGGTATTTGTATGGTTTCTTTTTATACTTGTTTTTGTGACATTAAGAATCTCAAAGAATCACAAATTCAAATAAAGCAATAGGCCTCTTCTCTCTGAGTTTAGCTTAGACCTTCCCTTACCTAACACGTCTGAAGGTATTCTTTGTTCTTGAACAAGATTTCGCCATTAAAACTCACACAGAAAGAACTTGGCAAGACTTTACTAAACAAAGTTTAGGATGTTTCTAATTTTCATTAAAAAATAGTGTAGGAATTTTAATGAGATTACATAATTTCTAAGTCAGTTATTTAAGACCCACCAAATTACAATAATTTATTTCTTTCAGGAAAAAAAAAAAACTAGCCATCAGCCTGCTGTCCGGCTTCATCAGCTCTAGACGCAAACAGGAAACTAAGGCAATATTCCATTGAGAGCTGATGGTGGTTTATACCAAGTAGTGTCAGTGCAAATTACCTCAACAGGCATTCAGTTTAAAAGTAGACTTGCAGGATTTCCTGATGGATTGAATCTGGGAAAACTAGAAATAGCAGGTAAGGATAACTTCATAGAGTTTGGTTTAAATTATCGAAGAATAAAACTGTCATTTATTGAGCTGGCCAAGTTGCGGCAGAACCAGGTTTAGGGAGAAAATCAGAGGGTCAATTTTGCAAATAATAACCTTGAGTTACTTATTAGATTTCAAGAAGTGATATCAACTAGGTGGCTCAATGTACAATTCTAGAGTTCTACAGCACAATGAAGGCTGGGGATTAAACACTTGAAAATCGGCAGTATACGCATAGGAGTTAAAGCATGACACCATCTGAGATAAAAAAGAAAATGCATTTAAATAAAGTAAATAAATGCCAGAATCATCCCTTCTGTGCTGTAACTGAGAAATCAGGAAGATGGTGGTGAACGAAGGAACGCAGGAAGCAGCAGCTGTAACAAGGTGAATGGAACTGACAATACTGTGACCTGGAACCCAGGTGACAAACATGTTTCAAGGAGAAGTCAGTGATTACCTGTGTCAAATTCTGTGAAAAGGACTAAAAGTTGAAGAATATGGAGATCAATGTTGTCCTTGGCAACAACAAATTTTGGACAGTAGAAAAGGAGAAGGCAGATTGGGGTGGAATCTTTAAAAACCAAGATGAAAGGATTTGGGTATAATGGGTGCATGGAGTTTTGCTCTGAGGATCAGAGAACGGAGGCAGTATCTTGAGAGATTTGTAGAATGTGGAAAGGTATTTTAAAATAAGAATAATTGTAGCATGTTTGCATATGAAGAATATTATTAATTAGCAAGAGGAGAATTGATGATGCAGAAGAAAGGGAAAAGTTGGGGGAATGATTTTCCTGCATTAGGTGAGAGGTGACAGTGTCTGGCACACAGGTAGAAGGCTTAGCATTTCCTATGAACACACTGTGGCCTCTTAGGGCACCTTCTCCATGGCACCCACAGTGACAGTTTCTCGTATTAAACCAGACCATAAGGTATGGCTGGTTACAAACTCCTCAGTGGCTTTCCATCTCATTCAAAGTAAAAGCCTGAGGTGTTACGGAGGCCTACAAGGAACTATGTAATTTGGCTCCATTAACCCGCTGTCCCCTTCTGCTCTCACTGTCCTTTTGCTGACTACAGCCCAGTCAGACAGAACTCCTTACCCTCCCTCAAACACACCAGACACCTGCACGCCTCTGTACCTGCAAAGTCTGTGCTCTTAACAACTAGGCTATTCTGCAGGGCTTGCCTTCTCTTTTCATTTGTGCCTTTGCTCACATTTCACCTGCTTAATGAAGTCTTTCCTGACCTTGTAACCCTCCACCCTCCACGTGTACTTCTTCTCCTTAGCACTCACCAATACACGACATATTAAGAGTTTTAAATATTTTCTTTGATAATTGTCTTACCCCTTTAGATTTTAAGAGAACACAAATTTTTACCCGTCGTTCACTGCTATATATCCAGCAGCTAAATTACTATCCATCACATATTACATGTTCAGTAAGTTTGCCAGATAAATGAATAAAATGATATTTTAGGGCTTAACCTCAAATTTTTACTACTTTGCATAAAAATCCTAAAACAACAATGTTTAAACTATATGCAATCATGTACACTAGAGGGTATTGTAGTTTTCAGTGAGATTTCTCGTAAGACTAGAAGGCAAATATAAATACTGGTAACTAGAGCACTGGTGAAAGTTTACAAAATAAATACATTTCCTACTTTGTAATTGGAAGAAACCAGGCCCTCTCGCAAAGGTTTTTGATATGACACCAAGTACAGATAAATGCTACAGGATAATAATAATATAAAAAAGATTCTTTTTCTACTTAATTGTGCGGAGCCTGATATATTTATGGATCTTTAGGTAAACAATAGTTTTTTTTAAAAAAAAACATTTCCAAGGCTCTGGTATCTATTGTAAAGAAAAGCAGTGAATCGCAGGAATTCTGTAAACTATTTGACTAAATTTGGCTGCCAATCTCTACCATGTTTTCCAAACATTTGTTCAGAAAGATTCCTCTTAGTCCCTGTTACTAGTATACACAATAGCTGTTATTTGCTGATTATTATGCAGATATTGTCCTACTTTGATCTTGATATACAATAATTAATCATACAACAGATGTGAGCTGTGTTGTATTCTTTATTATCCCCATTTTTAACAGAAGGGAACTGGGGCTTAGAAAAATCAGATAACTGGCCTGTGATCACATTTCTGATTTGTGTCTAATCTGGGATTCAAACCAAAAAAGCCGACTCCAGAATTCACAACCTGAACCACTTTGCTCAGCTATTGCCTCGGGCTTCCTGTGTCAGCCACACAACCTCAGGAACCCTACAGTCATCGAGCTGGAGACTCGTATTTGTCCATGGAAAGTGTCTTTGTTTCGAAAGAGCTAATAAAGAATTCACATTAAGGCAAAAGACAATTGAAAAGAAATTGCTGGCTTCAAACACACAGCCAAGAAGATAACACCCGGATTCCAAAAGATTCTGATGCAATCTAAGCTAACTTGATTGATTATATCTATCAGCTTAATTATCTTTTAATATTTATATATTATTTCTTAAATTCTTAAAACTCAACATGAAATTTTAAAGAGAACAGAAAAGAACTTATTATAAAGTACCACTAAGATAAATGTCTGAAAACCTAATTTCTAATTTCATTTCTTTGTCAGTCTAACTGATTGCATTCCTTAACATAGGTGAGCCTATGTTTTTTCACATATAAAATTGGCAGACTAAATCATATTTCTCTATTCCTTTCTTCTCTGTGGATTCTAATATCCTTAAAATAAAGTTTTCTCTTAAATTTATTCTTGCTAATTTGAAAAATGTTCAACAAACATCTCAATTTTTGCAAAGTCTTATTAGACTTATGTCTATTGTATTATTCTTAAGAAAATGGTTCATTATAAAAAATATTTGGTTCCGTAATTTAGTATTTTGTACAACTAAAGAAGTTAACTTATATAAAATATTAGCAAATAATTAAATAATTTTGAGTATTCATTTGCATTATCCATTCTAAGTTATAAATTGGTGTAAGACTACAGATTTAATGCAGAGACTGGATGCTGACTAATCATTTTGATGTAAGCTTACAAAGAATAATTTCAACACTCTCCAAACTGGAATGATTTATTAGCATGTCATGCTATTTATTGTGTGATATGATAAATATAATATGATTCATCATGACATTCTATAAATATTGCAAAGGATTATTAAAGCGATAAAATCCATTGGCAGAAATATAATGAGACCATGTCACATTTGTACGAAAGCTACATGATAAGAGGCTGTTGTAACCTTAGACGGATTTAAAGTGAGAATTCTTAGAACAACAAAGCAAAAGAAAACAATCCTAAATCGTACCTAGGGTTCAATTAAGAGCAGCTGTTGAGAGCAGGGAATAATACAGAAGTACAGAAAGCTTATCATCTGCACTGCCATGGGATGGACAATTTTTCAATACAGGGACTATTCTTTAAATAGTTAATCTAAAATATTTCAGACAAAATTTGGAATAACCACTGCACTGAATCAACATGTCTAAGTAAAACTACAAATGGCAGCATATATGTGAGTGTATATATATATACACATGCTTATATTTAGTTTAAAAATTGGTATGAATGTGAAAACTCATATCAGGCTGTATTTTTAGGCATTTAAAATTTTACTTTGTCAAATAATTTTTATTTCTTCCATAACATTACAAAAATATAACCCTTTGGAGGAAAGGTTATTATAAGGGAAATTTCATTTTCTAAGTAGAGGCTTTTTAGGTTTCTGATGCTTTTACAGACAGAATTTGCCAAAGATTTTGTTTCTTATAGTTCAAAATATGGTTAACTAGTGGCCAACAATCTTTGGCATCGATTTGGAAGTAAGTATTCAACACAACACGATTGTTATGTCTTTACCAATGATTTTTGAATCATATACACAGTGTTTTAAAAGCCGCTTTGCAGTCATCTTCCTTGAGATTGTAAATTGTTCTCGCACATTATTTAAAATATCCTGAGAATAAGCACTAATTACTACTTTACAATTGAGCAAAGAAAAACATATTCTATAATTCTAGGATAAGCAACCACAATGATTGTTGAAAGCACTTTTTTGTGAGGAAATCAAGTTAACTCTGACAACAGAGAGATACGGAGCCTGTGTCTCTCACCACATTAATGAAATCTTTACGGGCTACAAATCTTTCGGTTTCTAACAATAATTTTTATGCTATTATATTTATTAACCACTTTTGCTTCATTTCTTTCTGAAAGTTGTTTCAACTTATCTATTTCCCTATATATGGACAATCTGGAATGCAAATATATATATAATAACAATCTGGAATGCAAATTGATTAATGACTATACATATAATCTTTGTTATACTCCTGTGATAAAGATATACAAGTCAAACACAAACAAACAAAGAAAAAAAACTTACCTTTATTTTATGGCAGCATGGCACATTTGAAATAAAATTGGAAAAGATAGGTATTATTAGGTACATACACCCTTTAAAATATTTAGATCTTTCTCTTTTTTATTTTTAAAATGTTATTTCCAGGAGCATAGATTCAAGCTGCCCTGAATAGACACTTCCTCAAATATCTTAGCTCTATTGTGCTTTTACATTTTATGTATTCTTTCAGGCCCCCAACTTTTATTTTCATTAAAAGAAAATCAGTTTAAAAGACCTGATTCAGATGTACTTATATTTGCTAAAGGAATAAAAGTAATTATTAGAAAATCTTTCTTTCTTTTTAAGGATTGTTAGAGCTAATCATATATTAGCATTCAGATAAATTTCAAATCACCAATAATTTGTCTTTAAATTTGGTCATCAGAGGACCAAACCGTAATTCTCTAATGAGAGTGGAACTACCTAGGAGCTTGGCCCAGAGGACAAGGGTTGTGCTAGTTCCCTGGACTGGTTCACGGCTGAGTCCTCGAATTTGAAGGCAACCATCTATAATGGGAGAGGCCAGAGGATTTGCAGCTGAGCTTCCTCAGCAAAATACTTAACTCCTCATCAGCTGTGTAACCTTCATAATATGTCAGTTTCCTCTTGCTGCATAACAGATTACAACAAAATTAGAAGTGTAACACAACACAAGTGTATTATTTCACATTTTCCATGGGTCAGGAATCTGAGTGTGTGACTCAACTGCATCCTCTGCTCTGGGTCTCACAAGTCTGAAATCAAGGTGTCAACCGGTCTGCAATTCTCACATGAAACTCGGAGGTCTTTTTCCAGTCTCATTCTGATTGATGGCAGAACTCAGCTTCTTGCAGTTAGAGGACTGACGTCCCTGTTTCTCTGCTGGTTGTCAACGAGAGTTGCTTTCAGCTCTTGGAGGCCACCTTCAGATCCAAGCCATATGGCCCTCTCAACACATAGCAGCTTACTTCTCTAAAGCTAGAGGAAACTCTCCAGCCTGCTATAAGGGAGGCTTATGTAACAAGAAATAATCCCAAGAGGATCACTCTTGTGGTATAATTTGCTTAGTTATATTCACACACACCAATTCCACTTAAAGGTAGGGTATTAAACAAAGCACATGTACACAGGAGACAAAACAGATGTACAGAGATTTTACTCTGCCATAAGTCTGCTGAGTGACCTTTGTCAAGTTACATCTCAGTATATGAATAAGCTTAGCACCTATCTCAAAAGTTTGGTAGAAAGAAAAGTTAACACAGGCTGGGTACAGTGGCTTATGCCTGTATTGCCAGCACTTTGGGAGGTCGAAATGGGAGGATAGCTTGAGGCCAGGAGTTCAAGACAAGCCTGGATCGCAGAGTGAGGTCTCATCTCTACAAAAAAAATAATAAAATTGGTCATGTGTGGTGGCAACACCTGCAGTCTCAGCTACCTGGGGGTCTGAGGTGGGAGGATTGCTTGAGCCCAAAGGGAGTCAAGACTGCAGTCAGCCACCGTTGCACCACTGCACTCCAGCCTGGGCAGCAAAGTGAGACTCTGTCTCAAAAAAAAAAAAAAAAAAGGCCGGGCGCGGTGGCTCACGCTTGTAATCCCAGCACTTTGGGAGGCTGAGGCGAGCGGATCACGAGGTCAGGAGATCGAGACCACGGTGAAACCCCGTCTCTACTAAAAATACAAAAAAATTAGCCGGGCGTGGTGGTGGCGCCTGTAGTCCCAGCTACTTGGAGGCTGAGGCAGGAGAATGGCGTGAACCCGGGAGGTGGAGTTTGCAGTGAGCCAAGATTGTGCCACTGCACTCCAACCTGGGTGACAGAGTGAGACTCCGCCTCAAAAAAAAAAAAGGGGGGGAGGAGGGCAGCATAAAAAAATTCTCAGAGCAACGTCTATGGTCTGGACTCAGTGAATGGCAGCTATTTTTAGACTTCGCCCAGTAACTCAAAAGGCCCCATGCCCTCTGCCACATTACATTACGCTCATGATTAACAATGCAAAACTTTTGCATAGCTGCCAAGTATGGTGACTCATTCCCTCTTTAAAGACTATAGTTAGTGTTACCTTGCATAAACATAGGTTAAGTATTTGAGTATCAGTTGTTTAAATGAGCTGATATGTGACAAAATGTAACCAGGCTTTTAGAATGAATGAATCTAATAAGCTTAATCAAGAACTTACAGTAATAGATTTCTTACTTATGAATAGAAAATCACTTAAATGAACTCTGATTGTTAAAAATGACATAGACAAATATTAGTATCAGTAGGCATAATTTTCTCCTATATTAACTCCAACATATATGATTTTAACAATTTTGAAATCTCCCCAAATGTTTTCTGTGATTTCTCACCATTATCTGGGGGAAAACAGAACAAAGCTATGATTTGCTAGGGTCAAGCAACGATTCCGTTCTGACAGCCCTATAGCTAACACTGTTCATGCTTTTTGATCTGCATTTCTTTGAATACTGTGCCTGTGTCTGGGAAAATTTCACCTTATAAATTCTTCTCTAAGATGAAAGCAAAAACCCAATTTCCTTTGCATCTAGAACACAGGCCTATAACCCAAGTAAGAAGAAGAATGCCAGGTAAGACTGAGTATTGACTTCACTTTTTATCAATGAAGGAGGGAGAAACTTGGATTTGAAATTTCGCGTTTTGTGACTGACAAAACCTGGTACAAAGTTTTGCTAATGTCGTAAAACTACAGTGACTCGTACACCTGTAATTGTTTGGGGATCACATTAGTGAAGTAGTCGGACAGCATATAACTCTGCTAGGATTTCTGATAAAAAAAATTATGTTTCAATTGAAATTTGTAAGTTAACTTTTAAAACAAATTATTTTAGACGTGCTGTTTTGATTATCTTATTAATATTTAAATTTTACTGTTGCACCCAAAAATCAGTTATGCCTTTCAAAGATTGTTTTAAGAGTTGGCTCCATCTTTGTGGTGGGCAGAACTAGGCCATATCCCCCAAGAATGTCCGCATTCTAATCTCTGTACACCTGTGAATATGTTAGGTTACATGGCACAGGGAAAGTTAAGATTGCTAGCCAATTGGCCTCAAAATAGGTAGATTATTTAGAGTCATCCCAGCAAGCCCAGTGACATCAGAATGGTCTTTAAAATGGGAAAGAGAAGCTGAAGAGCGAGAGTCAGAGGGAGATGTGACTATGGAAGAAAGAAACAGAGAGAGTAGTGTTGCTGGCTTTGAGGATGCTGTGGGACCAAAGGAATGCGGGTGGCCCCTGCCGGATAGAAAAAGAAAGGAAATGGACCCTGTAGAACCTCCAGAAAGGAATTCAGTCCTGCTGATACCTCGATTTCAGCCCACTGAGACCCTTGTTGAATTTCTAAGATACATAATTTAAGATAATGGATTTCTGGGGTTTTAGCCACCAAGCCACTAGAGGTAATTTGTTACAGCAGCTGCATAGAACTAACACAATTAAAAAGTGTGACTTTACTTTCTCCAGGAGGGAAATTTCTGGTGCTTCCAGCTGTATATCCAAAAAGTATTTGGTAAACAGGTTCATCTAGATAAAATATGTTTTTTTCACAAATTTCAACAGAACATGTCTCTACTATCAAACAACTCTGTTAATAACTCCTGGTCAAATATAGAAAATACAGGCAAGCAATATTTTATATCTGTGTCCACCTTTAGTTACAGAGTAAACAATGACTACAGGTTCCTTTAAAAGTAAAAAATACATCTTACCAAAAAAAGAAAAAAACAATCTGAATAATGAGACTGTACTTAAACACAGAGAGCTCAAACAACTCAGCTGAAATGCGATGTGTTTCCTAATTATTAACTTGGTTGCTGACCATGAGATGCAGGATGCAGGTGTTCAAAGGAAGCATGCACTTTACCTGAATTTATTCAGTAAAACAATTCCAGCTTCTAAAATTGGTTTTAGGAATGATAACGACATCTTTTTTAAACTTTGACATTAAATTAACTTGTTGCTGAGAATTTGCACATGTGAATTCACCTTGACATTGATTTTTCGCAATCTTTATAAAGAAGAATAACATAAATAAACATGGCATTTTCCAGGTGGCTGCAAATCATACCAGGGAAAATAAAATCCTCAAATCGAGTGGAGTTTTGCAATAATCTTGTCCTTGGGGTGAAACTATAGCAAGAACATGCTTCTAGGATTTCTAATGTTGAAACACTGACCGCTGTCCAAGGTGAAAGAACATTAAATCAAATTCCAAGGTGGGAACAGGGATGATCATGAGATGGCGAAGTTTGAGATTTCTTATTCTCTGTTATTTCTCTGCCCATAACAAATCATTTTTCCAAGTTAAGAGTCACAGACAAGATCTATTAATTATCTTTCACACAGCAGTAAGAAGGAGATGTCTATTCCTGACTTGAAAAAATTCAAAAGAGTTGTAACATTGGTGTGACACCTTAAGCAAAAACCTTGGACTAGTTATTTACAGTTGTAAAGGGACCCAAATTAGCCACAGCAGTCAGATTATATTTACACTTCCCATTGTTAGGGATGAAAATCCTCGGTGACAGTCACCAGCAGAAATCGCTGCCAGCCTTCGAAACGACCACCTTCTGTGGAAGCCAATGTTTTCCCAGAAGACAACAGATCCGGGGCCAAAATGTCCTGTGCTGATTAAAATAACTAACCCTAGCATAATTTTATAAACCTCAGAGAGATGCAACAGCAGATGGGTTTTATTATTTACTAAAAGGTAAGATATTTCTCAAGATTATGGTTACAGATATAGTTAATCGTTCCTTCACCACATGGGATTATTAATACAATACCCATATTAGGTTTTATTCTATTTCTGATGTACACAAAAATCAGGTCTCTGTGTGAAAATGCTTTTTAATTTATGTATGAATGAACATTCAGCATAGATGTGATTGCTAATAATTTTCCCACAGGTAGTTTTTGGATTATAAGAGCATGGAAATGATTTATAGTTATAGTCAGTGATGATCATCAAATACTCAAATCACATTTTCTTTTTTTAAAAAAAAACATTTTCTAGCCGATTCTGCTGGAAATCACACCAAAATACCT
This sequence comes from Symphalangus syndactylus, assembly GCF_028878055.3. NCBI lineage: Eukaryota > Metazoa > Chordata > Mammalia > Primates > Hylobatidae > Symphalangus > Symphalangus syndactylus. The sequence goes on along the minus strand of NC_072426.2, from coordinate 6,476,413 downwards.
TGATGTGATAATGTCTTAAAAATATATAAAAGAATTTCTCTGGTACCAAAACAGAGATATAGACCAATGGAACAGAACAGAGCCCTCAGAAATAACACCACACATCTACAACCATCTGATCTTTGACAAACCTGACAAAAACAAGAAATGGGGAAAGGATTCCCTATTTAATAAATGGTGCTGGGAAAACTGGCTAGCCATATGGAGAAAGCTGAAACTGGATCCCTTCCTTACACCTTATACAAAAACTAATTCAAGATGGATTAAAGACTTACATGTTAGACCTAAAACCATACAAACCCTAGAAGAAAACCTAGGTAATACCATTCAGGACATAGGCATGGGCAAGGATTTCATGTCTAAAACACCAAAAGCAATGGCAACAAAAGCCAAAATTGACAAATGGGATCTAATTAAACTCAAGAGCTTCTGCACAGCAAAAGAAACCACCATCAGAGTGAACAGGCAACCTACAGAAAGGGAGAAAATTTTCACAACCTACTCATCTGACAAAGGGCTAATATCCAGAATCTACAATGAACTCAAACAAATTTACAAGAAAAAAACAAACAACCCCATCAGAAAGTGGGTGAAGGACATGAAAAGACACTTCTCAAAAGAAGACATTTATGCAGCCAAAAAACACATGAAAAAATGCTCATCATCACTGGCCATCAGAGAAATGCAAATCAAAACCACAGTGAGATACCATCTCACACCAGTTAGAATGGCCATCATTAAAAAGTCAGGAAACAACAGGTGCTGGAGAGGATGTGGATAAATGGATAAATAGGAACACTTTTACACTGTTGGTGGGACTGTAAACTAGTTCAACCATTGTGGAAGTCAGTGTGGCGATTTCTCAGGGATCTAGAACTAGAAATACCATTTGACCCAGCCATCCCATTACTGGGCATATACCCAAAGGATTATAAATCGTTGCTACTATAAAGACACATGCACACATACGTTTACTGAGGCACTATTCACAATAGCAAAGACTTGGAACCAACCCAAATGTCCATCAGTGATAGACTGGATTAAGAAAATGTGGCACATATACACCATGGAATACTATGCAGCCATAAAAAAGGATGAGTTCATGTCCTTTGTAGGGACATGGATGAAGCTGGAAACCATCATTCTCAGTAAACTGTCACAAGGACAAAAACCAAACACCACATGTTCTCACTCATAGGTGGGAATTGAACAATGAGAACACATGGACACAGGAAGGGGAACATCACACTCCGGGGACTGTTGTGGGGTGGGGAGAGGGACAGCATTAGGAGATATACCTAATGTTAAATGACGAGTTAATGGGTGCAGCAAACCAACACGGCACATGGATACATATGTAACAAACCTGCACGTTGTGCACATGGACCCTAAAACCTAAAGTATAATAATAATTAAAAGAAAAAGGCAAAGAAACCATCTTGCAACCAAATAGCAAAAAAAAAAAAAAAAGAGTTTCTGCTGTTTCGACATGTGATAGTTCATGTGTAACGTTCATCAACAAGTGGAAATTGTCACTCTACCTATTTAATCAATTAGGTCGCAATGAGTTTTATAATTACCCACTAGGTGCTTCAGGCAAAAGGCAGTATTACATTCATAATATGAACTTATTAGAACTTCTAAATACATTCAGTAGTAATAACTATAGTATCTGTTTTCCTTTTAAAAATATTCTCTACAGAAAACCAAACACCGCGTGTTCTCACTCCTAAGTGGGAGTTGAACAATTAGAACACGTGGACACAGGGAGGGGACATCACACACTGGGGCCTGTCAGGGGTGGGAGTTATGGGAGGGAGAGCATTAGGAGAAATGCCTAATGGAGGTGATGGGTTGATGGGTGCAGCTATCCACCATGGCACGTGTAGACCTACGTAACAAACCTTCACATTCTGCACATGTGTCCCAGAAGTGAATGTATAGTTTAAAAAAGGGGAAAAAAAAAGCTCTTTATAATGATTACAATTCTGAAAGTTACAACACTATCCTCCTAAAATAACATTATTGGATTTCTTTTATCTACCTCACTCAGGTTCCATTTTTAATCATAACCCTTCACAAACACATGGTAAAAGCAGTGATTTACTGTACTGGATTTTTAACTACCTATCTACATTTATGCTTTGCTGTTAAATCTGTCATTCCTGACAAACACAGCTAAACAAAAACATTTGTTTATGGTATGAGATTAGGAACAAAAATCAAGAAAAATGATTTAGAACAGGGAATGATCTTATTTTTCAGACCAAAAAACTAATTGAATTGTTACTTCAACAAGGAAAGATAAAACAAAGGACATTTGGTGAATATTTGCAAAAAGGGAAAAAAAAGCTGGTCTCATTGGTCAGCAGCAGTGATCTACAGCTCTGTATAATACGGTTCCAGCTCTATAAATCTGTTCTACTCCACAATACTTTCCCGAGAAAGTGATATATCTCTAAAAAAGTTCCATCTACGTGTCACCCTGAAAGCTTACTATGCTGAGGATAATTCCAAATGCAGAAGTGTGCAGCACAACCCCTTTTTGTGACCCAAAACTGACTTATTTATCAACCATGAACATGTTTATAAAGGAAATATGGAAATATTCTAGCTTTTTAAGAGAATGCTTGTCTCCTTTAAAGTATTTCGAACCTTCCAAAGCTTCTAAATATTAACATCTCTAAGCATAAGAGCTTTGTTCCTCCTGAGGTACTGAGGATCATTCATACTGAATTACTGAAGTAACAAATGTGTCGTATAAACCCAAGGATGGAGAGTCTAAATGACTTTAAGAAACTCCTTCAATGTCATAGGCACTGCAGGCTGTGAGTGGCACACATTTGAATAAGCCTGCATACGCCTAGTATCAGATTGAAGCACGTATAAATAAAAGGCCCTAGAAGGTGAGAGATGATGGTAACTTAAAATATTACACACAAAGGAACGGAATCCAGATGCTCATGATAAAATATTTTAAGATCTCATTTTGTTTCTAACTGGTCTTTAGAAAATTTGGGGAACTCCAAAATTAAGTAGACAGAATATTTAGGTAAATAACATATTTTAAATACATACACATGCATACACAACATAATTATTTTTTTTAAAAAAAGACCATAATTTTTAGCTGTTTTGTTTTGTTTTAATGAAGGATTGAAACTGCATACTATTAACATATGCCCCAAAATTGCAATTTGCTACATCTGACATTACACTTTCCTCTATTATAGGGTAGACTTTAGCAAATCAATTTGCAGATTATAAAGTGCTACCAATCACCACTTCTGAATTCATAATCTACTGATGTATGTTTAAGATGTGTACCTCCTTAAATTGCCATAAACATCTGCAACCCTCCCATCATAAATGTTCCTCAGAATGTTACAAGACTCAAATTTAAGTCTATGCTAAGTATTCTGAAGGCAATTGCTTCAGTGTAGTGATACATGTAAGATCCTTTTTCTTTTCTTTTTTTTTGGTAACCTCCTCTATAAACAGGCAACAAAACCTCAGTATTTTAAAAGTGAATGGGTTATTTTTTTTCGATTTTATTTTGGAGACCCTTTTAGAACATGTAGTTAAAATTAAATACAACCAACATGATCGTGCCTTTTAAAAAGTCACCATTTTTTAAAGAAAATATCATGTAATTTAAAGGTTTTAAAAGCAGGGTTAGTATTAGAACTATATTATATGGGCCAATGGCTTCTGTTTAAGAATATTTGTTTCAGTCTGAATACAGTCATCCCTTGGTACCTGTGGGGCGCTTGTTCCAGAACGGACCCTCCTCAGAATCTGCAGATACTCAAGTCCTTTACATAAAATGGTGTAATATGTGTATATAATCTATGCACATCCTCCCGTATACTTTAAATTATCTACAGAGTTGTTATAATACTTAATACAATATGAATGCTATGTAGTTGTTATACTGTATTGTTTTTAATTTGTGTTATTTGTATCTTTTTTTGTTTTTCATTTTTTCAAATATTTTCAATTAGCACTTGGTTGAATCCATGGATGCAAAACCAGAGGATGTATTTTTAATCTCCAAAGTGTTGAATGAGTCGTGAGTCACAAAAACCAGTAAAATTAGTCAATCAAGTTTGTTTTTAAAAGCTGGTGGTCCAGCCGGGTGTGGTGGTGGTGCCTGTAGTCCCAGCTACTTGGGAGGCTGAAGCAGGAAAATCGCTTGAACCCAGGAGGTGGAGGTTGCAGCTAGCCGAGATGGCACCACTGCACTCCAGCCTGGCAACAGAGTGAGACTCCATCTCAAAAAATGAAATTAAAAAAATAAATAAATAAAATAAAAGCTGGTAGTCAACAGTTGATTAGATTTAAAAAATGTATATATACACCATGGAATACCATACAGTCATAAAAATAATAAAATCATGCCCTTTGCAGCAATGTGGATGGAGCTAGAGGCTATTATTCTAAGTGAACAAACCCAGAAGCAGGAAATCAAATCATTTCATATTCTCACAAGTAGGAGCTAAATAATGGGGACACATGGACATAAAGATGGAGATAACAGACACTGAAAACTCCAAAAGCGGGGAGGGCGATGGGAATGAGGGTTCATAAACTGCCTATTGTGTATAATGTTCACCATTTGGGTGACAGGTGTACTAGAAGCACATTCCCTACCATCACGCATGGAATAGCCATGTAACAAATAATCTATGTATCTAAAATTAGACATAAGATAAATACAATAAAAAGATGGTGGTGACAATTAGTAAGGTCTGCCTGATATGGTTTGGCTTTGTGTCCCCACCCAAATCTCATCTTGAATTGTAGCTCCCAGAATCCCCACAGGTTGTGGGAGGGACCCCGTGTGAGATACTGAATCATGGAGGTGGTTATTTTCCATGCTGTTCTCGTGATGTTGAATAAGTCTCATGAGAGCTGATGGTTTTATAAAGCACATGCCCTCTTCCCTGCTGCCATGTAAGATGTGACTTTGCTCCTCATTCACCTTCAGCCATGATTGTGAGGCCTCTCCAGCAATGTAGAACTGTGAGTCCATTAAACCTCTTTCCTTCATAAATGACCCAGTCTCGGGTGTGTCTTTATTAGCAGCATGAGAACAGACTAGTACACTGCACTTTCAAACTGATAATCAATCAACTCAACGATATGTCCAGAGATTCCTCACCTCCCCAAACTCCAGCTTAAGGGTTTCAGGGCTGACACGGGATGTGTCAGTTTATGCAAGCTAATGCATAAGCAAGCATACCAAGAGGACAGCTAGAAAATCTCTGCTCTTCTCTCCAACTTTCCCTGATAAACTATGCCAAAAATGCGTTTCAAACTTCCATGTTTAAAATTATTTTTGAAATAATTATTATGCACCTCCACTGATAGGCTCATAGGACTTAATGTGAATAATATAATACATAATCCAAATCCTGTTGGAATTCCCAGTGTCTGTTATCTCTGTTTATGTCCATGTGTCCTTACTCTTCAGCTCCTACTTATAAGTGACAACATGCAATAGGCATGTAAACAAGAAGGCATTAAACTTGGAGGGAATAAAACTAGAAGTATTTTTGGCCGGATAGAAAAATGAAAGTCATGATAACAGTGAACAACAGGGGTATAGTTAACTTTAGTTGACGTTTCTGAATTTCTGTCTAAACTCACTCTATGACTACTACTTTTAGAAGTTGATTCCTCAAGAGAAGTGACTTGACATGTCAGTAAGTAGATTTTCCAATTATTGGAGGTAGGGCTAGGCAGGAGAGGTTTTTCAATCTGAATTAAAGAACTAAATTCAGATAAAATATTTTATACAAATTACACAATACTGTATACAATTTATACAAACATAAACTAAGACATTTCACCTCACCAAATCAGGATTCATTCATGATAGGGGTTGCCTTATGATTGTAATTACTTATAACATTTAAATATTCGAGTAAAAATATAACTCTCAATTACAAAAAGGCAGGACTTAAAACATATTTCCATAAAGACATAAAACTTAAATTTCCCTATATGTTTGTTAATGTCTTTGGTCAATTTAGTTTCAAATAGATAAATTACATTGTTAGACAATGGTAATAGATATATAAAGTACGGATTATTGACTTAAATTTAGTATGTTTGCACGATATTTTTGGGAAATAGGCAAATGTTTATTAAACTATAAAAAGCTCTGAAAAACTATTTTATGAGTACTACTGTATCTGCTAGCCCACTTAATCTACATCAACAAGAGTTCATACAAGAAGATATATCATCAGGAAGCCAGGATTTCAATTTGCCTCTTATCACAGTAATATGAAGTCAATCTCCAAAATAAAAAAGGTGGGTGGAAGAAGTTAATGAACGCATTTATCTTAATGTATGGAAAATCTAATGCCAAAACAGCACATGATATTGTATTCACTATTTTCCTAGTGCATCCTACATTATGGAAGAGTTATTTTATAGCATCTGATAACATTTCTTTTGACTTCTATTTGTATGAAATAATAGTTTAAATATAAAGAAATGTTTTCATGTAGAATGTATTCAAATGCTAAAATATACATACATGTTATTCTCATCACAGTTGTAACAAATCTTTGCTTATTAATGAACTACCTTTAAATAATAGAACATTGTTTAGGTTTTGAAATGAAAGGAAAAGAACATCTACAATGCAGTTTTAACCTTTTTACAACTAGAAAATAGTCTCAGACTTTAAGTGTTTTATTTAAATTTAACTCTAGAAATAACAGTGCACTTCTCAAAGCTCTGTAAGTCTCAGTAACTTTGTATTAGTTGTAAAATTTAAAGAACTAAGTCAGCAGACTTGGCCCTCAGATATTTTATTTTAAAAACAAAAACTAAATGAATCATGTACTTTAACGTAAAAAGTAAAACTGACCCTGAATAAGTTCAGTGGATTATATCAATGTCAGCATCTTTGTTACGATACTGTCCTATAGTTTGGCCTACATGACCACTGCGGGAAGCTAGGCAAGTGGCAATAAAATATCTCTGTATTATTTCTTATAACTGCCTATGAACATATAATTATCTCAGAATTAAAGCTTAATTCATAAAACTAGCTTCTTTCAAATATAAATAACCAAAGGTTATATTTCCAGAGGAAAAATCCAGACTTGAACACTTTCAATGTTTAGAATTTCTCCAGTCAATTTAACATGTGATATGACCATTAGCTATTTTGAAGGTGACAACTTTGTGTTCCCTTGTCCGAAACACAGAATGAGTTTTACAAAATATCACTTACAAAGAGATTGGTCAGTTTATCACATCAGATCTGAAGATATGAATGTTAGATTATGCAGGGAAAATTTCAATTTGGAACCACAAACAATAATTCCTGAGAAATCTGCTGTAAAAAGACATCAACATAGTGAAGGATTACAAAGATTTCTGGTTCTTATATTTTGCTTTATAAAGCAGAAAGAGTATTTGCCAAAGTCCTTACAGAAACACTGAGAAATTTTACTTTAATCAGAAAATAAGGAGATACCCTAAGTTTTAAAAATACTTCACGCAAAATGTGTATCATGCAGTTTAACAAAAAGAATCTCAAGGACAGCATCTGAAATAATTGGGGTAGGAAATTCCATAAGCAAACATTACTAATTTAGATTAACCAAGCATTTCTTTGCTAGAAATTAAACCCATTATTTTATTTCACCAATTAACTTTATTATGGAACACAAACCATCTATGCGTGCATGTGTCAGTCCCAGCATACACATTTGATGCTAGATGATAAATGTTGCAATTTGCAGGGTAAAGTTAGTATTTGCATTACTCCGTTGTCTCTTAATTTTAAACAGAATTGGCACCTCTTCCTGGAAGACATCCTGTCCTTTCCTGTGCCATTTCAAGGGTTGTTAACTTTTTCTGACTGCTGTAGTTCTTAACACATCCTATGACACTGTTGTTTACATATGGGTTTTTAAAATAGATTGAGAACTTTTTAATTTATGAAGTGTGTGTAAAAGAATGTATGATCATTCATATTCCCATTTCATGAAAAAATAAATCATATTTTGGACGTAAAAATTGTTAAAGGAAAGCTTTTCTATAAATATTTTCTTTTAATAGTACTTTTAATCATTGAAATTTAGATCATTCAATTATGGAGATTTCTTCATTGAAGAGAAAATATCTCTTCAAAACTCTAAATAAGCTGAGCTTTATCAACTAAATTTATAGGAATACAGGCTTCAGAGGCATTAATTTATCTTACAATATTTTCCCTTCTAAAATTTGTCATGTTTTGTCACAGGTTTAAAGTGCAAGGCAACTATTGACATGAAAGATAATGTGGTATATGTAGTATAAGTGAACCTGATCTTTTCTCAAATATTTATTATTTTTATTTTCTTTGCTGTCAAGAAGAGTGGTAACAAATACGTATTATTTGTAAAGCCCCACAAAATTTGCATGAAAATAATTGTTGCATGAACTAGACATGCTTTCTGTGATATTAATCTGCAATATTCTGCAAGCCCCCAAAAAAATTCACATTCATTACAAGAAGCTTATTTCAGCATTTTACCTGTCAGAAACAGTGATTAATGTAGTTCAAATTATTTCATCAGCTAAATTCCCTTGAGATGTGTAAGATAAGGTGGTTCTTCAGAGGAACTTTGGACGGGAACTTATGACTGTAGTGACATGAATACATATGAAAGTACTTCATTTTTAAAATATAGAAAACAGACATGAAGAAAATGTACTTTAGAGTTTCATATCACTGAAATCATTTTTTTCAAATGAGGCACTAAGTAAGTGCATACGTCAATTTTTTTCCCAGCCTAGGCAATATGGCAATATATATAAGAACAAGTAAATATAACAAACAGTACAAGATTCATCTGGAGAAAAATAATTATACACGTGATAAAATACGAAAGAACAGAAGAAAACTCAATTGTTGATGTGGGATAAACTCATCACAGGATATCAATATATCACCAAGGTTTGCACATTTAAAACATGGGCAGGCCACAAGGAGGAGCTCTTGTGCAGGGATAGTGGCCTTTAATCTTCTATCTTCACTGTTTAATGAAAACGATAGGAATGTTAGTAATTTCAAAAAGCATCACAGCAGTATTCATTAGAGAAGAATTGTGTGAACTGCCTTTCACCTGCTGAGCCCTGTTGGAAGGAATCAGCTGTAGGAGGGAAGAAGGCATTTATAAAGGCAAAAGATCTGGAAACAGCTCTGGCCATCAGGTACTGAGAGAGAAGAGGGAGAGCACAGCAAGCACACAGCCGTTGCGAACTCGATGGAGAAATAAACACTGTAAGAGGCAGTGGCCACAAGAACCAGCCTGTGGGTGGTATTTACAACTTAACTGTACCTCCTAGCTGGGTGTATTAGTCAGGGTTCTCTAGGGCGACAGGACTAATAGGATAGATGTATGCATGAAAGGGAGTTTATTAGGAGAATTGACTCACATGATCTTAAGGTGAAGCCCCCAATACGCCATCTGCAAGCTGAGGACCCAGGAAGCCAGTCTGAGTCCCAAACTGCAAAAGCAGGGAAGCCAGCAGTGTCCCCTTCAGTGTGTGGCCGAAGACGCGAGAGCCCCTGGCAAATCACTGGTGTAATCCAAGAGTCTGAAAGCTGAAGAACTCAGAGTCCGATGTTCGAGGGCAGAAAGCACCCAGCACGGGAGAAAGATGGAGACCTGAGGACTTAGCCAGTCTGGTCCTTCTGCGTTCTCCTGCCTGCTTTTATCTTAGCCACAATGGCAGCTGCTTAGACAGCGCCCACTCAGTTTGACGGTGGGTCTGTGTCTCTTAGTCCACTGACTCAAATGCTAATGTCCTTTGGCAATACCCTCAAAGACACACCCAGGAACAGTTATTTGCATCTTTCAACCCAATCAAGTTGACACTCGTTATTAACCATCACACTGGGGAATAGCAAGCATCAGCTACCAACTATTCTGTACTCATTTAATCAAAGCTTTGCTATGCTTGGGTTGTATTACAACACGAAGAAGAAGAGGCCTATCTTTTTATCATTTTTAATACACTGGGGCAGGAGGCAGAAATACAGAGGACTCTACCAATTGACCTGATTTCCAGAGAGGGACTATGCACTACCAGGAGTGAAAAATTTGCAACATGCCACCCAGGGTACGAGGACACACACATATCTTCCTCGTTTGATGAAAAAGTGGCACAAATTAGAGGACACTGGACAATAACTTTTATGAATTAAATTCAGAGAAGAATATGTGTAAATAATAAAGTAAGAGGAGGTGCTTCTCTAAAGAGCGTGATATAAATAACTTTACTTAGAAAATATTTAAGGTCTAAATATTTTCTCATTGTTTGTCCTTGTTGGAATATTGAATACATAGACACTAAAGGAACGCTTGTGGCCAGGCTCTGTGGCTCTCGCCTGTAATCCCAGCACTTTGGGAGACTGAGGGAGATGGATCACTTGAGTCCAGGAGTTTGAGATCAGCCTGGGCAATATGGAAAACTCTGTCTCTACACACACAAAATATATATATATACACGTAAATTAGCCAGGGATGGTGGCATGCGCCTGTGGTCTCAGCTACTCCAGAGGCTGAGGTGACAGGACTGCTTGAGCCCAAGAGGTCGTGGCTGAAGCAGTGAGCTGTGGTCACATCATTGCACTCCAGCCTGGGCAGCACAGCAAAACCCTGTCTCAAAAAAACAAAAGCAAAAACAAAAAATGCTTGTGATAAACGTGAGACACTGAGATTAAATGTAAAAGGGTGTTCCTTACACCCACCGCCTAGCTACCCAGCTCAAAATAAGAAGTTGCTGAGGCTGGGCACGGTGGCTCACGCTTGTAATCCCAGCACTTTGGGAGGCCGAGGCGGGCGGATCACGAGGTCAGGAGATCGAGACCACGGTGAAACCCCGTCTCTACTAAAAATACAAAAAATTAGCCGGGCGTGGTGGCGGCGCCTGTAGTCCCAGCTACTCGGAGAGGCTGAGGCAGGAGAATGGCGGGAACCCGGGAGGCGGAGCTTGAAGTGAGCCGAGATCGCGCCACTACACTCCAGCCTGGGTGACAGAGCGGGACTCCGTCTCAAAAAAAAATAAAAAAAAAAGAAGTTGCCGAAACCCTTAGGGTCCCTGAGGGTCCCTCAACCTGACAACTCTCTCCCCCAAAGAGATTACCATTATCCTGTATCTTGTGTGGTTTTTAATTCCTCTTTATTTTTATTAATAGTTGTACCATCATATGTGCCTCTAATATGTTGTTTAGTGTTGCATGCTTTGAACTTTATTCAGGTATACTCAAGAAGTATGTATCTTTCTGTGGTGTGCTATTTTCATTCAACATTGTGTTCCTGAGATTAATCTTGTTAACATTTACAGTTCCGGTCCCTCATTCACACTGCTGTGTAGTATTCCATTTGTAAACATGCTATGATTTGTTAACTTGCTCTCCTGCTAATCTTCAGTGCCCCGTTACCGTAGACAGAGCTGCCATGGATGCTCTTGTGTGTCCTTATGCACATGTGTCTGAGCTTCCTTGCTAGCTTTTTAGGGGTTGTGAGCATCTTAAAACATATTGTATAATTTCATATTGTTTTTTCAACCAGTGTGACAATCCATAATCTCATCTGCAGTGCATAAGGGCTGCAATATTCCCATGTTCAAATTGTCATTCATATGATCAAAAACATTGACTAATTATTTACTGCTTACTATATTAAGTAAAAATATTTGCAGTTTACGTACAAACTCATTTTTCTGGCTTATCACTGTCTGTTTGCTACTCTAAAACATAAACCTGAGTGCCAATCATGATGTGTGCCTCCCTGTCATTGCAGGAAAAATTCACAATTTTCAAGTTATACAAATACAAGTTTAATTTTTAATTTTATCTAAAATGGTATGATTTCAATCAGAATTGCCCTATCACTAGCAGAAGATAGAGCTTTGCCAAACCCCACCGTGCAAAGGAAGTGTGCATATAGGTTAAGAGATGTGAATGCAACTATTTTCTTTTTTTTTTAGCATAAAATACCTGCCCACCTAAGGGAATGCAAACAATTTACTCCACTTATCATTCTCAAAATGTTGACAATGCATTCCATAAAATGTTTTACGATGACTAAATGAGATAATATATGAAAAGCCGCTAATACAACGCTCAGTATCAAGCAGACATTCAATAAAGCTATTGTTATTCAGCAACAACGCATTGATAAATCACCAACTTTGAGGGCTACTCTAATAACGAACAGGTATAATATAACCATATTCATTAAAAATATAATTTCTCCAAAGTTGTAACTTCAATAATATTTAATATTCCAGGTAAGATAACCTTACTATATTTTAAAAGCCCAGGTGTTCTTTATCGTAATAAAAATGTAGTAATCTGCAGATGAGATTATTAGATCAGAGACTAACACACTTCTTCGTAGAAATTAACTGGGGTCAAAGAATGTACATGCTTTCCAGACATACACCATGCACACAGGCATATTGTCTCTGGTCTCAAGACTGAATTCAAGGCTAGCCTTTTGAACATCTACATCTTATTAAATTATGTTTACACTAAGTTAAAAGCATTTTAATATAATTATCGCTGAGGCTTGTCGTCACTTACAAATCCCAGAAGGATTGTGTTGCATGACAAAGCAGACCAGAGATCCAGATCCTAAGTGGTAAACAAGACTCCTTCTCACCTCCACACAGTGCTGTCAATCTGCACTGAGGGCAATCTCTGTATCACTAACATCTATTAATGTCACACACATGTTGAGAGCAGGCTAGGTCTTTTCATAGAACCAGACGGACAGAGAGAAATGGAGAATGAATATTAGCTTTAATGAATGGATGCAGAGGATCAAATATTATCCTTAAAAGAATATTTTTGGTTCTTTTCATCTCTTTCTCCCTATTTAGCTATATTTTTCATGAGGAATATTAATGCATTATTAGTCCACAAGTTCAACCTCTGTGCACTGAGAAATAGGATTAGCATGGCTTATAAAATTTATCTGGGGGGAGGTTTCAGCTATCGAGGAATTATAGGGTGTATTAATTCTTACTTATTTAGGTTACAGACGGTTAAGCCAGGAATTATGTACTTATAATTAGGTACAGAATCGATAGCGATCCCATGGTTGCTACTTATCTATCACTTCTGTTCCCAATGCATTTAAGTTGCTTGCAACTGCATACAATATAGCAATATAAAATACTTAAACTCTTTAGAAAGAACCTTTAGAAAATACAAAAAATAGGGAAGCAAGATGGTGTCAGAAACGTGGTCAGTGAACAAATGGACACTTTGACGAATCATGCACTGAGTCAGGGCAGAGCACAAATTTGGCTTTGAGTTTTCTAATTAACATGCAGAAAGGAGAAAATATAACCAGTAACAAGACCGTGCATGATATATTCTAGTTATTTGGGAGAACACCAATATGAAATAAGAGAAAATATTTCCTACGGCCCCTCAAGAAGAGAAGGTTTTATGATGGCTAAAGCAGTTCAGTAAGAAGCGACTGTGTTGGGCCTAGTATGATGTGGTCCAGTTAGGCTTCTTTTTCTTTTTTCTTTTTTTTTTTTTTTTGAGACAGAGTCTCACTCTGTCGCCCAGGCTGGAGTGCAGTGGTGCAATCTCGGCTCACTGCAAGCTCCGCCTCCCGGGTTCACACCATTCTCCCACCTCAGCCTCCCAAGTAGCTGGGACTACAGGCGCCGCCACCACGCCTGGCTAATTTTTTGTGTTTTTAGTAGAGACGGGGTTTCACCGTGTTAGCCAGGATGGTCTCGATCTCCTCATCTCATGATCCGCCCGCCTCAGCCTCCCAAAGTGCTGGGATTACAGGGGTGAGCCACCGCACCCGGCCAGTTAGGCATTTTTGATGGTCTCACTTCATCTTGAAACAGATTTTAGATAACAATGCAGAATAGATGGCTTCGTTTCCTCCAGGCCATCTTTCATAAATATTATTTATCTTATCCACGTGTCTGAAAAGTATCCAGCTGCAGTGAATTCGTGATTATAGTCCCTGACAAGTACCGGGAAAGCTGTAATTCTATGTTTTCATTTGCAAACAAAGCTTTACACTCCAAAAGTCAACAAAATTGCATGTAGCACAAACATCCTCATGTGAAAAGCAGGAGCTGGATAAAGATGGGCCTGAACAGACCGCTCAATTTCTGACTTGAAAGGTACACAAGCAGCGCTGGCAGTCAAAGTGAAGAGTTCCTCAGAAAACAATTTTGGGACTACTTTAATGCAAAGAAAAGCAGGAAATAAAGTTCAACAGCTGCATTCCATAAAGCATACTGGCAGTCATTTGTCAAAAAAAATAAATAAAAATAAAATTAAAAATAAAACTCTTCTAGTGAAAAATGGCTCAAGCCTTAGGAAGGAAGAAGGAAGAGAGAGGAAGGGAGAGGAGGAAAGAAACCAGCTCCAGCTACAGTGCTTGGTTTTGAGCAACAAAGATTCCTGAAATACTTTCCAAAATAAACCTGTGGCAAAATGCTGAACTTGGAAACAGAAATAGACAACTTGATGCACAAAATAATCAGTTCTAAAATAGTCAAAATGTACAAAAGGATACAAAGCATTTGTGGTGTTGACTGAGAAATTAACCATGTACATTTGCTAAACGTAGAAATCTGGGGACAGAGACTGAAAAATACAATGATCCCCAAGGCTATTTATTTTGGCATTACTTATTTATAAAGTAAATACATAAAATTGAAAGTCTTTCCTATAACCTGCTTCTCCAAATCTCGCGGAGTCTTTGTTTCAGGTCTAGTCTGGCCTCCCTCATTTTTGTTCTCAGTCTGCCTGGATCCTGAGGTCACTGGAGTCTGTGCTCCCAGCGCGTGTCCATTCCACAGTGGAATGTGAGAAAGTAGTAAAACACAAAAATACAAATAAATAAGATTCTATGTTTGAGTCTGAGTGAGAGCAGCTAGAGGTGACTTAGATTAACTGAAAAAGGTGTAAAAGAATTTTGCTAAAATCATGCCTCAAAGAGTCTACAGTGTTAATCATGTAATACAGCACTACGCCACACGAGGGCACTATATGGTCAGCTTACTCAGATGAAAGCAAAATGTAAACGGAGTTTATAAGAACAAGATTTGATGAAAATAAAACTACATTCTCTCCCAGGTAATAAAAAAAATCAAAATTCTGGAACATTTAAAGACCCTATGTGTGGTTTGTAATAAAATGGTAATAGCTTGACTTGCTGTCATCCATTTCACCTGCAACTTGGCCGCTATCCGTTTTTCAAACAGCTTAGGAATTTTTCAACGTAAAGTCATTTACGCATTCTATTTATCTCTGCCTAGGACACTCTCCGACCTCATTGTAATCTTTTAGGTCTCAGCTGAAATGCAATTTCCTCAGAGACAGCTAACCTAGACACCTTACCTAACGCAAGTCTCTCTTACGCAACATGCAACTGTATGTCATCCCTCGGTGTATTTTAGTCATGGCACTTACCGAAAGTATTTTATCTATGCACATCGCACATTCCTATGTGAGTTTTGTCTGTTCCCTTCAATATGCTTTAAGCTCCATGAGGCTAAATACCTGTCAGTTTTGGTCACTGTCTAATCCCCAGAGCCTAGGACACTGGGGCATAATAGAAACAAAGCTATGTGTTGAATGAATGAATGAATCTCTGTGACTGTGGCTTATTTCTCCCTACAAAGTTTGACTGAGCCCCACACTCTCACAGAAATCTTTAAAATAATAACAAAAAAGTAGTGAATGTCACCATGTGTTTTCTGACCAATAAACCTGAGAGCTTGTCTGGAGGTTATATGAATTATGGAGCGTCATGATATACTCTTTATTCAACATTGCTTCTCTTCTATTTAAAAACCTGCCCTTCTTTGGAAAGGGTGAAGTGGGACAGGCTGAAGAACACAGATGTTTGAGGGAAGAATGCTTACATTCACCTACTTTGTGATAACTTTACCCTTGTTAAAACGGAAATACAGAAAAGAGGTTACGGAGGAGTTTAATGCTGCCCTTTCTTAGAACGAGAACAACACAATTCTCTTTTCTTTGTCTCCAACTTTACAGGTACTTACTGTGGCGTATAAAATGGTCACTTACAAATTAGACCAACAAAAGGATATTAAAAGTATTTGTTTATGGGACATCGGGGTGTAAAACACACCACTCAACATCGTGATGTAACTTTACACGACAATAGGGAAGGAGATAGAAAAGACAAAATGCACGGGGTGGGGGGACAACAGCAGGGCAAAGTGATCCGAAGACAATCTCCACAGAGTTCCAAGATCATGTGGATTCCAAAAGGCCAGAGGCCATTTGCTCCTTGATATTAACTCCAGGCTTAGCGTGATACTACAATGTAATTGTGGATGAAGTAGATAAGTGCGTCTTGAAGGCTTAAACCAAAACTATGGTTGGTCATAAAGAGGTGGCCGTGTTTTTTTGTTTTGTTTTGTTTGGTTTTTGGTTGTTTTTTTTTTTGGCCGAGGAAGAATTGGTTAGGGTATAAGGTCTGCATTTCAGGCTTCCATCATCAAAGACTGACAAATTCCGGCGAGCTGGAGTGAAGGTTAGGTCTTCCCCAGCCGTGGTCTTCACAGAGTGGGGGATCAGACCAGCAGGATTAAGGGGAATTCGGTGACCTTGTTACTCATAGGTCAGTAGCTTGGGGTTGCGCTTTCTCCTTTTTTCAACCTGTAGTCGACACAGCAAAAAGGCCCAGAACTGGCGAAGGAACAAAGCAGCAAAAAGTGAGGCCCAATAAAAGCTTCAGGCTCAAGAAGACCCCTGAGAAACGAAAGGGAGAGACTATTCCAGGGGACAGTAGGTGAAAAGGAGATAACTAAAAGCGCAGTGGCAAAATGTTCTTACACGTAAGGGATGTTCGTTAATGGACAAATATTCATGGCACTATGATCTGTTAGGACAAATGTAGAATCATCTGTATGCTTTAAATACCGTGTGTGTAAGATTTTAACTGTTTATTAGAAGTCCGAGAACCCCGTTTAAGGTATCTGGATATTCCCTCCCCTTCCTTTCCAAGATTCAGACACTACTAAGTGTGTAGCAGGATGGGCCGCAGACAAAACCCCTCAGACGCCGAGTTGTAGAAGGAAGGGCTTTATTCAGTGGGGAGCATCAGCAAGCTACTGCCTCAAAACCCGAGCTCCCCAAGTGCACAATTTCTGTCCCTTTTAAGGGCTCACAACACTAAGGATTTCACAAGAAAGGGTCGTGATTGATTTGAGCAAGCAAGGGGTACGTGGCAGGGGCTGCATGCACCGGTGGTCAGAGTGAAACGGAACAGGGCAGGGAGTTTCACAATGTTCTTCCATACAATGCCTGAAATCTATGGGTAACATCGGGTTCTAAGTCATGAGTTGATTTTTAGCTACTAGGTTTAGGCCAGGCAGGCCCAGGCCTGGTTTTGGGTCTGGCGCTGGGCTGTCTGTCTTTGATTTCACTTCCTTGTTTTTTTCTTAAAACAGGTACTGAGTATAAAACAGTATAAAACAATATGAGAGGGTCTCTCTCTTCCCTCAAGGGTAAAAATAAGATTGCGACAAATCTAAACTTTATGGAAGTCAAATAAAAAACACTTAAACATATGTAAATAATTGCATACATAAAATATTGCATTAAAATGCCTCCTAAGTGTCACGTAGTCTTTAAACAAATACATTTTCAATGATGGCACAGCTTTTTGGTTCCATTTCTATTTTAATCTCTGATATTCGCACATACCTGTGCACACGTGGAAACATCTATTACTGTTTCAAAAAGACAACTATTAGCAAAGATCTTACATACACCTGCATATCATGCATTAGAATCAAGTACTTTATTCATTTCATGTCTTCAAAATTACGTTAATGTACTAATCAGGTATTCCATGCTTTCTACAGTATGGTCTTCCTAGAATAAGCTACCCAACTTTCTCAAAGGTGCAAAATGACCATATTTAAAGTTTGGATGAAATTTAATTCATCTTTAATTTGTTTCTGTCACTTTACTATGTTCTGGGGTGTTTTTTAATCTCTCTCTCTCTCGCTCTCTCTCTCCCTCTCTCACTTTCACACACACACAAACACACATGCCTGGTGCTGTCAGCTCTGAGATTTCTGATGATCAAGAGAAACAGGACATCTTTTAAACTTGAAGTACATTCATATGTCAATGAATGACAATGTGTTTGCGCCATTACAGACAAAATCACAGCAGTCTTTATTTCCAAAAGCCAAAAATGTAGGGCTCAATCAACATAAAATGTCATAAGCAATAATTAAATAAATGCCAATAGAACGACCTTATAATTTTCAAACCCATGTCAGATAAAGCTATAAGAGATATCCAAATGCCAATACATATGATATTAATACCTGTGTTTTGTGGTATTAAGAACACGAAAAAATAGAAAATTCTATGAAGTTCAAAGTTCTTTAAAGTTAGATGGAAAAGGCATTCATTGGTATTCCCACGAAGTTTTACGGTTTAGTTGGAAAATACACATATGTTTCTTAAGAGCTAAAATAATGCATTCGACATACAGACAAATGACAAATGTAGGTGGGAGGGCAGAGTTCTGTGATTAGACAGGAGAATTAGAAAATCTGTTCCAAGTAACTCCAGGGAATGGGTGGTATAACTTCCTCCTTGAGGTCCGAGGGTCACCAACATAAAAGCTCTACATAAGTTTTTATTAGTAGCTCAGAAAAAAAAATAGAATCTAAAAAGATCAAAATCCTGGCAAAGGTTTCCGGTCATAATAAATCATAGTCGCGCAGGATGACATGATCTCCCACAGCATAAGATTTAGAATTAAGTGTTTGGTACTGTGAGTATCTTCAGTTACCAGATAGTCGTTGCTTTCATGATGTGTACACGTCTCCTTAGCCTCGGCAGGGTTTCCAATTAAGCATAGAAATACTTTAAAAATTTGAAATCCTAGTAAAGATAGTTTGGCATTGGAAAGGATCCAATCTGTGTTGGAAATCTACATACGTGTAATGTTTAAGAGAACTTCGCTTATGAGAGAAAGCTTCGTTTTGTTTTTTGAGAGAGAGTCTCACTCTGTCGCCCAGGCTGGAGGGCAGTGGTGGGATCTCAGCTCACTGCAACCTCCCCTCCCAGTTCAAGCAATTCTCCTGCCTCAGCCTCCTGAGTAACTGGCACTACAGATGCACCCCACCACGCCCGGCTAATTTTTGTATTTTTAGTAGAGACAAGGTTTCTCCAGGTTGGCCAGGCTGGTCTTGAACTCCTGACCTCAGGTGATCTGCCCTCCTTTGCCTTCCAAAGTGCTGGGATTACAGGCATGAGCCCCCATGCCCAGCAGAGAGTGAGTTTTAAAGGTACAATATCTAATATGCAGTTGAGTACTTGAAACAGATATTTGATTTTAAATTTCTTACTAATATAAACAATATTGGAACATTTGGCAAAGCGTTTGGATTCACCATATTGATTGTTCTTACAAAAATAAAATTATCGGGGAAATTTTGTTTGTAGATGCAGACACTAAAGAACTTAAGTGAAATAAAATATATTACATTTGGAATTCCTAGTGAATTGGAATGATGGTTTCATAATTTCAAACTTAAAATATGTAATTATTTGCTTGATTTTGACATGGTATTTTAAATTGATATTTTAGTATTTATATATTATTTTGGAACAACTAGATGCATTTTAGGGTCACTATTTTTATTAATTAGATTTATAAAAGTTATTTAGATATGCAGAAAAAATTTACTGTCCTAAATTTGAAGCACTCAAAAAATAAGTTATAAAGGTTTATAAATAAATTTAAAAATATTTGAAAATGTCTTACATTTGTAAACAAGATTAAAAAAATTCATAAGCCCTTAAAATAATTGCTGCAATTTCCCATTTTAAAAATAAAATAATCTCAGTAATGAAAGAGACCTAGAGAAGAACTAGGCTTATAAATCTATAAATTGAATAGCAAATGTTAAAAATGAGCTTTAGAAGTTTTCTCTGCACAAAAAAGAAGACAAAAGAAGTCATTAAACCCTACATTCATTTTTAATTACAAGTCGGATATTATTTAAGAGAGCAATAATATGTCCCCTTTCATGTAATGTCCAGAATTCAAAGGAACCACAGGATGTCATGTCGTTTATTCTCCGAAGTGGAATGCCATCACTTCCGCAGATAATACTGATTAATTTGAGCCAGCCTTCCACCTATATCCCCTATGCAAATAAACTTTACAAAGCCTTTCATTACATTATATACAAATATTTCTTCTCTTCATCAGTCATATTCTAATTATAGAGGCTCAACCAGGTAAGTTTAGCCTGACAAATATCTATGCTTATTATTATAGATTCACAAAGAGCTCCTTCTTCCTTATTAGTCAGATAATGTTCTTTCCTTTTACCCTATAGACAAAGGATGCGATTCATTAGGAAGTATTCCCCAACAGAGAAAATGTTTATATAAGCTTATTGATGTGTTCTTTTCAAATGCAAGGTAATTTAAATTTTCTTTAAATGGTATTTTTCTTAAGAGAGTAAAAAAAAAGGGAAACAGATGTTTTCATCACAAACACCATTTACCAACCAACCCAAAATGCATGGCCATTTATATTAAACAAGAAAACAAGTAGAACATGTGATTGCCTACATTTGTGCCGTATAAATTCATTGTCATTACTCTCAACTGAACTCCTGATGCTGCCTAAAAAAAAAGAGACCACGTTTATTTTCTCAATTCAACCCATCACCCTTCAGAATGACTATTTTAATCTTTCACCACAAACACAACCTGTATTTCCCTCTGCTGTCCTTAATCTTTGTCTCTTTCTTCCCTGAAACAAACAAAAGCCAAGACAGGAAACTGTGCTGCATCCTCCTCTAGTCAACCTAACGCCAGTCTTTCCTATGGCCCCTCCGCCACCTGTGGAGGAACATTCCAAAGTCAATGTCATTTCTTCCACCTGAAACAAATTTTACATGTGTTACCACTGTCCTGATTTTGTGTTTCCTCCTAAGCTCTTCAGGAAGATTGTCAACATTACCCATCCTAAGTCTCCCTCTCTTATTCCTCTACACGGTCCAATTCCATTGCTGCTGGCATGACTTGACCAATTTAGCTGCATTCACTACTGAAACAAAAGGGCGAATCACTACTTTGTTCCTATTGCAGACATTATTTATTGACTGTGCAAGATTACTAGACACAATCTAGCACACTCTTTTAACACACACATACACACACACACATAAACACACATACACACACATACACACACACATACATACACACACATACACACACATACACACACATACATACACACACATACACACACACATACACACACATACATAAACACACATACACACACATACATACACATACACACACACATACATACACACACATACACACACAGATACACACACACACACATACACACACACACACATGCAGTTTTCCATGTGCTACCAGTTGTGTTCCCAGGGAAGGAGAATGTCAGATGGATACTAACAAGAAGGATGTCTTTTATGGAATTCTCTTGGGATCAATACCTAGGAAAGTAGAGAGAAGCATGGTAGGACAAGGAGAGAAAGTGGGCTGGACGCAGCTTCAGCCTATGGGGACACTGGTAAAATAACACTTCAGAGTTGTATAAAGGCCAAGTTCTAGTTGGAACGGGTAGACTGTGCCTTCATATCCGTCTATTGATCAGTCATTGGTTGCAGGCAGTTGAGACCACCCTTAAAGAGGGCTGTGATCACAGCACCCATCATACAATGTAACCTCATTCTGAGGATGTTCCTCACACCTCTATCATTCTTGCATCTTGATTGTTCCTTACCAGGTCCTACTTTTCTACTTAATTTTAAAGTGTTGAAGTTCCTCATAATTTCTTTTCCCCAATCTTCATGCAATATACACTCAATGCAATCTCACCTACTCCCATTCTTTCCTTTAATAATGATAGACTGAAGGGACCCAAATTTATATCTGTACCAGATATTTCTTCTAGCTCTACACATATATTTGCAAAACCTACTTGTAGAATTCTACTCACCATCTTCCCCCACTTCCTGTTCTTTCCCAAACAATCTTTCTTTTTTCTTGCTCCACAAACAGAAACTAGAATGATTTCTTTAAAAATACAAATGAGGTCAAGTTACCCTTCTGCTGAAACTTTTCGGTATCTTCCCAGTACCCTTCAGAAAAGGTAAGAACATTCTTAAAATGACTCTTTCAAAGCTCTGCACATTCTGATCTACGTTTCTTCCTTAAGTTCCTCTCTAGGTTAATTTTACTTATTCATACGTCCTCCTTGATCCCTGTCATTCGGTGAATCTTTCTTTATTTTTAAAGTATCTGTTTAAATGGCATTTCTTTAAAAACTCTTACTCATTGTCCAAAAGTAGTTAAGGATTTTGTTCTATAATATCACTCTATCTTTGTGTTTATTCAAATGACAAAATTATTTACTTTATTCTTTTGTTTCATATATTTTTCTTCTGTTTGACCGTGAGTTTCAAGGGGGCAGGGGAACAGATTATCCTATTTTGTTTGTTTTTAGTCTATCCCCAGTGCCTAGAATAAGGCTTGATGCACAGAAAACATTTTATGTATGTATACGCTGAGAAAAGCAGTATGATTGAAGAATGCGTAAATAGTGACTGGAAAATGAACATGTGAATCCCAGCACTTTGGGAGTCCGAGGAGGGCAGATCACGAGGTCAGGAGTTTGAGACCAGCCCAGCCCACAGGTGAAACCCCGTCTCTAGTAAAAATACAAAAATTAGCCAGGCATGGTGGTGGACACCTGTAATCCCAGCTACTTGGGAGGCTGAGGCAGCAGAATCGCTTGAAGCCAGGAGGCAGAGGTTGCAGTGAGCCAAGATCGTGCCAGTGCACTCCAGCCTGGGCAACAGAGTGATACTCTGTCTAAAAAAAAAAAGAAAAAAGAAAATGTACATGCATAATTTAGCATGTGTTTCTACCACTGAACACAGTGTGGGAAACATAGGAATATAAATCAGGATGATGCAGATGAGTAAATAATTCTGAATTATTTAATAGTCAGGATTTATAGCTAGGATTATTTTCAAAGGCCTATTGATATGCAATGGAGATGGATGAGCATGTACTACTTGAGGGCAGAAGAAAATCTCAATGAAAAATAGGGAGTAGAAATCTGAAGACAACAAAGAGGATGGCAAGATAATTGCTTTTCCAAAGTAATACAAATGA
The DNA here is from genome assembly GCF_028878055.3 of Symphalangus syndactylus. Lineage (NCBI taxonomy): Eukaryota > Metazoa > Chordata > Mammalia > Primates > Hylobatidae > Symphalangus > Symphalangus syndactylus. The sequence continues at coordinate 6,453,165 of NC_072426.2, read as the reverse complement.
ACACACTTAAAAACAGGCATGGGTAAGTTCACTATGGCAAAATGTCCAAATATATACTGGGAAGCAAATGGAAAGTTTTATCTTGACTTTCGAGGTGAACAGAGATCTACAGGGATAAATATTTTATAGCTGAGAAAACATGTGAAAAAGGGGAGAAATGGCTGGGCACGGTGGCTCATGCCTGTAATCCCAGCACTTTGGGAGGCCGAGGCTGGCGGATCACCTGAGGGCGGGAGTCTGAGACCAGCCTCACCAACATGGAGAAACCCCGTCTCTACTAAAAACATGAAATTAGCTGGGCATGGTGGCGCATGCCTGTAATCCCAGCTACTAGGGAAGCTGAGGCAGGAGAGTCGCTTGACCCTGGGAGGCAGAGGTTGTGGTGAGCTGAGATTGTGCCATTGAACTCCAGCCTGGGCAACAAGAATGAAACTCTATTTCAAAAAAAAAAAGAAAAACAGGAGAAACTTGCCCCAAATCATTTGGTTAAAAAGTTGCATATTTAAAATGTGAACCAGCCAGGCGCGTTGGCTCACACCTGTAATACCAGCACTTTGGGAGGCCGAGGCAGGCAGATCACCTGAGGTCAGGAGTTTGAGACCAGCCTGGCCAACATGGTGAAACCCCATTTCTACTAAAAATACAAAAATTAACTGGGCGTGGTGGCGGGTGCCTGTAATCCCAGCTACTTGGGAGCCTGAGGCAGGAGAATCACTTGAACCCGGGAGGCGGTGGTTGCAGTGAGCCGGGATCGCACCACTGCACTCCACCCTGGGCAAGAGTGAGATCCTGCCTCAAAAAAAAAAGAAGTGAAACAGTTTCTTTCTAACCTCCAAATGCACAATATTCCACGACACCAACCCTACACCAAAGAAATGTGTAGAAGTTTATAAAAATGGTTATTAACTGATTTTTTTCAGCACCAGAATCAACTATCCTGACTCTAGCTTTAGAAACGTAAGTTAAAAAAAGAGGAAAATAACTTCGAAGGAAGTAATTCTTTGAAAGCCGTTAGGACAACACAATGATTTGAGGGTCTTGTGCTTTTCCATGAAAAGGTGGGGCTAAGTCTGTTGTAGAGGGTGAAGGAGACACAGGAGTTAAAAATGTGCCAACACCGTGGCCCTTGGAAATAACTTGTAAGATCAAATGAAAATCGCAATCGAGACTGTCACTTTTCGATCAGATTGTTTTCAATCGATAATGAGTGCAGGCCCGCAAATGTGTATGGGTGTTATGTGGCATATCAAGGTACATTTCTGCAGAACATACTCAGTGCAATATGGCTTGTGGGTACAACATTCCTTTATATAATTGCACTCAACTAATGTATGACTTGGAAAGCAAGCACATCAAACATTATGTCTTAACAGACTTCTGAAAGAAAAACTGGAGTTCCTGGTGGCTCTTAAACAGTCTGCTGGTTATTTTATGGCATAGAGGAGAAAATTTACCCTGCAGAAATCTAGCCGAGCACATCCTCAGACTGATCACATTCACCTTCTCATCATGGTTCCAGTCTCAATTAAAAAAAAAAAAAAAAAAAAACAAAGAATCATATTTGAGTAATCTGTTCTGAATCATACAGGGAAAGTCCATGCTGAGATAATACTTATGCATCTGTCTTAGAACATGTCTAGAATATTTACTAGGAAGACTCACTATCAAAAGGGATTTTGGCATATGTGCATTAGTTCAGCAAGCCTCATTTCTTCAATACCAAACATGCGCCAGACATTGTCCTAGGAAGAGAGGATTTAGAAAAAAAAAAAAAAAAAAGATATATTTACCGCAGTCCAGCCATAGAAAAAGATAAGTAAGTAATTAAATGCAGGAGTATACTATAGCTTCAAAGATAAAACTTATGAAGGTCTGGAAATTAGCACACATGGGATAAAACAGTCACTTCTACATAAGAGGAGGCGATTATAAAGAAGATTCACTTAAGATTCAGTATTGAGCTAAGGTTAAAGAGAGAAGCATTGTTCTTGGACCAAGTTTTCTGGGAGGTGGGCGAGTAAAAGAAGTCCGGGACCAAAGGAAGCTACAACAGAGAGCACTGAACGAGCAGCCTTGCAGGTCTGACCCAGACTGCCATCTGAGAAAATTACAGGCAGTTTGATTGGCTGGGGCACAGGCCGTGAGGTGGGGCATGATGAGTGACAGCTGGAACCAGGCAAGGCTCATAAATGTCACACTAAGGAATTTTCACTGTTTTCTACCAGCCACTGGAAGAAACTGAAGAGCTTAAAGCAAGATAATGGCACATCACAAAACACATGGATTCGAGGTGGTAAGACAAAAAGAAGTTACTGTAGCAGAAGCATCAGGAAGTAGACTTGTATTAATTTAACTGCAAAATAATTACTTCTCCTACCCCCACAACAACATTCCAACACACAGAACTAATGTGGGTTATTAATTATTTCCCACTGTTCCCTACTGAAACAACATACTTTCAACTTTATTCTTTCAGTTCTGAGCGTGCTTATCTGCAAAGATATATAACCTAGTCTCCACGTCTTATCATAGAAAATTAGTACAGGTGACTTGTCTATTTTCAAACAGGGAGAAAAATAGAAATAGATGCATTTAGTCCTTCTGAATTAACCAGCTAAGCTACTTGAGGAGGAAGAGATTACATCAAAATTGTAAACTTTTAAAACTAATTTAACATTATAACCACAAATGGATATATAAATTTTTTTCCTTCAGGGAATACTTGGGAGAAAAATTAGAATCCATGCTCCCGCCTTATTCAAAGCAAAATGATATTGGGTACAGCTGTTCATTTCAAAGGCCACTGCACATCTCCCATAAAAGCAGTGTGCTACAGTGATAAAAACTGCCCACCAATGGTCATGCCTTTGCGCGTTTTCTAAGGTGTTTGCCACCCTCCTGTCAAGAGGTGAAGTCTGTTTCTTTAACTCCTGAATCTGGGTTGCCCACGTGGCTTGCTTTGATCAATGAAATGTCACAGAAGTTATGTTCTAGGACTTTTGAGCTCAGGTCTTCAGTTTCTACTTTCCCTTTCGGAACTCAGCTCCGAATAAAGAATTCCGGAATCTCCTATTAAGGAGGGTAACCACACAGAGAGACGGGAGAGTGACAGGCCACAGGCAGAAACACAATCTACATGGAAGAGACCCATGGCATTCCAGCCAACAGCAAGTACCAGGCCCCACGTGCAAATGAGGCCAATGGGTTCCACTATGTCCAGCTGAGCTGTCCCAGCCAAAACCATGTCAATCATGGACGAGTTCTCTCTTCTTCATCCTGCCCATACTGCTGTCTCATGGCATCATACCCAATAAAATGGCTGTGATTTGAAGTCATTAAGCTTTGCGGTGCTTTATTACACAGCAACATATAAATAATAATGAGTAGTAAAATGCTTATTGCTAACTTTTCAGTGTAAAATTCCAGTGGCAGACCATGATGCCATGTAGAAAATATCTGGCTCAATTCGTACAAAAATGGCACAGCGTGTGGGACTCAGAGGAAACACCACGGTAGCAGGCCCTATATGCACAGCAGGACACACAGGAAGCCAGTGTCCAAGGAGCTGAAGGTGACCCTGTGGCCTTTCAATATTCACACGAAGAAGCAAAAGCAATAGCACAGCATATCCTGGTCGGTGATGTGTGTGTGTGTGTATGTGTCAGAGCTGCATTAGACCAGACCACGTGGTAATATTGTCTAAAGAAAGAAATAGAAAATACATAGAAAGCTCTAAACTTGTTTTTCTTTAGAAGTTATGTCCCAACCATGATAAAAGTGTTATTTTTCCTCCTTGAGGAAACAAAGAAAAATCAACGATAACATTTCTACCCATTTTTTTTTTTTTGGTGTTATATCCATTTTATGATGCTTTGCAAGTACTATTTATTCTTACTTTTACAGCCAGTCAGAATGTGTTTGGGTTTCTCTTATTTCTGTCTTTTTAAAGCTTCAACATTAAAGTTCTTTAGTACATCACACATTGCAATATTAAAAGAAAACACTATCTTGCCTAAATAAGCAGTATCGTATAATATCCAGTCGAAACTAACTTCAATGTACGTGATATGAATATTGCTTTCTGAAAACTTTACGGTCTGTTTGGACCACTCAATATGTAATTTTTAAACTAGGATGCCATAGTGTTTAAACAGTTTTCACATCAGAAATGTAAGAAGTGCTTCTCCTCAGCAAATGTAAAAGAACACACATCACAACAAACTATCTCTCAGACCACAGTGCAATCAAATTAGAACTCAGGATTAAGAAACTCACTCAAAACTGCACAACTACATGGAAACTGAACAACCTGCTCCTGAATGACTACTGGGTACATAACGAAACGAAGGCAGAAATAAAGATGTTCTTTGAAACCAATGAGAAAAAAGACACAACATACCAGAATCTCTGGGACACATTCAAAGCAGTATGTAGAGGGAAATTTATAGCACTAAATGCCCACAAGAGAAAGCAGGAAAGATCTAAAATCAACACCCTAACATGACTATTAAAAGAACAAGAGAAGCAAGAGCAAACACATCCCAAAGCTAGCAGAAGTCAGGAAATAACTAAGATCAGAGCAGAACTGAAGGAAATAGAGACACAAAACACCCTTCAAAAAAACCAATGAATCCAGGAGCTGGTTTTTTTTAAGAGATCAACAAAATTGATAGACCGCTAGCAAGACAAATAAAGAAGAAAAGAGAGAAGAATCAAATAGACGCAATAAAAAATGATAAAGGGGATATCACCACCGATCCCATAGAAATACAAACTACCATCAGAGAATACTATAAATGCCTCTATGCAAATAAATTAGAAAATCTAGAAGAAATGGATAACTTCCTGGACACATACATCCTCCCAAGACTAAACCAGAAAGATGCTGAATCCCTGAATAGACCAACAACAGACTCTGAAATTGAGGCAATAATTAATAGCCTACCAACCAAAAAAAGGCCAGGATTCACAACTGAATTCTACTAGAGGTACAAAGAGGAACTGGTACCATGCCTTCTGAAACTATTCCAAACAATAGTAAAACAGGGAATCCTCCCTAACTCATTTTATGAGGCCAGCTTCATCCTGATACCAAAGCCTGTCAGAGACACAACAAAAAAAGAGAATTTTAGACCAATATCCCTGATGAACATCGATGCGAAAATCCTCAATAAAATACTGGCAAACCGAATCCAGCAGCACATCAAAAAGCTTATCCACCAAGATCAAGTTGGCTTCATCCCTGGGATGCAATGCTGGTTTAACATACGCAAATCAATAAATATAATCCATCACATAAACAGAACCAAAGACAAAAACCACATGATTATCTCAATAGATTTAGAAAAGGCCCTTGACAAAATTCAACAGCGCTTCGTGCTAAAAACTCTCAATAAATTTGGTATTGATGGGACGTATCTCAAAATAATAAGAGCTATTTATGACAAACGCACAGCCAATATCTTACTGAATGTGCAAAAACTGGAAGCATTCCCTTTGAAAACTGGCACAAGACAGGGATGCCCTCTCTCACCACTCCTATTCAACATAGTGCTGGAAGTTCTGGCCAGGGCAATCAGGCAAGAGAAAGAAATAAAGAAATAAAGAGAAATAAATATTCAATTAGGAAAAGAGAAAGTCAAATTGTCCCTGTTTGCAGACGACATGATTTATATTTAGAAAACCCCATCATCTCAGCCCAAAATCTCCTTAAGCTGATAAGTAACTTCAGCAAAGTCTCAGGATACAAAATCAATGTGCAAAAATCACAAGCATTCCTATACACCAGTAACAGAGAGCTAAATCATGAGTGAACTCCCATTCACAATTGCCACAAAGAGAATAAAATACCTAAGAATCCAATTCACAAGAGATGTGAAGGACCTCTTTAAGAAGAACTACAAACCACTGCTCAATGAAATAAAAGAGGATACAAACAAATGGAAGAACATTCCATGCTCATGGATAGGAAGAATCACTATTGTGAAAATGGCCATACTCCCCAAGGTAATTTATAGATTCAATGCCATCCCCATCAAACTACCAATGACTTTCTTCACAGAATTGGAAAAAAACTACTTTAAAACTCATATGGAACCAAAAAAGAGCCTGTATTGCCAAGCCAATCCTAAGCAAAAACAACAAAGCTGGAGGAATCATGTTACCTGACTTCCAACTATACTACAAGGCTACAGTAACCAAAACAGCATGGTACTGGTACCAAAACAGATACATACACAAATGGAACAGAACAGAGGCCTCAGAAATACCACCACACATCTAAAACCATCTGATCTTTGACAAACCTGACTAAAACAAGAAATGGGGAAATGATTTCCTATTTAATAAATGGTGCTGGGAAAACTGGCTAGCCATAGGTAGAAAGCTGAAACTGGATCCCTTCCTTACACCTTATACAAAAGTTAATTCAAGATGGATTAAAGACTTAAATGTTATATGTAAAACCATGAAAACCCAGAAGAAAACCTATGCAAAGCCATTCAGATCATAGGCATGGGCAAGGACTTCATGACTAAAACACCAAAAGCAGTGGCAACAAAAGCCAAGATAGACAAATGGGATCTAATTAAACTAAAGAGCTTCTGCACAGCAAAAGAAACTACCATCAGAGTGAACAGGCAACCTACAGAATGGGAGGAAATTTTTGCAATCTACCCATCTGACAAAGGGCTAATATCCAGAATCAACGAAGACTTTAACAAATTTACAAGAAAAAATCGAACAGCCCCATCAAAACGTGGGCAAAGGATATGAACAGACACTTTTCAAAAGAAGACCTTTATTCAGCCAACACACACATGAAAAAAGGCTCATCATCACTGGTCATCAGAGAAATGCAAATCAAAACCACAATGAGATACCATCTCACATCAGTTAGAATGGCCATCATTAAAAAGTCAGGAAACAACAGGTGCTGGAGAGGATGTGGAGAAATAGGAAGGATTTACACTGTTGGTGGGACTGTAAAGTAGTTCAACCATTGTGGAAGACAGTGTGGTGATTCCTCAAGGATCTCGAACTAGAAATACCATTTGACCCAGCAATTCCATTACTGGGTATATACCCAAAGGATTATAAATCATGGTACTATAAAGACATGCACACATATGTTTATTGTGGCACTATTCACAATAGCAAAGACTTGCAACCAACCCAAGTGTCCATCAATGATAGATTAGATTAAGAAAATGTGGCACATATACACCATGGAATACTATGCAGCTGTAAAAAAGGATGAGTTCATGTCCTTTGTAGGGACATGGATGAAGTTGGAAACCATCATTCTGAGCAAACTATCGCAAGGACAGAAAACCAAACACTGCATGTTCTCACTCACAGGTGGGAATTGAACAATGAGAACATTTGAACACTGGGTTGGGAAAATCACACACCAGAGCCTGTCATGGGGCGGGGGGTTGGGGGAGGGATAGCATTAGGAGAAATACCTAATGTAAATGAGGAGTTAACGGGTACAGCACACCAACATGGCACATGTATACAAACCTGCACATTGTGCACATGTACCCTAGAACTTAAAGTATAATAATAATAATAAAGAAATGTAAGAAGTGCTAAATTATACATTTTCAAATATTTACGAGACATTAATATAATACCATGATTTTTCTGAACACTTATTAAGCACAGTTAACAAAAACAAATAGAAATGATTAAGTTTTGTTAATTTTTCATGTTAACTTCCATTTTTATTTTAATTCATTTCTGGCTTGGTACCATTGGAAATTTGTTTTTAACAAACAAAACTGAATATATTAGGTCCTTGATAGAATTCTTTTCCTCCAAAGTATATCCCCATCCCCCACTTTTAGCTAAGTGTCATAATATGTTCTTTTTTTTTCAGATGCTTCTTGTTCCAGAACTGTATACACAAGTTGGATGACTAAACTGATATTTGCGTAACAAGAAAAGTGGTCTTTAGACAATTTGGCAAATATGCTCATAGCATCATTGCCAGGAACTAGCCCCCAAAATAGGATCACAGCAGAGTTGGAACGCCAGTGATAGGGCTTTAATTCCAAGCACACAACCAGAGTTAGAGAACACATTCAAATAACCCAGGCCTTTTTTTATGTAGAAATTTTTAATAATCATGGCATTTTCAATGCAAATTTAAAATCTAGTCAGTAGCTTATTTTATTAAGAGACTTCATGGTTTTGACAGGTAATGATCTTTGCTAGAAAGTTCCCCCTCCTCCTCCTCCTCCTCTTCCTTCTCAGGTCTATTCTTGATTCTGAAATTCACACCACTGGAATTTTATACCACACCACAGTTAAACATTTTTTTCTGAATTTTACTATATTGCATTTTCCTGAAGATTTCTTTAATGCATGCCTTAGTTCTTTGGAGATTTTCAATGCCTGTTTAACAGCTTTCCTTATTCATTAGCAACTTCCTTTAGAATCTAACAAGTCTCTTATGATCCTGGAGTTCTGTCAATTGTAGTAATTTTTTAATGTTTTTATCACACGGTTGGGAATATTTCTGTTACTTTTTAACCTCACTTAGAAGCTTAATATAACTACTAAAAATGTTATATAACTCTTATTAGTGTCTTCATCTTTTGTCATTATGAGTGGCCTAGCCCCTCCATAGACAATTTGAGCCTATGATTTTTCATGGAAGAGGGCCTAGTGTAGCTTCATGTCTTATTATCCTCTCTCATATTTGCTCTATCAGTATATATTTGAATATGGTTGAATTCTATAGCATGTATTTTATTGCTTTCACACGTTTTATTGTGCTTATGTTTGGATTTCTTCTCATCTGAGAAAGGATTGATTTTCTCATCTCAGTATATTTTAAATAAAATCATAGCTAAGAAAGAACATTTCATCCATCTAAAAGCTAACGTCCTTTCTTTTGTCTTGAAAAATACTACACCCACACTTTTTGCCAATAGACTAAGACATTTAGCTGTACTAATCTATCTTATTGGCTCCTTGGCTTTGATTGATGGACTAACAAAAATAGGTTGCTTGATGTTTCCAGAAAAAGTATCTTACCCTCATCTGTCTAAAGTATTCCTAACATAGGATTGTCAGATTTAGCAAATAAAAATAGAGGATTTCTACTTATATTTCAATTTCATGTAAAAAACAAATCGCTTTTTAGTATAAGAACATCTTAAATACTTACAAGCTTATCTGAAGTTCACATTTAAATGGGTGTCCTGTAAGTTACCAGGCAATCCTGTCCTAATGGAATAATATTCAAATCTCTCTTTAGCTTTTCCTCCAAATGGTGCTTAAAAATTTTCTGGGAAAATCATTACTTTTATCTCCAGAAGCAGGACACTGTTGTCAGAAAAGGATGGGTTTCATTTTCTATTATTTTCATGTACTTGATTATTTATGATATTAGAACTGGGATCTCAGGAGTGGCCATGCGCAGCAATCAATCGTGGCTGACCATTGGTTGCTCTTTAGGAAAAAGGATCATAAGCCCCCTTTTGCTCACTTCCCTGCCCCTTGAAATTAACTTATTGATTTAAATTAAAAGCATTGCATGCCTACTCTACGATGAATATTGTGATGTCAAGAATCCCACACAAGCAGCAAGATTCTGTCCACCAGAAATGTTAAGCATATGTAAACCGGGGGCGGGCGACTGGAAGGTACCAGAATATGCTCTTTGTATTGATTTTAGTACCTGAACTTACGTGCTTTAATTGAGTTATACTTACCTATAAATTGATGCTCCCATCATTGAAAACAGCTTATGCTGTTACAGAATACATTGCGTAAGTGTATGGATTTCTTTACAGTCAACAAAAGGGTAAACGTGACATGAAGAAGAAAAAATACGCTAACTAAATGAAAATTGGGAGTCATAAAAATATTTTTATAGAACTGTAGAAATGATCTAAATCTCTTTTGGTGGGCTTTCTTTGCATCAGTACTACAAATGTTGGATTGTCCCAGCTCAGTCCTCAGACATCTCTGTAATCAGTATCTTGTCAGAGATCCCTGAAGAGGGGTTCTGGAGAGCCCTGGAAGGTTCTTGAGACCTCTCGAGGCAATCCAAAATGTCTTCCCCAAGTGACTTGGCCCATCATTTCACTCAGATATCTATATAAAGTCTCCCCTTAGACAGATCTTCTCTGACAACCCATTAGAAAATAGCAGCCTCTGTTACTTCATCACCTTCCCTACTTCACATTTTGTATAGTTCTGTTGCAACCTGAAATAAAATAAGTTAAACCAAAATATAAATAGCACATTTGTTTATATTGGGTTTCCCACACAAGCTCAAAGAATGTAAGAACACGTACTTTTGTTTATTACTTTATCCCCAACACATTCAATAGTACATACCATATTGCATGTCTACAGAAATCGTTCATAATTTTTTTGTACAATGAATGTATTTTATCTGATAGTTTTTCTTGGCAGTGAAAATATGCTTTTTCCTTACAGATGCTCTTATTGAAAGACATTCCTCTTAAGTGAGTTTCCTCACTCCAGTAATTCAAGAAGAAAAAGTGTATATAGAGAAAAAGCATTAATAGTATTTTATAACTTATTCCTAAAAAAGAGTTGATTAAATTTTTATCATTAGTGCAGCAATGAAATTTCTTTTAAACTCTGAAAATGAGGGCACATTCAGTGCCTTATATTTTCAATGCCTTGTGTGGACCAAAAATAGATAAAAACAAGAATCAGTAGGAAAGTAATATTGTATAAGCCAATCTCTAACAGAGTCACAATAAAACAAATTAATGTTTGAAATTATCACCATTAGGTCAAATCTATGTCTTGAGCTTCAAAATACTTCATTCATTCAATGGTTAATCGGTCTCTGACTACTGCAGGCTGGGTACTGGAGAGCCAAAAGAGAAATTAATCACGGTCATCAATTTAAAAACCAAAAACTCTGTCAGCCAAGTGTATGCAACAGTTTTGCAGAATAAACACAGTGAGATTGGTTTAAGACAAAGAGAAATTTAAGTTTCCCGAATATTGGGGAGAAAGTGTCTAATAGGATGGTGGAGTTCATGTAGAGATTCTGTACTGGAAAAATGATTTGGCCACCATTAGCACAGGACTAGATGCCACTGAAGTGGCAGAGATCACTTAGAATAAATGGCAAACAAAAAAGAGGCCTTACTTCCTTCGGATTCCTGTGACTAGGAGCCAGACACTACAGAGCATGGAAAATATTTTGTAAGGTAGAGTTACCGAAGACGGCCTTTTTCTCCGAGATATGCTGACATGCTTAATGTGGGCTTTCTTTACAACAATGTGATCATTCCAACAACTACTAGTTCCACGATGTTTTTAGAGTTTACAAATGTATTACTATAGTGAGTTTTATTGTATCTGAGCCTCATGAGAGATTTACGATTATTCCTATTTTATGCAAAACTTCAGAAAGTTTAAATGAAAGGTCACAAATAGATGATTGATACCTAATCCACAGCTCTTGGATGACCTATAGCGTGAATGTTTTCAATGAAGAGAAGGCGATTTTCACCCCGTCCTTCACTTCTAGTTTTTCCTAATTGCTCTATATGACTTTATTGAAAGGTTCACTTCAAAATCAATCTCTCACCTTCTCAAGCTATCTTTCTTAATAACGATAATTGTTAGGAAGTTCCCACAGCTACCTAACACCCTCTAATTCCCAAGACCTTGTGAATGCTTCTGACTATTAATTTTGAAGGCATCCCAGAAATAGAGTTTCAGTTTGATTATAAAGAAAATAACATCTTCGATATTATTATATTTAAATATTTAGAATTATTTAAAATTAATTTTCTGCAAAAAATTCTTGGAGGGAAATGAGAACAAGAGCTTATTTAAGAAGTAGTATTTTATTTCTTTTCTACAGATCGACTTACTAACACTGTGGTTCTCCATAGAAATAAATAAAATTCACATACATTAAAAACGGTAGGGAATACTAAATATGCCAAATAACGAATTCCTTTAAGCATACATATATATACACATATATACACACACGTATACATATATATATACACACACATATATATACATATATATACACACACACATACATACATATGTATATATACACACACACATATATATATATACTTTTATACCTGCCCAGAAAGGTAAGTTTGTCACTGCTTAGAGATTGCTGAAAGCGAAATGAAAGAGTTCCATCAAGTGGTCATATCAAGACACAGCAGTTAGTATTTCACCAATACAAAGAAGAAAACAATTTCTCTGAAATCTAGTTCAGACATACATTTCCAACCGAGCTATCAAAATTTTATGCCATGCAACATTAAAAAACACAATTAAATGCATTTTAAACATTATTACTAATTTATTTTCCAATTCATTTTTAAACTGCAAAGAAAATAGAAACTATGTAATTTTTATTTTTTGTCTTTTTCATATCGAGTACTCTCTCCATATAGTTTGCAGTGGAAAATGCGTGGTTATAATCTTAATTTGCATGTTATAGTCATCTGTTTAAATTAGCAGGTAAACCACAGGTAATACTAAACTAAGTATTTGGATTGCACCGAAAATTCAGAAACTAACTACTTGCAAATGACCTACACATCTTAAAATAGTACAAAATAAATACAAAGAAAACTCAACTCAAGGTTGTTTTAAAAAATAAGTTATAAAACATAAACATGAGTTAACTTGCTTCTTTTAACAACCTCAAGTTTTTGCCTTCCCAAATTTCATCTCCTTCATAAAGATAGACAAAACAGGCATCTTTCTTTTTAAAGTATAATTGATTTAAGGGGTCATTTTCTCGTTATTTTGGAAAAACCATCATGGCTTATTTTAATGTTATAAATGCTACTTCTAAATATATATTACAGATTAAGATTTGTTTCTTGCTTAATAAAGCAGTAGTTCATTTAAGCAACCATTGTTTAAACTTTCTGAATATAATATAATATATATATAACTAATGAGATGATGTTAAACAATAGATTTTTATATAAAACCTTTGAAATATATATTATCTAGACATAAAATTGGAAGCAGTGTATTTAATGATTAAGATCATGGATTTTGACATCAGAGAGATTTGATTTGAATCTAATCTCTTCCACTTTTCTTCTCTGTAACCTGCAGCAATGGCAAGCGTACTTTGTTTTATTGCACTTTTCTTGTAGATACTGTGTTTTTTACAAATTGAAGGTTTGTGGCCAGCCTGCCTTGAGCAATTCTATCCACACCATTTTTTCCAACAGCATGTGCTCACTTTTGGTTTCTGTGTCATATTCCAGTAATTCTCACAATATTTCAGATTTTTTCATTGTCGTTATATTACTTATGGTTATCTGTGATCAATGATCTTTTATGTCACTATTGTAATTGCGGGACACCATACACTCTGCACATATAAGACAGTGTACTTAATTAATATCATGTGTGTTCTCACTTCTTCAGCAACTAGCTGTTCTTCTATCTCTCTTCTTCTCCTCAAGCCTCACTATTCCCTGAGACACAACAATATTAAAATTAGACCAAGTAATAACCCTACAATGGCCTGTAAGTGTTCAAGTGAGAAGAAAAGCATCATACATCTCTCACTTTAAGTCAAAAGCTGGAAATGATTAAACTTAATGAAGAAGGCATGTTGAAAGCTGAGAGAGGCTAAAAGCTAGGTCTCTTATAACAAACAGCCAACTTAGGAAGACAAAGGGAAAGTTCTGGAAGGTAATTGAAAGTGCTACTACAGTGAACAAACGAACGATAAAGAATGTAAAACAGACTTGTTGCTGATATGAAGAACGTTGTATTAGTCTGGATAGAAAATCAAACCAACTACAACAAGGCCCAAATTATCTTCAATTCTCTTCAGGCTGAGAGATGAAGAAGAAAAGTGAGAAGCTAGAAGAAGTTGGCTGATAATTTTTAAGGAAAGAAGCCATCCCTAAATAAAAGAAAAAGTGCAAGGTGAAGTACTAGCATGTGCTGATGTAGAAGCTTTAGCACATAATTTGGAAAATCTAGCTAACATAATAGATGAAGGTTGTTACACTAAACAAGAGATTTTCAGTGTAGATGAAACAGACTTATATTGAAAGAAGATGCTGTCTAGGACATTCATGGCTAGAAAATAAGTCAATGACTGTCTTTAAAGCTTCAGTGCACAGGGTGACACTCTTGGTAGGGGCTATTGCAGCTGGTAAATTGAAGTTGAGGCCAATACTGATTTACGATTCTTAAAATAGTAAAAATTATGCTAAATCTACTGTGCCTGTACTCTATAAATGGAGCAAAGTCTGAATGACAGCATATCTGTTAACAGTATGGTCTACTGGATATTTTTATCCTGCTCTTGAGACCTACTTCTCAGAAATAAAAGAGTCCTTTCAAACTATTGCTGTTCATTGACAATGTACCAGAACACCCAAGAGTTCTGATGGAGATGAACAAGGATAGTCGTGTTTTTAAGCTCGTTAACACAACATCCATTCTGTAGCCTCTGAATCAAGGAGTAATCACAACTTTCAAGTTTTATTACATAAGAACTAAACATGGTAAGGTTATTGCTGCCATAATGACTACTCTGATTAATCTGGGTAAAATAAATTGAAAATCTTCAGGAAAGGATTCACCACTCTAGATGACACTAAGGACATTTGTGATTCCTGGGAGGAGTCCAAAATATCAACAATAACAGGAGTTTAGAAGAAGTTGAGTCCAACTCTCACAGATGACTTTGAGGGGTTTAACTCTTCAGTGGAAGTAAATGCGGATGTGGTGGAAACAGCAAGACAACTAGAATTAGAAGTGGAGCCTGAAGATGTGACTGAGTTGCTGCAGTTTCAAGATACAACTTTAATGCACTAGGAGTTGTTTCTTACAGATGAGCAAAGAAAGTTGTTCCTTGAGATAGAATCTACTCCTGGTAATGATGCTGTGAACATTCCTGAAATAACAACAAAGAATTTAGAATATTACAGAAACTTAGTTGATAAAGCAGTGGCAGAATTTGGGTTTGAAAGAAGTTCTACTGTGGGGAAAAAGCTATCAAACAGCATCACATGTTACAAAAAAAAAAAAAAATCTTTCACGAAAGGAAAAGTCAACCAATGTGGCAAACTTCATTGCTACCTTGTTAGAAGAAATTGCCACAGCCACATTAACCTTAAGAAACCACCACCCTGATTGGTCAGCTGCTACCAACACTGGGACCAAACCTTTTACCTGTGAAAAATCACAACTTGATGAAGGAACAGATAATCATTAGCATTTTAGCAATAAAGTATTTGAAAATTAAAGTATGCATTGTTTTTTAAACATACTTCTATTGCACACTCAGCTGGTTATATTGTAATGTAAACATGACTTTTTTATGCATTGGAAAACCAACAAATTTGTATGACTCATTTTATTGCAATGTTTGCTTTACTGCAGTGGTCTGGAACTGAATCTGCAATATCTCCAAGGTATGCCTGTATATCTTCACGTCTAATAGGGAAGTAATTCTACTGATATAGGTATGGTAGAGCTTAGATAATGTCTCTTATATCAAGCATCTAGATTAGTAGCTGACTATCATCAAAATGAAAACACATGTTTGGGAAATAATATTTCCATTGTTCTATCTTGTTATTGATAGGTGAGAGTGGTGGTGAACTTTCACCTCAAATTGTTTGATTTAAATAGTTGAAAAAATATAAACAAGTAAGGAGACAAAAGACAAATGTATTGCTTCTATGATGGCAATGCGATCATATTTCTTCTGAGTGCTCTATGACCTTCCTCCAATCTAAGCAATATTTCCATTTCTACTAGAAGCCATAGAGAGATTCACACTGTTACCCTTCTTTCTCTCTTTTGGAAATTTGCAGTGATAATAAGCTGATTTAAAATCCTTACTTAATATTAAGAACAACTCTTCCTGTCAACATGGTAATAAAATGAACACTGAGGATGAAGAAAGAGAGAGAGAGATTGATAAAGTGCATTCAGTAAAACATAAACAAGTAAAGGATGTGGGCGCAAGGTATATAGGAATTATTAATATTTGTACTCCTCTCACATATTTTGTCATGTTTGAAATAATTCAAAAGTAAGATGTAAGTAAACCTAAAAGAAAAACGAAAACTCCCTTTAGGAAATCAAAAAGTGAATAGATTCACACTTCAACAAACTTTTGAAGATATGTCAGCAAGATGGAAAATAACCACAAAAGGAAAGCTGGAGATACAAGAAGAAATGTTGAGTGAAGAACGTGGAAAGCATGTAGATAAACCACAGAGTCTGCGTGAAATAACAAAAATATTAAATTTGGGAGTAAAGAAAGGATATAATTAAAATATGGGACAATAAATAAGACTAAATAGCAGGTGATTTGATTTTTATAATTCTAAGGTCCCTATGTTATATAAAGAAGGAATAGAGAAAATGATTAATGTAGACTTTAAGTAAATAAATTTGTTAATATTTCATGGTAGCTATTAAAAGAATAAAGAGGGAAATAGAATTTAAATAAAAACTTCATGTAAAGGATGCAGAAAATGTGATAAAAAGTAAAAGCGATGAAGCAAAAGAGGAATATACAAAACAAGAAATAAGATGGTAGTGAATCCAAATATAACAGCAATTCTAATAAATGTAAATTAATTAACTTACTAGTTAAAGGTTAAATTCAATAAAAGATAAGATCCAGGATTATACTATCGAAGAATCACACATGAAAATAAAAACATGGGAAAACTGATACACAAAGGATAAGAAATTAGGCAGCTTAAATATTAGTCAAAGGAAAGCTGGTGTATCTATATTAATATTATAGAGTGAAGTCTTTAAGGCACAAAGCATCACATAGAATGGAAAACATCATAAAACAATGATGATTATACACTCATTTCAACTTTGATGCCTCTAATAACTTGCCTCAAAACATATAAAGAAGTCAACAAACCCATCATACCAAGGAATACACAGTGTTCTCAGGTACGCACAGAGCTTCAGAGAAAGCCGAACCACGTGGGAAAGACATAATGCACATATCAGCCAATTCCAAGGAATTATCAGACAGATATATTTATCTAAGCACAAAGAAGTTCAAAGTCAGAAATAAACAATTTTTTTTGAAAAATTTGTAGATTTGGAAATAGGAAAGCATATTTAAAACATACAAGAAAGCAATAAAGTCTGAAAACAGATAAATTCAACAGTTAACTTATTAGGGAAAAAATAAGAAACCCAAGCAGAAGAAATGCAATTATAAAAACCAACAATAATAATGAATGAAATAGTAAATAGAGATACAGCAGATTAAAACAAAAAGATTAACAAATCCAAAGGCTAATTCTTATATACTTAATATATGTGTGTGTCTAATCTACTCTCAATATTAAACTATTAATCCTTTCTTTCCTAAATATATATCAACAATGATTGTTATATTTTTTCTATTTTTATATTTGCACAGGGAAATGTGATATTCACCATGTTTCACTTAGTGTTTTTTAACTCAGTATCATTTTTGAGGCCAATTTTGAGACCCATGTATATAGAGATACTTTATTCCCTTTAACTATTGTCCTGTAATATATAGATTAAATTTTTATCCATCTATCCCCCATTTGCTATCTACTAATAGTATTTCAAAGCACATCCCTGAATTTTCCTATGCATGTCTGTTACACGTTACCCTAAAGAGAAATCACAAGTTTTTAGAGAAGTGGCATACTCGATTTCCCTAAATGTTGGCAAATTGATTATTTAAATGGCATTTAGCAGAAAATCTAACAAAAAGTTTTTCTTCACATTAAAAAAGAAATCCTTAAATTGCTTCTTAGTTTCTATAAAAATGGAAGAGTGGAGAAGTATTCAGGGCTTTATGTTTTATTCAATTGGATCAATATCCTCCATAATCCTGTGAATCATCTTTTTAAAAAATTTATAAAACTTAAGACAATATTTTATAGTTTTGCTCCACATTATTTGATTAGAAACTTTTATTTCTAATTAGTTTGCTATGACATTGAGTGTGTGTGTGTGTGTGTGTGATTGGTATGTATATAAATTATCTACTACATGCAAGATATAAAAATATGATAAAGTGTTTGGACCTTACCCTTAGAAAACAATATCTCAATAACTGTGGTGTGGCTGAGATGATGTTCAGGTATCATCTCATATTTGCCTACATTTCTAAGTTTATTTCTACATTGCCAAGTTTGTAACTATAACATGGCCATTTCTTGTATAGGAGACAGATGCTCTTTAGGTGTGCCCATCATAAAACTAGTTTAATAAATCAGGACACATTGAAAATAAAATAAGCCTCAAGCATAAAGCAGGACCAATCCTTGAACAACGTGTATATTCAATATATACTCCATTGGCTTCAATAGTGAAAATATACTGTGAGCTGTCACAAAGTTGGTAGGCTCTGATCCCCAGCGGGTACTGTGCCTGTCCTTTGCATAACTAGAGGGATTGTTAGTCCTCTTTGCATACATCACGATTGTTAATAAAGTGACATTTGTCAAAATGAGTAAGCACCTGTTGCCATGGAAGGTGCCATAAGCAAGATTATAAAACAAATTGTTGTAGTTGGCTAGGAACCAGGAGGAAGATGAACACCAGAAGAAAAGGCATTCTTTCCTTAATTCCTCATACCCGTTTTACAATACATTGCATACAGTTGTTTATGCAGAACACAGGCTGTTTTCTTTTTTTCTGAAACCTCATGTAACCGATGGTATTTTAAATGAGCTCTAATACAAAATGCCTCACACACTGCTATCCTGTGCCTCATTTAACCAATTATATGGGTTCCCTCTTGAAACATTTAGTCTTCATTTGTCTATTTTTCCTGTAACTTATTTTTAGGAATAGAAAAATCATGTCCTGAGAAGCACTGTCTTCTGGCACATATTTAAAATACCTAAGGGGGCTCAGGTAACATCAAGACCCTAGTAGGTGCAGACGGGTCCCCACCAATATCTCGGCATTTTATTTCAATTATTTACTATCTTTCAATATGGCCCACAGCATGAAGACTTTGCATATACCAGTTTATTTTTTTAATTGAAAATTGAAATAATACCAATACTCATAAAAAAATCCATTCAATTCTATTCAGTAAACAGTCTTCCTCTTCATGCCAGTAGATATCTGTAACTCTTTCCCCAGGTTCCTTATTTAAAGTATCTTTACCAAAAAAAGCAGACAGGCTTCAAATAACTGTCTGACATTGGAGAATGACAATATTTTTTCTTGTGAATTAGCATCCTAGCTAGGCACTGACATGAGATATACTGACATAGCTTTCATGCCAAATCTCATTCTTGTATTGTTCATGAACAGATTCATTATTTTGGTATAAAGACTTTAAATATCAAGTTTAATTGAGTTTGATATCACACTTCTCCAGAATTTTTTACTGAAGGGTAAAGTTGTTCCTCTAAAAAGCACAGCCTGTCCCGAGCAGATGCATGCCATTAAAAAAAAAAATCTCATAAATGTCTTCTTTTGGTTCTATCAAAGCCTAACATATGAATCCATGTTTATTGTGGTAATGATTCAAACTAGTAAAATGGGGTATAATTTTTGTTTGTATTATAATTGCAATGGTCCTCATTTCTAGGTACCCCATACTGGCTATTCTCATGTTTTATGTGAATCACATGGTGTATTGACTAGCTCTGTGATCTTGGAAAAAATCACTAACTGCAAAACGTTCTCTCATTTTTTCTGCCAATACCATTCTGTGAAGAGTAAAATGTAAGACTATGTGTGCAAAAATTCTAAGACACTGAGAGTCCAAATAAAATAGAGAATAGATTTTTAAGCTTGAGAACAGAAAGCATTTGTGATTATTAAGACTGAATTCTTGTGACTTTGAGTCAGAATAGCTTGTTTTAGTTGGAAGTTACCTTCTAGATCCTTATTCTCTGATTATATGCAATTTGGAAATGTCCTACATAAAAACTGCTGCCTAACTTGTCACCTGGTTTTCTTCCAATGCATGGAAAGAACTAGAAGCCCTGCAACAAATGGATTGTGTGCACCATCTGGCCGTTTTTTGTCACATACTAAATTTTAAACTAAAAATGCCTTTCTTCTTCCCATACCAGAACATAAGAAATTTGCTATCTTTTCTGGCTTGATGTATAACTTAATTTAGTTGTTAATATAAGTTGTTGATGGCTAAAATTGTGTAAAATGCAGTTATGCATAATTTTTAGCTTCAAAGTCACAAATTCTGTCACTTTATTATGGAGGAATTGCAAATATCTCTAGGGTATAAACTCAGCCTGATTTCTGGATATCTGTTTTTTTCTATTTGCAACTTCAAATATGTGTGTAACGCCATTGCGAACTCTCAATTTTGTTAGGTGTCTTTCAAGTATATATGAGAAGTTAACATATGCATATTTTATATAATTTTTACATGTAAGTGCATATGAGTTCCTCTGAACTTTGAGAAACTAAACTGTCCAGAAAGCTATGTTTTTACATGTAGCCATTTGTAATTTGGTAACCACAGGAAATGTAAATCTGAAAATAACTATAAAACAGTTAAGGATAAGTATATAGTGTGATTCTTTTCCTTATCTAATATAAATTTTTAAAGCCACAGGAAAAGGAGCCGAGGACTGGACTATAACAGGTTTGGAGGCTATGGATACATAGAATGATACCAATTTATGGAAATACAGATTGATATTAGCTCGTGTTATTGAGGGCCTACTCTTTGCCTTATTTTTTATGTATGTATGTATGTATGGCTTTATTTATGTATTTATTTATTTTTAGAGACAGGGTCTCACTCTGTGGTTCAGATTGGAGTGCAGTAGCGTGGTCACAGCTCACTGCAACCTCAACCTCCCAGGCCAAAGCAATCCTTCTGCTACAGCCTCCCAAGTAGCTGAGACTACAGGCACGTGCCACTGAACCCAGCTAACTTTAAAAATACTTTGTAGAAACTGGGTCTTTCCCTGTTGCCCAGGCTGATCTTGAACTCCCGGGCTAAAGAGATCGTCCCACCTGGGACTCCCAAAGTGCGGGGATTACATGCATAAGCCACCGTGCCCAGCCGCCATTGCCTTTATACATATTACCTCATTTAAATATGCATTTTTCCAATGGAAGGAACTGGAGCTTAGATAAATTCTATACCTCTCAAAATAACACCACGTGGATTTTTTTAAAAATCTAAGCACTTAACTACTTATTTATTTGGCTAATGGGAAAAAAAAGCTTCCAGTCACAAACATCCCCTCTTCACAAACATCACGATCCATGATGATAGAGCAAAATCAGATATGCTAAATTTAGCCAAATATATTGCATACAGTAGGTCATCAATACATGGTTATTGAATTAATTAAAATCCAACTTGAAAAGGAAATTGACCCTGTCAAATATTTGTATATTTTATCTCATCAAATTTAGTTGTGAGCCAAAGAAAACCTATAAAAAGTATTTTGCAGGGACAGATGTATAAAATATTATCTAATTTTAATATGCTAAAGGCATAGTTATAGTTTTCCTTTAAATATCATTTTGATCTTAATGATATGACTTACTATTTTACCCTCCAAAAACAGTACACTTTATAATTATAATTGCTGGAACATGCCACTTTCTAGAATTATGAAAAATAATTCATTACACATAAAGGCTTTATTTTGGAATGAAGAAATGAATTTTGGCTGTCGTCCTAATTTGTGCCTCCCGAAAGATTGTTTTCCTACCTCTAGATAGAGATAAAATAAAATTTAATCTTTAAGCATTCACATTTCTTGTTTGGCAAGAGTTTGTATTGCTACTAATTAGCTGAAATAGAAATTAAAGAATCTCGGCTACATTGAACAACTGGGCTTTGAATGTCTAAAACTGTTTCCTCAGAAGAGAACTGGTGATGTCATTGCATCAAGTCACTGGGCTGAATTGCTGAAAGGAAGATGCATGGAAACAATATTGTACCCTCAAAATTTCCATTGAGGAGCACAATGTCTCCATATACACTATTACCAGTTTCCCTTCAGAATTTTCTCTATGTCTGCTTTTAATTATCCCAAATTCATTTATCCCCAATATTTAAGTTCCCCCTCCCTCTTCCCCAATATTTCCCTTTGAACCTATCTTTTCTGTATCCATTGCAGAGAGATCACTTCGTTGTAACTGAATACAGATCTGAATGCTTACCACTTGCAGAGTCCAATTCACAAGAGTGAGGTCTGCTAGAAAGAAAGGGATTTTACTAACCAAAACTAGTAAAGGGGATGTGGCTGGATTCCCATCCAAACCAACCACTTCAATTTTGGGGGTGAGGGTAGGGGTTTAAGTGTGGAAAAATTGATATGGAAGGCGTGCAAGAATTGTGCTGAGTACAATGTCTGTGTGTCTTGCTCTGGTGGCTATTTTGTGTCTCAGTCCTCCTGAATCACGAGCTGGCAGCATCTCAACAATGGCGGGGTTGTTGACTAGCCAGCCACCTTGCAGTAATCTTGGGAATCTTGCAGCTGAGTCTCCAAGCTTCCTTTGTCAGACTCAAGATTAGCCCCTGCAACTTCTAAGAAGGCATATAGATGACAGCATAGAATTAGATAAATGTGAAGGGAGTATACATGGTAGGAAAGGGAGGGATATGGAGTCTATTTTATGGCTAAGAGAAAAGGCTTCTGCAGTTTTCTTCAAGGTTTTATCTTGAAACCCAAGATTAAAAAAAAAATGCATTTTGAAGTTAAGCCGTCTGGTTTTTTAATGACTTATAGCTCTGGGGGTCTTCTCTTTTCTAAATATCCCCAAGCCCTAGGATGTATTTTGGGCAACATTTTGTACTAAATATGTGAGTTCAAAATGAGATATTTATTTACCTTGTACTTTATGTTGCAAATTTCCTAAAACTGCAATTTTAACAATCTACACGTTTATATTTATATGATGGTTTTGTTAATTTCATTTCAACACTTTTCTCCAACAAGTGGATTTATACAAAACTGACAATGTGAATCTTCTTCAGCATCCCCCTTCAACATCTTAATAGGAAAAAATGAATCATAATTTTAAACTACATTTCTTAATTTAAAGAAAAAAATTATGTGGACATATTCACATTCAAGGTGAGCATCCAGCAAACAGTAAATCAGGCAGGTGGTTATGTTGGGAAATGGTAGCAAAACATTTACAATTGATGCCATATGGCTTTCAGCCTAGTAGGGCCAACTAGCTGTGTTCAATGACTCTGGGGAAATTAAGCTGTTTGAAGGTCATGAATGCTAATTCTAAACCTCTGGGGCAGTGACAGGAAGTTGGCAGCAATATGCAGGGAAACCGTACTTCCAACTGAGTGGATAAGCCTCCTTCATAAGTGGACCGAGGATTGTTCTTGTTGGGCCTGTGCTCTGATTTTGAGACAAAGAACCAGGTATAACCACTATTGCTGCATATACACAGCAGGCAGTAACGTATATTCTGATCCTGTCATTGTCTTTCTGAAACTGACCAGGAGTCCTTATCATAAACTTCAAATCCCCTTCCATTATCTTCCTGTTTGTGCTGATACCACTGTCCTCTGGACTAAGCCCCAGGCACATTAAGTTTCTAAGTTGATATTTTTAATTAAGTTTTAAAGACATATTTGGAGAATTTTTTAATGCACAAGTATACAGCAAAAGCTAAAGCTTTGCAGCAAGTAAGTTCACCAATTTTCAGTAAATAACTCAAGTGAAAAAAATTAATTTATCTACTTGAAAATGGCTAATGCAGAGTCAAAGATTAAAATGTTAGAAATAAATTTTCTTCTTACACGCCAACCTTTAAGGAAAATATTATTGAACTCTTCTGGAACACAAAAACTTTGCAACCAGCATTATTATGTATCTTATCCACTTACATTAAACTAAAACTATATATGCATGAGGGAATGTTTCTTCAAATACTAACCATAAATAGAAATTAGAAAAATGTATAAAATTAGGTTGTATATTTCATTCCTAAGATTTTCTAGACTGGGTTTTCTGAAAGATGCAACACCATTCTCTGGATATTCTACAAATAAAAACACGCTACCCCAGAGCATTGGATTCAGAATGTGCTACCCCAGAAGATGGCACCTTCACATTTGAGAAAATCACATAGGACAAAGGTCTCTGACCTTCTCCAATCCTTCTTCTCTGAAGCAAGCTGTAAAAGAATCTGATCTTCAGCTGGGTGCCGTGGCTCACGCCTGTAATCCCAGCACTTTGGGAGGCCGAGGTGGGTGGATCACGAGGTCAGGAGATCAAGACCATCCTGGCTAACAGGGTGAAACCCCGTCTCTACTAAAAATACAAAAAATTATCCGGGTGTGGTGGCGGCGCCTGTAGTCCCAGCTACTCGGGAGGCTGAGGCAGGAAAACGGTGTGAACCCAGGAGGTGGAGCTTGCAGTGAGTCGAGATCACACCACTGCACTCCAGCCTGGGAGAGAGAGCGAGACTCTGTCTCAAAAAAAAAAAAATAAGAAGAATCTGATCTTCCTCTGAAGTATGTGATAAGAGCCTCATGTCTCTCATATCTGGAGACAAGGAATGTCACACTGGGACACAGAAAGTAATATGAACATACAGGCCTTGCTAAGTTCCCCCAGCTTATTACCATTAGATCATACTCCCTCTGTTCAATCATGCTTCCTCATGACTGTCTACTCCCCATCCAACCTAAGCACAAATATACATAGATTTCCCCATTTCTTTGGGTCTTCATTTCTGAAGGTCCACATGTCACATAAAATTTACATTAAATAAATGTGTATGCTTTTCTGTTGTTAAACTGTCTTTTGTTATAGGTGCTTCAGCCATGAACCTAGTGATGGATGAGAAAAAAAATCCCTTCTACCCTACACTAACAAGGAAGGAGGAGAGAGAGAATTCTAATTTCTTGTCATAGGTATTCAATGTGATGAGAGGGTGGTCATTTGATGTATCAAATTAGGAATTCATTCTAAAACATGTTTGAAACTTTTGCGTTTAGGTTATTGCAGAGGAAGGGGCAAGTTTGGTGCTCCAAATTCCTGTTTTATTTGCCATCATACAAAGGATTTGAATTTGCAAGATACTTCACAAAAGTCTGATTTTTTTTTCACTTTAAATGTGGTATTGTGGTTACTGTAATGAGGTGGCATCGACACTGCTAATACTTACCCTTTGGAGTTTACCCCAAGGCTTTACCATAAGACATCATCCAGATCACTGTGCTTTCTTTTAAGAAACAAGTCTTTATTAAAAAGAAAAGCACAAATTAGACCATCACAAATAGAAATTAGTAATAGCAAGAAATGTATTTAGCAGCGATTTTTTTTTTCTTTTTTGTTTTAACAGAGTCTTGCTCTGTCTCTCAGGCTGGAGTGCAGTGGCGCGATCTCGGCTCACTGTAACCTCCACCTCCCAGGTTCAAGCAATTCTCTTGCCTCAGACTCCCAGAGTAGTTGTAACTAGAGGTATCCACCACCACACACAGGTAATTTGCATATTTTTAGTAGAGTTGGGGTATCACCATGTTGGCCAGGCTGGTCTTGAACTCCTGACCTCAGGTGACCCGCCTACTAAAGTGCCGTGATTACAGGAGTGAGACACTGCGCCCAGACTATTTAACATCAGTTCTAAACATTGTTGACACATTGCAGTATCTTTCTAATTTTCTCTAATATCCTTAATTAATTATATAATGTGATTTTTGAAGAATTCTTATATACATTAAGATAAAGTTCAAGAAGGCCATTAGCAAAGGATTTTAAAAAGAGTAGTTTTTTTACAAAGATTTTCCATTTTAAATAGATTTTGCTTATGAAATTAATTTCTCCATGTCTTTTAAAAATATGAAACTTGGCTTCCATTAAATATGCTCATTTTTAGTTACCCATGGGATACCCTTATTTATCTATGAAAACAGACACTTCTCATAATTTCCTGTATACTCCTAATGTCAGAGGTATGTTTACAAGTGGTATCATTTAGTTCTGGATTTCATTTCCAGCTATTTAATCTCCAGATTCATGAAAAAGCATTTTTAAGATTATCTCTGAAAAAAATACCTGCTTTTTATCTACTCAAAATATATCTACACTTAACATAAGTACACTTTGGATAAGCAGTTATTTTTAGGCAAAACTTTTACTAAGATAAGTATATGACAACATAAATAATGGAGGATATCCATGTGTAACTAAAAGTGAAAATATTTACTTTACCTGGAAGATGTGTTTTTTTTTTTTAAAAAAAACCCTGAAATAATTGATTTCATGCAAAAAAAGTGCTAAAAGAAAAATGCGTAATCTCTGTATGATAAAAACGTTTTCTCGAGCTGTGCAAATGACCTTGCTGATTTTTATTTTATCTAAGAATGGTTTTAATATGCAATAATACAACTTACAGCAACATATAACAATGCATTTAATAGTAATGCACAAAAGTAACAAAGCAATGCAGATAAAAATGTTATACTGAACTCATCATTTGACATACTTCATGTATTAGAAAAATTTGCTGAATAATGTCAATTATCAAAACATGTAGCTGCTATGTAGTCCCTTAAAAACTGATATTTCCAGCATGTATATAATACACATATAAGTATATTCGTGTTGCACATAGTTTTAATACTTTTTTTTTTTCTTTTGAGACGGAGTCTCGCTCTGTCACCCAGGCTGGAGTGCAGTGGCGCAATCTCGGCTCACTGCAAGCTCCACCTCCCGGGTTCACGCCATTCTCCCGCCTCAGCCTCTCCGAGTAGCTGGGACTACAGGTGCCTGCCACCGCGCCCGGCTAATTTTTTGTATTTTTAGTAGAGACGGGGTTTCACCGCGGTCTCGATCTCCTGACCTCGTGATCCGCCCGCTTCGGCCTCCCAAAGTGCTGGGATTACAAGCGTGAGCCACCGCGCCCGGCCTAATACTTTTTATATTTTTTAAAAAAGAAATTGTATGCCTTTTGTTCAAAACCACTATAACTTACTTGACCTGTGTGTGATTTTTATTTTCCATTAAAATATTTAATTTCCAATATAGTTTGGATGCAGGATAGTCTGCATTTTAGGAAGCAAAAAAATAAATTTTAGAAAGGTAAAATATCCAAGCCAGTTTTGTAGTAATAGTGATTTCTAAAAGTTGAAATAGCAGTAGCTGTCATTAAATGAGCACCTACTATATTTCAGGCACTAAACTGGATTCTTATAGACTCTTTAATATTAATATCATACTTTATAAATGTGAAATTTTAGACTGCAAAGTACATAACTTGCTAAAAGTCACAGATGTAATAAACTATCAATCCAGAATTTGAACTTAAATCTTTTGGCTGCAGAGAGGAAAACAAAAGAAGGGTAGGTAAATAGCTAGACGAATCCGTTGACTGACAGTCGTATCGGCTTCCCTTTACTGAATGCTGATCTCATCACACCAGTATAACTTTGTAAAATGTGTTTATTATTTCCATTTTCAAAGTGAGTGATTTAAGGCTAAAAATGATAAGAAATGTGTCCTTGATGGCAGCTATCACTGGAAGATCCAGAATTTAAACCAATATTTCACTATCCAGTATTACTCATTTCAAAGCACTCTGCCTTTCTGCTATCACATACAATTTCTACTTTAAGTAACAAATTCAAATATAATCGGTACAAAGTTTATTCTACCCTGAAAATGAAATGTATAATATTCAAGAACAACTTGATGATTCACATCTGAGAAAACATAGTACTCTCAAAGTGACAAATACTGAATAAATAAATATTACCTCTGTATTGGATGTCTAAAAATGCGTAAGGACAAGATACTTCAAGCTGGAAAATTAGAGTGCAACCAAAAGACAACGGAGAAACCAAACATAGCTGGTCACATATGTATTTTTGTAACGATTTTTAAGTCTGGGAGTCTTTTGTTTCCTAAGCAAACATTTATTTTGTTGTTAGCCAGAAGTTTATATCTCCCTAGATTATGTAAAATACTGAAAAAAGAAATATGAAAACTTTATTTTTGGTTGTGTTATCAAACAGTGCCTGACATATTTGAATGACTACACTTTCAAAAGCTGCCAAACTTTAATTTCTTCTGTTAGTATCTCTATATCTGCACATATTCAACATTCAAAGTAAGGAATCTTGTAGTGTGTGTAATATTGTTCAAGTATTGATCATTTTGTTGCAACTCTGGAAGCACTTTTTAGCCCCTGAAGCCTGAATTAGGGGTATCTATATAGAGAGGAAATTATTGCCTTATCAAAAGTGTGCATAGATTCTGTAGGTCAAGTCTATCCATCATAGACTTCCTAAAAGGTGGATTAGATTTGAAGCTCTCTCAATTTATTTTGTTATGGTTTATTGGCACATTCATTTTGCACAACTGTTTATACAAACTAAATGGCTGCTCATATCTTAAGCCCCTCCATTAGTTTAGTCCAATTCACCATCTAAGATAACAAAAACATAGGAATATTCAGTTCCTACTGCTACCATTACAGAAGGCTCAAGCTGTAGAATATTTGATGCTTTCTGCTCTCAAAGTTCTGATCCAGTCCTTTCTCTTACATAACATCTGTCCATGTCCTTGCTCAGAGGGACCCAGTGCTCAAAGATCCCTTTATTGTGGTGAATGTTTAATTTCTTACTAATATTCATTCAAATGCAATACATGTATAGTTCCATTCAGTCTGTGCTGCTATAATGGAATATAAGAGACTGGGCAATTTGTAGAGATTCTTCATGGTTCTGGAAACTGGAAAATCCAAGACGCAAAGGCAAGGGTCTGGTGAGGACCTTCTTTCTGGGTCATCTCATGGTGGAAGGTGAGACAGCAAGAGATTGAACTCCCAGCCTTAAGTTATTTTGAATCAGCATGAATCTGTTCACAAGGCTTCAGCCTTCATGACCTAAACACCTCCCATTGGGCCCCACCTCCCAACAGTGGTTCATTGGATTATGTTCCAACACATGCCTTTTGGAGGGACACAGCCAAACCATAATGATATATAACAGCATTTTCTAAGTGTTCATTTTGATGAATTTTGACAAATGTTTACAGTAGTGTAACAACCACTTCAATGGAGACATTTCATCCTAAAAATTCCCTTGTTCTATAGATTCAATTTTTATATTCTTCTGAAATTTTATGCTGAAATCTAATACCCAATATAATGGTATTGGGAGTTGGAGGCTTTGGAAGATGATTACGTCATAAGAACAGAGACTTAATCAAAGGAGTTAGTGCTTTTTATAAGAGACCCTGGAGATATCCCGTCCTTCTACAATGTGAGGACACAAAAGAATGACAGCCAACTCTGAATCAGGAAGTGAGTCATTACCAGGCACTGAATCTGTCAGTAACGTGAATTTGAACTTCTAGTCACCAAAACTGTGAAAAATAAATTTTGGTTGTTTATAAACTACCCAGTCTATGATATTCTGTTACAGCAACCTAAAGTACTATGTTACCTAGTGCCCCTTTGAAATCAGTCCTCGCCCCCAACCTGACACCTAGCCCCTGTCTACCCCACTCAGATTTGGGTGGCTACAGTTTTGGCTATTAAATAATGTCACAAAAATTGAAGCATATACTATGTAGCCTTGATTGTTTTTTGTTGAGTTTACTTAATGCGTTGGAGATTTATTCATGCTGTTACATATGTCTATATTGTATTTTTTTATTGCAAACTAGTGTTCCATTTGATTATACCTTTACTAATACATGGGCCTCTGGATTATTTCTAGTTTAAGGCCATGCAAATAAAGTTGCTGTAAACATTAGCAAATGGGTCTCTGTATGAACATGCTTTTATTTCTCTTGGGTAAACATCCAGGAATTGATAGTTGAGTCATATGATAAATGTATATTTAAATTTAAAAGAAACTTCCCTATTGTTTTCCAAAGCAACTATACCACTGATTTTCTACATATCCTCATCAGTACTCCGTATTCTTTGATTTTATTATAGCCATCCTAGTAGCTGTATAGGGCATCTCATTGCAGTTTTAATTGCATTTTCCTAATGACTAGTGGCGTTAAGCAAATTTTCACTGCTTATTTGCCATTGGTATATACAGTGGTTCCACGTTCTCCATGAGGGATTAGTTCTAGAACCCTGATGGATGCCAAAATCCAGAAATGCTAAAATTCCAACATTGGTCCTGTATAACCTGGGAAAATTAAAACTGAGCCCTCTGCATCCTTGGGCTGCCCAATCTGGGAATACTATATTTTCTATCCATAGTTGGTTGAATCTGTGAATGTGGAGCTCGTACACATGAAAGGCCAACTGTATTTTTTGAAAGTCCAGTTTTTAGTCTGTTTCTACCAGTTATAAAAATTTCCAGTTCGCATATATGGAAACTGTTTTTATGTGGATGGCTGAGGATTCTTCTGGATAAACATACTGTCAAGAAAAGAACATAGGGATTATAAGCCTGACTTTATAGCAAAATCTGATTTTTTAAAAAGGAATTTTTATTAAAATGTCTAAAAAACATTGGGGCCCTGTTGACATCACTTGGATACCCGGCTGGTATAATCTATGACAGTATAAAGAGCCTGTCTACGTACTCTTGCATGGAATATGAGATAATGAGGACTTTGGCATGTCGGTAATTATGTCCACTGGTATTTATTTAGGCAGAATATGGGGGGCTGCCAGGATTAAGAGAGGGCATAGGGTCAAGTGTGCAACCTGAGAAGCCATAAACAGAAAAGAAAGTGTAACCTAGTAAACCGTGCAGTTCCTGCAGGTATCTGGCAGGAATGGGACACAGTGGGCCCAGCATAGTCTACCAACCCCCTGCTGAATCCTTGAAATGCCTTCTGAAAACCTCCAGGAAGAAAGGATAGAGTACTGCATGGAGAGTTGAAGGTTCTGGTTTCTCCTGGCTCTTGTTTCTGTTTACGATTTGTATCTGTAGTACTTTCCTGGGACTGCCCTAACAAAACAGTGCACAGTGGGTGGCTTAATCAGAAGTGTACTGTCTCAGAGTTCTGGAGGGTAGAAGTCTAAAATCATGGTGTTGAAAAGGTGGCTCCTTCTGAGAGCCACAAGGAAAAAGCTATTCCAGAGAAGTCTCTCTCCTAATGTCTTGCAGCTTTGGGTGTTTCTTGGTGTTTTAGTCTGTTCTCTTGCTGCTCATGAAGACATACCAGAGACTGGGTTATCTGTACAGAAAAAGAGGTTTACTGAACTCAGAGTTCCATGTGCTGGG
This sequence comes from Symphalangus syndactylus, assembly GCF_028878055.3. NCBI lineage: Eukaryota > Metazoa > Chordata > Mammalia > Primates > Hylobatidae > Symphalangus > Symphalangus syndactylus. The sequence goes on along the minus strand of NC_072426.2, from coordinate 6,421,988 downwards.
AAGGCCTCATAGTCATGGCAGAAGACGAAAGTCTCATTTCACATGGCGGCAGGCAAGAGAGAATGAGAACCAAGCAAAGAGGAGACCCCTTATCAAACCAACAGATCTTGTGAGACTCATTCACCACCACAAGAACAGTATGGGGAAAACCACACCGTGATTCAATGATCTCTCACCAGATCCCTCCCACAACACATGGGAGTTACGAAAGCTACAACCATGATTCAATTACCTCCCCCAGATCCCTCCCACAACACATAGGGGTTACGGGAGCTAAGACAGACCATATCGCTTGGCTTATCAATGGCATTCTTCCTGTGTCTTCACATCGCCTTCTCTGTATGCCTATCTTTCCCTGTGTCCACATTTCTCCTTTTTGTAACTACAGAGTCATATTGGATTGGGCCCATCCTAATGACCTCATCCTGACTTGGTCATCTGCAAAGGCTGTATTTCCATACAAGGTCACATTCACAGCTACTGGAATTACCGCCTCATTATTTGCTGAAGGTACACAATTCAACCCATAACACTGTCAGTCTAGTAATTGTGCCCTTTTAGGTAATTTCTGTTTTCCACTCATAATTTAAAATGAAAGTATCTTGAAATTATAAAAGACAATAGTGCTAAGAGAAAATTTCCATCAACCTATCATTTTAAACTCTTCAAAGTGCTAAGAGAAAATATCCATCAATCTATTATTTTAAACCTTTCTAAATTATTAAGAGTAAGATATATAAAATAAGATAATTTTCAGGACAGCCATGGTTGTTCATGCCTGTAATCTCAGCACTTTGGGAGGCTGGGGAGAGCAGACTGCTTGAGCTCAAGAGTTCAAGACCAGCCTGGACAAGATGGTGAAACTTCATTTCTACTAAAAATACAAACAATTAGCCTGGTGTGGGCGTGGTGGCAAATGCCTGTAGTCCCAGTTACCCAAGAGGCTGAGGTGGGAGACCTGCTTGAGCCCAGAAAGTCAAGGCTGCAGTGAACCATGATTGCACCACAGCACTGCAGCCTGGGTGACAGCCTGAGACCCTGCCACAGACACACACACACACACACATTCAAATAAATGATTGAGTTTACATACCAAAGAGCACCAAAACATATGCTTCAATGAGAAGAAAAGAGTGAGATCTAAGTGTCACTGAGTTATACAGAATCTTGAAAACACGTTGGTGTATCTAAATAATCAATAACCAAAGTAACAGCAATAATAACATTAAGGATAATGACTATTTAGCTTGGAACTTAAAAAACAATACATAATTATATTTACAAATTGCAATAATATAAAAACTGGAAGAGATGATCATATCTAAAATTTTCTGTAGCCCTTAAATTGTTCAGGTAGAAGGAGATGATTGATTCAAGTTGTACTTTGTTAATGCAACCTTCTGCTTCATTAGTGCTAATGCACTTTGTTCAACATTTAATAACTAAAGAGCAATGAAAAGCGACACAGATTAAATGGAAAAGGAAATATACAAACAACACACCCCCCAAAAATATGAAATCAAGTCAATGAAAAGCAGAAAAGAAACGAAAAAAGTAAAGAAGTAAAAATAAAGTGAAATTTTATTAAAGATGCAGAAATATATCCATATGTGTCAAAATCATATTTAGTATGAATAGATTAACTTCACTATTAAAAGACAGAGAGTACAAGCTATAATGACAAAGGATTTTTAAATGCTGAGGGACATAAAATGATATGCCAAAATTTAGATTGTATAGTGACATTAATATCTCATTAAATATGCTAGAGCAAAACCTGAAATATATTCAAAAATTAACTTTGGGAGCCCGAGGTGGGTGGATCACGAGGTCAGGAGATCGAGACCATCCTGGCTAACATGGTGAAATCCCGTCTCTACTAAAAATACAAAAAATTAACCAGGCATGGTGGCAGGCGCCTGTAGTCCCAGCTACTAGGGAGGCTGAGGCAGGAGAACAGGGTGAACCCGGGAGGTGGAGCTTGCAGTGAGCCGAGATCTTGCCCCTGCACTCCAGCCTGGGCGACAGAGCCAGACTCCGTCTCAAAAAAAAAAAAAAAAAAAAAAAAAGGCTTTCCAGTTGAAATATCTTTATAACGTAATATTGAATTCCCATGGCTAAGGAAAAATAATTTTAAAATTAATCAGGTCTAAATAAAATAAATTAAATACTGAAAGGGCAAAAAATTATCTTAAAGATTTTACTCTTCAATGCTCAGTTTTGCTGTGAACGTAAAACTGTTTTAAAATTAAAGTATGTTAAATAGAAATAGTTATTTTGGGGACATTTAATGTTTCTTGATTAAACCTTGGAATGGTAGAGATTTTAGCTTAGAACAGGCATAAAAATTTTAACAATTGTTATTGTGAATAGAATAGAATATTGTTCTGAGAACAGTAAATATTTCTTGAGAATTTCGATGTGTCCGAGGCTGGAATATTTTCACATATTGTTTAACTCTTTTGTCTTCTATACTATTTTGTCTTTAAAACAATCAGATGAGGAAAATGAGGCTCAGATAGCAACTAGCCTGACCCAAATCACACAGCTAGAAAGCAGAGGATGCAGGATTTAAACCCAGAACCTGTTTGACCATTCACTACACTCTACCACCTCCAAGGAACGTGGTGCGTATATGATACTTGAGGACATATCAACAATCACGACTAAGATTTAGTAAAACGGTGGAGAAATGAAGACAATGTTGAAAGAGAAAGAGTTCTAAGCCAACCACAATTAAAGTCTGAGTATGAAGAAGTCATGCAAAATATTTAACAATTTTACAAATGAAGAAGATGAGGCTAAGAGAGAATTCATTGCTTGCCTTATCGGACATCGCTGTCCTCAATAATTATTTTAGTTTGTGTTTTCTTTCACGTCTTGAAACTTGCATCATCCTATAATAGCCACTAGAATTTAGTACTTAATTTTTCTCTCGTTTCTGTGCATCTGTGCATGGAGAGGGATATGCCTGCTGCATGCTGACAGAAACTGACATTGTTTGAAAACACCTACTTTCATTTCCTAAATATGTGATTTCAAATATAACATAATTAAATATATAAATACTTAGGATATTTTTCTCTCTCTTAAAATTTATCTTAGCTTTGCAGGCCATAAGCTCAGAAATATGTGTTCCTTGTAAAAGCCACCATCTTGACCTCTTATTCTCCAACCATTAGCACAGTAAGTGTGCATTTAAACAGTTAACTAGCTATGAAATTGTTGGTAGAGGAGTTCTACAAAAACTGCAATGTATTAAAACCCTGTTTGGTCACAACTTTCTGAGAGAGGGAAGAAAACTTCATATGAGTTATGGCGATGGAATTTATGTTTATTATAAGAAAAAATTGCTTTAGGCCAATAAAATTCAAATTAACAAAACATTCAGAAACGAGGTTTAAAACATAAATAGCATGAAATAGGGGAGATTAGAGCTAACATTTTCCAGTAGCTAAATAAACACACGAGCTCATATAGAATTTATTGTGAAGGTTAGAAGAGAAATCTAATTCAATATATTTTATGTAAATATAGAATGATTAGAATCTGTCTGGTTCTTGATAAATATAATCTAAAGAATTAGTTTAGAGATCTTTCTCTCATCTTCAGTCAGAGATTTATAAATTAATGAAATAATCTATTATCATTTCACCTTAGATGTCATAAGACTTTGGAAACAGGGGGTATTAGGGACTAATTTACAACACATAAATAGCTTGAACAGGTGGTACTTAATACCATTACAGATACTGGTCACTGGGTACAGTTCACAGTTATGGAAGTTAATGCCAATTAGAAAAATGTTCATATCCTCGTCACTGAATAAACTTAAACTAAGTGAAAAGATACCACTTGCCAGGTTCGGTGGCTCAGGCCTGTAATCCCAGCACTTTGGGAGGCCGAGGCAGGCAGATCACAAGGTCAGGAGATCGAGACCATCCTGGCTAACAGGGTGAAACCCCGTCTCTACTAAAAATGCAAAAGAAATTAGCCGGGTGTGGTGGCGGACGCCTGTAGTCCCAGCTGCTCGGGAGGCTGAGTCAGGAGAATGGTGTGAACCCAGGAGGTGGAGCTTGCAGTGAGCCGAGATCACACCACTGCACTCCAGCCTGGGCAACACAGCGAGACTCCGTCTCAGGAAAAAGAAAAAAAGAATGGACAAACAATACAAATGCCTTTAATTCCGTTCAGACTTAAGACTTCATAGTTCTCAGAGACACCAAAGAAATTCTTTCCAAAAGTTTTTTTTGCAGAGGTATATTTAAAGGCATAATTAGATTTTTAAGAGCTTCCCAGATTGTAACAAATATAAGTAACTTCAACTAGCAAATAAATTCATAAATATAGCTAGCTGCTCAGTATTGCTGATTTGATATCATTTGATATCTTTGAACTGTACCAACATTTAATGAGGATATAACTGAGTGAATCCTGCAACAGAAATATTAACATATGTGCTAAAATGAGCTATAATGGATATATATATTTCCAATGTCATTTAGAGCAAATACTTATATTAATCAGGCTGAATTATATGATTCCTACATTGAATCTTTGAACAATTGAGTTACAGGGGCAAATAATAGACAAATAAAGAAATGACATAATTAGATCATAAATTGATTTAGTAGTCTTATATAATTTTTAAGTAGAGCCTGAAGGAAGAGTACTGATCATGAAATAGTATCCTAAGAGAATGCAGCTATTACTTAATAATACAAGGAAATCAGAAAATTTGTCAAGGATCATGCAGCATAGTGAGTAGTAATGATTTACATATATCCGAATAGATGATTTACATATATCAGAATAGATTATTTACATATATCAGAACTGATGATTTACATATATCAGAATAGATGATTCACATATATCAGAATTGATGACTTACATATATCAGAATATTCATTACTTTAGGAGGGAAAGGTAAATTATTAAGAAATATTTGTACAGTGTACACTATTAGAGAATAAAGTTATAATCAAATAATTACGAATACTTTTAAATCTTATACATCTCATGATATAGATACGGAAAGTCCTAAATTAATGGATTTATGAGGATGTCTTAGTCACTGAGGTCTATTATTAGCTAATTCTCACATTGCTATAAGGAACTAACAGAACCAGGGTAATTTATAAATGAAAGACGTTTAATTGACTCACAGTTCCACATGTCTGGGGAGGCCTCAGGAATCTTACAATCATGGAGGAAGTCACCTCTTCACGGGGCAGCAGGACAGAGAATGAGTGCCAGGAGGGGAAATGCCATATGCTTATGAAACCATGTGAGCTCATCAGAACTCACTCACTGTCATGAGAACAGCATGAGGGAAACCACCCACACTATTCAGTTACCTCCCACTAGGTCCCTCCCATGGCATGTAGAGATTATAGGAATTAAAATTCAAGATGAGATTTAGGTGGGCAGACAAACCATATCATTCTGCCCCTGTCTTCTCCAAAATCTGATGTCCTCACGTTTCAAAACAAACCATGCCTTCCCAACACTCCCCCAAAGTCCTAACTCCTTCCAGAATTAACCTAAAAGTCCAAGTCCAAAGTCTTACCGGAGACAAAGCAGTTCCCTTCCACCTAGGAGCTTGTAACATCAAATCAAGTTAGTTGCTCCCATGATACAAACTGGTTATAAGCATTGGGTAAATGCACCCATTCCAAAAGGGAGAAATTGGCCAAAACAAAAGGGATACAGGCCCACGCAAGTCCAAAATCCAGTGAGGTAATAATTAAATCTTAAAGCTCCAGAATAATCTCCTTCAATTCCATGTCTCACATCTAGGACACACTGATGCAAGAAGTGGGCTCCCACAGCCTTGGAAACTCTGCCCGTGAGGCTTTTCAGAGTACAACCCCTCTCCCAACTGCTTTTGTGGGCTGGCTTTCAGTATCTGCAGCTTTTCCTGGGGCACAGTGCAAGCTATCAGTGGATCTACGATTCTGGGGTCTGGAGGATTGTAGACCTCTTCTCACAGCTCCACTAGGCAGTGCGCCAGTAGGGACTCTCTGTGGGGGCTCCAACCCCACATTTCCCTTCTGCACTTCCCTAGCAGAGGTTCTCCATGAGGGCTCCACCCGTGCAGCAGACTTCTGCCTAGACGTTCTGGTGTTTCCACACATCTTCTGAAATCTAGGCAGAGGTTCCCAAACCTCAGTTTTTAACTTATGTGTACCCATGGGCCCAACATCACATGTAAGTTGCCAAGGCTTGGGGCTTGTGCCCTCTGAAGCAATGGCCTGAGCTTTATATTGGCCCATTTTAGCTACAGCTGGGATGCAGAGCACCAAGCCCTGAGACTGCACACAGCAGCAAGGTCCTGGACCCGGCCCTGGACACCATTTTTTCCTTCTAGACTTCCAGGCCTGTGATGGGAGGGGCTGCTGTGAAGACCTCTGACATTTTCCCTGGAGACATTTTCCCTACTCTCTTGGTGATTAGCATTTAGCTCCTCATTACTTATGCAAATTTCTGCAGCTGGCTTTAATTTCTCCCCAGAAAATGTTTTTCTTGTCTATCACATTGTCAGGCTGGAAATTTTCCAAACTTTTATGCTTTGTCACCTCTTGAATGCTTAGAAATTCCTTCTGCCAGATACCTGAAATCATCTCTCTCTAGTTCAAGGTTCCATAGATCTCTAGGGCAGGGACAAAATGCTACCAGTCTTTTTACTAAAGCTTTCCATTTCCCAACAAGTTCCTCATTTCCATCTGATAGCACCTCAGCCTAGACTTCATTGTCCATATTGCTATCAACATTTTGGACAAAGCCATTCAACAAGTCTCTAGGAAGTTCCAAGCTATCTCATCTCTTCCTGTCTTCTGAACACCCCAAACTGTACCTACTTCTGCCTATTACTCAGTTCCAAAGCTGCTTCCACATTTTCAGGTATCCTTATAGCATTACCCGACTCCTGGTGCCAATTTACTATATTAGTCCATTTTTACATTGCTATAAGGAAATACCTGACACTGGATAATTTGTAAAGAAAAGATGTTTCATTAACTATACATGGCTGAGGAAGCCTCAGGAAACTTACAATCATGGTGGAAGCCACTTCTTCAAAGGGTGAACAGAGAAAATGAGTGCCAGAAGGGGAAAGGCCAAATGCTTATAAAACCGTCATATCTTGTGAGAACTCACTCACTATCATGAGAACAGCATGGTGGAAAACCACCATCCTGATTCAGTTACCTCCCACTGGGTCTCTCCCATGACATGGGATTATGAGAATTAAAATTCATTTGGGTTGGGCCACAGCCAAAGCATATCAATTTTTGTGTAAGTGTTGAAAAAGTCTGCAGAGTGATGACAAATTTTGAAATTATAAGAATGAAATAAGGCACCGTCAAAGGTGGAGTTTGAATGAATGAAGCAAAAAGCTCATCTCAGGAAAAAGCTGCTCTGATGAAACTCCAGATTAAATTTGGCATGAACCCCTAATGTTAATTGGATCATGCTTATGAACATGTAACCTGTACAGTTCCCACAGAGCCCTATACTTAGAAGGTTCCTGCATTGGTTTTGTGCTTGGCTGTCCTTTTCTTTATATTCTTAATATATTTTTTAAAAGTGCTCTAGATATTACCACAGCTGGCCCTGTGCTTTAAAAGGAATAGAATGAAAAAAGCAACCTGTAAATAAAGTAAATAGTATTGATAAACAAAGCAGCATACACACTCCTAATGTAACTTTGGTGGAGGGGTTGGGACCGGGAGTAGTTTGAGAAAAAGAGCAAGAACATATGAGAAAGAAAATAGCTGGTAAATCAACAGGCCACTGGAAGCCTGTGTGTTTTTGGATATCATGACCACCAGTCATTTCTTCTCATTGTCATGAGGTGGTTCAATGTATTAAGTCAAGAGGTCAGAAGTCTGCATTGCCACACCTCTCTGCCTACCACCACTGCTTAATGACAAGAAACTCTACAGGAAGTGAAAAGGTATAGTTAACAAGAAAGCTGGTACAGTTTCCACCTAAAATTGAAGAATTGAAAAAACTGAAAGGGGCTTAGATAGTTAAGGGACTAGTCCTAGAAATTAATTTACTGCTTTATTAGTCCATTTTCTTGCTTCTAATAAAGACATACCTGAGACTGGGAAGAAAAAGAGGTTTAGTGGACTTACAGGTCCACATGGCTGGGGAGGCCTGACACTCACGGCAGAAGGAAAGCAGGAGTAAGTCATATCTTACATGCATGGCAGCAGGCAAAAAGAGAGAGCTGGCTTGTGCAGGGGAACACTTCCTTTTAAAACCATCAGATCTCATAAGACTTATTCACTATTATGAGAACAGCACAAGAAAGATCCACCCCCATGATTCAAATACTTCCCACTGGGTCCCTCCCATGACACACAGGAATTATGAAAGTTCCAACTTCAGATGAGATTTGGGTGGGGACACAGCCAAACCATACCATTCCACCCCTGGACCCTCCCAAATCTCATGTCCTCACATTTCAAAACCCATCATGCCTTCCCAACAGCCCCCAAAGTCTTAAGTCATTTCAGCATTAACCCAAAAGTCCACAGCCCAAAGTTTCATGTGAGACAAGGCAGGTCACTTTTGCCTATGAGGTTGTAAAATCAAAATCAAGCTAGTTACTTCCTAGATAAAATGGGGTACAGGTATTGTGTAAATACAACATTGGCCATAACAAAGTGGCTAAAGGCCCCATGCAGGTCCAAAATCCAGCAGGGCAGTTAAAACTTAAAGTGCCAAAAGATCTCCTTTGACTTCATGTCTCACATCCATGTCATGCTGATAGAAGAGGTGGATTAGCATGGTCTTGGGCAGCTCTGCCCCTGTGGCTTTGCAGGGTTTAGCCCATCACCTGGCTGCATTCACAGGCTGCCATTGAGTGCCTGTGGCTTTTCCAGGTGCATGGTGCAAGCTTTCAGTGGATCTATGATTCTGAGTTCTGGAGGATGGTGGCCTTCTTCTCACAGCTCCACTAGGTGGTGTCCCAGGACTCACTGTGGGGGCTCCAACTCCACATTTCCCTTCTGCACTTTCCTAGCAGAGGTTCTCCCTGAGGGCCCCACCCATGCAGCGAACTTCTGCCTGGGCATACAGATGTTTCCATACATCCTCTGAAATCTAGATGGAGGTTCCCCCACCTCAACTCTTGACTTTTGTGCACCTGCAGGCTCAACACCATGTGGGAGATGCCAAGGATTGGGGGCTCCACCCTCAGAAGCAATGGGCTGAGCTTGGCCTCTGTTAGTCATGGCTGGTGTGACTGAGATATGGGGCACCAAGTCCCTAGACTGCACACAAGAGGGGGACCCTGAGCTCCACCCATGAAACCATTTATTTCTCCTAAACCTCTGGGCCTGTGATGGGAAGGGCTACCACAAAGACCTTTCATATGCCCTAGAGACATTTTCCCCATTGTCTTGGTGATTAACATTCAGCTCCCGGTTTCTTATGCAAATTTTGTAGCTGGCTTGAATTTCTCCTCAGAAAATGGGATTTTCTTTTCTATCTCATTGACAGGCTGCAAATTTTCCAAACTTTTATGTTCTGTGTCTCTTTTAAAACTGACTTCCTTTAACAGCACCTGTCACTTCTTGAATGCTTTGCTGCTTAGAAATTTCTTCCACCAGATACTCCAAATCATTTCTCTGAAGTTCAAAGTTCCACAAATCTCTAGGATGGGGCAAAATGTCACCAGTCTCTTTGCTAAAGCATAACAAGAGTAACCATTTTCCAAACGAGTCTAGTTCCTCATCTCCATCTCAGAACTCCCCCACCTGGATATTATTGTCTGTATCATTATCAGCATTTTAGTCAAAGCCATTCAACAAGTCTCTAGGGAGTTCCAAACTTTCCCACATTGTCCTGACTTTTGAGCCCTTCCAACCACTGCTTGTTACCCAATTCAAAAGTTGATTCCACATTTTGGGGTATCTTTTCAGCAACACTCCACTCTACTGGTACCAATTTACTATATTAGTTTGCTTTCATGCTGCTCATGAAGACATACTTGAGACTGGGAAGAAAAAAATTTTAATAGATTTACTGTTCCACATGCCTGGGGAGGCCTCACAATCATGGTGGAAGGTAAGGAGGAGAAGATCACTTCTTACATGGATGGCAACAGGCAAAGAGAGAGCTTGTGCAGGGAACATGTGTTTTATAACCATCAGATCTTGTGAGACTTATTCACGATCCAAAGAACAGTGTGGGAAAGACCTGACCCCATAATTCAATTACCTCTCACTGGATTCCTCCCATGACACATGTGAATTGTAGGAGTTACAATTCAAAATGAGATTTGGGTGGGGACACAGCCAAACCATATCAACTGTCATCTTGTATCTTTTCCTTATTATAATTATTGTACTAGTCAAGGTTCTTTAGAGAAATTGACCAATAATAAATAGATACATACATACACACATAGATGAAGAGATTTATTATGGGACTTGGCTCACAAGGCTAGGGAGACCCACCAGTCCCACCATCTGATGTCTGAAAGGTAAGAACCAGGAAAGCAGGTACTACATATAATTCAGGCTCAGTTTCAAGGTCAAAGAACCAGGAGTGCCAATGTTTAAAGTCATCATGGATGAATTTCCAGTTAGAGCAAATTCACACGTAGTCTACCTTTTTGTTCTATTTAGGACCTCAGTGGATTAGAAGATGCCTGTTCACATTTATGAGGGCAGATCTTCTTCACTCAGTTTACTGATTCAAGTACTAATCTCTTATGGAAAGACTCCCACAGACACACTCATAAATAATGTCTTACCAGCTCCCTGGGTATTCCTTAGGTGAATAAAGTTAACACAAAAAATTAAATATTTCATGAAAAAGACAAGGACTAGACAAAGAACAAAAAGATTAATGTATATTTTATTTTTAGTTTTTTTTTGTTTTTGTTTGTTTGTTTGTTTTGAGATGGAGTTTTGCTCTTGTTGCCCAGGCTAGAGTGCAATGGCATGATCTCCGGCTAACTACAACCTCCGCCTCCTGGGTTCAAGTGATTCTCCTGCCTCAGCCTCCCGAGCAGCTGAGATTACAGGCCACCACACCCAGCTAATTTTGTATTTTTAGTAGAGACAGGGTTTCTCCACGTTGGTCAGGGTGATCTCGAACTCCCAACCTCAGGTGATCCGCCCGCCTTGGCCTCCCAAAGTGCTGGGATTACAAGCGTGAGCCACCGCACCTGGCTATTTTTAGTTTAAAGCATAAATACAACTCTTACCTTACCTTCCAATGGTGGTAATTCTAGCTGAGTGTTTTTTTTAAGCTCACAATTAAATTACTTATTTCCATTTTAGCAATGGACTACAAAAGGTTAGTCTATCTTTCAGTAATTTATTAGAAAAAAAATCACCATTTTGTTATTGAACCCTTGGCAACATTAAATTGAGCATTAATGCACTCCACCTCAATCTATGCTGGAGCAAAAAATAAGCCACTTTTAGAGGCCAACTCTATAAGTGCGTTTCACAAAAGCCTAGTCATCCCTAAGTTTCCCCTTTATTGTTCCAGAGCCAGTCCCCAACAAATGTGTGGACAAAACTCAAAGACAGGTGACCCAAAACAAATTATATCCCCTATGAAGTCTAATCTCTATAATTCTGTTAGCCCTTAAGCGGAATTTTCAGGAAATCATGTGATTGAGAGATAAACCAAAGTATTAAAAACATACCTTATAAGCTTAATTTTTAAAAGGATTTTAATTATAGTTTTTAGAAAAGTTAAAGTTTAGTAATTCTGTAATAAATACAGTTGAGATATACTTTATGCCTTGAGAATGTTAAGTATGTTTCTAGAAACATAATTGATGAGCTTATTTAATTTTTATAAGGATTTTAACAGTGGTTTTAAGAAAAGTTACAGTTTAGAAATTCTGTAATGAATACAATTGAGATATTTTTTATACCTTGAGAAATCAATTATTAATTTGAAGAAAAAAGAGACACATGCCAATTAAAAGGAAATTCCTAGCTGTGATCAGTAACAGTGTGGCAGAAACATCGCCAAAAATAGGCCTGCAATTGCTGACATGCAAAACCGCCACCAATCACAGAATGTGTGTTACGCATCCTTATCACATACTTCTATAACTTCTCATCAGTTCGTCTGTTTTTCTGTCCGCAGCCCCTCTGATATCTCTGTGAATTTTGTAGGTCAGCTTCAAATTTTATTTTGTATTGATATCATTCTTATATTAACATGGTTCCAGCAAAACTGAAGTGAGAACGGACAAACCTGAGAGACAAATCTTTCTTTGGTAATCTCCATACTTTAACGTGTTCTTTTAAAACCTGCAACTGCTAAGAAGTTATTAACTTCTATTTTTTCTTGTTGTAAATTATAAAGTAGCTTAATATCCACCAGGTATTATTGGAAAACAGTCATTTTTGAGCTGTGTTTGAGAAGCAAGAACACTGTTGGGTTAATCAATTTTAAATGCTCCTAAAACATAGAGCCCCTTTAAGAATATTTGGCCATGCGCAATGGATCTTGCCTGTAATCCCAGCACTTTGGGAGGCTGAGGCAGGTGGATCATGAGGTCAAGAGTTCGAGACCAGCCTGGCCAACGTGGTGAAACCTCATCTCTAGTAAATGTACAAAAATTAGCCAGGCATGGTGGCGTGCTCCTGTAGTCCCAGCTACTCGGGAGGCTGAGGCAGGAGAATTGCTTGAACCTGACGGGTGAAGGTTGCAGTGAGCCAGATCGCACCATTGCACTCCAGCCTGGTCAACAGAGCAAGACTCCATCTCAAAAACAAACAAAACAACAACAACAACAAAACGAATATTTAATAATGCAATACTTCATGGAAAAATAGAGTAGCGAAAACACATTTTTAAAATTAACATATATATTAACGTGAAGTATCTTTATAAAACAAATCCAAGAAAAATCAGTCTTACACATTTGATTTATAAAAAATCCAATATAAGATTTTAAATTTATATTAATAGTAATGTTTATAATATTTCAGTTAAAATAGAACTGACATAATAAATTATATATCATCAGATTTTAATATATAAACATCATACAAAATATATTCTCCAACCACCAGAGGATGAAGTTAGAAATCAGTAACGGAGAACTAGAAAACTTCAATTTCTGAGAATTAAAAACACTCTCTAAACAACTAATGGATCATTACAGAAATCATAAAAAGAAATTAGAAAATACTTAGAGATGAATAAAAACAAAAACAAAACAAAAATTATGGGACATAGTAAAATAAGTGCTAAGGAGAAAAGTTATAGTTAAAAAGCTTCCATTTAAACAGAATGCAGATCTTAAATCAAGAACCCATTTGTACAACTAGAAAAAGAAGAACAAAGAAAACCCAAAGGCAGCAGATGCAGAGAGTTTAAAATGTAGAGAAAAATCAATGAAATCAAAAGTTGATTCTTCAAAAAAAATCAATGTGAAAAACCTTTAGCTAGATTGACTTAAAATAAAGAAGATTCAAATCACCAAAATCACAAATGAAAGTGAGAACATTATTACTTACTCTGCATGAATAAAAAGTATTATAAGGGTACTATGAAAAATTATATGTCAACAATTGCATGTACCAGATGAAACCGACGAATTCCTAAAAATATGCAACATACCAAGACTAAATCATGAAAAATAGAAAATCTGAATAGATCTATAATTAGTTAGGATTATGGATCTGTAATAAAAAATCTAGCAACAAGGAAAATTCCTGGACCTGGCAGCTTCGCTGCTGAATTATACTAAACATTTAAAGAGGAACTATAATAATGCCAGTCCTTCATAAACGTTTCCAAAAACGTAAAGAGGAGGAATACTTCATGTGAGGCCAGCATTACCATACTACCAAAACCAGACAAAGAATTTGCGAAAAAACAAAAAACAAGAAAACACAACAGACTAATATCTATTATGAACATCAACGCAAAAATCCTCCACAAAATACTAGCAAACCAAATTCAGCAGCATATTAGAATGACCAAGTGGGATTTATTCCTGGAATCTAAGCATGGTTCAACACACGAAAATTGATCAATGTAATACCCCATATTAACAGAAGGGAAAAAATAAGCATAATTGTCTCAATTATGCATTTGGTAAAATTCAACATCTTTCATATCAAAAACACTCAACGAACTAGGAACTGAAGAAAACTACCTTAACATAATAAAATCCATATATAAATATTCAATAGCCAACATCACACTCACTGTTAAAAGACTGAAAGTTTTACCTCTAAGATCAGAGACAAGACAATGACGCATACATTGCCACTTGTATTCAACAAAATACTGAAAGTCCTAACCAGTGAAATCGGGCAAGGAAAAGACATAAAAGGCACCCAAATTGGAAAGGAAGAAGTACAATTATCTCTGTTTGTACACAGCATAATACTTTAGGTATAAAACTCTAAAGATCACACACACACTCACATGCACACACACATAGTTAAAACTAAGAAACAAATTTAGGAAAGCAGTAGGATACAAAAGCAACACATAAACATTAGTTTCATTTTTACTTACTAACAATGAACAATCAGAAAAGAAAGTTTAAAAAATAATTCCATTGATTATAGCATCAAAAAGAATGAAATACTTATCAACTTAGCCAGGGATATGAAAGACTTGTAAAATGAAAACTATAGAAGACTTAAATAAACAGAAAGATATTCCATGTCCATGTGTTGGAAGACTTAATATTTTTAAGATGTTAATACTAACCAAAGCAATCTTAACATTAAATGCTATGCCTTTCAAAACTTCAGCAATTTTTATAGAAAGAAATAATCTATTCTAAAATGTATATGGAAAAACCAAGGGACACCAAATAGCCAAAACAATCTTGAAAATGAACAAAGCTGGAGAACTCACACTTTCTGGTTTCAAAATTACAAAGCTTCAGTAATCAAAACAGGGTGCCACAGGCATAAAGACAGACTTACAGGCCAATGAAGTAAAATCGAGATCCCAGAAATAAATCTTCACATATATGGTGAAATGATTTTTGACCATGGGTCCAAAATCATTCAATGAGAGAAAGAGCAATCTTGAAAAAATAAAAATAAAATGGTGGGATGGTGGTGGAACAACTGAAAAATCACATATAAAATAATGAAGTTGGACCCTTGTATAACACTATGTGGAAAAATTGAGTCAAAATTAATCAAAGACCTAAATGTAATACAAAAAATACTATAAAACTCTGAGAAGAAATAATAGAACAAAAGCTTCACAACATCGGAGTTGGCAATAATTTCTGCAATGTGACATCAAAGGCACAGGCAAGAAAAGAAAAAAATTTAAAAATTGTAGTTGATAAACTTTTTTAAAAAACTGTATTCAAAAAATACTATCATCAGAATAAAACGGCAACCCAGAGAATGAAAAAAAAAATTTGCAAATGATATTTGACAAGGGACTGAGATCCAGAGTAGATGGGGAATTTTAAAAACTCATCAACAAAATAAAACAAATAGCCTGATTCAAAAATGGGCAAAGAACTTTTCTCCAAAGAATAGAAATGGTCAATAAGTACATAAAAGGAGCCTCAACATAATTAATCATTAATCAACATAATTAATCAATTAGCAAATCAAAGTTACAATAACATAACACCTCATACCCATTATGATAGTTACTATTAAAAAACAGAAAATAAATCTGTTGGCAAGAATGTGGGAAAATGTAACACTTGTGCACTGTTGGTGAGGATGTAAAATGATACAGCCACTGTAGAAAGCAGTATGTCAGTTCTTGTAAAGATTAAAAATATAAGTACATATAACCCAGCAACCCCAATCCAGGTATATACCCAAGAAAATTTAAAGCAAGGTCTTGAAGAGATATTTGTACACACATGTTCACAGCAATATTATTCAAAATAGCTAAAACGGAAGCAATCCAAGTGTCTGTCAGTGGATTAATGGATAAGCAAAATGTAGTGTACACAAACAAAAGAATATTATTCAGCCTTAAAAATGAATACAAGTCTGAGATATTCTACAATAGGATGAAATGGAGGTCATTATGCTAAATTAAATAAGCCAATAACAAAAGACAAATGCTGTATGATTTCATTTGTATGAGGTTCTTAGAATAGTCAAAATCACAGACAAAAACAATGGTAGTTTCCAGAGATATATATTGATTAATGGGTCGAAAGCTTCGGTTTCACAAGACTAAAGAGCTCTGGAGATGGACGGTTATGATTATTGCACAATATAAATGTACTTAGTATCACTGACCTATATATAGCCATACACCACATAATGATGCTTCTGTCAACAACAGACCACTTACAGGTCATTGTTGCCATAAGTTTGTTATGCAGCTGAAAAATTCCTATTGCCTAGTGAAACTGAAGCTATCATGTCACAGTACAATGCATCAATGCATTGCCTTTTCTATGTTTAGATACACAAATACTTAACATTGTCTTACAATTATCTGTAATATTCAGTACAGTAACATGCTTTACAGGTTTGTAACCTATGGACACAATGTATCACTGTCTTTTAAGTGATGCATGGTCTACTTTAAAATAATTAAGATAATAAATTTCACATTAAGTGTATTTTATTTTGCAAAGTTACCATCTCTGTCTTCACTTACGGATATTGGCCAAAGTCTGAAGCAGGTGAGAGCCGTGATAATAAAATGAGTAGGAAAGTTTGTTAGGTGGGGCAGTGAGAGTTTGACAGAATTTACTGTCAAGATCCGATGCATAAGAACAGTCATTCATTATTACATGAAGAATAACAATTTTTAGAAGAGTATATGCAACATTATTCTATTTAGATAAATCTAAATAAAAATGACATATGTGTGTATATTTTATATGATTAGAATAAAGATCTCCAAGGAAATATGCAGATACTAATAGGGATTAGAAAGCTTTGGTAGAATTGATGTCCATTTAAATAAAAGAGTATTACCCTTATGTTCCAAGTGTATATCATGCTTGTAAAATAAACCAATACATTATACAAAATATGCTACTATTAAATTGAAACCAAATTCTTCTAATTATCTAAGAAAGGCAGAATTATGTAACGATCAGAAATAGATCCCTAAGCCAGATTTTCCGGGTTGGATTTTCAGGTCTTCTATCACTCACCAGTTGTGTGATTAACCACTAGTGTTAACTTCTCCATTCCTCATAAATTTCTGTCAAGAATTAAGTATGCGAATACATGTACTCATAGATATATGCATGTACACAGCATGCTGAAAAATACTGGTTTTTGTATTGTTATTATCCTATTCGGCTATTTGTGTTCATTCCAGTTAATGATCATAGTATAAAAATTTAAATTTATGCTACAAATTTATTTTAAATATTTACGCTTATATCATAGTACTGAGTATTCGAATGCTCTCAGTTCTTTTTATCAGATGCTAATCACTGGCTTATCCAGAGATCCGAATCTGTGTTACAGTCATTTTCCAAGCTTGCCTCTGAAAACTCAAACAAAGAATAAATATCACTCTGTGATTTTTACAGTTAAAAAACAAGGGAAATAAACTACCATCATGGGCACTTTACTCTAACCATACTGGTTATTTCAAAAACTAAAGTAAAAGGCAAATCAACTTAGTGATTAGTTTAATAACTCCTTTAAAGCAGTGAGTTTTTAATTAACACAAATGTGGCTGCTCAACAATGTACTCTATTATTCTTCTAACTGTACATCTCTGAATAACACATTGACCTGTTCAGTGATATTAAGGTTTGACAGTGGCCTTTATGGAAACGTGGGCGTTTTACAGCTTCCACTTGCAGTGGTGTGTTGTAACGATGTTTCAGTCACTTCCAGATGGGAATATTTAGGTATCCCCCTACTGGAAAGGTTTGAAGACTGCTATTATTTCTCAAGGAGCACATAGATAAACCGAATTAGTGAGCAAAGGATCAGGCAGAGTGATTGTGTCTAACCAGCTTGGCCATGCCAAAAATAAGACAAACGAAACTAATTATGAATCAGTAATTAAATGTCTGTGTTTTCCAGACTTTTGACAAGTGAGTTTTAATAGTTTTCAGATAACGTCATGCCAACTCTATGAATGTGCATAAAGGAATGAAATAAGCTGTTTAAATGCAGACTTCAAAATGTCTACCCTGTGATGACTGCAGTTGACATCAGAAACTTAGTTAGGAAAACCAGGATGTGGGTTAGTGAGACTGGCCAGGATCTCAGTGGAACAAGGAAACAGTCAATATTCAATTATTATACACAGTTTATTATTTATCCTGAAGCTGGCAATGTAAGGGGCACAATTCAGCTTTTTAGAACATAATGTGAAATGTTAAATACCATCAAATCAATTCTAATTTCAACAGGACTTCTGACTGTGCAGTTAGTCTGTTACTATCTTTACCTTAAAGAGAAACATACACCACACAAGTTTATCATAACTTCACTTTAAAACTAAAGAATATTTTAAATCTATTTTGGGAGCGGTTTTACACATTTCATTGTGCCAGTCTATAATGTATACTTCCCTTTCAGAAAATGTGCTTTCAGTACACTGCCAACTAGTAAAAATTACCATCTGGTTATGTTAAAAGCAGTTCTTCCTTCTTTTTCATTTCAGCTTACCCTCAATCCACTCAGAATCAGATTCTTCACATACTTCGAAAGCTTTTGACTCAAGGTCAGAATGAAGTAAAATATTGCACTTTTCTTCTAAGGAAAAAGATCTGAGTCAAATATACTCTATCCTACTGTACACTTAAGCTTTCTTGTTAAATTAAAATTGGGATGTAAAACGTCTAGGGCAACCTTTTCCTGATTACTGATGACAAATGATTTTGTTGGACTCAACTGCATTTCTACTGCATTAGAAATGCACAGCATATAACCTTCCTCACATCGTGGGTGCTAGTAGAATGTCCAATTTAAAATTGGAAAACATTTCCATCAAATTGCAGCTTAAATTAAGCTAATTTTATCATTTCCAGAGGAACCATTAAATACCACTTATGAAGGTCACAAGACCTGCTTTCTTTCCTAATCTTAAATGCTGAGGACTTGCATAGGTACATTAAAACGCTCTTAAGCTGATTGGATTTGCTGGCAAGGTTGAAGGGTGACTAGCAGACAACTGCCACAGTCAAGGGTCAAAAGTGTTACCAAACTTTTGCATTCATCCTAGGAAGAAGACAACAGTAGTGATTTATTAGGTAAAACATAGATGTGATTGAAATCACAAATGGAAGACAGAATCCTGGGACTTATTTTCTTCTACTGAAAAATCGGGGCTTTAAAAATTTAAATATATTATTAAAAGAACACATTAAGCATAGCAAACAAGCCTATGAAAAGATGTTCAACATCACTGATCACCAGAGAAATGCAAACCAAAGCTACAATAGATATTATCTTACCCCAGTTAAAATGGCTTTTATCCAAAAGACAGGCAGTAACAAATGCTGAGAAGGGTGTGGAAAAAAGGAAACATTTGTACACTGTTGACGGGAATGTAAATTTGTACAACCACCCACGACGGAGAACAGTTTGGCAGTTCCTCAAAAAACTAAAAATTGAGCTACCACATGATCCAGCAATCCCACTGGTGAGTGTATACCAAAGAGAAAAAAATGAGTAAATCAAAGAGATATCTGCACTCCTTTGTTTATTGCAGCACTGTTTACAATAGCTAAGATTTGGAAGAAAGCTAAGTGTCCATCAACAGAAGAATGGATGAAGAAAATGTGGTTCATATACACAATGGAGTACTATGCAGCCATAAAAAAGAATGAGAGTCAGTTATTTGCAACAATATGGATGGAAATGGAGATCATTAGGTTACTGGAAACAAGCCAGGCACTGAAGGACAAACATTGCATGTTCTCAATTATTTGTGGGATCTAAAAATCAAAACAGTTGAATTCATGGACATAGAAAGTAGAAGGGTGGTTACCAGAGGCTGGGAAGGGTAGTGGGTTTTTGGGAGGGGGCGGAGGGTGGAGATTGTTAATAGGTACAAAAAATAGAATGAATGAGACCTACTACTTGATAGCACAATAGGGTGACTATAGTCAATAATAACTTAATTGTATATTTCAAATTCACCTAAAGAGTGTAACTGGATTGTTTGTAACTCAAAGGATAAATGCTTAGGGAATGGATACCCCATTCTCCATGATGTACATATTTCACGTTGCATGCTTGTATCAACATATCTCAGGTACCCCATAAATATACACACCTACTATGTACCCACAAAAAATTTAAAAATAATAAAAATAAAAAAAATTTAAATATATATTACAGTCTTACAGTACTTGTGTAATATCAATACAAATATTAATATTTAATAATTAATTAAAATATTTATATAAACTGCAACCCACATCTCTCACACATAGTAGGCATTCAACATAGAGTCACATCAGTTAATTTTTGTGAATAATAATAATCAAAACCTAACATTTAATACATACTATATAATTAACACTGTCTTTCAAGATATACGAACATCCTACTTTATTCCTCACAACAACCCTATGATGTAGATATAGAATATAGGACATAGATAATTCCTTTGTACAAATGGAAAACTTGGGAAACTGAATAGTTAAATAATTATTTCCAGCAATTAAATGGCAGAACAAGGAATAAAATATAAGGTTGTGTAATTATTTTGCCCAATTTCTTCACCACTGTGAATGCTAAAGCTCTAAAATATTGCTGAAAAAACACACGGGCCCTTGTCTTCATTGATCTTGCATAATACAGAAAATGATGTTACATTATGGCAAATATAATCTGTTTATTCATTTCTGTTATTAAAATAGAAATGCTTGGCTAACATTTGAGCTAGTTGTAATGTTATCATATAAAAAGTATTAACCATCTTGTTTCTGTTGCACAAAATAATATTTGAATACTTCACATGGTAAAAATAGTTGCAAAAATATTTTCTACATAGAAGTGTGAATATTAATTTATTTTAACATCAATGTGTATCTTATAATACATGATTATTATTCCCTATCTTATTAATAATGTTTGTTCCTGCACTTAACAGTGTATTCTTCAGAAAATAGTGAGAGAAGTGGTGGGGAGAAGTTACTGGCCGAGAATCAAGGAACGCCAACATAAACATCTACATGGCACTCGGACTTTTTGTCAGAGATACATGTGTCCAGTCAGATCCTCTTCGGATTTAAGTGAATAGCAATGCTTTGAGTCTTCTAAATTATCACTGTTTAGATGCCTTATGTAATTTATACCAATAATTAGGTGCAGCCCAGCTTTGTATAGTTTGACTACAGAAACTTGACATATTTCATGCGAAAATAAACTGCTGCCTCTTCCACAGTCACGGATGCTGACGCATGAAAAGATTTGAGGTAACTTACTCACTTCTGTTTGCTTCACAACAGTTTTTTATAATTTCAAGAGTAAGTGTGACAATGAATACTAAGCAGAAAAAGAAGCCATATACATTTGGCTCAGACTGAAAGTCAAATTCAAACATCATCAGAAATGCTTCTATAGAAGATGAATGGAATAAGTAATTGTTGGATCAGGAACCCCTAAAGACACTGAACTGTTTTCCGTTTTCAAGCACTGACATCATTCTGAAAGCAGAAGGCAGAGAGGGAGGCTCATGTTCCACATACTCATAAAGTTTATACATTTTAGGAGTTCAGAGAATTCATTTAATAAGAGAAATGGAAGCACTTTCTTTATGAAATCTGAAGTCCATGATGGCAAAATACTTTGCCCTGTATCACTTGGAAATGTGGAACGTGAGGACTTCAACTGGTATTACTACTCATCCAGCTAATAGTAACACGAAACACCTACTACAAATGAAAGACAAGTTTATGTAACTTGAAAAACGTCACTGATTTTTAATTTTGTATTTTATGCATATAATTTAGCATTTTCATCCTTATCCAAGGCTCCCATGGGTATTTTTTAGGAAATGGAATTTCTTGAAAAAACAGTGTGAGAAAATAAACTAAGCAACTTACATAAAATTAAATGGCATACTTCCTAAATACTGGATTAAAGGATATCAACATTATCTCTACAAAATTTATACTTTGGAAGAAATTAAGAATTTAACTAAAACAATATGTAGCTTTCAGGCTTAGAAGAAATAAAGGTTGTGTTTTACTGGTCATTATCTGAATTTCACAATGCTGAGGCTCTTAAGAAGTTTATATAGACATTGAAGGGACACAAGAAACACACAAAGCACCCAACTTATTTTGGACACCAGTAGACAAGTCATTTTAATGCATGTTATGTCCTAAATCTCCATTAACAACTCTAAAAATTATGTGCCAGAAGAGAATTTCCATGTGCTCCCGATAGGTTAGAGTGTGAAAAAAACCTGTCCTCGGAAGCACTTTTCCAACGTAAACACTTACTAGATAAACTTATCCATTCTTGTGGGTTTCAACACTATCCACTGGGGCTGATCCTATTCTCTCCTGCCTATTCAAGACATTGTACAGCACTTCCCCTGCCTGTCTTGGATAAGATAATTAGTATACAATTAAATAAGCAAGTCTATTATTATCTCTCTCTGTATATGTGTGTATATTCCCTTCCTTTAAAAATGTAAGGTTCACTCATCCCTTTATCCTTCAACAGTTACTGTCCCACATATCTTTATCATGCCATCCTAGTATGATAGAGCATGTTAGTTATCACTGCCATAACTTTTTATAACATACCACCTCCAAATTTAATGGCTTAAAACAATCACTTATTATTTTTCAAATGTCTATAGATTAGTTAACTGGTTCTGCCTATCTGAGCTGGGAGCAGTGGATCTTACACATGCATCGGTTTTCAGCTGGTGGGTCAGGCAGACATTGGTTGACATAGTTTGCCCTCAGCTGAAAGTATTCACCTGTGTTCTAATCTCTCATTCTTTAGCACACTAACCCAGGTATGATCTCACGGTGGAGGGAGAGGAGCCAGTGAGGAAGCAAAAATGCACAAGCACTTACTCCCGATCCATCCTACATGTGCTCTGCTCCATTCCAGTGATACTCAATAACAAGATGTGAGCTTGCCAAGAAAATGGCATAGTTTTGTAGCAACACCTCACTTTAAAGAGATTACTGGTATAAATCACTGTGTCTATGTATTCTGTAAAGTCATTCACTTGGTTGGTAAAATTTTCATGAAACTTGCATGTGTCTTCACCACAACAGTGCAGTTTTACTACTGTGGAGAGTTCAGATCAATTATTAACTCTTCAGGACGGATATCAGTTAATAAGCTGAATACCAAATACTGCATATTAAAAATATATAACTACAGTAATTTTAAAATTTTCAGACAGCTTTTTACTTTTTTGTTTCAGTTCCTTTAATCAATTTTTTAAATATTTTGCTTTATTTTATAATTGTGAAGCATTTAGAAAATATTTTGTTTTTGTAAAACATAGGTAAAATTTTGTTGAACACCATCAATTGCATATTAAATTAAAAATGAAAGATCTTGAAGTTTGAAATACTAGCTGACATAAAATATTAGTAAAATAATAACTAAACCCTATTGAATAATTTTGGCATTGTGAGTACTTTTTAAAAATTATTGACTGCTCTACAAAGCCCTGTAAAAGGAGAGCCCATTATTATATTCACTAGACTTATGAAAAAACAGAAAAACAAAGAAGTGAAATGTTTAACAAAAGCCAACCAGTTTTTAAGCGGAGGCACCATGATTCTAATTCAAGTTACTCTGAACTGTAATTCTCGACACCATATTTATGACGGTAAAATTTAATATCTACAGAAAACTACTATTGCTGATTTTTTCAGATATAGCTTTACAAACTGTTTTTATGTGTAATATATCATTATTTTGAAAAATTGGGACATATTTGAACTAACGTTGTATTACTTCTTGCTAATTTAACTTCCTCTACATTATAACATCTTTCCATAGAGATGGTTTCAGGATAGTGTCTCTAAATTGACAAGTTCAATGAGAAAATGTTAAAGCTATAATAATTTACTCATTGTTTTCAAAATTGTTCATGTGGTATACAAGAATGTCTCATTGTAACCCAAAATACCACAAGTTGTAAATAGTGAAAGTAATCAATAGCAGAAAATAATGTATAGTGCAATTTATCTTTGTCACTCTACCTTTTCTGGATCTTTGAGTACAAAGTATATGCTGATGTGTATGTATCAATATGGCAGTTCACGCTTTTCAAATTTCCTTATCATGAACATTGATCCATCCTAGTTAAATTGCAACTAGCATACCCCTACTCATTTATTTAGCTAAATTCATATCCTTATATTTTAAGTAAACTCAAATAATGGCTCTAACTAGTATAAAATATGGCATGTAGAAAGAGTTGCTTGTGGCAGAAAAACCTTTTTAAGCATTTTCAAAAAGGAAGAGTTTTCAACTTTATGGATTCAAAACTAAAATTATTCTCCATTGAATCAACTGAAAACCAAATATGGAGACGCAACTTTTTTATGTCTACAATTAGCTATTTGACTTTAAGTTAGATATTTCCGACAAGTAGTAGTAGGTTGAGATAATCCATTCTACCAAGCACAGACCATGAATTTTTTTTCAACTTTACTTTTCAGCTATGTGTTTGGTGTATGTTTGGACCTTTCTTGTGATCTGTGCTCTAGTCGTATCAGAACCTATCAAGTGTCTATTACGTTGCCAGGCACATTTGTGAGACAGAGTAAGGCCAGGCGAGAATTCCTTTCGTTAAGTGTTTGATCTGTTAATTAGCATGTTTTCCTGAAATGGTTGCTTTTAGTCATATTGTAGAACTCTATGCACAAAAGTATTATTTTGAAATTCTTTGATACTATATGAAAGAGTGATCCAACACAACACATTATAAAGAACGGAGGGATAATTGAGAATACCTAAGCTACATAATGGGAAGCAAACACTAAGCCATTTCCTTGATAGGTAACGTAACTTTTGAGGCAACCAGCTAAAAATAAAACACACCATATAGATAATGAGTCTTTAATTATTCCATTCTATGGTATTGAGTAACCCTTTCCACAGACGTGTGGCAAAGAAACATGGTTTGTGCCATACATAAGTGGATTTCCCTCCCTTTTATTTCCTCCGAGTCTTCTTTTTGTTTCTAATTCCTCTTCCGTATATTACATCCTCCTTGTCTTACAATGCTCTGTGTCACAATGGAACTTCCTTAGATTTGGGTTTTTAATATGAATTATTGAAAATGACCATTCTTTCTTTGTGACAATGAAAAATTGATTTTTAAACTTTTATTAACATGTAATACATTTGGAGAATGTATTACACGTTAATACCCATGTAGCCAATAGTCAAATCAGATAAGAAATATTGCTAATGTCTCTGAAGTTCGTCTCTTCCACTCCAAGAGTCACAAAAAATTTCCCTCCTTTCTACTTTGTATAAGTGGAATTAAACAGTATGTATCTTCTGTGTCTAGATTTCTTCACTCAACACTGTATTTTGGAGAGTCATTTAACTACAGCCCACGGTTGTAGTTCAATCTTATTGCTTAATAGTATTACACTGCATGAATGTGCAATAATTAATTTATCTCTTCTACATTTTCTGGGCATTTGAGTGATCTCCAGTGTGTGGCTATTTTGAATACTGCTAACACTAATATTTCAGTACGGTTTTTTAAACACATGTACACATTTTTATTGAGTTTCTGGGTCATGGTATATGCATAGTCACATGTAAATTTTTGGCAGAGTTTCTTTTCTTTTTTTCTTTTTTCTGAGACAGAGTCTCGCTCTGTCGCCCAGGCTGGAGTGCAGTGGCGCGATCTCGGCTCACTGCAAGCTCCGCCTTCCGGGTTCACGCCATTCTCCTGCCTCAGCCTCTCCGAGTAGCTGGGACTGCAGGCGCCGCCACCACGCCTGGCTAATTTTTTGTATTTTTAGTAGAGACGGGGTTTCACCATGGTCTGGATATCCTGACCTCGTGATCCGCCCTCCTCGGCCTCCCAAAGTGCTGGGATTACAAGCGTGAGCCACCGCGCTGAGCGGCAGAGTTTCTTTTTAATTAAGTTTTATAACTTGTGCTTCTGCTGTTCCCATTTGCATTTATATTGACACTATTCTCTCCTCTCCAATGAAAGCTCATAGGCACAAGCCAAAGACCTCTATTACCTGGCAATGGGACTTCTGCTTCATGTACACTGAGAGTTGCTATTCAATGATTTTCAGAATTTCATGGCAGTGACTGGAGTTCTATGGCCCCAAATCCTTGGGATTTGATGGGAATAGAACAGTCTCCAAATTAGGCTCAACCAATAAAAAGCCCTCTGGTCCTGTAGAAATCAGATTAATACTACTTCCTGTCTTCCATTAGTGAGTATCTCTCCCAATTATAGCCAGATGGGATTTTGCTCTTTAGTGATTTTATGCTAACAAATTACAGATCACAGATTCACACATAATCTTTGATTTAATTCTCACACACTATTTCTATATGGTCATGTTATCATCTCCTGTTCACTGAAAAGTAATCAGAGCAGGTAATTTTCTTAAGGCTTGTATCAACAACATTGTTGATTGAATGTCGTAATTGTTGATATCAAGGATCAAATTACTTGAAAAAATAAACATTGGTAACTAGTGATAGCCAAATAATGGGAAAAAAAGAGTTTATATCTAAAGTATATTTAATATATATGAATAAAGTATATATAAAGAGTATATATAAAGTATATATATATAAAGAGTACATATAAATAAAGAGTAGATGAAATTGATCTAAACAGAGGCTACCAAAATATATTAGTACATATAAATAAAGGGTAGACGAAATTGCTCTTCAAATATTCAAATATATTAGTCATTTATAAAAATTATTCATTTTTAAATAAATAATTTGATAAAGAATTTGGCCTTGCAAAATTACCTATAAAGAGGCCAACAAACTATTAAATTGGTACAAATATGTTTAAATTTGTATCTGTGGAAGACCTTATTTGCCCAATTAGCCAATATTCATGTATTGTACCCAATTACAAAATAAACCAATATATGACAGTGATAATTGTCTAGATATCTGCCAACTATTTTATATCTAGCCAATTCTAATCCCAAAGTATGTATCTTCTTCCAAATTTTAAGCATACATTATGAATCTCAAAAATAATTCCATTTTTTTCAGCCATTGTGAAAAAGATTATTATACTTGTTAACAAGTTCGTTTTACTTGTTATTATTTATATTTTGAGGACAGGTTAAAAATATGTTATAGCCCGACAAAAATAAAATAAAGCTCATCAATTTATCAAAAATACTATCTGTATAAACACACATCTCTGTATGTTTTACATGGCATCAACAAACTATTTTCCTACTGCCATCGAATAAACATAATGTGACTTAAGTCTAAAAAGTTGTGAAAGTAAATGTATCTACATATTTTAGCCTCTCAAAACTGCCTCTTATTGTGCAATATGGAAATTTACAACACACTAAGCTTTTCAATAAATCTCTTGCAAAATTAAACTCAAATAATTGAAAACATTATAAATGTTTACCTAACATTAGAGAATAACTGCTAACAGTAAAATTTGAAACATTGTTTAGCCAAATTTACATTTGACGCAGTACATAGAATTACAAGACAAGCCATAATTCATAAAATTAAATTGTCTGTTAATGCCAACAATACTTTGACAAATTTTTGATAAATTTTACTTAATTAATGGATTTTAACCCCCGAAACATTCCCATGATAGCTACTTTGAAGTATAGCTACTCTCAACTGTTCAAATGCACCTATCTTTCAAAATACAGGGTGCATAATATTTCCTCCTATTATGCTGATAATTGCAACAGCAAACATAATTTCTTTTGTAACTGAGTGCCTCTGAACAAAAATTTAATACTTATCTATCTGTTTCTATGCACTGCTATGCATTTTGTGCCTACTATATTTTACATTTACCAAATGCCTGAATCTATTCTTTCTTGCGTTTAAATATATTCATACATTGCTTCTTTCACCCTCTACATTTTGTATTCACCAAATGCACTATATTTAGCAATCATAATGACCTCACAATGGTCAATCCCAATGTCCCTTCAGTTTCAGCAAACTGTAAGCTGTTCGCAGTATTTGGTCCTCACCATTACCTATTGCTGTTTTCCTTCACTTTCTTCTGTAAAATAATTACCCCTTCCTTCCATATTATTCTCATGTTATATAACCACATTACCATGGTTTTTCTCCTCCCTCATCCCTACCTTAACTACTCAGGAGCCCTATCCCACCATCTTTACTGGCTTCTTTTTTACGATTTTTTTCTAACCCTGGGTAATTAATTTTAATCTTCTGCCTTCACATTTTCTCTTTTCTTCTACCTCTGAAATCTCAACTATTATTTTATTTGATGAGTCGGAAGCCACTCCATCTAAAACTTTATATCACCAATTCCCTCTGCTACTTAGCTCCTTTCATTTCCATGGCCTGCTGTCATTTCAGTAATCCAAAATCAAATTAACATTCTTTCTATAAAATTAGTTTCCTTTTCTTACTCTCCTGTTTTTTTCAAAATTTCTATTATTCCGGACAAAATTTTCACTGTTGCTTTCATGTAACAGCGTCTATCTATACTTTTTTTGTTGTTTTAATTTTTATATTTGGTGCGAAGTCTCACATCTCTCCCTCTTGCTCCTTCCATCACTATTCCTTGCCTTTTTAGTTTCTGGGCTTTTAGGCCTTCTGTAGGGCAATTCCTCTTTCCTGTCGCTCATAACACACACTATTGCCAGGTTAGGCTTCCTAAAAGCCTAATTCTATCTTTATACTCCGACACCAGATTCATTAATTGGATCATCAAATTCCTGGATAGTCTGGCCAAAATCAGCTGTACTAGACTCAACTAGAGATGGCAAACAAAACCATATCTGCCATCACGAATGGCCACAACTCTGCACATTGCCACCTGGACAACCCTTTACATTTTCATACTTTGCATGGATCATGTTTCAGCATTTGAATACCCTTGCTCTCAACCTTATTATTTGCTATCAACCTTACTTTACAATTAGTCTTCCATAAAGCCCAAATTACTTCCTCTAAGAAACGTCCCTGAACTTGCCTCCGTGCAACACTATTTATCACGAAGCACAAACTTACCTTCCTCTGACCCCTCACTCTTATTGAAGTGGACATCCACTTGGTTCTTTCACATGTAGCCTTATGTTGTTGTTGTTCATATACAGGACACCAAATATTAGCTAACCTACATGTTAGTATTTTTTAAAAAGAATACATCGTTGTGTTGTAAATATCTTTGGATTAGAGTATTTTTATGATTATAAACCTTACATAATTTTTATACTTTTATTTTAAAAAATTTATTGAATATTTTATTTATTGAGTAATTACAACACCAAGCACCTTCCCAACCCCTATAAAAAATTTGTCCATTTAGCCCTGATTAACGATAGGCATTACCTTATCACTATTTTAGAGATGGAAAAACTGAGGTTCTGAGAGGCTAAATTACTTGAGTTCACCACAAAGTGACAGCATCAAGGTTCATGTGAGTTAGTCCGTCTCTAGAGAGTGCTCTGTTCAACACTATGCTGCAAATCAATAATGATACTAATAATATTTATGATTATGTAATTACCAATGAATCTGCCAGTGTGAGATAATCAGCCTTACGCATTGTTTTGCTGAATTAACTTTTCATTTTTTCTGTGCATGTTTTATTTTGACAAAGTTGACAATTCCATGTATAATTTATTTCTTGATTTATGATTTCATGGTTTTATGTCTATATATTATGGCATCATGTGGCCATAAAATAAATGGTGCTGATTTGTGGGAATTTAAGTCTATCCACACACACACAATTATTTGTCAGTGCTTGATGAACTCTCTGTATCAGAGAGTGATCCACAATCAAACTTCACATTCTATAAAATGAGGTTCCTTTTCTTACTCTCCTGCTTTTACAAAATTTCTATTATTCCAGACAACATTTTGACTGTTACTTTTCCTTTATGTTCATATTCAGGTAACAGAGTCTATCTATACTTTTCGTTGTTGCAGTTTTAAGTTTTATCTTTGGTGCAAGGTCTCACATCACTCCCTCTTGCTCTTTCCATCACTTAGTCCCTTTTGCCTTTTCAGTTCCTGGTTCTTTAGTTCTTGGCTTAGATTTCTATTCCCTTAAGATGATTGTTTAACCGTATTATTGTGTCAATGGTCATATTTTTTAAATTCTTGATAAATTCTGCCAAACTGAGCCTAGAAAATTTGTACTAAAGCACTCTTCCAATAATGAAGATAAACCACTGTGAAGGAATCTTACAATATTTGTTCATTTGATAATTAAATTTTTGTCATTTTTATAATTTCTAGTGTTACAGAATAGATTTGTAGTTATTCATCTTATAATCCTTCTAATATGATCTACCTACCTGGCTATGCTTTGCCTACGTAAATGACATTCTGATAATAGTTTTATTTATTTCTTGTTAACTAACCACTAATTAGTAATTGATTGCCTCGTCCTTTGACTCTATGTCTTCTTAATTCAGAAAAATGTTATTTAGAATATCTTAAATTCAAGTGAAGTACCTTCTAGTTAGAAGATTGAAAATAGATTATTTCGCAGATTATGGTTTAGATACAAAATTGTACCCTATCATTCGTTATCTTTCCATCTGCCACTAAACTTTAATAGACAGAGTGAACAAGGGATGGTCCTGCAGGAGCCACACTTAACGGGCTGCCACAGCTAGTGCCAGACGGCCTTAGAGGGACTTCGGTTGTTTTTCCACAGCAGTGGTTTTCAAACTCCACTGTGCAATGGAGTCACCCAGGGGACGTGCTGCAAAAGAGACTGCTGAGATTTCCTGAGTTTCTGATTCAACAGATCTGGGGGTCCAAGAATTGACGTCTCAATGTAACACCGATGTTGTTGGATCAAAGACCACTCTTTGAGAATCAATGATCTACATGATTTGAATCCAAGAAAATTATGCCCTGAATTTCTCCAAAATCCAAGTCTCTGTCCAGGCAATCCCTAACATAATCAAATTTGGTTTCATTTATTTAGAAGTTGCTTATATAAGAGTAATAAGTCAAGCTGGTAGCACAAACATAATTTTTCTCTCAAGAGGCCATCCGTTTTCCAGAATGTGTCTTCGGTCTTTACTATTTGTTCAACATGATGCCCAGTGTCCCTGCCTCAACACTCCCTCCTTGCTTCCTTCATTGAAACAAAGTCCTCGTCAATGGCCAAAAAGTACTTTCCAGAACTTCACACTCACCTTAGAATACTTTAACTTTGCAACCCCATAACAATCAAGTATACTATTGTGTGCTATTTCACACATTTTGATTTTATTGATCATTTCTATGCATATTTCTTAACTCTCTTAAAAATGCTTGTGTCTTAATAATATTGCTTCTAAATTATGTTGCTCAAAATAGTTTTTTGATAAGCACTTTTTCAATAATCATTTACTGGACCCCCAGGAGAAGGGAAAGAAAGAACAAATAACTGACTGAACAACGTTTTCCATTTCCATGATGATGGCAAATTATCTAAAATTGGGTCTGAAATCTCACTTTTATAAACACAGAACAGAATAATTTATTTGATTTACTTTGCAATAAGCTTCGATTTCACAACATAAGCAATAAAAATAACAAATACTTATTTCAGGATGCTATATTTTATTATGTACTTTGGACAGGTGGGACTCTGATTATATAATGTTTTCCAATTAATGGAAGAGGCTGAAGAATATATTTCTGAATTTGTAGCAACCCTTTTTGTGAATAAGCTTCTGTAAAACTTAAGAATCTCTAAAATGTTACAAGAAAAATTTGATATATATTGGTGTATACATGCTGTATTGCCCTCTGATTTAGCCACATAGACTGAAGTTTTCCAAACTTGAAAAATTATTTTTTCAAAGTTATAGAATTTATTAGAATTTGTACTTCAAAAAACAGCTAATTTTTAAATGAATTTTTAATAATCTAGATGCTTAAAAAATTCTATGCCACCACAAAATTTCAAGGTTATGCAGCTTTCTCACAGAGTTTGGCAAAGTAGGATAAATTGAATTTTTCTGTCTTTATAGATGAAGAAAATGAGAAATCAGAGGTTACTTACTTGACCAAAGTTTTGCCACAAGGAAGAGAACTAGAATTTAGACCTAATTTTTAAGCTATTATTCTGCTTTAATCTTATTTTGTTCCAAGTTTTTGATGCCTTCATCACTCAAATATTACTGAAAAGAAACATGTCCAGGTTTTATGATGTTGTTCAGAGATCTCTGAGAGAGATGATACCTCATTGTTATATTTTGATATATAACACGATGATTTTCTTTTCTTTCATGGTACAAAGAACATGATTTAACCATAAAATTCTAACAAGTGTTTTACTTTTAAAGCCTGAAATCTAAAAATGTATATTGTTCTTAGTTATTTAGTGGTCATAATCACACCTAATTGTTTATGTCCTAAACATTAGAAATACAGGGATACACAACTTTGATGAAGAATAAAGTAAAATATTTTTAATTCTAAGATGATCTTTTAAATATTCTCCATTAAAAGTTTTGAATTTATTGTCAAAATTTCTCAAAGAACAAATAGGAGGATTAAAAATGTTTTGGCCAAAGATATTTAATTAGCAAGAAATAAGAGTTCAAAAATAAATTATTTATTGAGGTTAATTTCATATTCATGAGAATAGTTTCCAAAAGCATATTTCCTGAAAACATGCAACTAGATATAAGACAGGCTTTTGGTCTTTAAATGCTACAAGAATAATAAAAAGTAAAAATGGCCTTCAGTTTCATATATAATTGGATATGTTTTCCTCTAGAATTGGCATTTCAGCTGAAGAGAATGTGTGCTTCAAACTTGGAAATAAATTATGCATTTACTTATTTGATTAAAGATTGAACAGTGAATTTAATAAAGACATTATGGTCTTGTAATGTAATATAAACTCAATCTTCTACTTACAAACAACTTTAAGACAGAATTTAGGAGGAATGTCCTTTGGAAAATTGTCTTTCCTTCCCCCACAGATGATTCAAATAAACAATATATACTGTTTGGAACATTTCATTTTATCTGGAACTAACCCTCTTTTGGCATGTCTTCTTCATCACTGAAAATGTAAGAAAGCACAGCCTCATCATGAAAATGCTGGGTATCCACGTCACACAACTTAAAAATCATAATGAGTTGCAGGTTTCATTGTCAAGAGTTACCCTGTGCTTCAAAAATGTGCTTGCTCCTTATGAAGCAATATAAACCTTGTTTTTAATCTTGCAAACTGTATATTCTATTGGATATGTCTATTAAAGACCGAATTATGAGTGAAAAATAAATGTCTTTTCTGAGAAAGGTGCATTTTCTGTTGCACTTAGACTTGAAGGTGGTGTACAAGGTACTTGGCCAAAATTGGGGCAAAGAATGGTTCCTGTGAAGAAGCAACAGTGAGAGTCTGGTTATCTACATATAAAAGAATAAAACTGGACCCTTATCTTAGACTGTACACAAAACCAACTCAAGGTGGATTAAAGGCCTACCTGTAAGACCTACAAGTATAAAATTAACAGAAGAAAACACAGAGAAAACAACTCCTTGATATGGGCCTTGACAATGGTTTTTTGGCTATCACACCAAAAGCTCAGGCAACAAAAGCAAAAATAAACAAGTGAGACTGCATCAAAATGCAGTGCATAAAAAGCTTCTGCACAGCAAACACTCAACAAAATGAAAAGACAGCCTGCAGAATGGGAGAGAATATTTACAAACCATATGTCAGATAGGGGTTGACATGTGAAATAAAAATCTCACACAACTCAATGTCAAAAAACAATCCGACTGATAAATAGCCAAAGTATCTGAATAGACGTTATTTAAAAGACATACGAAGGGCAACAAGTGTATGAGAAGGTGCTCAACATCATTAATCAGAAAAATGTTTATCAAAACAAATATATCACTTCACAACTGTTAGGATGGTTATTATATAAAAAAGAGAGAAGTGTGATGAGGGTGTGGAAAAAGGAAACCCATGTTCACTGCTGGTGGGAATGTAAACTGATACATCCATTTTGGGAAACGGTATGAGGGTTCCTCAAAAATTTAAAATAGTTACTGTATGACTCCACAATCCCCCTGCTGGGTATACACCCAAAGGAATTGAAATCAGTGTATGAAAGATATATCTGTATTCTCATGTTTATTGCAGTATATTTCACAATAGTCAAGCTATGAATACAATTGGATAAACAAATTATGATATATAGTTATATATCATATTATAATCTTATAAACTCTGTAATAATAATATAAATATTATGTATATAGTATGCAATCTTAAAAAAAGATTAAAATTGCCATTTTTGATGATATGGATGAACCTGGATGGCATTATGCTAAGTAAAATAAAACCAGACATGGAAAGAAAAATGCTTCATGATCTCACTTCTATGTGCTATCTAAAAACAAGCCAAGTATACAGAAACAGTAGAATGGTGGTCATCAGGGATAAGGATTAAGAGGAAACGAAAAAAAGCAGATCAAAGGGTACAAACTGGCAGTCATGTAGGATGAGTAAGTTGTATCTAACCTATAGTATGATACCAATAGTTAATAATATTGTATTCTGTACTGAAAATTTTCTAAAAGTATATTATTTAGGTGCTCTTGCCAATCACATAAAAATAAAGCTATGAAAGGTGATGGATATGTTAATTGGCTTGATTGTAGTAATAATTTCACGGCATATATTTATGCCTTAAATATGTACCATGAAAATAAGTAAATAAACTAAAATGTAGGTTATCAAAACTTAACAATTTATACACTAAAAATTTCAAAACTTGAAAAAATAACTCAATGGGAGAGATTTACAATTACTTCAATCCTATTAGAGCGGCAATGACGGAAGATAAGTAGAGGAAGGAGACAACCTGATACATGTAGACTCATCAGCAAAGCCTGAGGGACAGTAATAACATCCATAGCGTTGACAGCCAAACCATCAAAAACTTTGCTGTGAATATATTATTTTTGCAACATATGAAACACAAACAGAACAGCAAATCTTGATTCAGGCATCTATCGTCCTAATTAACTGCCTCTCTGATCATGTATGCATGTGTCACCTTGATCGCAACCATTTTCGAAAACAACGAAACAAAAATAAACTATTGTAATTTTAAAAAATAAATTATCACGTGAAGTTTATATTTGAAGTTATTTTTCAGGAAAACTTCTGGACACTGAAGATACTTATAGTCAATATTACCTCAAGGCAATTATGGCACCCTAACTACTGTTTTTAGTAATATCTGCTTCCAAATACTCTTAGAAATGGGCAACTTGATAAGGTGATCCCTGAAAATCTCTGCCATCTTGATTGGGTTAACTGTGTTTATTTAAAGAGGCTAAAAAGAAGGTTGGTTTTTAATGCATGGTAACTATGCATTAAAAACAA
This sequence comes from Symphalangus syndactylus, assembly GCF_028878055.3. NCBI lineage: Eukaryota > Metazoa > Chordata > Mammalia > Primates > Hylobatidae > Symphalangus > Symphalangus syndactylus. Next base: position 6,386,498 of record NC_072426.2, on the reverse strand, counting down.
AATTATATATGAAAAATGAAATTATATATGAAATTATAATGATTAATGCAAGGTTATTCCATGCCTTCTAACATTATTCTTCCTACTTGGGTACCTTTTTGCCATCAGAACAAATTATTAGGATAAATAAATGTGTAAGGGCCATACATACCTACTAAATCTGAGTGCCATGAATTTGTTTGTAATTTTATGTTATTTTAATTATTGTAGTTATTGTAGTATGTGGTTATAACCCTTTTTGCGTTAATATTCAGTAATCCTAGAGACACCTAGAATTATTTTAAAAGTTGAGTCAGTTGTCTCCAGTTATAGAAAATTGACTTACACACTTTTAGTAGTGAAGTCAAAATATCTGAACTGAGTTCACTTCTGCACAAAGGAAAACTCTGCAAGTAACTGAAATTTTCTCAAGACTGGCATATAGACAATTCTAAAAAAGTCCTGGGATATGAACTATCTCAAATTGGCAGCATATATTGGCATGTGCCTCATCCTGCTGACCGTCATTTCAGCTTGAGATACTTACAAAAAAGAGAAAAAAGATAGCTTAATAGTTCCAAGTTTAAATAGTTATATTGGTATACTCCTTAAAAGAAAAATCAGCACCTTATCGTGGAGTAAAAATTTTACTTATGATTTCTTCACTTTTCTCCCATCAACTCAACAGCCAGAAAATAAAGCATATTAATAAATACACATGCAGACACACACATTGTGGAAATCAAAGACCTGGGTCTATGTGTAGCAGTGTGTTGATAAACTATCTGTAGAGACCGGAGGTCAAATTAATTGTATATATGAAAATTATATAACTCTAGAGACTCAAGAAGATATGCAGATAAAAGTTACTACATAAGAAAATACAGATTTCTCTATTTTTCCACAACAGAAATTATAGAGTGGAATAGTGATTTTAAATGTAGCTTCTGTTATCATTTGGGGGAATAGAAAAGTGAGGGCAACAGAGATCAGAATATAGGCACTAATACTTGAATGCCTGTTATGTGTAGCTATTGTGCTTTGACAGTTTTACATAACTTTCTTATTTAACCAACACAAAACATTATGAGATTGATGTTTCTATGACTATTTTTCTGTATGAGAAAACCCAGGTTCTGACTTCACATCACTCATGCCATATTGGGTGGCTGAGGCAGGATTCAAATGCAAACGTGGCAGCACCACAGTCTATATTTTATTAATCATACAACCACTGTATCCAACTAATTATAAAGTCTGTATGGAAGCCCAGAAAAATAGGCCAGCATTAAATTGAAAACAGCATTAAAGAGAAAACTATTGATCTAAAAACATTTAGTTTTACAACTTTTAATTTACCATAATTGTGGTTGCTACTGTGACTATTTTATAGGGAAACCATGCACAAATTAATTCATGATACATTCATGTTTTTTTGCATATGTCTCTTTAAAAAATATCGTTATTTAGGCAAAGTGCTAAAGAGAAGTTACTTCACCTTGCTGACACTGTGTCTTACAGTTTTACCCAACACGTTTGAGTCATTACTTCTTTAGCTTAACAGGATTACTTAATTGCCTAGTCATGGAATCAATGATTTGGCTACTTCTATAGATGTATTAATAAAGCCTTATTGGTATAATAGTCAAGTTAAGATGAACATGCTTGTGACTTCTTGCAGAAATAATGAAGATTCTGCCATTTAAAGAGCAATAAAATGTAAAGATGTAATTACCAGCTCTTCATTATCTTATGGAATCTCAAGATAAACTCACTTTATTTCAATGTCAAAAGAGCATTAAAGTCCTTTTCAAAATACCGTTTAATTGGATAGATTAAGATACTTTAATACATTAATTTCATTCCTTGTTACTGTATATTACACGATAAGAATGCAGGGATATATATTAGAGTTCTGGGAAACTGAAACTTGTGTAACTTACAAGTTAATTCTAAAATCTATTAATCATGTGCTTTGCTTATCTTTCTTCCTTGGTAAAATAAGGATGTTCAAAGATATTTTCATGTTGTCTAAAGCATCTGTATCTCATATGAAAATATACAAAATATATAAAATATTAAGAGAAGTATGCCAAATATATACAAAATAAAAATATACAAAATATTAATCTAGCAGAAAAAAAACTGTTGCATGAAGATAAAGTACAGGATGAGTAGCTGAGTTTGAATGACCAAGAGACTCACAAAAAGATGGGTATGCACAGTTATACTAATCACAAAGGACAAAGATCCCTGTGCACGTGCACATCACACATATCTGAATAGGTCATATACAATATTGACCGCACATTTAACAATTCAATGAATGGTAACTATAGAACAAGACAAATATGTCCATTCCTAAAGAAACAGTAATCAGTCACTAAAGTGCAAAATACCCAGCCTATATAAACTTGTAGCAGTAGGCCTCTTCATATCCATATCTGCAACACAGAGTTAGAAATGTTTGGATTTAAACAGTAGTGAAAATATTACTACATTTCAGAAAGGTATGACCTTAACAGTATGGAGTTTGAAATTTAGAAAAATATATTTCTAACTAGGTTAAAGCTTGAGTGAAAATTTCAATTGCTTAAGATAAGCAAGAATTAGGGAGTGCTGATGAGGTAAGTATAGATGAAAAATAAATTAGCAGGCTAGTCCAAATGTAGTGGTGTTCAAAACTAATTAATCACAACCAGTTACAGATTTCTTGTTTTCTTTTCCACTCGCACTTAGCCTTAAAAATAAACAGAAAAAATAAATAAAATAAATAAATAAGTAAATTGACAGTTGGATAATAGTACGACTTCCTGAAACCACTATTCTGGGAAACATATACCTATAATGGGAATACTTAGGAATATTTGTCATGAAAAATTCATGCATAAATGGTGGCAAAATATAAACTTTGAGATTATATGTACAATATAAATAAATGTAACAATATGCAACAAGATGGTGTTTTCTGTATATTTCATGGTAAGAATGCAGGGATATATATTAGAGTTCTGGGAAATTGAAACTCGTGTAACTTACCAGTTAATTCTAAAATCTATTAAATCATGTGCTTTGCTTATCTTTCTTCCTTGGTAAAATAGGGATGTTCAAAGATATTTTCATGTTGTCTAAGGCATCTGCATCTCATATACAAATATGCAAAATATATAAAATATTAACAGAATTATACCAAATATATACAAAATAATATACAAACTATTAATTTAGCAGAAAAAAACTGTCGCAAGAAAATAAGGTACAGGATGGTACTTTATCTTATGGTTTTTTTGTGAACCATAGTCAGAAAAATCAAGGGATCATAAATAATAAAACAAAATATACCCATTGCCTTAGGGAAATCGGTAAATGAGAATTATATTTTTAAGGGAACTATATAAAAGCTTTATATAAAAACCACAACCATATTTCTTGTTCCCACACACTCCAATCAATTCATTAGATTGTTTTACACATTCTGCAAAATTATTCTAATGCAGGCAGAGAATTTGAAATGTAAAAATTATCATACTGTCTCCTATATTTAGAGCTCAGCTACGCATCTTATATGTTAAAATGCTACTTCTGTGTGACACACTCTTACACCTACTGAGGAAAAAAATTGCTTTGTATTAACAAAGTGAATTATCTCTCTTGAGTAACATGAGTAACTTGGTCAATAGTTACTTACCGTGTGTTAGTTATGGGCTGAACTGTGCTCCCCTCTCTCCAAATTCATATGGTGAAATTCTAAAGCCTAGTATTTCTGAAAGTAACCATATTTGGATGTTTTAAATAAGAATTCAGTTAAAATGAGGCCCTCAGGGTGGGTTCCAATCCAACAAAAATGAAGTCCATATAAAATAAAATTTGGAAAGGGGTAAAAATCAGCTACATGCATGCACAGAAGTACAACTCCATGAAGCCAGACACCTACAAGCCAAGAAGAGAGGCCTAAAACAGATCCTTCCATCATGGTCCTCAGAGGAGCACTTTGACCTTGGATTTACAGCCCCTAGAACTGTGGGAAAATAAATATCTGTTGTTTAAGCCACCCAGTCTGTGCATGTGTGCACGTGTTTAAGTGCCACCTTAGAAAACGGACATAATGGACTTTTTAAAGCCAGCACCCAACTATGTCAGCATCATTTTCAGATGTTTATTTTATTTTATTTTATCAAGTATTATAATGATAATTTAAAAAAACAGTTTCTTGGGGTGGCTCACACTTTTAATCCCAGCACTTTGGGAGGCAAAGATGGGAGGATCACTTGAGGTTGGAAGTTCAAGACCAGCCAGAGCAACATAATGAAAGCTAAGGTCTACAATTTTTTTTTCTTTAATAAAAAATAAAGCCGGGTGTGGTGGCACACACCTGTAGTTCTAGCTACTTGGGGGCTGAGTTGGGAGGACTGCTTGAGCCCAGGAGATCAAGAGTACAGTGAGCCATAATTCACCACTGCACTCCACCCTGGGTGACAGAGTGAAACCCTAATAAAAATAGACAAAAACAATTTCAAAACTTAAGACTAAAAGAAACTCAGAAAACCGTCAATTACATTTTGTTCTGATTTTTCTATTTTATATAGTATGATGAAATGTTACATCAACTTGCCATTTTTAAAAATAAAAATCAGATGGATTTAACTGTGCACAATACCAACTGTATTGAGAAATTCTAATGTGTTCAGATGAGAGACCTGAAGGAAAGGAGACAGATTTAGAAGGAATGATGGTTAATCAGATCAGTCATTCAAATAATCTACCTACTAGTAAAGTTAGACAAACAAACAAATGGCAAAAACAACAACAAAATCCCACCCATCATCTATAGAGAAAAATCATAGTCTCCCACTTGAAATAACACATCTGTCTGGCGGCTTAAATAAAAGGATGCATATTTTCACACAGCACAAAAGAATTATTTTTATATTTGGAAAACAATTGCTACAGAACTATGAAAAGAAAAAAATACAGACTGTAGAGAAAAAAATAAGACAAGCTTCCATCAAAAAGGAAACATAAAATATACTAACTTGAAATAACAGATATACACAATATTTGGAGTCCAAGCTTTTAGTGTTGACTCCAGCCCAGTTATATCGGAGGCAAAGATAACTTGAAATAACAGATATACACAATATTGAGAGTTCAAGCTTTTTAGTGTTGACTCCAGCCCTGTTATATTGGATGCAAAGAAACAAAGATTTGCAAAGGATTCCTGAATTATCCAAAGTTAAATGCGTTATATCTAACCAAGCCAGATCTAGAACACATTATTGGTCATATTCTTTCCATTGACTATGTCTAATTCCTCTTAAAGTTTTTCCCCTTTAAATATAAATCCTACGCACATTACAACTTTGGTAACATAAATAGAACAAGACACTTATTCTTTCTTTCAGCACTTTGGATGTGCTATCCCATTGTGTTCTGACTATCATTGTTTCTGATGAAAAGTCAGGTGTTAATCACAAAGTCGTTTCCTTGTATGGATGAGTTCTTTTCCTTTTGTTTCAAGATTAACTCCCTCACATTTTATTTAATCCAGAATTATTAGAAACTTCTCTAATTTTGAGACTCAAGGTCACTCGTCAGATCACCACAAAATTTCAAAATATACATTCTAAGTGCTTGTAAACTATCAATATACTACTTGAATGTCTTCTTTTATTAATATAAGGTCATGGTTTGGAATATTTGGGAAAGGAATATAAGTCAGAGCAAGAGCATCCTAGATTAGTGATTGATACATATTAATCAATCAATTAATATTTTTGTGACAATCAAATAATAAATTACTTCTAGTATTTTTGCTGACATATTTCTTTCCCTACTTTCAAGATTCACACAGAAATATACCTTAAATAATATAATTTGATTCTCTTGAAAAAAATTTTCTTTCTCCTCAATCTTTCTCAATATTTTTAATACAATATTTTTTGTTTCTATATCCATCAAAAAGTTTCAATTTGATGAGATAGCATAAAAAAATCTATTTAGAGGATCAATTTGGAAGTCAGATGTGCAAAGTGTTTCTTATCTGCTCTGTTCTCTTTTCATTATCTTCTCCCTGACCCAACCCCAGACATTATAAAGAATGCTAAACCCTTTATAAAGAATTTTACCAGAATCAATATTAAAATTGAGTGAGCTATTTATTACTTAGAAGTAATTCTCAAACTTTAACCTGTAATTTTATGTATTTACAGTGGAGCATAGTATTTAGAAGAAACATGGTTCAATTATAGGTCAATCACTCCTTAGCAATGTATCAGAGTTCGGCAAGTTACCCAGCCTCTGCTAATAACAATCTATTAATCTGTAAAAATAAATATAAATATATCCACGAAGTATTCTTAAGGTTAAATGAAATAACTTATATAAAAGTAAATCACTTAGTGTAATGTTGAATATATTATATGTTCTAGCTTGAATTACTACTACTAATGAAAAACTACATTTTGAAATTTTTGAAGCTGAGATCAATAAAAAAAATAGTGCCATTCTCCAAGTTTTTCTAGGTAGTTTGCTAGAAATAAGAAAGTAAAATAAACTAGGGCCCAGTTTCTGGATTTAAGGATCAGAAATCATCTGCTGTGTTTATTATGAACCCTTCATATCCCTTCAGTTCTTCCTATAAATTTTTACAAAGAACTTACTGAATAAAGAGTTAAAACACCTCAAATTAACAAAATCTTCTCTACTACATCTCCATTATTTCAAAACAGAAAAGAATAATAATTTTGCCAATGATAGTTAAGTACATGTCAGTCACTAACACTACAGCAGATTCCTTCTTATTCCTATTTCTAATATTTCCAATACCTTCATATTTCTATTTCTCATTCATATTTGAACCCAACTCTGTAATTTAGGAAGTTCTGTTTTTTCTTTTAGAAATTAAGGCATAAAGTGTCAGGTGACTTGCACAAGATTGCACCACTAGTAAATTTAAAAATATAATTTACTTGCCTACTGTCTTAGTGATATAGTTTACTTGCCTACTGTTTTAGTGAATTATTGATCATGCACAATTCTTTTTGAAAACAGAAATTCATTTAGCATACCACATTTCAAGATCCATTGGTAAAAGCCATCTTATTAGCTTAATCAACAAAAATGTCTAGAAAATGTGAGCTTTTATTAACTGATAAAATATTAGAAGTTATATATATATATATATAAACCACCCCTATAATCTTTATAAAATTATTTGGGAAAGGAGGGAGGGGATGAAATAAAAAGAAGCTTCCAGCACATCCAGCCTTAAACATTAAGTTAACTTGATATCTGTCCTGCTTCCTCAAAATTGTTTATTAGGTACAGCCCCACAATCATTTATATCCTGTCACAAGATTATAGTTAAACTTAACTACTCATAGATAACAACTTGAGCATTGTGAAATATTAAGTTTTCTCTCTGAAGTATTCTTTCAGATCCTACATACCAGTGAAACTACTGACATCAGCTCCTCCGAAGGGCTCCAGGAGAAGCTGACTCACTAAAGGGCGAAGTTTCCACATCCTGCTGATTTAATCCCCCTAACCCAAACCAGTCAGTGAGCCCATTTATCCAGCCCGTGGTCCTCTACAATCCCTTCACCCCAACCAAGTACTCTCTGGAAAGACAGATTTGAGGGTGCTCGCATCTCCTCACTCAGCTGTCCTGCAATCATTAAACTCTTTCTTTACTGCAAACTCTGTTTATCAATTTATCAGACTGTGACTGCACAGCAGTCAGAGCATACAAATATGTGAGTCCTGTATCATTTATAAATATTTAACTTTTATATATATTTAACTTCTATACACATAACTATTTTGTATATTAATATTAGTACGTAATAATAATATTTATATTTCTTCCATAGGTAGCTTCTGGGGTATTTCTGCCTGGTAAATTTTTATTCTTTAATGACAAAGACTAAAGTAACTTTAAAATATTATTGAGAATTTTTTTTCTATTGACGGGACACTGAATTTGTAGGTAGAAATAAAAACAGCTTTTAACTAAACTTAATTTTAAACACAATTCAAAATATAAACATAAAATTAAGAATTTCCAAAATTAAACTTAGTTTTAGAAACTCACATAAGCAAGTGTAATACTGAGGAGCAAAGAAACTGTGGTCTACAAAAAAAATTATAAGCAATTCATGAAATCTAAGGGCTAATTTGTGAAGTAAATTTGGAGGATATTTTATGCTGTAGCTCCATCCTAGAGACCGAGAGAATCGCTCTAGGAAAACCTGCTCAACTCTTTTTAACCAGAAATTCTTTCTTTCTCCAGAAATCCCTTTCAGGTAATGCCTAATAATATCTCACTGAACATGTATTAGAAATCGTAGTTTAATTTTTAATTAAATAATTCAGTGAAAGTATATTAATTGTAAAGATAAGTTTTAACACAAATGGGAATACTAGACTTACGGTGGTCATCAACCCAAAATGCTACAAAATTACATGGAATGGTTAGTTTGGCAAAAATAAATATCACCACTACCACCAAAAACCTAGGTTTCAAAAAGAAATAGAAGCATTCCAAAATGTTAAAAATTTTTCATTTGTCTACTTTCTAAATGCTCTTTAAAATACTTACGTCATCATAATTTTGAAGTTTAAAAGTAAAGAAATAGATCTCCTAGTTAATATACTGCCTTAAAGTTACCCTGGCTCACAAACAGAACAAATCAAAGCATGACTTGACAGCCGTCAAATTACAGGAAATTGAAGCTAAATGAAATTGGACACCTCACCTCATCTAAACTCCTTACTTTATAAGAAGGAAAAGCCTCACAAAATGTTGAGGTCATTTAACTTCAAGTCATCAGGTGAGTTAGAGATAATCTGAGAACACCACTTTTTTTCTCTTTGTTACTATTCTCTCATGAAGTTTTGCCTGAAAACAGGTCTACTAAAGATAGAAGAATTTGTAATGAAGATGAACATATATCATTGCGTTTCTGCTTAGGGTTGTTCAATATTTTCCCATTGATAATATATAAAATCCTACCTACTTTGACCTCCTCTCCTACCATTTCCTTGCTATCTCCTAGAACTTCATTCTTGACTCCAAAGCTGCACCCTCCTTCATCAGTTTCTTTTGTTTGAAATTTTCAGCCCTTCATAAATTTCATCCACCAAACTCCTATTTATCCTTTAACTCCCTATTATTTTGTCTTACAGTGCCACATTTTCCTTCATTAGCACAGATCCCATTTAAAGTTATATAGTTTGAGTTTTTGCTTGACTTTCTGTTTCTCCATTAAAGTATAAGCTCCACAAAAGCAAGTATCATGTCTGATTTAACAGGGTATATTCTATTCTTCTAAGAGTGCTGCCACGTAAGTGTCAATGAATGTTTGTGAAATAAATGAAGGACTAAAGGAGTGACTGAACAAATAAAAATAAGTTCTCTGTGTGTATTGTATGTGTGAATAAGATTTTGAGTTTGGCCAAGGCAGTTAATCACATATTAACAACTCATTAGATACATAAGGTTTATAGCAATGAGGTACAAAATTGGTTCAACACCAAATTCTAAGATGAAACAAGGTTTGTGTTCAGAAATATAGTGTCACTTTTTCTAATATCAGCTGCCCCCCAACTATCAGCATGACAAATGCAAACCATTGATATGTGTTTTTCTGTATTTTTTTGTATTGAAGATTCCACATGAATGAAAATTATTATATTTCTAAGAGGAAGTCCTGTTCTAAATGACAACAAATCTGAGCGTGAACACATTTGTTTAAAAGAGAGAGATTAAAAAGATGAGATTCTGTGTGTACAGTATATAACTGAAGAGAGTTGTATCTAGCAATTTGACAAGAAAGGTGAAACAGAACATTAACCTGAGCACACAAGTTCAGCTAATGATCTGGGATGGGGAGCTGTGGGTAGAGAGGAGGACAAAGACGAAAGACAACCATTTACCCCAAGTTACTCTCCAAAGATGAGAAAAAGCCCTCTTAGTAATGTCTTTCAAAATCTAACTACTTTCAAGAACACAGCGATAAGATACAGAGAGATACCAATCAAGTTGGACAGTAACTTAAAAGTCAGATGACTTTTTAAGCATAAGTAACTTAGAACTGTAAAGTAAAAAACACTAAATGTCATTGACTTTAAAGTGTATACTGAAGCAAAAAAAAAAAAAACCCTTGTATTAAAAACTAGACTATATGCAGTAACTTATGTAGAAAACGTAGCATAAATATTTATACAAAATTGCCCTACCATATTTTATTAAAGTATTACATTATAAATTAAGAGAAAATCATTTTAAAAATGAGTTATATTTTAGGCCTTTTTTCTCAAATTGAGTTTCATAAATTTATATGGTTATTAGCATAGGAATTTCAATAATAGGAACAAAGAAACCAAATGAAAACCTAATGTGTGTGTATGTGTCTGTGTGTGTGTATACAATTACCTGGCATTCCAACTTCAACATGTTTAAAAATATTTCAGTAAAAAATGTTAGATTTATTTTAAGGTAGTTTGTAAGAGATTTATTAGGTTTATTTGTAGGACTTCCACACTAAGTTAAGCAACACTATCATAAAATAAATTATTTAATAATGAAACAGAAACTCAAAACTTCATATTATAATTAAATAAACTCTAAAGTATCTAGTAACTTCAACTGTATGCCCTAAAATAACATCAGGACTACAGTGTCTATCAATGTGCCCACAGAAAACGCAACAATGAAAGAAAGAAAGATATCTATTTTTTCATAAAAGATCAACACACTTTGTCCAATTTTTTTGTCCAACTGCTATAAAGTGGGCCAACGCTAATGGCAAATAAAAGAGCTGCCATTCAACATGCATTCTAGTAGTGAATATTAACTGACTACTATGTGAAGGCAGTGTTCGTTGAACAAATAAAAGAATCTTTGCCTGCGTGACGCTTATATTTTGGTCACTTTACATTTTACTGGAGGAAACGTGAAGAATAGAATACCAGCAATATTAACAACATTATCCCACTAGAACGTCTCCAGTGACTGATACTTTCAGACTCATCTCAATGACCCTATATGATCTTTATATTCCAAGGAGCATGGCAATGGATTTTAACATTTCCAGATTAAAAGGTAATGGTAAAGTAATGATAATGAACATAAAAATGACTCCCTGGAAACGACAGCAACTCATTTCAAATGGCTTTGGAATGCCATTAGGACAGCACCTTTTCCTTTGTAATGCAAAAGTCTCACAATCCAGAGAGCAGGTCTTGTGAATTTTGTGAATTTTGATGAGAGGTGAGGCATTACAGAAAGACCCAAAAGTCATGCTCCAGATCCTGGCAATATAGCTAGTAGGACAGACGCAGAGTACATAGTTTTACTACTGATCACGGTGATTTAGAGATTGGAACCCATAGTTCTGTGAGATCAGGCATCATTTCAAGATAAAATTTACATTTTTAATAAATGCAAACTTTGGCTCAGCTAAACAAGATACCTTGGGCTATATTTACTGTAGATAGATAAATTTGGCATAATTAACCCTTCTGCAGTCTAAACATACCAGGTGCCAAAAATGATGTAAAGCACTGAATATGTGAGATAAAGTATGATGAATTCTATTGACAAATACAGGCAATAGCTTCCATTTAATTGAGAAGAAACCGTATACCTAGCACAAGTCTTTTTCTGTGCATTAACTTTTCATAATACAACTATGTGAAGTCATAGCCTATTTTATATGTAAATACAAGTGTTTCCAAAGGTTAAGAAAGGGCACGGTGAGAGTGAGAAGCACAGTCTGGGTGGGCAGGACAATCTAGTTGTCTATCTGTGCTTTAAACTCCTATAAACATCATCTCCCACACCACGGCATCTAACTCAGAGTCACATTTCAATTGCCAGCAAATGGAAGCCTCATAAACCCAAAATGTGAACGGCAATGAAGTTCACAGAGCACGCTTTGAGTGCACAGAGTATCTTTGCAAACATTATCTTTTTTATTATTATACTTTAAGTTTTAGGGTACATGTACACAACGTGGAGGTTTGTTACATATGTATACATGTGCCATGTTGGTGTGCTGCACCCATTAACTCATCATTTAACATTAGGTATATCTCCTAATGCTATCCCTTCTCCTCCCCCCAAACATTATCTTTTAAGACTTTCACAATCACGCCATGAGATTATTCCCATATCAAAAAGTAGGAAATGAAAGCCTGGAAAGAAGTTATATTGACATTAAACTGCTCTCAAAACCAAGTGTACAAATGATTTTTCTTGCAAAGAAATTCATATTTTACACAAAGTTCTATTTCAAAATGAATTCTGGAATTCAATTAAACACTCATCTTGAAAACAAGAGCTTAAGTGGAAATTCCTCACTGGTATTCAAGCAAATAAATTAAATAATGATATTAAATCTACATCTAATCTCTTATGACATATTGAAAGTTTGCTATACAGCTACCACTAAGTTATACATTTCCAGTGACACTAACCATAAAATGAATTTGTTTCTATTGGTACTAGCAAAAAAACAAAACAAAACAAACAAAAAAAAACCTACATAGACAGCAAAGAGGTCAATCTACTAATTTATCTTCTAATCACTTTCCCCCCAGGAGCATTCGTCCCTCTCATTAGACAGTTGTTCTATGCTTTTTTTCACATTCTAATTGCCTCACCTGAACCAAAAAAAGAATATGGATCTAGGATCAATACCTTTTGAAAAGTCATTTATTTCATTATATTATTTTTTCATATATCTGCATTATTGCATAGAATACCTGATTGGTCTTATGCTAAGTTTTTCATGTAACATTACCTCTGCAAGATGTTAATAAGTATCCTTCCAAAAATGTTCGAAAAATCTTGGGTAAAACATATTAAGTAAGTTCCTGTTTTATAGTTTTCCAGGAGTTTAACTATCCTTGGCCAATGACAAAATTCAAAGCAGAGATACAGTACACAACTTTTGTAAAACTTACCTATTTTTCTTGTAAGACTGTGGCTTTGTTTTGTTTTGCTTTGAACTTCTTTTCTGTGATGTGACGTAAGACTGTGTGTTGAGTTAGGGGTGGGGACATACATTAACAGAGGTTTAAGGAGAAAGCAAGTTTGAGGAGAAAATGGGGAGACTAATACAAGATTTTCCTTTAAGCAGTGGGAGTTGAAGGGGTAGGTGGTTTTTGGAGAAAGAAGAGACCCATTCATGGCACAGGCTTCTTTACGTTTCTGCTCTGTGTGATACATAATGAGGATACAGACATTCACTTCCTCTATTTCCCACCCCTGGCTGGGGGTAACCCAAAGGTACCTGATAAAGACACAGCCTTATAGCTGTATGAAGTATCCCTGAGTGTGTTAGGACTGGAGAGGCCTGAGGAATAAAAAGCATACATGCATTAAATGGAACAAATACAGAGAAGAAGAAAACTCAGACATGGTACATTAATTGTGTACCTTTCCTTACAACCCAGCACATCACAGGGTACATGACCTGCTTCCTTTTGACCTGCTTCCTTTATGTTGACTGCATGAACAGGGAAGGGGGTTGGGGTACACGTGGGAGATAATTGTGTTTACTATGTACCTGGTATTAATACATCTATAGAGACAATTGGAATGACTATACTGGAGAAACAGCAAGGGAAGAACTGAAAAGGCTAAAATAAATACTTGGTTCTCTAAAAAATACTACAAAAAGATTTCTCATGTCTGACAAATTACATTTTAGTCTAATAGTAATAAGTGACCAAAACTAAGGCGATTTGATAAATATCATAAGGTATTTTATTGTGAAATTGATATCTATACGTATTGCTTATAAAGCTCAGTAATCTGTTCTTGAATTGAGAAATTACTGAGACAACATCAAAAGCTGTCATTTTTGTTTCTATGTTGTTGTTGTTATTGTTTCTGAGGTGAGAGCTTCTAAACTTTATGACTGTTTGAAAGGGGCCTATATAGACCTTGCCTGAATATTAAGTCATGTGAAATGATAAAAAGATTTCTGATTTATTGGGTTAGACAAAGAAAAAATTGAGAAATTGAGCATCATTAAAATTAAAGACTTTTGTTATTCAAACTGTGCTTAGAATGAAAAGAATAGCCACAGGTTGGGAGAAAATCTTTTCAAAACATATTCAAAACATATCAGATAAATTAGTGGTATTTAAAGTATACAAAGAACTCGAAAATAAGAAAGAAAACAACTCATTTAAAAGATAGGCCAAAGGTCTAAATACAGCTGTCAAATAGGGATATTGAAGTTACTAGTCATGTATCATTAGGGAACTGCAAGTCACAGCAACCGTGAGATATTATTACATGACTATTAAAATGACCAATATCTAAAAGTCTGATAATACCAAAAGCTGGCAAATGTGAGAAGAAACAGGAACTTTATTCATTGCTGGCGAGAATGCAGAATAGTACAGCTACTTTGGGAGTCAGTTTGGCAGTTTCTTATTAACTAAACATACTCCTACCACACAACCCAGCAATTACATTCCCTGGTATTTACTTAAAGGATTTGAAAACTTACATGCACACAAAAACCTTCTTCCCATGAATGTTACAGGAGCCTTATTCATGATCAGTAAAATCGAAATGTCCTTCAGGAAGTGAATGGAAAAATAAACTGTGGTATATCCAGGCAATGGAATAGTATTCTGTCAAGCTACAGAAGACACACAGGAACCTTTAAATGCATATTGCCAAGTGAAAGAAGCCAGTCTGAAAAGTCTACATACCGTATGATTCAACTACATGACCTTCTGGAGAAAGCGAAACTATGGAGACAGTAAAGAGATCAGTGGCTATTAGGGATTTGGAGGAGATTTGTGCAGTCTAAACATGTCATGTGCCAACAATGACGTAAAGATATGTGAGATAAAGTATGACGAATTCTATTGACAAACACACGCAATGGCTTCCATTTAACTGAGAAGAAACCATATACTTAGCACAAGTCTTTTTCTGTGCATTAACTTTTTGTAATACAACTATATGAAGTTATAGCCTATTTTATATATGAATAAAAGCATTTCCAAAGGTTAAGAAAGGGCACAGTGAGAGTGAGAAGCACAGTCTGGGTAGGTAGGACAATCTAGTTTTCTATCTGTGCTTTAAACTCCTATAACCATCATTTCAATCTACTAATTTATCTTCTACATAAATTAGTAGAGGAAGCGATGAACGGATGGAGCAAGGAAGAATTTTAGGAGAGTGAATCCATTATTCTGTGTGACACTGTAGTGAGGATTATTTGTCATTACACATTTGACAAAACCTATAGAATTCATAAGACAAGGAGTAAACTCTAATATAAACTACATACTTTAGTCAATAATAATGTACCAATATTGACTCATCAACTATAACAAATGTACAACACTACTGCAAGGTGTTAAAAATCGGGGAAATTGGGGTAAAGGCTGAGGATGACGTGTGAATGCTTATTCACTTCTTTCTACAAACCTAAAATTGCTTTTAAATGTCGATACAAATTAAAACAAGGCAGGGTTTTCATGCAATGGAAAAAAAACACACAATTTTAGTAAGTGACTGATAATTATGCTTATGCCACTTTGCTAGATTACACTTCATTAATAAATATAGTTTCATTCTTCATGTTATAAAGCAGAATAAAGTCAGATATCTAGAGAAATTGATTTTAATGATTAGAGTAAAAGCATTTTCACCTCCAGTGTCAGAATGAGTTCTTCAGAATCAGTCCATTTTATAGTTAAATCAATCATTGATTTTAAAAAAATATTGAGAAAAACATTAACTTCACTTTTTCCATCAAACTCAATGTCATGACAGCATTGTGAGTCATTTCAATCTAGGATTAAAACCTATTTCTGGACCCAGTGGACTTACTGTGATAGATTCTGAAAATGTAAGACATTAAAGTCCAGTCTTTAATCTGCTGTCCTCTGCAGTTATCAAAAGGTCAGTTTATCCTGCTTCTTTTCTCTCTTTTTCATATATCTTGCACTTCAGCTTAATATTAGTATTAAGCTAAATTTCTTATTTTATTTTGATTGATAAAGGAAAACAGATTGTTTCAATACAGTTACTGAGAATAAGCAGCAAAAGGTACTTATAAAGTATACAAGAGAGCTATCAGATAAAAATTGGTTCAAAAAAAGATTTGGAAATTTTTATTGCATGAATGTTCAAACGGAAAGGAAAACTTTCTGGATTCTTTTTCCACCACACATGAGTAGCAGCACTAAAGTAGTGAATAATGTCCGTTCAATTGGTAGTTTTCATGTATTTCTGATATCAGAAATGGACTGTTAGTAACTAGTTTTGAAAGCAGAGCATTTTTGTGCATGGCATTCCCCTGAATTCCAAAGCCCAAACTTAACTTAGGCTAATTTCTCTCTGCTGGGAGCACCATTAATTTCTCATAGATAACATTTCATATATATGTGGCATTCTGATGATGTAAAGGAATTCACACATTATGGGCCTACAAGCCAAATTTAATCAATGGCTTGCTTCATATGGCTGAGAGCTAAAAATTGTTTTGGCATTTTGGAAGTGTTTAAAGAAGGAGAAGGAAGGGGAGAAGAAGAATGAGTAGATGAAGGAGAGACAGAGACTACATATGGCCAGCCAAGCCTATAATATTTACTGTCTAGTTCTTTACAGAAAGAAGTTTTCCAATCTTGAACAAAACACACACATCTTTGTTATGCCAAAAGGACTACAATAAGTCTTCATTTAACGTCATCGACAGGTGCTTGAAAACTGGTCATAGGTATATAGATTTATGGTCACGTGACGTTTTAATACACGCATACGGGGGGATAAATTGGGGATTGTTAATTGGTACAAAAATACAGTAAGCGAAAACGATTTTACCATAGGTTGACATCAAAAGAGTTAAGCTTCTATGGCTTTTGGTAACTAAAACGTCAACAAACTTGTAAATAAAGATCAAAACACTTCTAATATTAAATGCTGAAATAAATTTCAGCTATTCATACATTTCAGATTAATAAAAGCTAGTAAAATCATTATTTACCTACTTATTTCAGTTTAGGTTTGCAGTTGAGCGCAGCCTATCCTGTCAGCTCAGGACGCAATGTGGGAACCAGCCCTGGACAGGACGCCGTCGCATTGCAGGTGCACTCACACATACCCACAGTTACTCAGACTGGGACCACATAGACATGTCAATCAACCGCACATGCACAGCCTTGGGAAGTGAGAGGAAACTGGAGCATCCAGAGAATATCCATGCAGACATGGGGAGAATACATACGCTCTACACAGACAGTGAACCCCAATTGGAATCAATTTGTTTTTTCTCATCAACATTATAATTAAATGACATTGAATGAAACGTCGTTATTCGAAGACCTGTTGTACTCAGTTCTAAACATTTCAGAATTAAGAGATCTACACACATTCTCTTCTATATAATGGAGTGGGTCTCTTAAAATTTCCTGGCAACATACTCTTAGCCTGCCTAGGAAACTCTTTAGAATAGAACTGCATTACAATAAATTTTCATATTCTATTTACATCTTCATATTTCTCCCTCTACTTATTAAGGTATAGTCTTGTCTATGTAATCCTTCAGTTCCTGAACAAGGCGAACATATGATCTCATGATGTGTGTTTTAATTTCTTAACTTTGTTGAGATTTGGGAATGTGAGGATGATGGAAAGGAAAGAAAGGAACTCAGCATGTATAAAAGAAATCTGACCTTTAATTTTTTTATTGAATTTGTTTGTTTTATTTTTCCTTCCTTTGCACAAATGGGAGCTTCCAGTTTTACAAAGGGTACCACCAATTTTAGGACAAAACTTTGTATTTGTGGGATAACAAAAGTTGGAGACACAATGATTTAGAGATTGCATATCAATTTTATCAAATAAATGTGATAAAGTAGGGGATATGCGCACACACACACACACACACACACACGTAGTGACAAAACCATTGACACAGATACCCAGATGGCACTTAATGTACTTTCAGCCTTAAATTCTTTCTCAAGGACAAGCCATTTGTTTGCAAATGATTTAGCATTCAAAAATGATTAAACATGAGAAAAAATGCATTGCACATAAAGTTCAGATTACAAATGAATTAAAGTCATACTAATATAACTATAATTTATAATGAATTCAAATGGCTTTCAGAAGGGTCATCTGTGGCATGTGAAGAGCAATCTGAATTGACTTTTCTGGTAACTGGTCACAGCAATGTTTTCTAGACTAGTGAATGAGTGCTCAGACAGCACCATGTGTGTTCAACAACACATAAAATTGGATGACAAAAGCTACTTGAGTGAGAAGGCAGCTATTTCCAGGGGCACCAATACTAATGTCTTTTTTGAGTCTTGGGTTTGCTTTTGTTTGTTTACAAGGCAATGTAATGTTTAAGGAAAAAAAAAAAATTCTACCAATCCATGTTGAGTGAACATTTCAATCCATGTAAAGGCAAAAGTCAGCTGCCACCATGCCATGCAAACCTTATAGTACATGACATGTTAAATCGGTAACCTCGAAAGGGACTTCTGAGAAGCTATGAGTAAAAGGCACACACAAAATACCTCTGAGATGAATTCACAAATGAAAAGGAAAAGGATATCTGTGTACATCCAAGAAGAATAGTAATTATCAGAAAACAAGAACACTTCTAAATTGAAAGAATCCCTAAAATAAAAGAAGACCAAAGAAAAAGAAATAAAGATGAGAAGTGAGATGAGGCGAAAATGGTGAGCGACAAGGAGACATACTGAGAAAAAAAGTACCTAAATATAGTGTGTTATTATTTCAGCAAAATTAAGTATATCAATACTGAGAAATATGACTTGAAATAGATTCAGTACCTCAAGCAGAAACATAAACAAATAACATCTGGGTTTTTCTTTTGATAACCAGTATTTTAAATACAAAAATCTAAAAATTTTATCTTTGTGTAAGAGTTACACATTTATCATACCAATCAATAACAAAAAGGCGCTATAAATACTTTATGGAAATAAATGTCCTAGCAGATGTTAACCAGACATCAGTCTTCACCGGTAAGGATTAGATTTGAAGGTGTTTGCAGATAATTAAAATTTGTTTTTATAACATAACTTAGCAGCTAAGTAGTATAATGAAAATGGGATATTCAAATTATAAGATATAAAATATTAAAGATAGAAGAACATGTTTACTTTTTCAATATAAATATTGTTACAGCTCAGAGAAAGAGTATGAAATCTCAGGGCTCATGAAAGGCCACATTCTAGAGATAGTGATTGACAGGTGTGGTAATTCCCCTACAGCGTGGTGCCTGTTGTCATGGAGTAGCATGTCTCCTACAGGGTACTACCAGCAGGTTCAAGTAGGAAGAGCCAATAGTCCATGTGAGAAACCCCGGAAGGCTAAAGATAGAAGGAAATATTTGTGCCACATTGAAGAGCAAGTTCACCAGGTGAATTGGCATGTGGCTAGGGTACAACTTCCCATACATATATAAATAATGAAACACACAAAAAATTATCAGAAAAGTATTTTATTATTATTAGAGTCATGATTAGCACTCTCCTCATCAGGAGAGTTTTATGTTTTTTTTTCTAGCCCTACTCTATACTTTTTAAACACAGTCTCTAAGTTTGAAAATAAAAGTTTCTTATTTTTAATTCAAACCTCAATTAAAATAAAACAAAAACCGAAAATGTAGAAGTTCCTTATTTTGACCATCTATATATCATACACAACAAAAAGACATAAAATTCCACTAAACACAACAGATAGATCCGTATTCCCGTTACTGCTTAAGCCCATTCCAATAAGGATTTTGTACCAAATCTGCCCTTGCAAAGGCTACCTGGGGCCTTCATTTTATTATCTGCAATGGACAATTTTAACTTCACATCCATGTTGGCTTCCTTACATCCTAGATGCACATACAGCCAGATTTTTTCCCATCAGATGTGATTTGATCTTCCAACTTCGGAATGCCTTGATGACCTCCTCTTTATCTAAAGATCACTTTAAAAAGCCTGAAGTATTTGGCTCTTCCCTAAATCCTTGGCCAGACGTAATGTCATCCTCCCATTGGCTTTCTTTGTCCAAACTACATTAGCCTTATCTCAGATCTTCAAACAAGTTATATTTCCTGCCTAAGATCTTTCTATGAGTGAGTGAAAGGTCTGATGAAGATAGTTCCTCTTTGCCCCCAAAGGTTTCATTGATCATGCTGATAATGAATTTACTGTTATTTTAATCTCTTACTGTTATACTCAGCCTTAAATTCTCTACCCTACACTCTTCAGTTGACATAATTTTAATTTCCACTATGGTGCTTCTCTCTCTTCTATCAACACTCTCTCCTCACAGGGTTTCATCCAGATCACGAGTCAGCAACATTTTTGACAAAGAGCCAGATAGTAAATATTGCAGGCTTTGTGTTGCCAAGAGGCAAATTTATGGAACTTTCCCTGCTGAAAAATTTCCCTGTATTTTACATTTTAGACTTATAAATGCCACACGTACTTATAACTCATGAGCCATACAAAAACAGGCGGCAGACCAGATCTGGCTCATGGGCTATAATTGTTTGCCAACTCCTCACCTAGATTCATGACTTTAGGCATGATCTATAGGCTACGATGGTCTAACTCACATCTCTAGCCAAGTCGACTTGTCAGTGCCTACTTGATGTCTCCACTTGGATTCTAACTAGCGTCTTAATTTAAGATTAAAAAATGTAAAATCAATCACACATACGCACCTACCCACACCTCTGTCACTTGCAAACTGCCTCATGTCATCAAGACTTTGCCATATCACTAAAAGTGACCATAATCCCCCATGTCCCTAAATCCAAATACCTTGATATAATTCTTGCTCAGTAAATTTAATCATCTTCAAATCAACTTCCAATCTCAACTGATTTTCTCCAACTTTATTGCTACACTCATAATCCCAACCACCAACATCCTTCAACTGGACAGGTGCAATAGTCAGCTAAATGAACCCCCTTCCTTCACTACTGTACCCTTCCACAATAGTACACCCTCTTAAGAGCTAAACTCATCGTATCACACATCCATCATACACTTTTCAATGTAGTTAATTTATATTCACACTTTGATATAAGATCTAGATTTGGTCCCTGAGAACACTCATGTAATCTCTCTCCATGCTCTTCCTTCATGGACATTCCAGCCAAATCGGCCTTCTTTTCTTTGTAAGAAACTATCAAGCTCTCTTTTTAAATTACAGAATCTTTATATCTGCCCTTCTTTCTGCTCAGAGCACCGCAGATCTTCAAAGTACCTTCCTATTTGTCTTCACTCAACTCTCAAATGAAATATCACCTCTTCAGAGAGAAAAATGCTCTGAAATACCTACAGCCAGATCAGTGCCTTCCTACTTGCCTGTTTCACTCAGCCATGTTATCACATGTAATCTTCTTCGTAGTAGTGGACCTTATAGCCCTTCACACCATTGCTTTGTTTAGGTATTTGTATGTCTTCGTCCTCTTTCCCTCCTCACTACAATATAGCCAACTGTGTCTTTGCCTTCTTCACTGCTATATCCCCTAGTGCCTGGTAGGCTTTCTATAAACAGCCATTTATTGACTTATTGACTACATGTATATGCTAATCCTTTTTACTAATTTTTGTTACACTATATATTTCTCTTCTCCTTCTCTTTGCTTCCCTCTTCTCATGTCCCTTGATGCTTCCTACTCAATATTAACATGGACATCATTTTGTGTCTTCAGCATTTCTCTTTTCATTATATTATGATAGGTTAATTTTCCTAAGAAAACACTATTTTGACGAAAGCAAAGCATTAAAGCAGAATAGGATCAATTTTTTCCTATTGAAAAGGAAACACCATCTTTCCGAGAAGACAATTACACCAGGAAACAAAACAAACACACACATTTCCGGTAAGTCCTAGTTCCCAAGACTTGAAGCCAGTAGGTTTTTCCACTTTCAAGTATCCTTGACTGTAGAGATAAAAGGTATCCACTTAGAGATATTAACTCATTACCACTGCCTAAATTTGGCTTCCAGAAACACAACTTAATATGATATCAATGGATGTGATAATCATTTGAAAGTAGCTTTATCAAAATCACCCAACAGAACAAGTTACTTTCCTAATTAGCATCTTCAGTTTAATACCTAAATCTGATGAATAATAAGTTATGCATTATGCTAAATTGCATTGGCTCACTCTCCTAGAATGTGTTCAAATTAATTAAAAATGAGATATTCAGTGATGAGAAATATAAAAAGATAAAAACCTATTTCAATCAGTTTAAATTAGAATTTAACATTTCTTCAATACACTATTTTGTAGTCAATTGCAAGAGTAATAAAGCAAAATTATTGAGTCTTTAATAGTGACCGTTCAAAATTCATAATGAATTATTAAAAAGAAAACTAAGGTCCCTACCAACTTTCCACCTCACTTCAAAGCACAGCCAAGGTCATTACAACAGGAAGTAAGACTCCACACAATTCCCACTTCTTCGCCTCTATTCTGTTACTTCTGGAATCTTCTACTACTCCAAATTGTGTGTTTGCTCCAGACTCAGCAGTTCTCACCACCTTGTTCTTCCAATTGCCATCTTCTCTGTGCGGCCTTTCTTGACTACCCAGTTAAAAATTACCCTTTGAAAATTATCTGATCCCCATCCAGGATTACTTTTCACCATCTAACTTACAATACTTTGCATATTTATGTGGCTCATTGTCCGTTATCTGTCTCCCTAAGTTAGAATGCGAGCTTCATGATGGCAGAGTTTTGGTCAATTCCCTTCACTCAATAATTCCTGACCCAAAGTAAACATTTCATAAGTATTTTTTGAATATACAAATATATAGTCCGAATTATCAAGGAGCTTATAAATAAATAAAGACACAACCCAGCATATAGTGCAGTTTGAGAAATATCGATAGTGTGGTATAGGAGGAGGTATGTAAACTATGAGAAGCAACAGTTAAATAAGAAGCAATCCAGAAAGACACACAGTGTGGGTGACATCTGAGTTAAAGGACAGAAGGTAAGAAGATAACCAGATGGAGAAAAGAGAGGAAGATCTTACAAAAAAGCATCAGAAGTTACCATAAGAAAAGCAAGTCCAAAATCATCAGAAGAAAAACAATTGCATCCCAGTTATTGTGACAAACATAATTAACTATGAAATCCCAGAACAGTTCATGCTTTGATAATGCTAAAGTTGACACGTAGATTAAGATGTGATATAACAATCTGCAAATCTTAGTGCTTCCTAACTTTTGAGAAAACCTTTTTAGGCAAGATATAATGATTTAAGGAAGAAAAGTTGCTGAGGGATGAGGCACGTCCCTTAAAGAAAAACAATATGGGCTGGGCGCGGTGGCTCACGCTTGTAATCCCAGCTCTTTGGGAGGCCGAGGCCGGTGAACCACGAGGTCAGGAGATCGAGACCACGGTGAAACCCCATCTCAACTAAAAAAAAAAATACAAAAAATTAGCCGGGCGCGGTGGCGGGCGCCTGTAGTCCCAGCTACTTGGAGAGGCTGAGGCAGGAGAATGGCGTAAACCCGGGAGGTGGAGCTTACAGTGAGCCGAGATTGCGCCACTGCACTCCAGCCTGGGCGACAGAGCGAGACTTCGTCTCAAAAAAAAAAAAAAAAAAAAAAAAAAGAAAAACACTATGAAGACTGCGTACAGCCTTTATAATGGAAAGGTGCCAGGTTTTTTTTTTAAGTCCTTGGAATCTCAGTTGGCAACTTTGAAATTCATGTGTAATTCATGAGTTTTTTAAAAGAAATGTAATAAGCAACACGAGTGATTCTAGAGCTTGTCTTTAGGCTGAGGTAGATATTGGCATTATAAGTTGAAGTGTTAGAAAGGAACAGTAAGAATTAAGAATAAGCAGTAATTTCTGCCAAGATCTGTGGCACCCAGTCTCACACATAAGGCTTTTTGGAATCTCTTCGTTTCCAAGGTTCAGGCTCTCATACTTAAGTTTGTACATAAAGGACTTAAGTTATTCTTAAAGCACAGTTTTAGCACTTCACACCAGGAGATGGTTATGAGACTGATCACAGGATAAAGTGAAATAGGATGTGTGCCTGCTTGTAGAAGGAACCTCGTTCCTTTTGCCATTCTATTCCTACTTTTCGGGCAGGAAAGTCCTAGAAAAAATTTCATATAGAGATTAATTTTAAACAATTTACATTACATTTTACTATTATTAGCTTCTAGAATATCTTAGCTTAGGCTGGCCCTGGTGGCTCACACTTGAAATCCCAGCACTTTGGGAGGCTGAAGTGGGCGGATCAACTGAAGTCAGGAGTTTGAGACTAGCCTAGCCAACATGGTCAAACCTAGTCTCTACTAAAAATCCAAAAATTAGCCGAGTGTGGTGATGCGTACCTGTAATCCCAGCTACGCAGGATGCTGAGGCAGGAGAACCATTGAGCCCGGGAGGTGGGGGCCACAGTGAGCCAAGATTGTGTCACTGCACCCCAGCCTGGGCAACAGAGCAAGACTCTTTCTCACAAAAACAAAAAACAAACAACAAAAAAAGAGTATCTTAGCTTATATATTTCTCACATCTGATCCTGCCACTTTACTTCTTTTTTCCTGTTTATACCAATTATTTCTATTCCTCTTTACATATAGGCAGAAAGATAAGACTATAATGTGTCATAGACAATGAAATCTAGTAAATTGACGTATTCTTCATGTTTAATTCCACAACAGATTTCAAATAGAACCAAAATCTCCAAATAAAATCTTAATTCTAAATTGAGTGATTGTACAGTCTTCAAATATGTTCAAATAGAACATCAAAGCTCAATAAAAATAGTTATATCACTTGGGATGGTGTTTAAAATATTTTTTCCTAAATAAATTCAGCTTCAGAGGATGAGAAAACCTTCATTAGGAGATGTTTTAAAGAACAAATTAAGTTAAATGTGAAGGAAATCATACTTTATTATGTTGAATAGTAAGATTTTTTTGTTACTATTGTGAATTAATGCCATCCAAATATTGAGTGATGTAATTCAATTTAGTAAAAGAAAAAAGTCTAAATTATCAACTTCTTTCCTTATAAAAATGAAATATGCTATGACTTGCATTTTTTCCATGGCAATGACCCTGATGATCAGAGAGGTTAAATCCTAAAAACATTTAAAATCATCTAATCTAAATTATAAAAAAGAAATCCCTTTCTTCAGAAAAAATAATTTTTTAAGGAAGCACTCAAAAACCAATCTCTACTAGTAGATATACAGCATACACATCTCTTACTATCTCCCATGCAGACTGCATAAAAAGGCTTGCTGGCTACTTTTAAGAAAACAACATTCAGATGTCCGGAAAGTATCTGAAATGCATGATTAATCTACACAGATAATTTTCTCAAGAAACCAAATTTTGAAGACAAGTAATTCAAAAGTCTATTGTCTTTAAAGTAAATCCGCTGGTATTCTTAAACTGCTGTAATCCTTTCTCTGTTTACCTTATAGTGTGCACCTCTCAAGCTATGGGAATGCATGTCATCTCTAAGAAGAGCTGACTTCTTTTGTAGGAAAAAGCTGTTGGAAATGACTGTTAGGATTTCAAATGTTTGGCAGTGTGTATTCATGTGGGTTTTATGTGTTCAATATTTGCATGTATAATTTTAAGATGCTTAAATCAAAAACTAAAATGACCTATGTAACATAATTCTGCCATAGGATAAATTAAATTCAATTTAATGTCCCCATACAAATTATTATCTACCACAATGTAAAAATACTTATATATCATAAAGATGTAAGAAACACTGACTTCTATTATACAGCAGAGTTCAATTTCACTACTACTTAGCTTGATGATAATTTAAGGTCATGTCTCTTGGAATGCACATTCAATATTCATTGCCAAATGTCTGAGCTCACCTCTCTTGAAGCAATATTCAATTATCAAATGAAAATAATTTACCAAGCAACCTCACAAAACACAAACTCTAGGTAGCATCAAGGTTTTTCAAAGTGATTATTCCTTACTGGTCACGATCCTAAGATATTACAACTCATAGATCACATGATCTGAGATTTTCTAATTGAAAAGCCATAGCTGTAAACCTTTCATTCAAAGTCGGATACTACCTTCAGCTGTCAAAAGAATTATGCAATCACTTAAACTTCTGGAATGAAAGAGAAAATGAAGGGAACAATAAAATTAACTTTGAAATGCACTGAGAAATGAATATAAGGAACCAAATGGAGGCAAAGACAGAGAGAGAGAGAGGGCTGTTTATCTAACCTTCCCTTCTTGAGTGGGTTTTCTCTGATATCTCTAGAGAACAATTGGATGTGTAACAATGAAATACAAAACACAAGATATTGTCTTCGTATAATTACTTGTAATGATTCCAAGATGGCATAATTTGAGAACCTGCTAAATAGGACAACAAAGTGATCTGCTTTTTCCAAAATTTTGCCCCTTACCTTATATATTATTTCATGGTGAAGATCAATAAAACTGAAAATTGGAATTGCCAGATATTATCAGATTTTATTTTTTGAATGCTTAACAGCTGACTCAAAATCTGGTCATAAAAATGGAAGTTAAATTAAATTGTCCTCAAAATTTAAGTTTGCTACATTTGTAAGCATCACTTGCTTCTTCAAAATTTCAAACTTTCTCATATCTAGCAGCAAATTGAAATTAGGAATTTAAGCATGTAAATTCATCATGGAAACCAAATTGATTAAAATTTTCTGTGTATTCATGATAATGTTTAAAACTGTTGCTACATTTAAACCCTAAGTTAGTTACAAAAACTCTAAAATTATGCTTGTTTAAAAACTTGGGCTAACTTGCTTTTGAAAACATACTGACATATTCGTTCCATTCTTCTTATAATTATTTTTGTGTCACTCCCAAACAGCACACCATTGTATATATCCCCAAAATGGCACTTCTTTGTTAAAGCCATTAAGACAGAAATATTTTTGAGCCAGATGCAATGGCTCATGCCTGTAATCTCAGTACTTTGGGAGGCCTAGGTTAGAGGACTGCTTGAGGATAGGAGTTTGTGACCTGCCTGGGCAACATAGCAAGACCCAGTCTTTACAAATGAAATGAAAATAAAATATAAAATAAACTGGCTGGACAAAGTAGTGCACACCTGTGGTCATAGCTACCAGGAGGCTGAGATGAGAGGACCATATGAACCCAGGAGTTTGGGGCTGAGAATGAGCTATGACTGCACCACTGCACTTCAGCCAGAACTATGGGTTGGTGAGTTAGAAATAAGTTCTCAGTTCTGAATATAATAACTGCTCCTGGCACTCCCCAGAATGAGCTGGGTTTTCTTTTGCCTCTCTATAGTCCCTCTTCCTCAGGAAATACCCCCATGGTTCTGCCCGCTGTGCTATTAATTACACCAATGCTTATTATATGTCAGTTCAGTTTTATCTAGATTCTCCCAAAGTCAGTGCTGAACTTAGTTGTTTGAAAATGTATATATTGTAATAGTTACCAAAAAGACAAAATACAGCTAGATATTTATGCTATTTGTTTTATTTCCATCGTAGGTATATTTCCTTTTAAAATTCATGAATATCTTTCTCTAAGGATTGTCTCCGTTTCCAGATGTTAAGCACTTTCTCATGCACACACCACCTAAGCAGCAAAGACACAGAGTCCACGTCAGGGAATGTCACATTCAGGATAAGCACCTATTATTCTGTAATTCAGAAGTAGGAAAATGGATGTCCTCAAGCAGATGCTTTTCTTGACAGATACAAAAAATTGACAAGGATCATTGACTTACTTCCAACCCACCATTCATCCCTTTTCTCTTATTTTGACCCTAAGGGTCCAAGACGGATAATGGCCCTACATTCTTATTTGGAATTCAGATTTCAGACTGCATTTCTTCTATCATTGTTTATAAGTAGTGGTTGCACACAGTTGCGATAATACTATGACATTAATCTACATTCCTCGTTAAATCGATTTTTGCCTTCCATTTTTTGAGCTTAGCTACAATTTCTCACATGGTTTCTCTAGGAAGATTCCCCAATGACTGAAACATTTAGAACACGGTCCATTCATAAATATGACATTGGGATTCCCCAACGACTGAAACATTTAGAACATGGTCCATTCATAAATATGACATTGGGATTCCCCAACGACTGAAACATTTAGAACATGGTCCATTCATAAATATGACATTGGGATTCCCCAACGACTGAAACATTTAGAACATGGTCCATTCATAAATATGACATTGGGATTCCCCAACGACTGAAACATTTAGAACATGGTCCATTCATAAATATGACATTGGGATTCCCCAACGACTGAAACATTTAGAACATGGTCCATTCATAAATATGACATTGGGATTCCCCAATGACTGAAACATTTAGAACATGGTCCATTCATAAATATGACATTGGGATTCCCCAATGACTGAAACATTTAGTACATGGTCTATTCAAAAATATGAAGAGCTTGTGTAGAAACTATAATTTACTTATCCTATTATGCTTAAGAAATTATGTGAAATAATGTGAAAATAATCT
Source organism: Symphalangus syndactylus (assembly GCF_028878055.3). Classification (NCBI taxonomy): domain Eukaryota; kingdom Metazoa; phylum Chordata; class Mammalia; order Primates; family Hylobatidae; genus Symphalangus; species Symphalangus syndactylus. The sequence continues at coordinate 6,357,971 of NC_072426.2, read as the reverse complement.
TATAACATTTGCATGCATATTTGCTGCAAGAGTCATACTTCATTGATACTTAATCATAATCTTGGACATGGTGGGTCCCAATAACCAATATTTAATGCAAGACTGTAAACTTAATAGAGAGAAAACCTTATTTATAAATTTTCATGTGTTCTTTTCTTGACAATAAGGAGCTGTGAGATTTGTATTTTAAAAGATACTTAGTAATATAAACTTTAATTTTTAAAACTTTTATTTTTAAATTCTGCTTAATTGCATAGAAGTTAAAAGGTAATATTTAATATTTATTGAGGCTTATTGTGCTAGATGATGATATGCAGCTTGTGTTATACTTGCAATTATAAGACTTGCTCATTATACCTAAGCAATCTCCTTCACTCAATCTAGCTACCACTAAGGAAGCAAAATTCCCTGAATCATAATATCAAAGCATTCCATTATGTTTTCTATTAAGTTGTTTTGTTCTTTGAATCATTGTCTATTTTAATTTATCCTTTTAGAAAGAAAACAAATTACTTAACTTGCATTTCCCACTAGAAGCTTCACTACAGCTAGACTTGGATTTGATTTCAGGCCATTTTTTAATAAATGATGGTCCCTAGTGAAAGATAGAATACTTGAGCCATCAATATTGAGTAAATAAAAGGGTTTGGGTAAATAAGAGAGAAGATTCCTATTTTTCTCAAATATTTTAAATATCTAATAACCTATTCCTCATCTAAAACAAGCCACAATTACTGGAAATGATGGTCAGAGGAAGGTTTTAGCAACCCTGTGTAATACTACATGTCATGTTGGATCACTATTACAGAGAAACAGTTGTCATGCTGCATTTTAGGAATTCTACACATTACCAGAGAAATAGACAACTCTTATAGCCACAGAAATCCAACGTAGCTACTGTCTACATATTCTTGTTTCAGACCTTTGGTGAAAAAAACTACTATGTGTATTGAATATATTTTACATTAGTTTTATCACAAAAAAGAAAAATGAGAATTCTATTAGATGCAAATACAAATTCTGAATGACAGGAAAGAAAAATTAAAATCAAAGCTGATCTTAATTAACAAAATGTACTATCTGCTTACATGTATGTACAACTCTTCATATGCAAAGGCACAGATGCATTTGTGGTTTTGAAAAATATCTATTTCATTTCAAAACTTCATTGAACAATATTGCATATGGCAAGAAAACTGCTTTTTTTGAAGGATCTTTTAAAAAGTGTTAAACTTTATTAGATACTTCAAACTAGCAAAGCTCAACTTCATCACAATTATATAATAACACTGCACACTTTCAATTTTATCTGGAGAAATATACCTATACCTTGAAATAACTCTGTAAACTTCCTGCTCACAGATTTCATTTCAAGCCTTGAAAATGCAGAAAATCAATGCCGAATATACTTGCCCCGAAAGGAAAAGAAAGTTTCAGGGGTGTCAGGATGTTTTATCACATAAAATACAGAATTGCAATTTGTATCTGAGCAGGCAACACACCTCCAAAAATAATACAATACTTATCACAAAATACATTCACAGATACTAGATTTGGCACAAACCACTCCATACAGCTATTGATGAAATCGGTATTGAAAGCCTTATTACAAAATCTATGGCCCTTTTCTACTCTCCAACAGACATTTCAGGAAGCCACAACCTTGCAGCTCCACTCTCTCATTAATTTCCCCTAAATACACTTGGCAGAAGAATGAGAAACGTCACATTTTTCATTTAATTTCTAAAGAAAATCGCATCCTTTAAGAATAGGTTCTTGAAATTTTAAAATGTAAAACATAAAAACCCTAAAGAGACAAACATCCAAAAACATAAAAACCCTAAACAGACAAACGTCCAAAAACTTTTCTTCAAAATCACGACAACTTTATATGCTACGTTGTCTTGTAAAATATCACACACACAAATTCACAGGCACACCCACCCACCCAAAACCCACACACACGCATATATATGGCCTCGTAATACCTCACATATATATACATATCACCAACTACAACAGAGACACACGCATATATATGGCTTCATAAAACCTCACATATATATACATATCATCAATTACAACAGAGAAAAACCAATTTCAGAAAGATGGCTTCAATTTTGATGCATTTACTCACACCTAATTCTATTTCAATTTAACTGGTGCAGAGATATTACAATACCCTGTAACAAAAACCTGATGGAAGATTGTAACAAATTGCTTAAACATCAAACCAAAGACTCAACATAATTTCATCACAAAGTGAAATTCGCATCCAACTCGCAAAGAATTAGAAAATCCTTGCACTTACCTTGGCCTTGTCCATTCCCCAGATGACCCCAAAAGACCACCGTCATCATCAACAGCCCCGGAGCCCACGTCCACATCCTTCTAGTGACACGCTCATGTCTTCTGGCCATTGCATCTTAAACTCTGCATATTCAGTGGGGTGGATGTGAAAGTACAATAAATTACATTCTTAGAGAAATACACTACGACTCAAATCCCATATCTAATATGCACTGTGCATTTCTGAATTATCCTGCCTACAAGGAGGTACATTTGAAAATCATGCTTCCCTTTAGGGTTGTCATATTGATGATTAATACGAAAGCTCATTCATTTTTAATCTTTAAGCATTCATCTGAATTACATTTTTAATATCATTTTCCAAAACAGGCCACTTAACCTATGAATGTTAAAAAGTACTCCGGATATACATATTGGAGTTCAGTCAAGCAAAAGCATGGTGTATGGACACTACTTAAGTATAACTTGATATTTAGGCAAATTGATGAATTTAACATACCATGTAATCTCTACATATATACAAAAGGACTTTTCAACACATTTATGTAAGTTTTGCATAAATACCCTTGAAAATATTCTCAAGTTTTAAGTGGTATTTTAATTATGTCAGTAATTTTAACTGAATAAAGAGATGCATCATGTGCAAAAACTAATCTTGTTTACTTAAAATTGAGAGTAAAATTAATTATAGAAGGTACAAAACACTTGTAATTTTGATTTCAGATATATGACCCACAGGAACCTTCATATATACAAATATTATACACATATATGCAATGTATATTTGAATGTTCATTTTGAAACTGCTTTTCACACTGATACATGAAAATACTTAAATGTCCACCAAAGCAAGGTTATTTATTCATACATTTGAATGATATACAGTAGCTCAAAAGAATAAACTTGAGTTGCATGTACTAATATGGATAAGTGTCCAAAATGAATAGTGAAGCAAAATTAGCAAATTTAATAATGATAAGTTCAAAACTACACCTTTCATATGTAAACATGTGCAATAGTTAAAACTATACATTTTATGTTGCATAAATATATAATACAGTATAATAACGCATAAGAATGATAAACAACTTCAAGACCAAAGTTAGGAAATTACAAGACTACAATTTAAATGGTTACTAGGTGGAATTTTAAATCAGAGGTTACTCCTAAATCCCAATTTTTCCACAGTTGACAAAATACGGAGTTAAGAAAAATAAACTTAATGATTTCCAGAATGAACGCTTTATTCAAAATGCTACGTAATTACAATTCTCATAAACTTGCAAGGGAATCCAGTCACCCAGAAATTTTTTATGCCTTTCTCCTACATCACGAAAGGGGAAGATTTAATTACCAACTTTGCATTACTTAACGTCAGACTCATAGTATCAGAGCTAAAGAGAAATTTAAGAAACACCTAACTCAACCTCTCTATTTTAAATGACCAAATGAGTTGAGAAGGTTACAATGACATTTCTAAGTTCATATGTAAAAACAGAATTTTGATGACAATGGCAGTTTAAGTACTAATAAACACTCGTTGAAAAGATACTGTAATCCAGGTTATTTTACTGTGCTAAATGCGTTACATTCTTTACTCAATTCAGTTTTCACAGAAATCCTATGAACAAAGCACTTGCAAAGTTTACCACTTCACAGCTAAGAAAACAAGGCTTGGAGAAATGCTACACGATCCCCTAGTCATGAGGTTAGTAGGTACCACTGTGGAGACTGAGGCAAAACAAGACGATTTCAAAGCCTATGCTCTGAACAAGTAAACACTAAGCAGGAATTTAGTTCTAGATCTCCCAGTTGTAGTCCAATAATCAGCCAAAAAATGGTACTGAGAAGAGGGGAAAGAAAGATGTCTTGTATATGGAGCCTCATGTATTTGATCCCAAATAAATCTTCAAATTGAAAATCATTAGAGCACAAGGCAATAGAATTATTAGTTTGTTTCTAAAATCATCAACCTTTCCCAAGTTGAACATACAAGAATATTTTATCATACATATACTATATGTGTGTATAACGTGTGTTTATCTAAGTATTCCTGTGGTTTATATATCTGGATTTGGAATTACAAGTGTTTTGTGGTTTATTATGTATTTATTATTATACTTTGAGTTTTGGGGTACATGTGCACAACGTGCAGGTTTGTTACATATGTATCCATGTGCCATGTTGGTGTGCTGCACCCATTAACTCGTCATTTAGCATTAGGTGTATCTCCTAATGCTGTCCCTGCCCCCTCCCCCCACCCCACAACAGTCCCCAGAGTGTGATGTTCCCCTTCCTGTGTCCACGTGTTCTCATTGTCTCCCTCTGTTGCTCTGGCGTCAGTGGTGTGATCACAGCTTACTGCAGACTCCAAGTCCTAGTCTCAAGCGATACTTTTGCCTCAGCCTCTCAAGTAGCTCGGACTACAGGCACGCACCACCATCCCCGGCTAATTTTTTTACAGAGATGGGTCCCACCGTGTTGCTTGACTGGTCTCAGCCTCCTTAAGTCAAGGGATCCTCCCACCTAGACTTCCGAAAGCACTGAGATTACAGGTGTCAGCCACCTTGCGTTTTTTGATTTCTTCAATTAATTTTACTTATACACTTGATTACACAAGATTAATTTTGTGTACATAATGAATCTCTTTTGAGGTTTAAGTTACTGATTAATTAGAGTACCACTTAACAAGCGTGTCATCCCAGCACTTTGGGAGGCTGAGGTGGGCGGCTCACCTGATATCAGGCATGAGCCACCGTGCCCGGCTTACACACATTCTTTTCACTCCTGCTTGCAGATCTCTGTTCCCTTCTAATTCCAGTGGAACCACTTTCACTTAGTATCAAAATATCCAGATCCACTCATCAAAGTGTAAATAATCCTCCAGCAAATTACCTTTGCAAATCTACTTTTATGTAATATTTCCTTAACTTCTTCTTACCTACATCCAGTAGTCATTTTACAAGGCAGAATTTTTTCTATTTTATATAGAACTGAGGCAGTATTTGAAAAAAATCTCAAAACACTCTTCAGGAAGGACTGGCATCTAAAACACCAGTTCCAATATATATTTTAGTAACATTTTAAAGGACAGATGGTTTTCAAAATGTTATTATAATTTAAAAAAATGTAACCTTCCTCTCTGAGTTCATGTTTATGGAAAACTAATATTTCATAAATGCCAAGTTACTATGATGTATTATCTAAATGCTGCCCCTGCCATTCTATAAATGTAAAAATCATAACCTTCTAACTAACTTTGGTATTAGTCAACAACTGTGCTGATGAAAAGTAAAATCAATTCATTTAAAAAAAATTTTCCATGAAAAAAAAAACAAGTAACTTGTAAGTAGTATGATAGATGAACCAAAAAATAAAGTAACATTAACCAGAAAGACATGCCATGGACTTCTCTAATCTTTTTTTGGAACACACTTTTCATGCATATGAAAATAAAAATTAAATATAAAATGCCTACTTTATGTATGTACTTTTACTTGTGTCTATTGTTCTTTAAAGATTAAAATAACTCCTAAAGCCTGGATAGCTGAGCCCATTGTGCTCTTCTGCCCATAAAATAGATTGGATGTGCAGTGAAAGAGGTATAACTTAGGCTTTCAGATTAGTTATGACGATGGAAACACAATTCTATTCAATAGTGTTCATGTTGGTCTTTCAAATGTTTAAGGTCACAAGGCAAAAGAGAACAGACTTTAAGAATGTTCGTGTATTACTTCTCGTCTTACCCAATAGCTAGATTAATTCGATTAGGCCAGTGTTTTGGAGTAAACAGCATTGTGAAATGTGTCGTGGAGTCCGGAGGCTCCACCACCTACCTCCAAGTAGTTGTTCTCTCCGGTGGAGCCTAGAGTAATACCTTAGGAGATGCATTACATCTACAGGTACCAACTAGGAAGGGTAGTCTTGAATTAAATGGCTTTAGACGCGTTATAAGAGCAAATCGAAGCTTCCAGGTATTAGAACCACTTCAATCACAGAGCATCTCTGGGTTCTATCTGTGGCCAGCATCAAGTCTCTGTCTGCCCTCCCCGAATGCTTTCTCTCATCATGTGGATCTTCTAGATGGTTTTATTCTTCCCCAGCCAGCCAACTTGATCAACAAACCTAGGTATATTAGGTAGGTATAAAGTTGGTTCTTAAATAAAGTCCATTTCTGTATCTAGGTAAGTAATGTCTTCAGACTTACAATTTCATTGATATCTAGAAAGAGTGACTCTAGTTAGCTTCTAGTGTCAGTTTTCCTAGCAGCTTCTTTAAAAAAAAAAATCCTCTCTGGAACAATGCTTCCTTGCAAGTATTGCTGTTGGCAATAGTCCTCTTTACTGAAATGCTTATCCAGTGAAACTTGTGCTGTGACAGTGAGCCTGCAGGTTGATGGTCCTTTTGTTCAACTTCTTCATTATAAAGCAACCTCTCTGATCACCCTTTTAAAACAAAAGACCAAAGAATCAAATGAGATCAGGAAGTGACCAGAGCTCACAGGTCATCAACTCCTCTTCTTAGCATATTATAGCACACAGTCTAAGCCCGAAAACCACAACAGAACCCATTACAGCTCTCGAGTTCCAGTTATTAACATTGATTTTTTTCAATGGAAAATTTTCATTAGAAGCTATCACAGGACTCACATTCAGTAATAACTTAGATTAGGATACATACTGGAGCCTTTGTCCTTAGAGTAGGTGCCACTGAGTCACTATTAAAAGGAGTTTTTTGACCTTAGTAAATTCTCACAGGGCTTATCTCAGTCTAAACTGTAACTGGCCTTTACTAGTGATGTCATGTGTAATTCAAATTAATATTGTAATGTATATAAATTGTATATATAGGTATAATACATGCATGTATTTACAATTATTTATTTTATTTTATTTTTTAATAAGATGAAACTTAGAGGTTAAAATATGACTCCAGGTCATTGTGCTTTACAATGAAGAGCACAGACATGGGTTGGAAATGTAAATTTTGACCCCATTTAATTTCTGTGACAAATTCATTAACGTCTTCAAGGTTCAGGCTCTATGTATGAGACAAATGAAAACAGCTCTAAGATTCCTGAAAACCCTAAAATATTAAAATTCCACTCTGCCATTAGTTCAGATAAGTCATTTGCCAATTTACCACACAAGAACCAGGCATCTTTAAATGGTAACATAACATGCACTTCTCTCTCCCAAAGTGTGGTGCATAAACGTTCTGCTTCTGAATAACAGAGGATGCCTGCTAAAATGTACTGTCAGGGGGATTAGTAAGGAAATGTTGTATCAAAACTTCTGCAGATGTGGCCCTGAAATACACATTGTAATAAATCCTCCAGGCCTCTCAAGTTAGGAATAACTGGTTTATAAAATTGTACTTACTTAAAAATTATAGATAAACAGATTTCACCATAACCCAGCTTTTCTGATCTGAATGAAATAAAGCTCTATATTCAGACTGAATTTTCAGTGAAAAACAACTTAAAATAGTGACAAATCATCTATAAGTTTAAATGAATATAACTAGGAGACCTGAAAACTCAGGTTTAGCAGTCATCTTCCAACAGTTTGAGAGCCCACAGGAGCCACAGAGCCCTCATGTCTCCCCAGAGAAGCAGGGTGATTCTTCCCCCTAAACACCATGCAATTCTTCTTTTTTTTTTTTTTTTTTTTTGAGACGGAGTCTCGCTCTGTCACCCAGGCTGGAGTGCAGTGGCGCAATCTCGGCTCACTGCAAGCTCCGCCTCCCGGGTTCACGCCATTCTCCTGCCTCAGCCTCTCCGAGTACCTGGGACTACAGGCGCCCGACACCACGCCCGGCTAATTTTTTTTGTATTTTTAGTAGAGATGGGGTTTCACCGTGGTCTCGATCTTCTGCCCTCGTGATCCGCCCGCCTCGGCCTCCCAAAGTGCTGGGATTACAAGCGAGAGCCACCGCGCCCGGCCAACACCATGCAATTCTTGAAGTGAGTGAAAGCATTCCTGCTCACACTGATACCCTCTCAAGTGAACTCAAAGTTAAGCCATCTCCAGCCAGACCAGATAACCTGGCCCATATCTCATTCATTAATATATGTTGAGAAGCCTTTGTTTCTTGGAAACTACATGAAGTGAATAGTGGACTCCACTGGACGTAGTGGTCTATATTTAACCAATTCCCTTCACACATATGTATCAGATGCTCTCTTAGTTACAGAGCTGCAGTGGTGAATAAGAAAGCCACAGTCCTGTACTCCTAGGGTTTCAATTCTGAAGACGAAGACAGGCACAGAAATCCAACTGAGCAAAGAGAAGAGATTATTACAAAATGTGTTCACATGCAAAGTGAAGCAAGGGACTGAATATACAACAAGGGTGTTGGGGCGAACATTAGATATAATCTTAATTCAGATTATATAAGATTCATACATATAATTTTTATATATAGATATATTAATTTGGGCCGGGCGTGGTGGCTTATGCCTGTAATCCCAGCATTTTGGGAGGCCAAGGCGGATGGATCACTTGAGTCCAGGAGTTTGAGACCAGTCTGATCAACATGGCAAAACCCCATCTCTACTAAAAATAAAAAAGTTAGCCGGGTGTAGTAGTGTGCGCTTGTAGTCCCAGCTACTCAGGAGGCTGAGAAAGGAAAACTGCTTGAACCCAGGAGGCAGAGGTTTCAGTGAGCCAAGATTGTGCCACTGCACTGCAGCCTCGGTGACACAGCAAGACCCTGTCTCAAAAGAAACAGAAAAAAAGAAATATTAATTTGGATTATACAGATTCTAACCACTTCTTTCAAGTGAGAATATTTAACCTAAGACCCGAGAATAAAAAGAGTTAGCTTTTCATACAATACAGAAAGATTCGTCTTTTAGGAAAAACCCCCAGTGTTCAAGGACCCTAATATATGAGCAAGATCTTGGCATGTAGAAGAAACCTGTGAATTGGATGAAATGAAAAACTGAAAAGTAGGAATCTGGATGAAGTACAGAAGGGAGAAAGAGTAATGTGAGACGTGGCTGAAAGAGAAGGATATGTGAAACAGTACAGGTCTTCATTAGTAATGATGAGGAACATAAATCTTAGTCCAAGTACACCAGAAAAGTGGGAGAGTTGGAAACTGAAAGACATGTTAAGAGATCACTTTGGTTTCTCTGTAGCTAACAGGGTGTCGGAGATAAGAATTAAACTAGGTTGACTAAGGATGACCTAAGAAAATAAGCGTAGGTAAGAAAATATGTGGCTCTGGCTAGGCTGGGGACATTGGAAATCCAAATAGGTGGAGGAAATTACAGATGTATTTGGAACCAAAATATTTTTTAAATGAATGTTGAATTGGATATTGTCAGAATATTGAGGAAGGGCCAAAAATGACTTATAAGCGTCTAGCACGGCTGACAGTGCCACTTACTGACATGTGGGAAACCAGGACATGTTACCTCTGAATTATTCGAGTGCTATTGTCACGTAAATCATCAACTCCCAGAATAAAGGTCTGGGCCAAACTCTAAGACTGGAAATTATGAGCTGTTTAGTAGTGTTTAGAGCTTAGAGAGAGTATGTGTGTGGAGAGAAAAGAAGAGCAATTAGGACAGAACCCTTAGAAACATCAATATTTAAAATTTGGGAAGAGAAACAGAAACAAATAAATTGTGGGAAAATGAAGCTCAGGGTAGTTGTAAGGGAATGCTGAAAATGAACTATGGCATTTGAGGAGGAAAACGTGGAAACTGAAAGCAAGAGAGTACGGATGGATCGTGAGGGAGCAGCAGCAGCTGTGTCCTAAGGAGAGTCTCAGTGAAAATGAAGGGTTGTAGGAATGAGGACATCTGGGCCAACGAGCTGGCAAGGAGTGATGTCCAGGAGGCAGAATATTTGCATCTAGATCCTGGTGGTATATACCCTTATAGAAAATGTTTCAGATTTGATGACAATAAAGTGGAGGAAAGAAAAAAAGTAATGGAAATAAAGATGTCAAAAAACGGGGAACCGAGGTTTGTACTGGTCCTTTCACGTGAAAGCTGAGCCACTAAAATGATGGCTGAACTTGCCTGAAGATGATATTGAGCAAAAGATCTAAAGCCTTAAATAAATGGCAAGAGGCCAGGTGCAGTGGATCATGCCTGTAATCCCAGCACTTTGGGGGGCTGAGGCAGGCAGATCACCTGAGGTCAGGAGTTCGAGACCAGCCTGGCCAACATGGCGAAACCCCGTCTCTACCAAAAATACAAAAATTAGCTGGGTGTGGTGGTATGCACCTGTAATCCCAGTTACTCAGGAACCTGAGGCAGGAGAATCACTTGAAACCGGGAGGAGGAGGTTGCAGTGAGCCGAGATCACACCATTACACTCCAGCATGGGTGACAGAGCAAGACTCCATCTCAAAAATAAACAAAAAATAAGACCAGAGTGCCCAGGAGGGAGGTCTGTTGATGATGGTAATACCAAAGGGGCATGGCTGATATTTCCAAGGGGTTTGAGTTTCAAAGGAACAGTCTAATTTGCAAGGAGCGGAGAAATTAACAGTCTAGAAGTTGTAACGGGAACCAAGAACAACCACCTCGGCTTCCAGCCATAGGTATGTGGAGGGTGAGAAAAAGACCTGTCTCAATTTATGAAAGCTAGAGGAACAATTGCACTTTGGTATCAACCAACTTTTGTTTTAAGATAATTACGAAGCAATATGGAACTTAGCAACAGTCAATTTTGACAGTTTCCTGCAGCTTAGTAAATTCTGCACAAAATTAAGATTTAACACAAAAGTATAGAAAAATTTTAATGGCATAGCACCTTTCTTCACAATTCCTTAAACCAAATAATTCCCTGTTCTTCTAACTCTCTCCTTACAGTACCAACTAGGCTTCTTATTCAATGAACGGTTTAAGTCTACTAAGACACACACACACACACACACACACAGGTGTTATCCAGCTGCAGATCTCATTTTTGAAGGTACATTGAAAGTACATAGATCATTCTATAATCATCAACTATGAAGATTGTGAGCAACTGGAACAAGTATTCTTGGAAAAGAAGTTTCCTGTGTATAAGAAAAAAAAGAGTCCAACTCTGGGAACTGACTTGGCTGAGTCATCATTATATGCCACTAGCAAGAAATCAAGAAGTAACCCAGGACTGATAAACTTTGTGAAAGGAAATGGAAACAGCCTATCTGTGAGGCTTAATTCTTGATAATCTGGCCAAGATATAGCATCTGCACAAGCGTTCACTTACTCAACTAAATTTTGTGAAGGTGAAGTACTTGTTAAAATGAAAGATCTATTGAGAGAGAAATAAGTAGACATAATGTCTGCACTATGGATAGGTGTATACCTGCTTTTTGCAAAAACAGTTTGTATCTTTGAAATGCTGGTTTGCCCTGGACAGAGCTAATTTAAATAGAGACCAGGCGCGGTGGCTCATGCCTGCAGTCCCAGCACTTTGGGAGGTCGAGGAGGGTGGATCATGAGGTCAGGAGATCGAGACTATCCTGGCTAACATGGTGAAACCCCGTCTGTACTAAAAATGCAAAAAATTAGCCGGGCATGGTGGCGGGCACCTGTAGTCCCAGCTACTCTGGAGGCTGAGGCAGGAGAATGGTGTGAACCCGGGAGGCGGAGCTTGAAGTGAGCCGAGATCGCGCCACTGTACTCCAGCTGGGTGACAGAGAGAAACTCTGTCCCAAAAAAAAATATATATAGTTTATATATATATATATATATATATATATATATATGTATATATACCCAAAGGATTATAAATCATGCTGCTATAAAGACACATGCACACGTATGTTTATTGCGGCACTATTCACAATAGCAAAGACTTGGAACCAACCCAAACGTCCAACCATGATAGACTGGATTAAGAAAATGTGGCACATATACACCATGGAATACTATGCAGCCATAAAAAAGGATGAGTTCATGTCCTTTGTAGACACATGGATGAAGCTGGAAACCATAATTCTCAGCAAACTATCAAAAGGACAAAAAAAAACCAAACACTGCATGTTCTCACTCATAGGTGGGAATTGAACAGTGAGAACACATGGACCCAGGAAGGGGAACATCACACTCCGGGGCCTGTCATGGGGTGGGGTGAGGGGGAGGGACAGCATTTGGAGATATACCTAATGTAAATGATGAGTTACTGGGTGCAGCACAGCAACATGGCACATGTATACATATGTAACAAACCTGCACGTTGTGCACATGTGTCCTAGAACTTAAAGTATATATATATAAAAAAAGAGAAAACCATTAAAGAAAGGCTATAACACACAGGAACACACAGACACACATACACCTGTGTGTGTATATCTTCAGTTATCACACTTTTTCTATACAGACTCCACACGAGACAAACATGTTACATTTTATGAGAAACTATAAGTGGAAAGAGGAGAATTTGTTAAATCAATATAGAATGTTCCTTGTTTAGCATAATTCTAACTGTTTCTCATTGGAGGTCTGAGTATCAATCTGTATTACATGTGGCCATGCTGGCATTTGGGAAATTCCACAAGAAACTTTTCAAATATGAATTTGGAAAAGGGAAAAGGATTTTTAAAGTGTCTATTTTTGTTCTGCATTCTGTATGGAACATATATTTTGTGCTAACTGCTCGTGTTACCTTGTGATTGCCTGTGACTATGTGGAAGATATACTTTACGTGACTATGTGAGCAGTAGTCTTCAAGTTAAGAAATCTAAAAATTGGTTGGTTTAGTTGCTAATTAGGTAAATTACCTTGTAATGGTTACTTAACCTCTCAAAGATTAATTATCTTCAGTGGTACATTGAAGGTTCCATTCATATTGATTTTAGTAGACTTATCTTGCTAAAAAGTAAATTTAACAGAAATTATTCTAGACCTCATTATTTCAGGAGACCCCACCCCAGCTTTTATTCCCAACTTCAAGAAATGCAGTGAAATTTAAAAATTAGATGTTCTCCAATTCAACAGAATATAACTGAACTAAATAGATTTATGTATAATTCATTATTTCAACCTTTAACGCTATATCCAAGCGGTTTGTTTTCACCATAAAGTTATAGCTGTTTAGGCCAATAATTAAAGAGGACCTTGATAGAGAATGACAGGAGAGGATGATCGCCCTATTGTCTATCTTCCAGCTGCTTTCAATGCCCTGAAGTTTTATTCACACCCAAATATTAGAATCTTATCTGAGAGAGCGTACTCAAATGATGAATCATGCTAATTTCTCAAGAAAAGTGTTACAGAATAATAAATGCCTTTCTGGTCAAAGCACTGATGCTCTGGAAATAATCTTTTTCCAAATGAGGTACAGGAATTGTTATGACTATTAAAAGTTTGTATATGATATCTGCCAGGTTCGACTGAGCTTCACTTAAAATCTACTATATTAGGGCCAAGTGTAATGACTCAAATTAGTGAACTTAGAAATTGTTTTAAAATGTTTCATGGAGACATTTCAAATATTGCTCTCTGATTTATCACTGTTATTTTGCTGAATTCAATTTGATGCCAAGATTTATTCAGATTAATCAAATGCCATAAACTCTGATACCTAAAGTTCCTTAACACCTTAAGAACTTTTAAACAGGTCAAATGTTGAAGATATGCTTTTAGTGAAACTGTACCTAAGCACATGAATTCTATTGAATATAGCTTTTTAGAAGACTAACAAAGAAAGAAGACTTAGGAAATTCGGAAACATTTTTTAAACCTTCTAGAGGGAATTAAACTACCGAAAAATAATTCCAATTTGTGAATATAATGGCATTAATCAGAAGATAAGAAAAAAGTAACCATAAAACTTTATGGGGGTAATATTTGCTATGAGGATCAGGAAAAACAACTAATGGATATTAGGCTTAATACCTGGGTGATGAAATAAACTGTACAACCAACCCCATGGCACAAGCTTACCTCTGTAACAAACCTACACTTGTACCCCTGAACTTAAAAGTTAAAATTTAAATAAAGAACGTTGTGCTATTAATTTCAACCAGAGCCTTTCCAAGGTGCAGGGAACTTTTGAGAATTTTATTTCTTGCAAAAGGAAATTTGATTCCTTGCTTAGGGCCTTCCTAGCAAAACCTCTATTCTTTGGAGAAGCATCATACTCCTACAAGATTTAAGGACCATCATATTTGTCAGACTTTTTTTCTGTTTTACTGTGAGCAGTTTACAGAATATCAAGAAAAATCAAATCCGAAGGTGCACTACACGTGTTTTATCAAAAGGAACATTTTTGTTTACTTTTAAGAAAATATGACAAATTTAGTTTTCTGACCTATTACCAAGTTAGACATCTTGAGTGAATTGAATCTGTTGTAATCCTGTTTGGTTTTCATCCCATGGCTCTGGAAAACTGACATTTATCTCCAATTTTTCAACTCTGCTTCTTTCCAGTACCTCATCTATACGACTATTGTAGTACTTTTCATCTGCTTCTACCACTACACTATGGCTGCATTACTTATAACATAGTGTCCCACATGTTACCCATTTCTACCTAATATAAAGAGTAGAAATTGAATTATAATTGAGTAACCAGTTGCCTCATATTCTGGTCTTCAACTAAAATAACTCCAGCTATCTCAAAACTTCAACCCTCCCTGGAAGTATTGGACCAAATTATCCCAGATTATAGCACTCTGAGGCTAAAATTACTAATGCTTCTATAGTTTCAGAGACAGTATCAGGTTATTCAACACAACCTTCCATGCACCATCCCAGCCTCATATAATCAGAGGACACTTAGACGACTTTAATAGCCTTCAAAAGACACCCTCCTCTTTTACTTATATATATATTTATCTATTTATTTAATGGAGACAGGATCTCACTCTGTCACCCAGACTGGAGCGCAGTGGCATAATCACGGTCCACCGCAGCCTGCACCTGCCGGGCTCCGATCCTTCCACCGCAGCCTCCTGAGTTGCTGGGACCACAGGCGCCGCCACCACGTCTGCCTGGTTTTTGTATTTCTGCGGAGATGGGGTTTCACATGTTGCCCAGGCTGATCTGAGACTCCTGGGCTCAAGCGATCCACCTGCCCCGGCCTCCCAAAGTGCTGGGATTACATGAACGAGCCATTGTGCCCGGCCGGCCCCGCCCGGTTTTTAACCTTCCTACTGTTTATATAATCATCCTTCACAAAATAGAACACTTAATTACTCGATGGTTCTCATTATTCTAATATGAAGAACTATATTAAGAAAATAAATTCCCGGCCGTTCACGGTGGCTCACGCTTGTAATCCCAGCACTTTGGGAGGCCGAGGCGGGCGGATCACGAGGTCAGGAGGTCGAGACCACGGTGAAACCCCGTCTCTACTAAAAATACAGAAAATTAGCCGGCGTGGTGGCGGCGCCTGTAGTCCCAGCTACTCGGGAGGCTGAGGCAGGAGAATGGCGGGAACCCGGGAGGCGGAGCTTGCAGTGAGCCGAGATCGCGCCCCTGCACTCCAGCCTGGGGGACAGAGCCAGACTCCAGCTCAGACAAAAAAAATAAATCAATAAATTTCCAATATTTCCAAGAATATCCAATTTAATTCTATACATCACATAAAAATAAAAGCCGTCTTACTGTGTTAGTTTCTTACTGCTGTTACAGTAAATTAACATAAACTCAGAGGCTTAAAACAACACATTTTTTTCTTTTTACTTCTGGGGGTCAGAAGTCCAAAATGGGTCTTAGTGTGCTAAAATCAAGTTATCATCAAGTCTATATTTTGTCTGGAGATTCCAGGAGAGAATTCACCAGGTTTGAGGGGTCACATGTATCCCTGAACTCTTGGTCTCTGCACATCTTGGACACAGCACATCACTTCAGCCTCGGCTCCAGTTTCCCCAAGCTCTTCTGCTCACTCTGGTCTCTCCGCCTTCCTGTCTGAAGGTTCTTTGTGACTACAGTGGGCCCACCTAGATAATTCAGGATAATCGCTCCATTTTAAGGTCAGATGATTAGCAATCTTAATTCCACCTCTAACCATAATGCTCCCATGCTGCCTAACAACACATTCAAAAGGTCATCCTGCTAAGGGTCATTATTCTACCTACACACTAAGTGACTGAGAAAAAGTAAAGTTATGTATCATGCTTTACCTATGGCGAGGAAATAATAACTTATAATGATTTATCTACGAAAACCTGCTTTTAAAAGCTTTGGTCCTAGTCTATTGATTAAAGTTTTGGTATATTCCAGATAAATTTCATGTCCTTGATGCTAACACATTGTGCACAGTAGATGGCCTTTTTAAAATGTTACTGTATGAAGGAATATTTAAGGTTGTCTGGACAATAGAAAAGGAACTTTAGTTGCTATGCCACAAAAGGCCGGATTTCTGCACATTACACCTCCTACCACTGCACACAGGTGCCAAACTCCTTCCTGAAAGCCTGGTTTATGTTTCCTATGTGCTTAGCAATAGTTTTACTCTCACGACTCTTTATATTAAGTCCTATTTTTTAAAGCATATCCTCATTTGTTTGTTTTCCTGAGCCTCTGAACTGGATTTCATCTGATATGTATTGCACAGGTTTGCACACTTGATTGTACGCTACCTTAAAGCATCCTCTTGTGTTCTGGACACGGTTATTTTTCTCCATAGTAAGGTGATAAGTGACTTCTCTGAGGACTTGCCACCTTAGAATGCAGTGGTGACATCACCTGCTCAGGCTCTGTCTGCAATGTGGAATTTAGTATTTTCCAACTTCTGGTCTAACTTGAACTTCATAATTAAGCAGGGCCGCCTTTTGAGGGAACAGTAGGGTGTCTGCCCCTAAACGTCTGTGTAAATGCAGAGACACATTTGGGAACATAACTGACTTTTATGTACAGAAGCCAGATGCATTTCATGCCCATGCATGCTTAGGGAAGCAAGTTCATCTCATCTATCACAATAAGCATCTGTGCCACTAAATTCCACTGCAGGATACTTTTCACACTTAGACAACAAAACATTTAAGGAAATAAAAGCTCTTTCCAATAAAAATGTGCATCAAAAACTGTGTGTATGTTTAAAATAAAAAACCTTCCTCTATAAGATAAGGCCACAGGAACTGCTAAAAAATCATTCTTGAAATATATTTTCTGATAGGCATCTAGGCCCTTGCCTTATATAAGATTTAAGGAAAGTGATGTGTGTGCCTTTATACATGAAAGGCTGCTTTCAACAGCAAAGGGTATGCTTTGAGGTATCAATATAGTTTTGAGAATGCAAAAGTTTAAAAGAACTAATGGAATGCATATTCTCCAGGTATGAACATGCAATTGTCATTATTTTCCTACCATCTACTAGATCAGAAACAGAAGAAAAATTATGGAAATGTCTGTTTTCCCTCAATAGGAGTACCTATTTATTAAAGTTAATTAATTACTATTCTTTAAACATTTTCAAAGTAGACTCATAAGTGACAACTTTCAGAGAAAACAAGGGTTTTTGGATGTATATATTTACTTATAACATGGATAAAATAATTTTGTTAAAAATTAATTCCATATTAATAATGTTCTCTATTGTTTTTGCATTTTGTTTAACAATAGAGAATCTAATACATTTAGTGCTCATGAGTTTCATACAGTCTCCTGTCAATGTACTTTGTCTCTTTTTATTGGACTACTAATCATTTATTTATGATTTGGAACTACTCGTATTTTAAATATGTCAAGTGAATTGCAAACACTTGTTGCTGATTTGATATTTGATTTTTATACATATTCATGGTATCCTCTGAAAAAGAAAAGTTTTCTATTTTAACAAATTCCAATCCATAAATATTTTTTAAAAAATTTTCTGTTATTTGTTAGGGCTACGTTTAGATATTTAATTTTAACTGTAATGTTGCAAGTGATATTTGTCTATGGGATTTTTTCTTTATATTTTGAAAAAGCGTATTTGACATCCACTGTGGAATTAGTATTTATGAATGACATATTATACCTTTGTGCAACTATAAAATACATATAGCCAATTATCGGAACACCATTTTATGAACTGTTTATCACTTATCTACTGATTTGAAACACTATCTTTATCATATATTGGATTTTAGGTTTATAGAGATTATCTAACATGAAATTATTTAATTATGAAATTATGTGAATTCAAGCATGACAGTCAGCTCTTCTTCCCCACAACTACCCTGTAAAAGGATGGATGGAATAATTGCTTCCCTATGGCTTAAGTGTATGAGAGGTATATAACATGGTCTTGATGAAGTGGGAACAACACAGAAACTGTTTTTGGTCCTGAAATGTACTCCAGCTTTACCAATTTGTTCTACACTATACCATTGAGGGTAGAAGCTGAATTGTGCTAATGATTATATTTACACTACTTAACATGTGCCAGATACTGAGTAGATGCTTAGAAACATGTTTAATCATTTGTTTTATTGCTAGAGACCTGATTATCTGCTGTAGTGGTGCTATCTCATTCAGAATCATTTTGACCAGCCTTTCTCCATCATGAATAAAACACTTATTTACACACTTGTGTACATGCACACGTGCATAGAAACACACACACCCTTTGCAGAGACAAACTGCATCGAAAGCATGTACAAACATTACAGTATATTTGTTGATTCTGACCTGATTCTCATTCTATTGTATACTTTTTCATTCTGATCACAATAACAATAAAAATAGAAAACTATAAGTTGTGAAGCTGGAAGATGTAGAACCTGAAAGATAAAATTACCAATTTTTTTTCTATTTTCTTTCGTTGGCTGCTGATGAAATCAGAAAAGTAATGGACATAAAAATGAAAGTATGCAATGTGTGTGCGTGTGTGTGTGTGTGTATCACATGCACTCGTTTCCATGATGTACAAATGGAATTTCATAACCAGCCAAACTAAGCTTCATAAGTGAATGAGAAATAAAATCCTTTACAGACAAGCAGATGCTGAGAGATTTAGTCACCATCAGACCTCCCTTCCAAGAGCTCCTAAAGGAAGCACTAAATATGGAAAGGAAAAACCAGTACCAGCCACTGCAAAAACACACCAAAATATAAAAACCAATGAAACTAGAAGAAACTGCTTCAACTAATGTGCAAAATAACCAGCTAACATCATGATGACAGGACCAAATTCACAAATAACAATATTAACTGTAAATATAAATGGGCTAAATGCCCCAATTAAAAGACATACACTGGCAAATTGGATAAAGAGTCAACACCCACAGGTGTGCTGTATTCAGGAAACCCATCTCACTTGCAAGGACACACACAGGCTCAAAATAAAGGGATGGAGGAATATTTACCAAGCAAATGGAAAGAAAGAAAAAAAAAAAGCAGGGGTTGCAATCCTAGTCTCTAATAAAACAGACTTTCAACCAACAAAGATAAAAAAGGACAGAGAAGGGCATTACATATTAGTAAAGTGATCAATGCAACAAGAAGAGCTAACTATCCTAAATATATATATATATATGCCAAATACAGGAGCACCAGCATTCATAAAACAAGTTCCTAGAGACCTACAAGGAGACTTAGACTCCCACACAATAATAGTGGGAAACTTTAACAACCCACTATCAATATTAGACAGATCCACAAGACAGGAAATTAACAAGGATATTCAGACTTGAACTCAGCTCTGGTCCAAGTGGACCTAATAGATACCTACAGAACTCTCCACCCCAAATCAACAGATTATACATTCTTCTCATTACCACATAGCACTTATTCTAAAATCAACCACATAATTGGAAGTAAAACACTCCTCAGCAAATGCAAAAGAATGAAAATCATAACAAACAATCTCTCAAACCACAGTGTAATCAAATTAGAACTAAGAATTAAGAAACTCACTCAAAACTGCACAACTACATGGAAACTGAACAACCTGCTTCTGAATGACTACTGGGTAAATAGCAAAATTAAGGCAGAAATAAGTTCTTTGAAACCAATGAGAACAAAGACACAACATACTAGAATCTCTGGGGTACAGGTCAAACAGTGTTTAGAGGGAAATTTATAGCATTAAATGCCCACATCAGGAAGTGGGAAAGATCTAAAACAGACACCCTAACATCACAATCAAAAGAAGCAATGGAAAACACCTTAAAAACCTAGTATAAGACAAGAAATAACTAAGATCACAGCAGAATTGAATGGGAGAGAAACACAAAAAAATCTTCAAATCAATGAATCTAGGAGTGGGTTTTTTGAAAAGATTAACAAAATAGATAGACCGGTAGCCAGACTAACAAGGAAGAAAAGAGAGAAAGATCAAATAGACACATTAAAAAACGATAAAGGGGATATCACCACTGATCCCACAGAAATACAAACTATTATCAGAGAATACTGTAAACACCTCTACACAAATAAACTAGAAAATCTAGAAAAAATGGATAAATTCCTGGACACATACACCCTCCCAAGACTAAACCAGGAAGAAGTCAAATCCCTGAATAGACCAATAACAACTTCTGAAATTGAGTCAGTAATTACTAGCCTACCAACCAAAAAAAGCCCAAGACCAGATGTATTCACAGCCGAGTTCTACCAGAGGTACAAAGAGGAGCTGGTACCATTCCTTCTGAAACTGTTCTGAACAATAGAAAAAGAGACTCCCCCCTAAGTCATTTTATGAGGCCAGCATCATTCTGATTGCAAAACCTGGCAGAGACCCAATAGAAAAAGAAAATTTCAGGCCAATATCACTGATGAACATCGATGCGAAAATCCTGAATAAAATACAGGCAAGAGAATCCAGCAGCACATCAAAAAGCTTATCCACCACGATCAAGTTGGCTTCATGCCTGGCATGCAAGGCTGGTTCAACATATGCAAATCAATAAATATAATCCATCACATAAACAGAACCAATGACAAAAACCACATGACTATCTCAATAGATGCAGAAATGGCCTTCAATAAAATTTAATACCCCTCATACTAAAAACTGTCAATAAACTAGGTATTGATGGAACATATCTCACAATAAGAGCTATTTATGACAAATGCATAGCTAATATCATGCTAGATGGCCAAAAGCTGGAAGCATTCCCTTTGAAAACTGGCCCAAGAGAAGGATGCCCTCTCTCCCCACTCTTATCAACATAGTATTGGAAGTTCTGGCCAGGGCAATCAAGTAAGAGAAAGAAATAAAAGCATGCAAATAGGAAGAGAGGAAATCAAATTGTCTCTGTTTGAAGATGACATGATTGTATATTTACAAAACGCCACCAACTCAGCCCAAAAATTCCTTAAACTGATAAGCAACTTTGGCAAAGTCTCAGGATATAAAATTAATGTGCAAAAATCACAATCATTCTTATATACCAATAACAGACAAGCAGAGAGCCAAATCATTAGTAAACTCCCATTCACAATTGCTATAAAGAAAACAAAATACGTAGGAATACAACCTACAAGGGATGTGAAGGACCTCTTCAAGGAGAACTACAAACCAGAGCTCAAGGAAATGACAGGACACAAACATATAGAGAAACACTCCATCCTCATGGATAGGAAGACTCAATATCATGAAAATGGCCATATTGCCCAAAGTAATTTATAGATTCAATGCTGTTCCCATCAAGCTACCATTGACTTTCTTCACAGAACTAGAAGAAAACTATGTTAAATTTCATATGGAAGCAAAAAAGATCCTGTGGAGCCAAGGCTAACCTAAACAAAAAGAACAAAGCTGGAGGCATGACGCTGCCTGACTTCAAACTATATTACAAAGCTAAAGTAACCAAAACAGCATGGTGCTAATACCAAAACAGATATATAGACCAATGAAACAGAATAGAGGCCTCAGAAATAACACCACACATCTACAACAATCTGATCTTCAACAAACCTGACAAAAGCAAGCAATGGGGAAAGGATTCCCTATGTAATAAATGGTGCTGGGAAAACTGGCTAGCCATATGCAGAAAAGAGAAACTGGACCCCGTCATTATACCTTATAAAATAATTAACTCAAGGTAGATTAAAAACATAAATGTAAAACCTAAAACTATAAAATCCCTAGAAGAAAACCTAGGCAATATGATTCAGGACATAGGTGTGGGCAAAGACTTCATGACTAAAACACCAACAGCAATTGAAACAACAGCCAAAATTGACAGACGGAATCTAATCAACTAAACAGCTTCTGCTCAGTAAAATAAACTATCACCAGAGTTAACAGGCAACCTACAAAATATGAGAAAATTTTTGCAATCTATCCATCTGACAAAGGTCTAATATCCAGAATCTAGAAGGAACTTAAACAAATTTACAAGAAAAAAAACAAACAACCCCATCAAAAAGTGGGCAAAGGATATGAACCGACACTTCTCAAAAGAAGACATGTATGTGGCCAATAAACATGAAAAATGCTCATCATCACTGGCCATCAGAGAAATGCAAATCAAAACCACAATGACATACCATCTGACACCAGTTAGAATGGTGATCATTAAAAATTCTGGAAACAGCAGATGCTGGAGAAGATGCAGAGAAATAGGAACACTTTTACACTGTCGGTGGGCTTGTAAAATAGTTCAACCATTGTGGAATACAATGTGGTGATTCCTCAAGGATATAAAACCAGAAATACCATTTGACCAAGCAATCCCATTACTGGGCATATACCCAAAGGATTATAAATCATTCTACTCTAAAGACACATGTACACATATGTTTATCGTGGCACTATTTACAATAGCAAAGACTTGGAACCAACGTAATGCCCATCAATGATAGACTGGATGAAGAAAATGTGGCACATATTCACCATGGAATACTACACAGCCATAAAAAAGGATGAGTTCATGTCCTTTGCAGGCATATGGATGAAGCTAGAAAACATCATCCTCAGCAAACTAACACAGGAACAGAAAACCAAACACTGCATGTTCTCACTCATAAGTGGGAGCTGAACAATGAGAACATGTTGACACAGGGAGGGGAACATCACACACTGGGGTCTGTAGATGGGTGGGGGGAAAGGGGAGGGAGAGCATTAGGACAAACAGCTAATGAATGTGGAGCTTAAAACCTAGATGACGGGTTGATGGGTGCAGCAAATTACCATGGCACAAGTATACCTATGTAACAAACCTGCATGTTCAGCACATGTATCCCAGAATTTAAAGTAAAATTTTAAAAAATGAAAGTATGCAATATGTGTATGTGTGTGTATACATATAAAACACTCATTTTCATTATGTACATATATGCACATTATGAGTGTGAATATATGTTAAATAATATCCTATCAGTTTTGTATTTGTAACACATATATGTACATGCATATACAACAAATAGAGGTGTTTTGCATAATAATTTCATTTATATTCATTTCATCAGCTAAGAACTAAAGAGAATTTAAATCAAAATCAATTATTCACTTACAGGTGTTTTTAGCCATCATCTCCCCATTTATCTTCAATTTTATGCCTCCTTGTATTGCCATTTGGTGACTTTTTTGCCATAAATTATACATATTTGGAACAGTCACTTTAAGAAATTCAATCTTTGGGTAAGATCTCTAAGACTGATTTAATATGAGTACGTGTGTGGGCACACACTTGACAAAGAAAGGTCAGTTATAAATATATGTGTACACTTATCAAAATAATTCACATAAAATCTCTGAATAAAATTATCTGTATGCTTTTTCTGTCAATAAAAGCAATATAGTATAATTCTTGGTAGTAAACTTGTTTGTTTTCATTCTGTTGCCTACCATGTGAGCTGCCATGTTGGCATAAAACATCGATCATTTGATATTTTACTACAGCAAATAATAGTGATCCACCCGAAATAATAAATAAATCAGTGAGTTTCAAGGAAATAAGTTTTTGGATGGATCAGATAATTTGAAGTGGTTAGTTTATTCTCCAGCAAGGTGAAAGAAAAAGCTGTTAGTTTGTTCTCTATCAGGTGAACGAAGATGAAAACTAAAGTTCTTAAGGCCAGTGCATAATAATGGTGCTGTATTCTGTGCATCAATCACCATTACCAAGTATCTTGATACCTATATTGCCAAATATTTCATGTACCGCTTTAGTGGTGATTAATCAATGTGCCATGGCACTGAAACTGAAACGAGACTTTGTAGTACAAGTGATATTCAAAGGGTTTTGAAAATTTGTCAGCTCTATAGATGAAAATTTATCATCATCTATCTAGAAATCCTGTTTTTATAAATGTTACCTAGACAAATATTGGTTTTATTTACTTAATATTTAGAAAACATGAGTTTAGTAAAAATTGTTCAGATTTTCTTAATGTAGTGTGTGAAATTACTATGTAATTATACAAGAAATATGCTACACAGCTGAATACACAAAGAGGTCAGCAGAGGGAGCAAAAGGTGCCTTTCAGTTTTATGATCTCCCCTATAATCCTCAGCAACATCACCCGCTCTTCTCTCTACATCATCGATGTATGTTATCTAAAGTCCTCTGCAAATGCCACCTCAACACGAGTCCTCCAGCCTTGCCTTCTTATCAGAAGCAGCTCGAAAGCCCATATTCTAGAACCACTGAAAAATACACACTTGTTGCAAGGATTGAAAAGCCTCATATTGCAAATTCAGAATTCACAGTACTGAAAAAATTCATAATTTTTTTAAAGTTACAATAATGTGAACTATATAAAATGAATAATGCTGGGATCAGATGACTCTCTTCATTCCAGCCTATCTTATATTTTCTCATAAATTTCTCCATATAGTAACAACAACAGACTCACTATTACATTTCATTAATGGCTATTTTATAATAAATGATCTCAATAGCATTTCTGAACCCTCTGCTCTTCTGGTTTTACATAACTCTTGAATTTTTGAATGAGTTAGTTTTTGATTGAAAAAGACCTGACTCTTATGCTTAGAAAAGCCATCATTTCTTTCTGTAAGCTATCCATCTTCTATAAGCTTTACATGTTCCATAAGCAAACATTCACTGGTTTTGTGATCAAACTAGAGAGGCAAATTCAGTTAATAATAACAACGTCATTTATCATCCTCAAATCTAGTGTTATGGATAATATGATCTCCACAAGGAGACGGTTGCACGAGCGACAAGAGAAAGACAATCAACAGTCTTTTACTCATACCAAGATATGTCCACACACAAATTTCCACAGTCAAAGTAATGCCATATGTCCCCAGTGATGTGGGTGGGCAAAAGGAACAGTTGTCCTGCTAACGAGGGCCATATGTACACGCAGCCTATTGTACCATCCTTCTTACTTATGGTTGCTGAAAACTCAGTGGAAGAGCTTGCTCTGAGGAATAGCATGGCTGGAGGAGGAGAGCCTTCCTTAACAGCAAGAAAGGACCAGTTGTACAACTACTGTATCTCTGAAACTGGGAGCTAAAGATATACATGTACGTTACTCATTCTCATTAAGAGTTAGTTACGCATCCGTAGAGTCCTTTACTCCAGTTTCACCTTCTTTCACTAAATTCTTTTGCATTTATGTGCAAAGGGATTTTGGGCCCTTTTCAAAAATTACTTTTCCTAATCAATCTTGTTAATTTGATGTTCATTTACATCGGCTTCTCTTTATTTTTAGCTTGATTTCCAGAAAAATTATACTTTCTTTGACATTGTTAAATGTTACAATATTAAAAGAAATGAAAAAGACTTAAAAACTTAGAATATTTGAATGAGGGTTTCTGGAAGGCAGAGAGAACAATAAGGCAAAAGTACTTACTGCACTACTGTTCCAAAGTAAAAGAAAAACAAAGATTTTAAAAATGATTATAGCAGCTTTGTATCTCAACCAGGGTTTCCTTTGAAATTTCTACAACTGCAAACACTATTCAGCAATTTGCACTGATTATAAAATTTATTGTTTTAAGGTCAATTGTGATACTATGATCAGATAATATAATTTACTTTGCTCTTAATGGCTTCATTTTGACAAATGAGGGAGCTTTCAGGAAGGACAATGCTTCCTGCACAACAACCAGTAAAGCATGTCACATCCATTTTCAATATAATTTTAAGAAAAATGATGGACAAACTACTTGTGGGGCAGCAAGAATTCATTTGCATTAAATTAATTTCAACAGAGCATTTCAAGTTCTCTCTGGCAACAATGGAATAAAGGGGAAAATGAATCTATCTTATGCAATGATCCTCTTCTAGGTTACAGAAAGATTTGAAAGGCTGACATGACAATTGCTAAATTTCTTCTAGAAGTCTATGATTAGTGTCATAGATATAACTCATGAGATAAAATATTCACAATGAATGTTTGTGAACTGCATCAATTATGATGGAACTACTGTCTAACATCCCTTTGAAAACTTATATTCTGCAAAGGTTAAAAAAACACCAACCTTTCGATGCTTTCTTATATGGATGAGCTTTTGTCAACAAGAACTAAGCTTCACAATTAAGCACTATGGAAGATAATGTTCTATGTTAATTTAAACCTAACTAATCCAGGACTTGGCCTTGATAAATAATAGGTTTAATTAATATTTTTGACCCCAGCAGTGCAAATACTTTTACTTATATTTTACTAAAGCTAGTTTTGACAAATCTAAGGGTATTTAATTTATCAGTATCTGTTGTCAGATGAAAACTTCCCCATCAATACCTTCTAATGGTTCAAAAATAAACTGTTACCCCCACAGATACATTGTTTTTCCATGCGTAAGCAAGTACATTAATTTCAGGGTCTCAAGGCATAAAAGTGTTATTACCACTTGTGATAGGCTGCATAATAGTCCCAAAAGATGTTCTCAACCTAATCTCCAGGCCCTGGGAATGTGCTGCCTTACACAGCCAAAGGACTTGTAGATACGATTCATTTAAGGATCTGGAGATAATGTGATTATCCCAGATCATCCATGTGAGTCCAAAGTAATCACAGGAGTCCTTAGATGAAGTGGAGAGAAGGACTCAAAGTTAAAGGAGGAGACAGCGCGGAGACAGAAACAGAAATAAAAGCAACGCACCTTGAAAATGGAGGAATGAGGAAAAGACAAGACAGGGGCCACCAGAAGCAGAAAATGCAAGAGAATGGATTCTCCCCTCAGCACCTCGAGAAGGAACCCACACTGCAGACACATTGACTTAGCCTAATTAAAGTGATTTTGGACTTCTAACCTTTGAAACTGCAAGACAATAAATATGTGTTAAGTTATGTAAATGTGTGGTAATTTGTTATAGCGGCAGTAATACAACTAACACACCACTACAATAAGCAAAGAAAATAAAGTGCAATAGTGACAAACTTAAGGGATTCCAGAAAAGAGAAACGAAGTGGTAAACTCAATCACAGGATTATATTAGTAACTGTAGTATATGTTACTTGCTTACCCTTTCAATCACATTATTGCTGTAATTATCATTATCATCCAATCAATATGATTATACCAGTATGTATAACTTAGATATGAAAAATTTTTTCTATTTCACCCTTCCCATAATTCCATGCAGCTACTCCTAAGCAACTGTGTATCTGATGAAGCTAATATTTTCAGGGAAAAATCTTCCATGTTAAGCAGAAAATTTACATCTAAAATTAAATTCTTTTAAGCCAGTCTGGGGACAATACCTAGAAAATTCAAACATTACTTCACAAGAATACCACTAGCAGTGAGTTTGTGACGCTATCTTCCACCAACTGATTCAAAATTAATTTTAAATATTTTCAAAGCAATATTTTTAAAAATCGTGTACAAATTTTTTCCTCTTGGTAAAAATAAACCACTTCTCAACCATCCATTATATTTATGTTAATTACATGAAGTCCATACATGAATTATCATACCACAAATAGAAAACTATTAAAGAGAAAAATCTCACTTGGTGCTGACAGAATGACAGCATAAAACTGTTAAGCATGAGGAGAAAGTTGTTTGTGGTGTAAATATTTCCTTTTTCCTATCAAAGTGTGTCCTGTGATCTAGCGCTCTTCTCTCCACATGCTTAAGTACAGCAAAAGTTATAAAAACACTCATTCTAGTTTTCTATACTTTAATGGTTGTAGAACATCAGAAGAGAATTGGGAGATGGGAATGTTTTGTGCTTGACATTGCATTTGAGGGGAAAATAAAAACTTGGACATAATATGTGGGATGTCCCCACAGTAATACATGGGAGGGCAAGAAAAAAATGTTATCAAATTTCTACCATAGGCTGAGCCACTTATATAAACAAATATCCAGGCTTTCTAATGTACTAACAACCACACTTCATAGCAGGTATTCTATTCCCAGCATGTAGGTAAGAAACAAAGCTTCAGAAATGGATCTTCACCAATTTCACACAGTCAATAAAAGGCAGAACTAGGGCAAATATCAATAATAAAAATAGCAATCTAATCCTAATTGGACCTGGCACTGTTCTAAGAAGCAAATCATTAACAAAGGATTTTGAGTTACCACACTCTTAGTCTCCCCGTTTTACAAAAGAAGCAACTGAGGTAAAGTGAAGCTATGCCGTTTCTTTTCAAGCTCATATACCTAACAAGATACCACTTTAATCATGGGTCTGTGATAGATCGTGTACCTCATTTCTAGCGTTTGCTGAGATTTTTCTTATTAACCCTAAGCAAGTATTTGATCCCTGGTAAGTATGCTGTAATTTTTTCACCGCTCATTCTTATCACGGTTCTTCAAGAAAAGTACAGTTCAACACATTTGTCCTATTTGGTTACAAATTTTGAAATTCAAAATATGTATCACACTAAGCTGTTAGCTCCATTTGGAATTTTAAAAACTAAATTTTTCACTCAGTAAAAAAAAATTGCATTGTTTACTCCCATATCTACTATATAGCTTATAAGTGTATATTTGTATTGAAAACATAATTTTCTATAACTTTTATGATATTTAAATATTATTTAAGGTTTTAATATTTAAATATTTAAATAATACATTTAAAAACATAGTTCAACATGTCCGAATAATCCATCACTTACTTATGACAGAATATTTGTTCCGTATCTTCTGTTTGTTCACTCTTGTGTAATATATCCCATTTTAAGAATCAAAAACTTCTCTTAATGTCAACACTACAGCCTCTTCACAATTCCTACTTATTCCTAATTACCATTCAGGAGCAAATAAAATGAATTTATCCCAAATTTCTTTGCTTTGAAACAACTTCAGTGAAAATGGTGGTTGTCAACCATATCTACCATTCATATATCCCATTGTTTTCTGCATTAAATTTCATCTAATACACCCTTATGCCATCAGTGTCACTACAAAGGGGACAGGGGATGAATCTCATCATGAACAAAGGTATATACACTAGATCTTAGGACGTTCAATCATTTCCTTACTGTATTATGTCCCATCTGAACTACTCATATTAAAATGAGCAACTATATGAACATGGTACTTTTAAGAAAGGATGTTCAAAAATTTATTCATATCTTGTACAAATTTGTATCCAAGAAATCACGACCTAATAGGCATCACATATGTGAATGAAAAAATTCACTTTCAGCAATGAATGTTGATGACACTCCTTTAGCAAGAGTTGTACCGAGCTACCCACAACTCCTCAGCACTCACTATTCTCATACATGCAGTCGGACAATGTCCAAGGGTGCAGTGATTCTGTCCAGAGGCTTTTCTGGGCCGTTAGAGCTGTCTCAGCCTGTGTACAGGGTTATACAGACACTCTAGGGCATTCATGACTCTGATCACTGGAGCAGCCCTGTACTAACTGCAAATTTATGGAGGAAACTTTCAAGTCCTCTTGCCCCCCAGTTGGGGTAACTCTGTTACCTATTTCATGTGGTCTCAGTTATCCAACAAAAATGATCTCGGCTTGCTCATCTTACTTTCATCTCACCACATGGCACAACTAGAACTTGACTAGGTATTCTGCTTTAATGTATATGCAAAGCCCTCTTGTTCAGGAATGTTTGTAGAATAATATTTCTAAATTAGGAATACAATTGGTCTTGTTCTTTCCTGAGGGATAAAATGTCATCTCTCTTCTTCTCTCCCTCTCTCCTTTCTTCCTAACTCAGCTAACCCTCTATCTGAAAGAATTACAAAGGAAGAAATCTAGGGCATTGTTTAGCATTCTCAGGAGGATTGAAAATGTTGGAATGACAGCGAGTATCACACATACACTGCTTGAAGTATTTTGTAGGATCCGAGGGAAGAGAAAATTTTGACATTCTAGAAAATTTAAGTCATCCTTTTAATATCAGGACCAGAAAGGAACAGGTCACACGGGCAAGAGCCATAAAACTAATTATCTTGACTCTTTCCAGAATACCTGAGCTATAAATGTACAGGGAATCCTGTAATCAGATGCAAAGTTGTGTATAATATACTTAGTTCCCAAATGTAACTATGAATTTTATGTATATAATGTGAAAAATCGTTCCAAAGTATTTGAGACTCCAAAAACTTTCCTAGCTAGCATTCAATATTCTTGCTTAACTTCTCCTTATACCCCTAACTGTATTGAGCATGCATAGACACACAAAAGCTAGGATCAACTATTACCGCTTAAGAAAGAAAAGGAGGAAAAAGGCTGTATTATAGGGATTTTGTTTTCTTCCTCAACTCTTGAAGAAGCCTATTTGTATCAGCCCGTGTCAGACAACAAAGTACTTATCAATAAAGTTTTATGAATGTGGTCACATATGAAATATAAGAGCATTCAGTTTCTACCTCTCCTTTTCTCATAAATCCTACATCAGATAGACATTAGCTATATCTGCCAATGTTTCCACGGAATCTTAAAGACTATTCACTGCAAAGCTGGCACTGTAGCCTGAAAGCAAGTTATGTCTGCGTTGCAAGTTCACACTAAGTGGTTTAAAAATACAACTAAATGTGGCCTGTCTTTATCTTGATAAGACATAAATTATCCCAAGAATATTCTTAGTAAAAATTGAGTCTCCCTGTCAAGCCACTTCTATTAAGAAGGACACAGGTCAGTTTTTAGGAGTTTAGGTGTTATTTGGAAGTTAGGAGCATCTAAATATGGAATATAACTCCATAAAATTATAGTATATTTTATATCAAAGAGAAACGAGAAAAATAAGAAATGTTTTAACTATTTTTTCATATAGCATGTTCATATATAATTACTTCAGTAGTCTCTATGTAGTCATGCAATTGTTTGGGTAAAGAACTAAACTTGAAGTTAAATAGCATAGGTCTGAATTCTTATGGTTTATAACATTCATATATTTTATATGTTCCAGAATAATATGTAATTTCTAAGTTTATAACATAATAATTATAGAAATCTAGGTAAAGTAATACTTCTGTGACACAGTCTCTTCATCTACAAAATGGAATTAATATTGCTTTTCTCCTTAAATTTATATTAAAAATTGGAGAAGTAATATATGTGAAAGAACCTTACATTAAATATGCAAGTTTTATTTGTTGAATTCAAACAGTCATTAAAGAACAAAATAAAACATTACATTTGGATTAACAAAGTAGATACATATATCTCAATCTGAGAAACCTTTAAGCTCTCTTGACCATAAAATGACATTGGATCCTAAAAGAGAATTTGGTAAATATTTGAAAGATATTTCAATTTCACACCTAAATGTTGATTCTGACATTTATTTCCTAAACTTATCATTTGTATACTTACCTGCTATTAAATCCACAGGGGTCATGTGACTAACTGTATGCCCACCGATTTTATTGACAGGTATTCAGCAAGGCCCACAAAGTAAGTATTGAATTTTTTAAAAAAACAGACCCAAAACACCTAAAAGCAAAACACTTAGTAAATTCTTACAATTATGATGATCACAAATTAGTGCTATTAGTAAGAAAGAAACTTCTAAACCAAATAAAGTCCTAATACCTCCAAGGAATTTTGTCTCTCTGATACACACACACACACACGATTAAAAAAATGAAGGAAATATAAAAAAAATAAATAAATGAAGGAAGTTCTTTGGGAAATGTCCATAATTTCATGCCCAGAATTTCTCTATCAATCTCTTTCCCCATAGTTCTTCCAAGAAAATAAAGTTGCCATTTTCTCAACGTTAACTCATCCCTTTTCTCATAGCATTTTCATAAGAAATATTTCCTGTCAGCCGGCCACTTCAACTTTATGCTGTTAAAGAAATCCAAAAAGGTATCAATTTTGCAACAAAGGATAAAGAGGAGACGAAGTGAACCAACAAGGCTTTTAAGCTCAATTGCCGTCACCTGTCACAGGCTGTCTAGCGAGCCTCAAGTTCCCTCTAATAAGCTTATGGAGGGTGCGGAGCAAAGGCACCTCAAGGTGCTCTGCGGGTTTTCCCCTGGTAAATTAGGCTGAAAGGAAAAGAGTCCTGCCCCCCACCCCCAAACTTGGAGACCAGGGCTGCCCTGCCGAATGCTGTGCCCAGACCTCCTACTTCCACGCCCTTCCAGTCCTTTCCTCGGCTTGGAAAATTGGGCATGAGGCAAGCAAAAGGAAGGACAGAAGGCCAAAACGGGCATCCGGGAAGCCAAATTTCTGTCTCAAAAGCTCGTCTAGAAACGCATACATAGCGCGTGCCTTGGGGACATCTCCTAAAACCCCGTTCACTGAAGCTAATTCCTCCCGAACGCCCCCACGCCGGCTGAGGATCGCAACCGCCCATCCGCCCCTCCAGCCTGTGCAGCCGCCCCCAAAACCTCCCGTGAATCGGGAAATGTCAAGGCAGCAGCGCTTGGGGAGCCGAGCAGCCTCGCCAGTTCCACGACTCTGGTTCGAGACCCCTCGGTTCACCTCTTTGGGGACCTCACCTGGAGTCAGGTTTAGACGGCAGCCTCCACCCAGGGGACCGGGAAGCGGCCCCGGGAAGCGCTGCTGCGTCCTGTGAATAACGAGCGCAGCGCAGCGGAGCAGCTCCCCCTGGACTGGCCGCTCCCCGATTCCTCCCGCTCTGTCCGGGAACCGTCCCTCCGTTCTTTCCTCTCCCTCCCCTGCCTGCAGCCGCCGCGCTCCCTCCTCCTGCTGGCGGCGCAGGGCTGTGCTTCCGCCTCCCTCCTGCGGGTGCACGAGCTGCCAGCGATGCTAATGAGCAGGCTCCAGGCTCCGCCCGGCCAGGGGTGCGCACACGCCCCACGCCGGAGACGAGCTCCCGGGAGCGGAGCTATGGATACGCCTGGTGCGGCCGCTGGGGAAATGAACTGGAGGAGGCATCCAGCATCTCACACTTTCTGGCCACTCAGCTTAACTAAGCCATAACCCCAGACTTCTTCCTAAATCTCCAGTAATTTACAGGTGCTGAAAAGTCAATGAGGGATTTGAGCACAGTCTGTGTTAACAGTATTGTCAGTATAGAGATGCTAATCTGGCTAGATTCTAGGGATGAAATGTTCAAGGGACGGTATATGATTCTTTCTGCTTGTTATTTTGACATATTTTGGCTATACTTACAGATCTGTAAAATAAACCAGCAATCTTCTAATCACGACAACACAGATTCCTAATTGAAGGCAGCTGATACTTATTAAATACCAGGATCTGTTTAATAGGCTCTTTTTTCCCAGCTGATCTTTACTACAATCCTGTGAGCACTACTAGCACCCCTATTCTGTATTTTAAGAATTTGGGACTAACTTTTAAACAAGACGGCCTTAAAACAAGACTAAGGAACATGTCCAACCTTGCAGAGATTCTAAGTTTCTGAGCCTAAATAATAACTGAAATCTGTAGCTCCCACAACACATACCCTGTGTATAATGTGTTGCAGTATCTTGGATGGTACTGTGTAACTGAACCAACAAAGATAATAGGACCATCAGCAAATACACACCACGAGACTAATGAATACCTAGAATCCTAGTGAGACTTGTAAATAGTCAAGCACCCTAAGTAACAATAGTTCAAGTGCATGCTAAACATGGTGATTACTTATAAAAGAACAGCAACTAGTATGAGTGAAGACAGGCAAATAATGTTCAAAATGTTCAGAATCAATGTCCAGCCACTTATGAGTTGAATTCCCCACTCTAAAAAAGAGGCCAGATGTGATGTATTCTAAGAAGTCTACAATGGGCGTGGTCTTCTTGCAACCAAAAAGGGCTTTTTAAACACTTATTTCCCATTAAGAATATGCAATAGCTAATTAATATTAAATCTGAAAATCAATGATAACTTATTTCAACTAACCTTACATGAAAAAATCGTTACTCATTCAAGCTTTTAGAATTAGATTAAATAGCATTGAGTATCAAATTTACTTCAACCCATAGAAATAATAGACAGTTAATTAATAAAGTAAGTAATTTAACTTTACTTTTGTGTCATGATGTATTTTTCCTTAGGAAAAGGCTAAGACATTTATTCCATGGTATAAAATACTAGAATATGACTTTTATATTTTTCTTCATGAAGATTAAAGAATTAATAAAATAAGTACAGACATATTGATTGTCAACACATCTACCCAGATCATTCATTCTGCACTCAAGAAATTATTCTAGGCAAGCTTTATTTCTCCATATGTACAAGGCAATTCAGAGGTCAAAAATTTTAAAACACTTCAATGAACATCAACCATTAATTAACTAAGAGTAGATTTTATTTATAAACAACTTTAAAAGACTATAAACAAGGTATAACAAACTTCTACTTTATCAATACTGCTACTCCTGTTGAACACAAAGATATATAATTATAGTTTTCTCCCTATTTAAAATATTTATTGATTCTGGCATAATAATGTCATACTCGTCCCTCAATAATCAGTGTACATGGAACCAGAAATCTTTTCTTTCACCTAGTCAATGTATTTCTGTGTTTTGCATGTTAACACTCTATTTATTCTGTGTTTCTAGTGCTTATCCTCAAAATTTTTATAGTTCCGTTCACATATGAATTCTACCAATCATCACTATATATAAATAATGAAACGTATAAAATGTGTTAAATGAATGGATGTAAGGTTTATGCTAAATTTTTCACATAGTAAGTACTTCAAAACCTTTATTATTTTTCCTTAAGCTTTTATGTGCATATATTTTATCTCTCCAACTAAAGAATAAAATTCTAAATAAGAATAGTTTTGTCTATAAATTTTAGGCATTTTAATACATTATTAATCTAAAACCTTGGACTAGAGTTTGGAATTCTTTTATGTATTCATTTATTGATTCAAAAAATAGGTATCCATGCCATTTTTTCTAAACCTTGTGCAAGATGTAGGGTATCCAATGATGTCCAGACTTTAGAGTGCTTGACCTCATGGAGTTTAAAGTGCAGTAATGTACAGTAATTTTAAAATCTATTTATTATTATTTAAAACAATCAATGAATACATTCTTGTCGAAAATAAATGAAAAGTCTGTCTGAATTCCCTGGCCAAGGCCAAAACATGAAAGCAAAAGAGCTGCCTGAAAACAGTGCAAGCCACTCTCCAGAGGGTTTCTCTGTTGAAACAGCACATCTCATTATGGAAATAATGAGAAAAATTAGTAACTGTGCAAACGACAGCACATATGCATCTTTGTGGTTTCTGATCTTTTAGCATCGTCGAAGCAAGACCACAAACCTTTCAACACCATGAGTGGTATTAATCTTGCACAGAATATAATGTTTTCACATATTTTATTCTTATTTCCTACAAAGTAATTTGAATTTCTAGCTAAAGCTAATGGAATTTTCTAGTGAAAACATTGTGTAGCGAATAACTTTCCAGTGAGATCCGCGTACCATGCGCCATTTTCATGTTCGTGCTCATTTCTCTGAAGTCTGTTTGCCTTTAATTCACCATAATAAAATTCGTTGTGTACTTTTATTGGCAACCATCGCATAGTGACACTTGCATCCAAATGTAATTCCATTTGAGCTTGGCAGTGTTTGCTTTTTTGTCAGAAGAGTAAAGTTAGAGGGAACAAGGGGCAAAGATGTGTGTAAGAATATCTGAGGGGCCATCACAGCATCATCACAAATTCAAGATTTTTTTGAAACATTAGACAAGGGACTCACAGCCATGCCCTGGGATGGCTGAAACACTTCACAACCTGCTCATGTTTATGACCAAAATCATCACCTAAAATGAATTCAATGTGTAAATATCATAATATTGTTTGTGTATAAGTAATCAGGAAGCCGTTAGGGAAGGGAGTATAATCTAGTAAGAAATTGGAACAAAAAATATTAGAAAAAATTCAAGAAGATTTAAAAGAAGAAAATTAACCTGTCTGATCTGAACAGAATTGGAAAAGCACATCAATCATAGCTCTATACATTGACCATAGACTTAAAGCATAACATAAAATTAAAGAAGGCAGATAACTCAGGAAAACATTTCTATTAAATCTACTCCGTAAAGTTTTCCCATACTTTTATTTTACTAACAGGAGCATACATTTAAATCTGACAAAATCATATATATTTTGTTGATTCAATTTGTAGCAGATAGAGGAGCATGTCCCAGTGCTATGACAGTGAGTTGTCACTATAACATACCACTGCTTTACATCTTACCCACAGGCTAAAATGTTTACCCCTAGAGTCGTGACTTTGTATATGGCAGGAGATTGCTACTAAAAGTAAATATATTTGGCTGAAGGGTAGATACATCTTTAGGCCATTATATCATTCACTAAAATTTAGCAGGCATTTACATATTTACCTACTTAGTTCATATGACAAATATGTTTGAGAGACTGCCATATACAAAAAAAAAAAAGATGGAACCATCTTACAAATTTAGAGATTACTTAAAGAAATGGAACTGAAGGGTTAACTGTGATGGCAAGAATGAAGAGAGCAAAACCAGAGGGTACTTCAAGGAGAACAGGCATGAGAGAGGCATTATAATTTGGAGGGTGCTATGATTTGAACCTATGTGCCCATCCAAAGTTTGTATGTTGAAACTAAAATCCCAGGACAATGATATCAAGAGATGGGACTTTTGGTTAATTGATTAAGTGAAGAAGGATCCACCCTCATGAATGAGATAAACGTCCTCGTAAAAGATGCTTTAGAGGAATGCCGGGCTCCTCAGTCTCTTCTGCCATGTCCTTACATTGTCCGTTTTTGCCCACTTTTGTCACGTGAAGACGAAGCAAGAAGGTGCCACCTCGGGACCAACTGCCAAATCTCCGCTGCCTTGATTTCGGACTTCTCAGCCCCAGAACTGTGAGAAATACATTTCTGTTTTTTAAAAATTACTCAATCTGTGGCATTTTGCTATAGCAGCATACAGACAAAAACAGGGTAAACAGCCTGGTGAGAGTGGATATTTTAGAAACTTGAGATGATTCAATGTCGCTGATGCTCCATTTTCTCATATGTAAAATGAAGGAAGTAATGCTGATTACTTCATAGTTCATTGTGCAAATTAAATTAACTATGTAAATAAAGCAAGGAATATAGTTCCTTTTATCTAGGATACATTGTTTAAGTGTTGTTGTCATTACATGAGGAAAACAAGAACTTCCCCAAACAGAAGGATGTGGGAACCAAAACTAAGATATAAGAAAGGACCAAAGTTCACTGTGACAATCTGGTCAAGCGCTGGTTAGGGAAGATAGCATAATGTTACGCATAGATATTATTTTAGGATAATTTTCCTCCACCCCGAACTCCTCTAGCACTTTCCCTACGTCTTTCATTGCACTTCTTCATTTGTCTCTTTATTTACGGTTATTTATATAAATCTTTTAGCTTCCTACAAAAATAAGCTTGTAGTGGGACAGATTCTTGAGGATCTATGTCAAAGCAATTTTTCTATTTCCTACAGCAAGAAACCCAGTAGTAATCACCCAGAATTTGTTAAAAGAATAAACATAGGAAGATTAATTTCCATTTGTTTCTTTGCTAATTTTTAATCAAAATTATACCATTGTTAGGGAGGGAGAAATTATAAATTGAGGACATGAATATTAACATTTAAATCTGTTATTCTGCTTTATTTTAGAGCTTGCCATGTTTTGTGATTAAAAAAAGAAACAGGACATTCTATATAGCTGTTGCAAAACGTGTGGTCTGTTGGTGAACTAGCAGCACCAGCATTACCAAGTGTTCCTTAGTTTGCAGGACTACTGAGTCAGAATTCGCATTTTGACAAAACTCCAGGTGATTCATGCTCTGCATTTAAGTTGGAGAAGCACTGTTTTATAGTTCTGCTTATGTCCTAAATGCATTGTCAGTGAAAGAAAATACTATACGTATGATAATAATAACGGTAATATTAACAAAAATGTAACTATTAGTAATTGTCTATGCTCTCCCAGATACTAAGTCCTTTATTTAATACTTGTGATAATTCTGCGAAGTTGCAATTGATATCACCTACTAAACTGATACTCAGAAATCTGAAGTAATTCTCCAAGGTCACAAAGCTAGTGAATCACAAACAAGATTTTTAAACTCTTGCTGCTTCATTCCAAAGACTAAACCGTTTCTAACTCACGGTTAATACATTTGCTTCTGCCTTCCATTTCCTAAATGTGGTTTCCTTTCTATTTCATTAACTTTACTTATACATGACTGATTTTTAACCCTCTGTAATATTTGCAGAATATGGTGTACTATGGTTAATAAGGACAATACCAAGTAATATCATGTTGAGAAAGCGTGCAGAAGTAGCATCAAAAAACAGACTTTTTCCAAAATGTTTACTAAAAACGTTCAATAAAAACAAGATTTTCTACTTAGAATTTCTACCTTGCATAACTCAAATGGAGCATGATTATTAAAATGACAAAAAAGATTCCGTAATTGCCTAAGAGCTAAGAATAAGAATTGCTATATAAAAAAGCATAAATATGCCATATGAATGACATCTCTAAGAATCATGGGAGTGCTATTTGGTATTTAGCATTTAGTTCCATTCTGCAGCATGATCAAAAAGAAGCATCTGTATAGTTCACTGTGCATTATAGCACAATAAATCACCTCATTAGGCTCAGATATATGTAAAGATTTACAGTCTGGGAAAGTCCACTAGATATTCTTAATCACTTCTTAGACTGTACTGTCCCCCATATTTCTCTTTTTCTATAGAAAGGTTGCACATGGAAAGGCTTTATTTGAAATCCAGCAATGAATGGAATGTCTGTGAAGCAAGAAATAGATGGAAATTGACATTTTAAAAGAAAGTTTGGCTTCTGAAGAGATATAGATGTGACCTTGGTCTTTTTGTTGGAGAGAAGTATTCCCTAGCCTTACTGTACTATTTTTCCCAAAGCACCCTCTCTATTGTTCTCCCTTCATCTCTGGCTCCTATCATATGGCCCCTCCCTCATTCTATCTGGTGAGTTCTGAGAAAAATGCTTAAATTCTGCAGAGAAGATTGAGAACAATGCTTAATATTCCGCAGAGAAGCAAAATATTATGTTAACAGTTTATATTTTCACATGAAATTGTCTATCTCTTCTCTCTGTCTCATGTGTGTATGTGTGTATGTGTATATATATATATACAGTATAATATACAGTAGATATGTATATATATAGTATAATATTCAGTATATATGTATATATAGTATAATACCGTATATATGTATATATATACAGTGTGTGTGTGTGTGTGTGTATATATGTACATATATATATATACTACCATTTACCTCCCAGTCTATACATCCTGAAATCTTAAAAGTAGAAAGCCCTCATAGGCCGCAGTTGCTCATGCCTGTAATCCCAGCACTTTGGGAGGCCGAGGCGTGCAGATCACCTGAGGTCAGGAGTTCAAGAAGAGCCTTACCAACATGGTGAAACCCCAACTCTACTAAAAATACAAAAAATTAGCTGGGCGTTGTGTTGCGTGCCTGTAATCCCAGCTACTCAGGAGGTGGAGGCAGGAGAATCACAAGAACCCGGGAGTCGGAGGTTGTGTGAGCCGAGACCATGACATTGCACTGCAGCCTGGACAATGAGAGCAAAACTCCATCTCAAAAAAAAAAGGTGGAAAGGCCTTAAAAGACTTTTGAAAATGAGATTTGTCAAATATTTATTAGACATGAAGAAAATAAGTGCGGACCCACACGTAACTTGTCTGAGGTCACAGAAGTAGGGACACACATGTAACTTGTCTGAGGTCATAGAGGTAGTCATGCTGCAGCAGACTTATTCGTTTTCCTCTATGACATGCATAATTATTGTTTTTGATCATTTCAGGAGGTTTCTAGTCGATAGTGGGACAAAATTTCTAATTTGGGAACCTAATTTTCTCTGCAAATCTTCTTTACATCTCTAGCTTATTAATACACCTCAGAAGTGTTACAGGAATTAATTCGCAGGATTTTGAAGAATATTTTGAGGTATGCTGGGAAAAATCATGTCAAGTATCAATGATTAGAAACTCAACAATCAATATTAGATATTGTAAAATTATATTTAAACTTCCATATGGCATAAATAAGTTATTTTAATGTACAGTCGTTGTACTTTGTAAACTTGCATATAAAATATTTGAAAAAATAACTTTCAATATGTAAAATGTAAATATACAAAGGAAAGGATCGGAAAAAATAGGTAAAAATAATCAGGCTAAGAAAACACTACAGTGTCACCCTCAGAAGACTATAGAAGGATTCTCACCCTCGAGAAACAGAGGAACTTGAACATGGAAATGACCCTCTGCTGGCCATACTGATTATGGTACATAATTTTAAAAGGCTTTTGGAGAGAAGGGAAATGTTTTATTATGCATTCAGCACAGTGTTATGGTGATGTTTCTTAACTATCAGCTATTTTTTAAATTCCCATAATCTTTCTATAGATGACAAAGTTACATAAATATGAAGGATAAGAAGGGCCCCTGCAAACCTGATAATACAATTCTCTTTTCAATGATAACGTATTTCTAAGCGCGCATCTCCTAATCATATTGATGTGCATTTAGTGTTCTTTTACCTACACCGGTCAAAGTGGCTAAAGTAATCCTTCATGAGGAGATAATTTTTTCCTTTAGGTGATTTTTTCCACATAATGCTCTAACATTTCCAATTCCATTTTTCTCGAAAAAGTTTACATGATATACATATACAATTACTAAAACTTTGGCTGCATAAATAATTTAAATGGACTTTACTTCAAAGATAAT
The DNA here is from genome assembly GCF_028878055.3 of Symphalangus syndactylus. Lineage (NCBI taxonomy): Eukaryota > Metazoa > Chordata > Mammalia > Primates > Hylobatidae > Symphalangus > Symphalangus syndactylus. Next base: position 6,316,715 of record NC_072426.2, on the reverse strand, counting down.
ATTTACTTTTAAAGTTGTAAACCTTTGAATTATCAATTAATTAGAATTATCTTTTTCCTTATAAATAAAGGTTTTTGTCCCTACATATTTATGATTTGGAAATTTTCACCTGGAAAATTTCATTTTCATTTGGATGCCTTGTCTTTACTATCAAATTCAGTATTTCAATTTCAATATAATTTTTTGATTGATTTTTACCTGAAATTATGATAAAATAAGAAAAGTGAAAAATAGAGATAAACTTTAAGTACAATGTTATTTGTGCTTAATAATAAAACCAAGAAAGTAAAATATCTAAAATAATTATAACTATTTAAATAAACAAAGTATCATGTAATGGGCGAAATATTCTTCTGGCTCGTTTTTGATTCTGACAGGTTGTTTACAGGTTCTGAAGTTCAGTTTGCTCATCTCTAACATGAGGTTGAACTAGGTATGGCTTGTTTGGCTGAACTCTGTAAAGCTGGTCAAAAAAGTTGCATTTGCATTCTTCTTCCTGTTACTGTATACAATAGAATCCTTCCTGTTTCTACCATGAGATTCAGAACACAGTCTCTGACCTTTCTGAATAGTTTCCAAGTCTCCTTTTTCTCCTGAAGCCTTCTCATAAACGGCTCTACCATGCACCCTTCTTGTCAACACCAAACTCGAAGTATACCTGATGTCATCCCTTCCTTTACCATCTTCCTACCTGTTTCCAATCTTTAGCTCAACCATATCAAACTTGAGAAATCTCTCTAATGCATCCATTCTGCTCATTCTCTATAATAACCACTCTAGGTCAAACCACGGCCAAACCCATCAGTTCAGTTCAATATTTTGATGGATCCCTAATGTGTCTGCATATTTCCACTTCCCCCTTCTACCATCTGTACCCTAGAAAGCAAAGAGAGTAATCACTAAAAAAAGAAAAAGAAAAAGAAAACAGGAAAGGAATAACATCAGGTCATTGCCCTAGAAAAATCTTGCAGAAGCTTCCCAATACTTGTGCAAGAAAGCTCACACCACATATTCGGACCCCCTAACTCTAAATGGGTGTATAACCTCACGTCATGCATCACTCACTTACTATGCTCCGGCCACCATGGACTTCTATTACTCCTACACGCAGAACAATCCCTTGTTAGAAGGCCTTGTCATGTGTTCTTCTGGTTGCCAGGAAATCTCCTGTCATTTTCTCCTCTTTCAGGCCTGAGATTAATTTCCTCAAACAGGCCTTTCTGGATCCCACCTTATCTCACTTCACCTTCAACCTCTTTTAAAAATCCTCAATCTGATTTTTCTTCATAGCATATATTATAATATGTCAATATCTCATCTATTTATGTGATTACTAACTTATACTGAGGAGAGCCTTTTGAATAGAATCTCAATAGGCCGAGTTACTACAACTTTGTCCTCATACCTCAATTCCCAGCACTTGGCACAGGATCGAGTACAGCAAACACTTACTGACTGGATAACGAACTACATGTAAGATAAAATCAAACCTTGCGGAATTGCAGGCATGTTCCCTTACTCTTATACACCTATGCTTAAAGTGAAAATATATTCATGTTATATTGACCCGAATGTCCACTTCCAGTTTCTACAGAAAGAGCGTTTCACAACTCCTCAATCAAAAGTAAGGTTCAACTCTGTTAGTTCAATGCACAGAACAGAAAGGAGTTTCACAGAATGATTCTGTGTAGTGTTTATATGAAGATATTCCTTTTTCCACTGTAGGCCTCTACGGCGCTAAGAATGTTCACTTCCAGTTTCTACAAAAAGAGTGTTTCAGAACTGCACAATCAAAAGTAAGGATCAAATCTCTAAGTTGAATGCACATATCAGGAAGAAGTTTCACAGAATGCTTCTGTGTAGTTTTTATTTGAAGATATTCTTTTTCCCAATATAGGCGTCTTAGCGCTCCGAATGTCCACTTGCAGTTTCTACAGAAAGAGTGTTTCTGAACTGCTCAATCAAAAGTAAGGTTCAACTCTGTTAGTTGAATGCACAGAACAGAATGAAATTTCACAGAATGCTTCTGTGTAGTTTTTATTTGAATATATTCCTTTTTCCAATATAGGCCCCTTAGCGCCCCGAATGTCCACTTGCAGTTTCTACAGAAAGAGCGTTTCTGAACTGCTCAATCAAAAGTAAGGTTCAAATCTGTTAGTTGAATGCACAGAACACAATGAAGTCTCAGAGAATGCTTCTCTGTAGTTTTTATTTGAAGATATTCCTTTTTGCAATATAGGCCTCTTAGCTCTCCGAATGTCCAACTGCAGTTTCTACAGAAAGAGTGTTTCAGAACGACTAAATCAAAAGTAAGGTTCAAGTCTGTTACTTGAATGCACAGAACAGAAAGAAGTTTCACAGAATTCTTCCGTGTAGTATTTATTTGAAGATATTCATTTTTCCACTGTAGCCCTCTTAGCGCTCCGAATGTCCATTGCTGTTTCTACAGAAAGAGTGTTTCAGAAATGCTCAATCAAAAGCAAGGTTCAACTCTGTTAGTTGAATGAACAGAACAGAAAAAAATTTCACAGAATGCTTCTGCGTAATTTTATTTGAAGATATTCTTTTTTCCATTATTACCCTCTTAACGCTCTGAATGCCCACTTGCAGTTTCTACAAAAAGAGTGTTTCAAAACTGCTCTAGCAAAAGTCTGGTTTAACTCTGTTAGTTGAATGCACAGATCAGAAAGAAGTTTCACAGAATGCTTCTGCGTAGTTTTTATATGAAGATATACCTTTTTCCACTATTACCCTCTTAGCGCTCCGAATGTCCACTGCAGTTTCTACAGAAACAGTGTTTCAGAAATGCTGAATCAAAAGTAAGGTTCAAATCTGTTAGTTGAATGCACAGAACAGAAAGAAGTTTCACAGAATGCTTCTGTGTAGTTTTATTTAAACATATCCGTTTTTCCACAATACGCCTGTTAGCGCTCCGAATGTCCATTTGCAGTTACTACAGAAAGAGTGTTTCCGAACTGCTAAACCAAAAGTAAGGCTCAACTCTGTTAATTGAATGAAGAGAACAGAAAGAAGTTTCAGAGAATGCTTCTGTGTAGTTTTTAATTGGAGATATTCCTTTTTTCACTATATGCCTCTTAGCGCTCCGAATGTCCACTTGCAGATTCTACAGAAAGAGTGTTTCAGAACTGCTCTATCAAAGGTAAGGTTCAACTCTGTTAGTTGAATGCACACAACAAAAAGAAGTTTCACAGAATCCTTCTGTGTAGATTTTATTTGAAGATATTCCCTTTTCCAATATAGGCGTCTTAGCGCGCCGAATGTCCACTTGCAGTTTCTACAGAAAGAGTGTTTCAGAACTGCTAAATCAAAAGTAAGGTTCAAATCTGTTATTTGAAGGCACAGAACAGAAAGAAGTTTCACAGAAGACTTCTTTGTAGTTTATATTTGAAGATATTCCTTTTTCCGCTACTACCCTCTAAGCGCTCCGAACGTTCACTTGCATTTTCTACAGAAAGAGTGTTTCAGAACTGCTCAATCAAAAGTATGGTTTAACTCTCTTAGTTGAATGCACAGAACAGAAAGAAGTTTCACAGAATGCTTCTGTGTAGTCTATATTTGAAGACATTCCTTTTTCCAATATAGGACTTTTAGCGTTCCGAATATCCAATTGCAGTTTCTGCAGAAAGAGTGTTTCAGAACGGCTCAATCAAAAGTAAGCTTCAACTCTGTTAGTTGAATGCACAGAACAAAATGAAGTTTCACAGAATGCTTCTGTGTAGTTTTTATTTGAAGATATTCCTTTTTCCAATATAGGCCTCTTAGGCCTCGGAGTGTCCACTTGTAGTTTCTACAGAAAGAGTGTTTCAGAATTGGTCAATCAAAATATGGTTTAATTCTGTTAGTTGAAAGCACAGATCAGAAAAAAGTTTCACAGAATGCTTCCGTGTAGTTTTTATTTGAAGATATTCCTTTTTCCAATATATTCCTCTTAGCGCTCCGAATGTCCAATTGCATTTTCTACAGAAAGAGTGTTTCAGAACGGCTCAATCAAAAGTAAGGTTCCACACTGTTAGTTGAATGCACAGAACAGAAAGAAGTTTCACAGAATGCTTCTGTGCAGTATTTATTTGAAGATATTCATTTTTCCACTATAGGCCTCTTAGCGCTCCGAATGTCCACTGCAGTTTCTACAGAAAGAGTCTTTCAGAAATGCTCTATCAAAAGTAAGGTTCAAATCTATTAGTTGAAAGCACATAACAGAAAGAAGTTTCACAGAATGCTTCTGTGTAGTATTTATTTGAAGATATTCGATTTTCCACGATTACCATCTTAGCGCTCCGAATGTCCATATGCATTTTCTAAAGAAAGAATGTTTCAGAACTGCTCAAACGAAAGTATGGATAAACTCTGTTAGATGAATGCGAAGATCAGAAAGAAGTTTCACAGAATGCTTCTGTGTAGTTTTTATATGAAGATATTCCTTTTTCCAATATAGGACTCTTAGTGCTCAGAATGTCCAATTGCAGTATCTAGAGAAAGAATGTTTCAGAACTGCTCAATCAAAAGTAAGGCTCAACTCTGTTAGTTGAAAGCAGAGAACAGAAAGAAGTTTCAGAGAATGCTTCTGTGTAGATTTTACTTGGAGATATTCCTTTTTCCACTATTACCATCTTAGCGCTCCGTATGTCCACTTGCATTTTCTACAGAAAGAGTGTTTCAGAACGGCTCAATCAAAAGTAAGGTTCAACTCTGTTAGTTGAGTTCACAGAACAGAAAGACGTTTCACAGAATGCTTCTGTGTAGTGTATATTTTAATATATACCTTTTTCCACTATAACCCACTTAGTGCTCTGAATGTCCACTTGCATTTTTTACACAACGAGTGTTCAGAACTGCTGAATCAAAAGTATTGTTTAACTCTGTTAGTTGAATGCACAGATCAGAAAGAAGTTTAACAGAATGCTTCTGTGTAGTATTTAGTTGAAGATATTCCTTTTTGCACTATTACCCTCTTAGCGCTCCGAATGTCCTCTTGCAGTGACTACAGAAAGAGTGTTTCAGAACTCCTCCTTGAAAAGTAAGGCTCAACTCCGTTAGTTGAATGCAGAGAACAGAGAGAAGTTTCAGAGAATGATTCTGTGTAGTTTTTATTTGGAGATATTCCTTTTTCCACTATTACCATCTTAGCGCTCAGAATGTCCACTTGCATTTTCTACAGAAAGAGTGTTTCAGAACTGCTGAATCAAAAGTATGGTTTAACTCAGTTAGCTGAATGCACAGATCAGAAAGAAGTTTCACAGAATGCTTCTGCGTAGTTTTTATTTGAAGATATTCTTTTTCCCAATATAGGCCTCTTAGCGCTCAGAATGACCAATTGCAGTTTTAACAGAAAGAGTGTTTCAGAACGGCTCAAACAAAAGTAAGGTTCAAATCTGTTAGTTGAATGCACAGAACAGAAAGAAATTTCACAGAATACTTCTGTGTAGTTTATATTAGAATATATTCCTTTTTCCACTATTACCCTCTTAGCGCTCCGAATGTCCACTTGCATTCTCTACAGAAAGAGTGTTCAGAACTGCTGAATCAAAAGTATTGTTTAACTCTGTTAGTTGAATGCACAGATCAGAAACAAGTTTCACAGAATGCTTCTGTGTAGTTTTTATTTGAAGATATTCCTTTTTCCAATATAGGACTCCTAGTGCTCAGAATGTCCAATTGCAGTTTCTAGAGAAAGAGTGTTTCAGAATTGCTCAATCAAAAGCAAGGTTCAACTCTTTTAGTTGAATGCACGGAACAGAAAGAAGTTTCAGAGAATGCTTCTGGGTAGTTTATATTTGAATACATTACTTTTTCCACTGTTACCCTCTTAGCATTCCGAATGTCCACTTGCATTTTCTACAGAAGCAGTGTTCAGAACTGCTCAATCAAAGATATGCTCTAACTCTGTTAGTTGAATGCACATATCAGAAAGAAGTTGCACAGAATGCTTCTGTGTAGTTTTTATTTGTAGATACTCCTTTTTCAAATATAGGACTTTTAGCGCTCACAATGTCCAATTGCAGTATCTACAGAAAGAGTGTTTCAGAATTGCTCAATAAAAAGTAAGGTTCAACTCTGTTAGTTGAATGCACGGAACAGAAAGAAGTTTCAGAGAACGCTTCTGTGTAGTTTATATTTGAATATATTTCTTTTTCCACTATTACCCTCTTAGCGCTCCGAATGTCCACTTGCATTTTCTACAGAAGTAGTGTTCAGAACTGCTCAATCAAAAGTATGGATTAACTCTGTTAGTTGAATGCACAGATAAGAAAGAAGTTTCACAGAATTCTTTTGTGTGGTTTTTATTTGAAGATATTACTTTTTCCTATATAGGACTCTTAGCGTTCAGAATGTACAATTGCAGTATCTACAGAAAAAGTGTTTCAGAACTGCCCCATCAAAGGTAAGGTTCAACACTGTTAGTTGAATGAACCGAACAGAAAGAAGTTTCAGAGAATGCTTCTGTGTAGTTTATATTTGAAGATATTCCTTTTTCCACTATTACTCTCTTAGCACTCCGAATGTCCACTTGCATTTTTCACAGAATGAGTGTTTCAGAACTGCTCAATCAAAAGTATGGTTTAACTCTATTAGCTGAATGCACAGATCAGAAAGAAGTTTCACAGAATGCTTCTGTGTGGTTTTTATTTGAAGATAGTCCTTTTTCCAATAGAGACCGATTAGCGCTCCTAATATCCAATTGCAGTTTCTACAGAGGGAGTGTTTCAGAACGGCTCAATCAAAAGTAAGGTTCAACTCTTTTAGTTGAATGCACAGAACAGAAAGAAGTTTCACAGAATGCTTCTGTGTAGTATTTAGTTGAAGATATTTCTTTTTGCACTATTACCCTCTTAGGGCTCCGAATGTCCTCTTGCAGTTACTACAGAAAGAGTGTTTCAGAACTGCTCCTTGAAAAGTAAGGCTCAACTCCGTTAGTTGAATGCAGAGAACAGAAAGAAGTTTAAGAGAATTCTTCTGTGTAGTTTTTATTTGGAGATACTCCTTTTTCCACTATTACCATCTTAGCGCTCAGAACGTCCACTTGCATATACTACAGAAAGAGTGTTTCAGAACTGCTCAATCAAAAGTATGGTTTAACTCAGTTAGCTGAATGCACAGATCAGAAAGAAGTTTCACAGAATGCTTCTGCGTAGTTTTTATTTGAAGATATTCTTTTTCCCAATATAGGCCTTTTAGCGCTAAGAATGATCAATTGCAGTTTTAACAGAAAGAGTGTTTGAGAATGGCTCAAACAAAAGTAAGTTTCAGCTCCGTTAGTTGAATGCACAGAACAGAAAGAAGTTTCACAGAATACTTCTGTGTAGTTTATATTTGAATATATTCCTTTTTCCACTATTACCCTCTTAGCGCTCCGAATGTCCACTTGCATTTTCTACAGAAAGAGTGTTCAGAAATGCTCAATCAAAAGTGTGGTTTAACACTGTTAGTTGAATGCACAGACGAGAAAGAAGTTTCACAGAATGCTTCTCTTTTGTTTTTATTTGAAGATATTCCTTTTTCCAATATAGGACTCTCAGCGCGCAGAATGTCCAATTGCAGTATCTACAAAAAGAGTGTTTTAGAACTGCTCCTTCAAAAGTAAAGCTCAACTCTGTTAGTTGAAAGCAGAGAACAGAAAGAAGTTGCAGAGAATGATTCTGCGTAGTTTTTATTTGGTGATATTCCTTTATCCACTATTACCATCTTAGCGCTCCGTATGTCCACTTGCATTTTCTACAGAAAGAGTGTTTCAGAACTGCTCAATCAAAGGTATGGTTTAAATCTGTTAGCTGAATGCACAGATCAGAAAGAAGTTTCAAAGAATGCTTCTGTGTAGTTTTTATTTGAAGATATTCTTTTTCCCAATATATGCCTCTTAGCACTCAGAATGTCCAATTGCAGTTTCTACAGAAAGAGGGTTTCAGAAGGGCTCAATCAAAAGTAAGGTTCAACTCTGTTAGTTGAGTGCACAGAACAGAAAGCAGTTTTACAGAATGCTTCTGTGTAGTTTATATTTGAATATATTCCTTTTTCCACTATTACCCTCTTAGCGCTCCGAATGTCCACTTGCATTTTCTACAGAAAGAGTGTTCCGAACTGCTCAATCAAAAGTGTTGTTTAACTCTCTTAGTTGAATGCACAGATCAGAAAGAAGTTTCACAGAATGCTTCTGTGTAGTTTTTATTTGCAGATACTTCTTTTTCAAATATAGGACACTTAGCGCTCAGAATGTCCAATTGCGGTATCTACAGAAAGAGTGTTTCAATATTGCCCAATCAAAAGTAAGGTGCAACTCTGTTAGTTGAATGCACGGAACAGAAAGAAGTTTCAGAGAACGCTTCTGTGTAGTTTATATTTGAATATATTACTTTTTCCACTATTACCATCTTAGCGCTCCAAATGTCCACTTGCATTTTCTACAGAAGCAGTGTTCAGAACTGCTCAGTCAAAAGTATGGTTTAACTCTGTTAGTTGAATGCACAGATCAGAAAGAAGTTTCACAGAATTCTTTTGTGTGGTTTTTATTTGAAGATATTCCTTTTTCCAATATAGGACTCTTAGCGTTCAGAATATCCAATTGCAGTATCTACAGAAAGAGTGTATAAGAACTGCTCCATCAAAACTAAGGTTCAACACTGTTAGCTGAATGCACCAAACAGAAAGTAGTTTCAGATAATGCTTCTGTTTAGTTTATATTTGAAGATATTCCTTTTTCCACTGTTACCGTCTTTGGACTCAGAATGTGCACTTGCATTTTCTACTGAAAGTGTGTTTCAGAGCTGCTCAATGAAAAGTATGGTTTAACTCTGTTAGCTGAATGCACAGATCAGAAAGATGTTTCACAGAATACTTCTGTGTGGTTCTTATGTGAAGATAGTCCTTTTTCCAATAGAGGCCGCTTAGCGCTCCTAATATCCAATTGCAGTTGCTACAGAAAGAATGTTTCAGAACGGCTCAATCAAAAATAAGGTTCACCTCTTTTAGTTGAATGCACAGAACAGAAAGAAGTTTCACAGAATGCTTCTGTGTAGTATTTAGTTGAAGATTTTCCTTTTTCCACTATTACCCTCTTAGCGCTCCGACTGTCTACCTGCAGTATCTACAGAAATACTGTTTCAGAACTACTGAATCAAAAGTAACTTTCAACACTGTTTGTTGAAAGCACGGAACAGAAAGAAGTTTCATAGAATGCTTCTGTGTAGTTTATATTTGAAGATATTCCTTATTCCACTATTACCCTCTTAGCGCTCCGAATGTCCACTTGCATTTTAGACAGAAAGAGTGTTTCAGAACTGCTCAATCAAAAGTATGGTTTAACTCTGTTAGCTGAATGCACAGATCAGAAAGAAGTTTCACAGAATGCTTCTGTGTAGTTTTTATTGGAAGATATTCTTTTTCCCAATATAGGCCTCTTAGCGCTCACAATGTCCAATTGCAGTTTCTACAGAAAGAGTGTTTCAGAACGGCTCAACCAAAAGTAAAGTTAAACTCTGTTAGTTGAATGCACAGAACAGAAAGAAGTTTCACAGAATGCATGTGTGTAGTTTATATTTGAAGATATTACTTTTTCCACTATTAGCCTCTTAGCGCTCCGAATGTCCACTTACATTTTCCACAGAAAGAGTGTTCAGAACTGCTCAATCAAAAGTATGATTAACTCTGTTAGCTGAATGCACAGATCAGAAAGAAATTTCACAGAATGCTTCTGTGTGGTTTTTATTTGAAGATAGTCCTTTTTCCAATATAGGCCGCTTAGCGCTCCTAATATCCAATTGTAGTTTCTACAGAAGGAGTGTTTCAGAACGGCTCAATCAAAAGTAAGTTTCAACTCTTTTAGTTGAATGCACAGAACAGAAAGAATTTTCACAGAATGCTTCTGTGCAGTATTTAGTTGAAGATATTCCTTTTTACACTATTACCCTCTTAGCGCTCCGAATGTCCTCCTTCAGTTACTACAGAAAGAGGGTTTCAGAACTGCTCCTTGAAAAGTAAGGCTCAATTCCGTTAGTTGAATGCAGAGAACAGAAAGAAGTTTCAGAGAATGCTTCTGTGTAGTTTTTATTTGGAGATTTTCCTTTTTCCATTATTACCATCTTAGCCCTCAGAATGTCCACTTGCATTTTCTACAGAAAGAGTGTTTCCGAACTGCTCAATCAAAAGTATGGTTTAACTCAGTTAGATGAATGCACAGATCAGAAAGAAGTTTCACAGAATTCTTCTGCGTAGTTTTTATTTGAAGATATTCTTTTTCCCAATATAGGCCTCTTAGCGCTAAGATTGACAATTGCAGTTTTAACAGAAAGAGTGCTTCAGAACGGCTCAAACAAAAGTAAGTTTCAACACTGTTAGTTGAATTCACAGAACTGAAAGAAGTTTCACAGAATACTTCTGTGTAGTTTATATTAGAATATATTCCTTTTTCCACTATTACCCTCTTAGCGCTCCTAATGTCCACTTGCATTTTCTACAGAAAGAGTGTTCAAAATGCTCAATCAAAAGTACGGTTTAACTCTGTTAGTTGAATGCACAGATGAGAAAGAAGTTTCACAGAATGCTTCTGTGTAGTTTTTATTTGAAGTTATTCCTTTTTCCAATATAGGACTCTCAGCACACAGAATGTACAATTGCAGTATCTACAGAAAGAGTGTTTCAGAACTGCTCCTTCAAAAGTAAGGCTCAACTCTGTTAGTTGAAAGCAGAAAACAGAAAGAAGTATTAGAGAATGCTTCTGCGTACTTTTTATTTGGCGATATTCCTTTTTCCACTATTACCATCTTAGCGCTCTGTATGTCCACTTGCATTTTCTACAGAAAGAGTGTTTCAGAACTGCTCAATCAAAGGTATGGTTTAAATCTGTTAGCTGAATGCACAGATCAGAAAGAAGTTTCACAGAATGCTTCTGTGTATTTTTTATTTGAAGATATTTTTTTTCCCAATATAGGCCTCTTAGCACTCAGAATGTCCAATTGCAGTTTGTACAGAAAGAAGGTTTCAGAACGGCTCAATCAAAAGTAAGGTTCAACTCTGTTAGTTAACTGCACAGAACAGAAAGCAGTTTCACAGAATGATTCTGTGTAGTTTATATTTGAATATATTCCTTTTTCCACTATTATCCTCTTAGCGCTCCGAATCTCCACTTGCATTTTCTACAGAAAAAGTGTTTCAGAACGGCTCAATCAAAAGTAAGCTTCAACTCTTTTAGTTGAATGCAAAGAACAGAAAGAAGTTTCACAGAATGCTTCTGTGTAGTATTTAGTTGAAGATATTCCTTTTTCCACTATTACCCTATTAGCGCTCCGAAAGTCCACTTGCAGTTTCTACGGAAAGTGTTTCATAACTGCTCCTTCAAAAGTAAGGCTCAACTCTGTTAGTTGAATGCAGAGAACAGAAAGAAGTTTCATAGAATTCTTCTGTATAGTTTTTATTTGGAGATATTCCTTTTTCCACTATTACAATCTTAGCGCTCCGAATGTCCACTTGCATTTTCTACAGAAACAGTGTTTCATAACTGCTCAATCAAAAGTATGGTTTAACTCTGTTAGTTGAATGCACAGATCAGAAAGAAGTTTCACAGAATGCTTCTGTGTAGTTTTTATTTGAAGATATTCTTTTTCCCAATATAGGCCACTTAGCGCTGAGAATGTCCACTTGCAGTTTCTGTAGAAAGAGTGTTTCAGAACTGCTCTTTCAAAAGTAAGGCTCAACTCTGTTAGTTGAATGCAGAGAACAAAAAGAAGTTTCAGAGAATGCTTCTGTATAGTTTTTATTTGGAGATATTCCTTTTTCCACTGTTACCATCTTAGCGCTCCGAATGTCCACGTGCATTTTCTAGAGAAAGAGTGTTTCAGAACTGCTCAATCAAAAGTACGGTTTAACTCTGTTAGCGGAATGCACAGATCAAGAAGAAGTTTCACAGAATGCTTCTGTGTAGTTTTTATTTTAATATATTCTTTTTCCCAATATAGGCCTCCTAGCGCTCAGAATTTCCAATTGCAATTTCTACAAAAAGAGTGTTTCAGAACGACTCAATAAAAAGTAAGGTTCAACACTGTTAGTTGAATGCACAGAACAGAAAGTAGTTTCACAGAATGATTCTGAGTAGTTTATATTTGAAGATATTCATTTTTCCACTATTACCCCCTTAGCGCTCCGAATGTCCACTTGCATTTTCTACAGAAGTAGTGTTCAGAACTACTCAATCAAATTATGATTTAAATATGTTAGTTGAATGCACAGATCAGAAAAAAGTTTCACAGAATGCTTCTGTGTAGTTTTTATTTGCAGATACTACTTTTTCAAATATAGGACACTTAGCGCGCAGAATGTCCAATTGCAGTATCTACAGAAAGAGTGTTTCAATATTGCTCAATCAAAAGTAAGGTTCAACTCTGTTAGTTGAATGCACAGAACAGAAAGAAGTTTCAGAAAACGCTTCTGTGTAGTTTATATTTGAATATAATAGTTTTTCCACTATTACCATCTTAGCGCTCCGAATGTCCACTTGCATTTTCTACAGAAGCATTGTTAAGAACTGCTCTAACAAAAGTATGGTTTAACTCTGTTAGTTGAATGCACAGATCAGAAAGAAGTTTCACAGAATTCTTTTGTGTGGTTTTTATTTGAAGATATTCCTTTCTCCAATATAGGACACTTAGCGTTCAGAATGTCCAATTGCAGTATCTACAGAAAGAGTGTTTCAGAACTGCTCCATCAAAACTAAGGTTCAACACTGTTAGCTGAATGCACCGAACAGAAAGTAGTGTCAGAGAATGCTTCTGTGTAGTTTATATTTGAAGATATTCCTTTTTCCACTATTACCCTCTTTGGACTGCGAATGTCCACTTGCATTTTCTACAGAAAGAGTGTTTCAGAGCTGCTCAATCAAAAGTATGGTTTAACTCTGTTAGCTGAATGCACAAATCAGAAAGATGTTTCACAGAATACTTCTGTGTGGTTTTTATTTGAAGTTAGTACTTTTTCCAATAGAGGCCGCTTAGCGCTCCTAATATCCAATTGCAGTTTCTACAGAAAGAGTGTTTCAGAACGGCTCAATCAAAAGTAAGGTTCAACTCTTTTAGTTGAATGCATAGAACAGAAAGAAGTTTCACAGAATGCTTCTGTGTAGTATTTAGTTGAAGATATTCCTTTTTCCACTATTACCCTCTTAGCGCTCCGAATGTCCAATTGCAGTATCTACAGAAATACTGTTTCAGAACTGCTCAATCAAAAGTAAGTTTCAACACTGTTAGTCGAATGCACGGAACAGAAAGAAGTTTCATAGAATGCTTCTGTGTAGTTTATATTTGAAGATATTCCTTTTTCCACTATTACCCTCTTAGCGCTCCGAATGTCCACTTGCATTTTATACAGAAAGAGTGTTTCAGAACTGCTCAATCAAAAGTATGGTTTAACTCTGTTAGCTGAATGCACAGATCAGAAAAAAGTTTCACAGAATGCTTCCGTGTAGTTTTTATTTGAAGATACTCTTTTTCCCAATATAGGCCTCTTAGCGCTCAGAATGTCCAATTGCAGTTTCTACAGAAAGAGTGTTTCAGAACGGCTCAATAAAAAGTAAGGTTCAACTCTGTTAGTTGAATGCTCAGAACAGAAAAAAGTTTCACAGAATGCATCTGTGTAGTTTATATTTGAAGATATTACTTTTTCCACTATTAGCCTCTTAGCACTCCGAATGTCCACTTACATTTTCCACAGAAAGAGTGTTCAGAACTGCTCAATCAAAAGTATGGTGAACTCTGTTAGCTTAATGCACAGATCAGAAAGAAGTTTCACAGAATGCTTCCGTGTAGTTTTTGTTTGAAGATATTCTTTTTGCCAATATAGGCCCCTTAGCGCTCAGAATTACCAATTGCAGTTTCTACAGAAACAGTGTTTCAGAACGGCTCAATCAAAAGTAAGGTTCAACCCTGTTAGTTGAATGCACGGAACAGAAATTTGTTTCACAGAATGCTTCTGTGTAGTTTATATTTGAATGCATTCCTTTTTCCAGTATTACCCTCTTAGCCCTCCGAATGTCCACCTGAATTTTCTACAGAAAGAGTGTTAAAAACTGCTCAATCAATAGTATGGTTTAACTCCGTTAGTTGAATGCACAGATCAGAAAGAAGTTTCACAGAATGCTTCTGTGTGGTTTTTATTTGAAGATATTCCTTTTTCCAATATAGGCCTCTTAGCGCTCCGAATGTCCAATTGCAGTTTCTACAGAAAGAGTGTTTCAGAACGGCTCAATCAAAAGTAAGGTTCAACTCTTTAAGTTGAATGCACAGAACAGAAAGTATTTTCACAGAATGCTGCTGTGTAGTATTTAGTTGAAGATATTCCTTTTTCCACTATTACCCTATTAGCGCTCCGAATGTCCACTTGCAGTTTCTACGGAAAGTGTTTCATAACTGCTCCTTCAAAAGTAAGGCTCAACCATGTTAATTGAATGCAGAAAACAGAAAGAAATTTCATAGAATGCTTCTGTGTAGTTTTTATTTGGAGATATTCCTTTTTCCACTATTACAATCTTAGCGCTCCGAATGTCCACTTGCATTTTCTACAGAAACAGTGTTTCATAACTGCTCAATCAAAAGTATGGTTTAACTCTCTTAGTTGAATGCACAGATCAGAAAGAAGTTTCACAGAATGCTTCTGTGTAGTTTTTATTTGAAGATATTATTTTTCCCAATATAGGCCACTTAGCGCTGAGAATGTCCACTTGCAGTTTCTGCAGAAAGAGTGTTTCAGAACTGCTCTTTCAAAAGTAAGGCTCAATTCTGTTAGTTGAATGCAGAGAACAAAAAGAAGTTTCAGAGAATGCTTCTGTATAGTTTTTATTTGGAGATATTCTTTTTCCACTATTACAATCTTAGCGCTCCGAATGTCCACGTGCATTTTCTAGAGAAAGAGTGTTTCAGAACTGCTCAATCAAAAGTACGGTTTAACTCTGTTAGCGGAATGCACAGATCAGGAAGAAGTTTCACAGAATGCTTCTGTGTAGTTTTTATTATAATATATTCTTTTTCCCAATATAGGCCTCCTAGCGCTCAGAATGTCCAATTGCAATTTCTACAAAAAGAGTGTTTCAGAACTGATCAATCAAAAGTAAGGTTCAACACTGTTAGTTGAATGCACGGAACAGAAATAAGTTTCAGAGAATGCTTCTGTGTAGTTTATATTTGAAGATATTCCTTTTTCCGCTATTACCTTCTTAGCGCTCCGAATATCCACTTGCATTTTCTACAGAAAGAGTGTTTCAGAACTGCTCAATCAAAAGCATGGTTTAACTCTGTTAGTTGAATGCACAGATCAGAAAGAAGTTTCACAGAATTCTTCTGTGTAGATTTTATTTGAAGATACTCTTTTTCCCAATATAGGCCTCTTAGCGCTCAGAATGTCCAATTGCAATTTCTACAGAAGGAGTGTTTCAGAACGGCTCAATCAGAAGTAAGGTTCAAATCTGTTAGTTGAATGCACGGAACAGAAAGTTGTTTCACAGAATGCTTCTGTGTAGTTTGTATTTGAATATATTCCTTTTTCCACTATTACCGTCTTAGCGCTCCGAAAGTCTACTTGAAATTTCTACAGAAAGGGTGTTCAGAACTGTTCAATCAAAAGTATGGTTTAAATCTGTTAGTTGAATGCACAGATCCGAAAGAAGTTTCACAGAATGCTTCTGTGTAGTTTTGATTTGAAGATATTCCTTTTTCCAATATAGGAATCTTAGCGCTCAGAATGTCCAATTGCAGTATCTACAGAAAGAGTGTTTCAGATCCGCTCAATCAAAGTAAGGTTCAACTCTGTTAGTTGAATGCAAGGAACAGACAGAAGTTTCAGAGAATGCTTCTGTGTAGTTTATATTTGAAGACAATCCTTTTTCCAGTACTACCCTCTTAGCGCTCCGAATGTCCTCTTGCGTTTTCTACAGAAAGAGTGTTTAAAAAGTGCTCAATCAAAAGTATGGTTTAACTCTGTTAGCTTAATGCACACATCAGAAAGAAGTTTCACAGAATGCTTCTGTGTAGTTTTTATTTGAAGATAGTCCTTTTTCCAATATAGGCCTCTTAGCGCTCCGAATATCCAATTGCAGTTTCTACAGAAAGAGAGTTTCAGAAAGACTCAATGAAAAGTAAGTTTCAACTCTTTTAGTTGAATGCGCAGAACAGAAAGAAGTTTTACAGAATGCTTCTGTGTAGTATTTATTTGAAGTTATTCGTTTTTCTACTGTAGGCCTCTTAGCGCTCCGAATGTCCACTGCAGTTTCTACAGAAAGAGTGTTTCAGAACTCCTCAATCAAAAGTAAGTTTCAACTCCGTTAGTTGAATGCACAGAACAGAAAGGAGTTTCACAGAATAGTTCTGTGTAGTTTATATTTGAAGATATTCCTTTTTCCACTATTACCGTCTTAGCGCTCGAATGTCCACTTGCATTTTCTACAGAAAGAGAGTTTCAGAAATGCTCAATCAAAAGTATGGTTTAACTCTGTTAGTTGAATGCACAGATGAGAAAGCAGATTCACAGAATACCTCTGTGTAGTTTTTAATTGAAGGTATTCCTTTTTCCATTATACGCCTCTTAGGGCTCCGAATGTCCACTTGCAGTTTCTACAGAAAGAGTGTTTCAGAACTGCTGAATCAAAGGTAAGGTTCAACTCTGTTAGTTGAATGCACAGAACAAAAAGAAGTTTCACAGAATGCTTTTGTGTAGTTTTTATTTGAAGTTATTCGTTTTTCTACTGTAGGCCTCTTAGCGCTCCGAATGTCCACTGCAGTTTATACAGAAAGAGTATTTCAGAACGACTCAATGAAAACTAAGTTTCTACTCTTTTAGTTGAATGCACAGAACAGAAAGAAGTTTCACAGAATGCTTCTGTGTAGTATTTATTTGAAGATATTCGTTTTTCCACTGTAAGCCTCTTAGCGCTCCGAATGTCCACTGCAGTTTCTACAGAAAGATTGTTTCAGAAATGCTCAATCAAAAGTAAGCTTCAACTCTGTTACATGAATGCACATATCAAAAAGAATTTACACAGAATGCTTCTGTGTAGTTTTATTTGAAAATATTCGTTTTTCCACTGTACGCCTCTTAGCGCTCCGAATGTCCACTTGCAGTTTCTACAGAAAGAGTGTTTCCGAACTGCTCAATCTAAAGTAAGGTTCAACTCTGTTAGTTTAATGCACAGATAAGAAAACAGTTTCACAGAATGCTTCTGTGTAGTTTTTAATTGAAGATATTCCTTTTTCTACAATACGCCTCTTAGCGCTCCGAATGTCCATTTGCAGTTTCTACATAAAGAGTGCTGCAGAACTGCTCAAGCAAAAGTAATGCTCAACTCTGTTAGGTTAATGCAGAGAAGTGAAGGAAGTTTCAGAGTATGCTTCTGTGTAGTTTTTATTTGGAGATAACCTTTTCCACTATAGGCCTCTTAGCGCTCCGAATGTCCAATTGCAGTTTCTACAGAAAGAGTGTTTCAGAACTGCTCAATCAAAAGTATGGTTTAACTTTGTTAGCTGAATGCACAGATGAGAAAGCAGATTCACAGAATGCCTCTGTGTAGTTTTTAATTGAAGGTATTCCTTTTTCCATTATACGCCTCTTAGGGCTCCGAATGTCCAATTGCAGTTTCTACAGAAAGAGTGTTTCAGAACTGCTCAATCAAAGGTAACGTTCAACTCTGTTAGTTGAATGCACAGAATGAAATGAAGTTTCACACAATGCTTCTGTGTAGTTTTTATTTGAAGCTATTCCTTTTTCCACTGTGGGCATCTTAGCCCTCCGAATGTCCGCTTGCAGTTTTTTCAGAAAGAGTGTTTCAGAACTCCTCAATCAAAAGTAAGTTTCAACTCCATTAGTTGAATGCACAGAACAGAAAGAAGTTTCACAGAATAGTTCTGTGTAGTTTATATTTGAAGGTATTCCTTTTTCCACTATTACCGTCTTAGCGCTCAAATGTCCACTTGCATTTTCTACAGAAAGAGTGTTTCAGAAATGCTCAGTCAAAAGTATGGTTTAACTCTGTTAGTTGAATGCACAGATGAGAAAGCAGATTCACAGAATGCCTCTGTGTAGTTTTTAATTGAAGGTATTCCTTTTTCCATTATACGCCTCTTAGGGCTCCGAATGTCCACTTGCAGTTTCTACAGAAAGAGTGTTTCAGAACTGCTGAATCAAAGGTAAGGTTCAACTCTGTTAGTTGAATGCACAGAACAAAAAGAAGTTTCACAGAATGCTTCTGTGTAGTTTTTATTTGAAGATATTCCTTTTTCCACTATAGGCCTCTTAGCGCTCCAAATGTCCACTTGCATTTTCTACAGAAAGAGTATTTCAGAACTGCTCAATCAAAAGTAAGGTTCAACTCTGTTAGTTGAATGCACAGAACAGAAAGAAGTTGCACAGAATGCTTCTGTGTAGTTTTATTTGAAGATATTTGTTTTTCCACTATACGCCTCTTAGCGCTCCAAATGTCCACTTGCAGTTTCATCAGAAAGAGTGTTTCAGAACTGCTCAATCAAAGGTAAGGTTCAACTCTGTTAGTTGAATGCATAGAACAAAAAGAAGTTTCACAGAATGCTTCTGTGTAGTTTTTATTTGAAGATATTCCTTTTTCCACTATAGGCGTCTTAGCGCTCCGAATGTCCACTTGCAGTTTCTACAGAAAGAGTGTTTCAGAACTGCTCAATCAAAAGTAAGGTTCAACTTTGTTAGTTGAATGTACAGAACAGAAAGAAGTTTCACAGAATGCTTCTGTGTAGTTTATATTTGAAGATATTCCTTTTTCCACTATTACCCTCTTAGCGCTCCGAATGTTCACTTGCATTTTCCACAGAAAGAGTGTTTCAGAACTGCTCTATCAAAAGTATGGTTTAACTCTGTTAGTTGAATGCACGGAACAGAAAGAAGTTTCACAGAATGCTTCTGTGTAGTTTTATATGAAGATATTTGTTTTTCCACTATGAGATGAAACAGGGTGGGAGAGTACATAGGGAGGCTCATAACCTCAGTGTGGTTGGAGAAAACAGGCTGAAAGGAGAAACGGGGGAAAGTTACAAAGGGAATCAAATGTGTTAGTAGTGGAGGGAAAAGCAAATATTGAATACGACCCACAGATCTTGGATAACCCAGTGTTTGGTAGTAACTTACATGAAAGGTTTTGACAAAATAGCGGGATAGATGGAGAAAATAATAAGTAAGTGTTATATTTCCTCAGTAGAAACAAACCAACAAAAATCGTGTAATCACAGCCTGATCTTTTAACTGGCCTCCACTTAACTTGTTGCCTGCATTGGCATACATATTCCGCTGCCTGAAAACTGCCCAACACGTTTGAAATGTTCTTGCTCACTATTACACCCAGGCATTATTGCTTCACTAGCTGAGTTGTAAGGGGCCTCCAGGTGGCCTAGATTGTTCTCCTTATCGTATAAATTATTTTCATTTATCGATTTGCCCTGAACATCTAATGAAATATTACGGACACCAATAACATGAACACAAACATAGCTATAGACAGTAAAAAGTAAATTGATGTCTTTTGAAAGGCTGTCATGTCTTAGATGCTAAATTTGGAGTATTTTCTTCTAATAAATAAATAGCCTGCTTTAATCATTCTGTTTTATGAATATAATATAGGGGAGCAGCTTTGATTTTGCCCTTAATCTTAAAAAACATTTAGCGAGGCATGGTGGCAGCACCTGTAGTCCCAGCTACTCAGGAGGCTGAGGCAGGAGAATGGTGTGAATCCGGGAGGTGGAGTTGCTGTGAGCCAAAATCATGCCACTGCACTCCAGCCTCGGTGACAGTGTGAGACTCCATCTCAAAAAAAAAAAAAAAAGATCATACAAGGAGTAAATGATGATTTAGCATAAAACACAGTTCATAGAACTCAAACTTTGTTATTTTATGGGATTATACTAACCTGTTACTATTCAAAATTTACCATTTCAAAAGAAGAAATATTGGACTGGGAAAATTGCCATTGCTTATACAGAAGAATGGAGGAATCTTTTTGAGCACAACAATTATAATGATATTCCTCATCACTGGTTCCAAAACCAAGCCCAAGGAAGGCCTGCATAGGGATAACGTGTAGAACACACAAAAGAAACACACATCACCATCTCCTCAACCCAGAGCTCCAAGGGAATGGCCAAGGAAGCTGTATTGTCCTAAGAAATTTGAGATTGTTTTGACTTACATTAAATCCTGCTCAATCATATGTATGTACACAGACACACACACACACACACACACACACACACAGACGGTGTCATCAGTGAAGCCTCTAACAATGCATCTTGACTGGATAGATTCGAGAATTAAAATGACTGGAAGAAAATAGGGCTTCATAAGTGGCACTTACTATTCACATAACACATTAAAAGGACATCTCCTAAATTAAATCTTGTCTATGATAAAAAGGCAGACAATCATGACCCAAGGCTAATTTATAACCGCAGAAATGTTCAAGACAGACCAATGCTTGCTATGTTTAGGAACTGACAAGAAAGTACAGGTCTTTATAATCTACCATTTTGCTTCATTTGATACCAGGTGACCTTCATAATGCAGGCAATAGAGAATTGCAAGATTTGTTGGAGAGTTCAGGTCTTTGGAAAGCTATGCCCTTTCACAAGAACAACCGTGGAAACAGGAAGAAAGTCAACTCCCACTTAAGGCAATCAGAATTTACAAATATTCCTTCCTTCACTGAAATTTCAATAGGCACTTCAATATTATCTTTAATTAATTCTTTTGTTACAATCACACATCACATAACATTTTGGTCAAGGATGGTGCACACACATTACAGTGGTGCAATAAAATCATAAGTATTTTTACTGTACCTCTTCTATGTTTAGACATGTATAGATACACTTACTGTATAGATATAAGTAAGCATATAGATATACTTAACTGTTGTGTTACAATTGCCTACAGTATTCAGTGCAGTAACATGCTGCACAGGTTTGTAGCTTAGGAGGAATAGGCTATACCATATAGCATAGGTATGTAATCAGCTATAGTATCTAGGTTTGTGTAAGTAAACTCTGTGACGTTCATACGATAATAAAATTGTACAGCAATGCATTTCTCAGACATACCCCTGTCATTAAGTGACACATGACTATGTTAGTTAACACTGACGGAACTTCATGGGAAATGCACTCTGCAGCTCCATCATAAATAGAAACCGTTTATGTCAAAAAACACATAAAAGCATAGTTGCAAGATTACAATTCCTTCCAGATATTTCATTTAGTATCTCCACAGATCACTAACTGCTTGAATAGCATTCTTGAGTCTCCACTGCCTCACATTTAATTTCAGGTCATTCCATCAATTGTCAAAGACGCATCCAACATTAACTTTCCAATACTGGTTTGGATTGTGTCAACATTGTCATCCTGTTCCACAACAACACAAAAGGCTAACTCGGTGAGGTAACATAGACACCGATCAGTGAGATTTTGCTGACGGGTGGTACCATTTTTTAGCAAGATCAAGGGTATTCATACCTTCAGGCATATAGATAACATTGAAAAGGGCAGGTTCATAGATAAAAAGGCGATGAGGAAGGGTTATTGCAGGATACATGAGCTACGGTGTCTCCTGTTTAACCTGAGTCTGAAGAGATTCAAAGTGCAGGTGCCATGCATGCCTCTTCAATAGTTCCACATCGATTGATTTTCTGGGCTACACTTCCCAGCATTCAAATTGCTAAATGCATATAAATGACAACTGAATATTTATAACCTGGATTTGTGGTTTTGAGTGACCTTATCTATAGTTATGTGCTTCAGTGATCTAACTTGGGGTTGACTCCAAACTTTGATAAAGTAAAGACCCTGCTTATTCCTTGAGTATTGCTGCACTGACAACTCATTTAGTGAATGCCACTGTGAAAATAATAAACCTCTTGGTGAATATATTTAGACATGTCTTGTAACCTGTACACATCTTAACCAGGGGTGTTACTTGATCTTTCAATGTACAGGAGTGTGTGGAGATAGAACAACATACAGGATTGTAATTGTTGCCTGTGAGACTAATTGAAAATTCAAGCTAGTGAAGTATGTTTATGCATGGCACACTTCTCACCAGCAATTTTAGGAAGTTCTACCCACAACCCATATGTCTTTTGATATGTGGGTTACCTTGGAGAGAGAAAAAGGAACTCTGAACACAGGCACGAAATCCTTTAGAATTTTATCTAGAGTTGGACTTGTCCCAAAGCTTTTGTATAAATTTGCTTGATGAGCAACTGTTGTCCACTGGTACCTTCACTGTACAATCCACACACAACCAAACTTCACAACTGGAGTCCTAAATTTGCACTTTGTTTGGTAAAGTTGAATGAAAAATGGTCTTTTAAGCTTATGCTCTCTTATGAGAGCTGTTATTAGATTAATTTTACTCCAAGATATGCCAGTTAGGAAATAACTTCCAATATAATTTCACCAGCCCCCTGTGGGTGGACTAATTAGTCATACATCACACTTACTCTGGTGGTGAAATGCCTCAAAAGAAGGTCTGCAGAGTGTTGCTCTACCTAGAAGGACATGAATAAAGAGACATAAAAATCATTCATTAAGAAGGAAGAAGACTTTCCTTGCCTAGATTTTCACTTGTAGGATCCAATTAATTTTATCACTTAATATTTTGTCCTGGTGGGCATTCATTTTACAAATTTGTAAGATCAGTAGAAATGGTAACTTTCAGAAATCAAACTGTAAATATTCTGTAGACGTTGACAGAAAGAGCTATTTGGAGCTGTGCTTTTGCCAATTAGACACTCTGAGAAAATCTGTGAAAGGATATTTTCAGGAAGTCATTGAACCCCCTAAAAATCAAGTTTATTGCTCTTACCATAAATATAAATAATTTATTATCAACCGTTTTCAATATTCTAATAAGTAACCTTTATTGTTCATTTCATTGGCATGATCTACGTAGACACGTGATTTATCTTCTTTTGCAATAAATTCAGAAAATTTCCTGCCTGGAAAAGCCATGTTTTAAAATTAACACCTGTTTGATGATTTTCTTATAAAAACATTTCCACTTAAGTATCTATCTCTATTTGTCCTTTATTTTCCCTTCCATTCTAGCTCTACCCCTTGTCTCCTTTGTGTGTCTCAGGATAAGTGCCCTATAACATTATGTAATTCTGGAAACCCTTCGATACAATGTTATTACATGTAAAAAAAAAGTATGTTTTAGCAAACTCTTTGTTCACAGATTATCTTTGACTACTTGCCTATTAGACAATTTTTGTAGGCTCCATATGCTATTAATTTATATTCACTTTTAGAAGAATTTTCATCAAAAGCAAAAGTCTTATGTAAATTGATTATATGCTACTTGTACTTCTGTGTATATATACACACAGAGCCACATACATATATGTAACTCCGGAGGCCTGCCTGGACTGTTTAATAACTGTCCTGAACAAGAGCAAGAAAAAGCTGGTCAAATTTCAAACAACAGGTTGAACTGGGGAGCTCACATTTTGCATAAAATAGACACTAGCAGCCTTTAAAAATTAAACATTTCTACTATTTTAAAAAATTGTAGCCATCATAGTATGAGGAAAAAATGTAATAATCCTTTTTAATTCCTGCCATTTATTAACCACAGAGTCCTTACGCCCTAACTTCATTGGTATCCCTTTGAGATTAAACAGAACACTGAATTTAAAATTCTGAGAAATAAATAATTACACCATTTACTTGAGGCACTCTTTCACCTTTCAAGAACTATTTTGAGAATTCATTAGCTAAATATTGCTATAATGCAGGCTAGTAATAAATGGAAATAACGAGTTCATTGTAAAGTTTAAACTCATGATGGTATGATCTGGAATTTTTGTTAACCTAGAATACATAATTAGCTCTAGAGGTGAAATGAAAGACAAAATCACTTTACATATTAGTAAAAAACAAATAATGTAACTTTATAAGCTACTGCTGTTCTTTTGCTCTTGAGAACCAGTGACATCTCTAATTAGAGAACATTATGGAAAGGTTAAAGATGAGAATACGTGCAGTCTGTCTACAGGAAACCTCAACTGTTCGGGTTAATGAAATGTTTGCAGAAGTCATATTAATTAGCAGGTTCACAGGAAACTAACATTTATTGTATAAATTCCATGGTAAAATGTATTAGGGCTCCAGGCACACAACTGTGCGCCATCTACGTGACCACACAGTGCCTACTTCTTTCCATCTTTATTCATTTCTCTCCTGATGGTCTGTATGTTATTGTTACATAGTTCTAAAAATCTTCCATGAGGCAGAAATTTCATTTAATGACATAGCTTTGAAAATAAAGAAAAACAGTAGAAACTTTATATTTTCTTATAAAGCAGAATTGTTGAATTTTCAAAGTTTCATTTATGTAGTGTCACAAGGTGACAAACGTATTTCTTTAATTCCCTCTTGTTGTTATTTTTGTGTAACATCAAACAAAGCCGTTTCTTTCATTTGAAGGTGAAAACTGCTCATCAAAATCCAGTTTAAGCTGAGAAACAAAGAACTAAATTTTGCATGAGAGATTATACACTGCATAAGTATAAAACAGGACCAGAAACAATGGTGGATCAGCAATTTTAAAAAGATGAACGCAGGTTATCATCAAATCAATTGTTACCAACACACCAATTCCACCTCTAGGGAGAAAATTAGCCACTTCCCACAGGAAAACAATAATTGAAGACAAAGTTCACCAGTGAAAGTTGGTTTTTCTTTTTCCATTCTTGCATCAACTAAAATGATATCTATAGTTCCTCTTAACACTTTTCTTACTTTCAAATATCTGGGTATGCTTAATTAGCTGAGGCCATGTTTCATAGGCACATCTGGCTACAAGGGAAACTGGGAATTTGAGCCCCAATCCTAATGTTTGTAGAGTATTTAGAAATTTGAGAATTCCCTCCAAAGAAAGAGTTTTTTAAAACACTGTTAGACAAAAAGTTTGAATTACAAAATGTGGTAGTAGCTCATGTCTAACTCAAATGCAGGGAAAAAAAAACTGTAAACTCTAAAAAAAATAAATACACATTTGATGGTAATAAGAAACAGAAAATAGGCAGAAATAGTAGAATATTTGATCACTGATGAAGTTTTTAACCATTGAATAAAGAAAAATTCCAATGATTTAAATTTGCATCAATGCAGCTTCACACATGATGACACTCCCTGGTCTGTGCAAAATTGCATGTCTACGAGTAAAGCAGTGAGTTTTACTAGCTTGAGGAATAAGTGCACAGAGTTCCAGGCTGACAGAAAAGAAGAACTGGGAAATTAGAGTGACATGGGAGGAAATCTCACACAAGTGAAAGTCACAGAGGAGAATGTCACAGAGTAAAAATCTAAAATCAGCACTTAAACTACATTCAGATATATGACGGCTGCTACATTTCACATTGATAAAAAGAGACTCCATAGAATCCAGCAGAAAACAACAGCTAAATTGCTAGTACAGAGCAGATATTTCAACCATTGCATATAGCTCAGGAGTAAAAGTTTGGTGTTTGACTACACAAAGAAGACTAATATTAGAAAAGAGTCGCTCTTCAAAGGAAAATAAAAGAACCTATCTCTACAAAATATCATCCACATAATCTAACATATAATTTAACCTGTCTAGACATAGAACCGGGAAATTATGACGCATAAGAAAAAAAAGTAAAAAATGGATTAAGACATTGAAATGGCCCACACGCTGGGATTAGAAGATAAGAAATTTAAAATAAGCTATTGTAAGCATATTCAAGGATTTAAGGAATAGACGGTCATAAGAGTGAATATATGGAGAATCTCAACAGAGAAGTAAAAACGATAAAGAAATAATGGGACAAATTTTAGAACTGAGGGACAGAATATCTTATATAAAAATGACATCGTACGCACATACCAGTAAATTAAAGATGGCAGAAAAAAACTATCAGTGCACTTAAAAACAGATCAAGAACAATTTCCCAATACAGTTAAGAACACAGAGGAAGAAAAATAATAAAAATAGGGCCAGTCTAGAACTAATATAATTGGAGTCCTAGAAAGAGTAGAGAAGGAGAAAATGAGACAGAAAAAGCTATTTGAAAAAGTAAAGACCAAAAGTTTTCCTAATTGTCAGCATATATCAACTTACAGGTTTAAGAAACTCAAAGAACAGAATAAAAATAAAGAACCAAATGCAGACATATCATAGTCAAACCACTGGGCAAAAAATGAGTAAATCTTGAAAGTAGCTAAAGGGAGGGAGAAAAATAATGTACATACATGGAAACAAATAGACAGATGACCTGTCATCAGAAATGACAGTTTAAAAAGCAATGAAACCACATCTTCAAAAAAAAAAAAAAAACCTGTCAAGTCCAAATTCTATAACTAGAAATAGTAATTCTTGAGAAAATAAAGATTTATTCAGATAAAAGAAAGCTTCGAACATCTGTCATTAGCAGACCTAAATACAAGAAATGCAAACGGAAATTTTTCAGGCTAAAGAAAGATAACAACAGATGGAAATTCTGAACTACAGGAAGCAAGGAGAAGCTCTAGGAATGGCAAGTGCATCAACATGAAAAACTAAGGCTTTTTTCTTTTAGTTTTATAACAAACAACTGATGGTTTAAATAAAAAATTAAGTGTACTGTTGATAATGTATGTAAACTATTCTAAATTAATAGCTCTGACAGGAGACTAAACCTAACAATTTTGCTGCAACATTTCCTTATGTTACATGAAATCGTTGACTGTTAAGAGTAAGTGGACTGCGATAAGACCAGGATGCTGATTATAATCCCTAGAGGAGCACCACATCATATGAAGACATTCTTCTAAAATGCCAATAAAGGAATTGAAATGGAACGCCAAATATTGTTCAGTTAATATAAAAAGGCATGAAAGAAAGAACAGAGGAGCAAAAAATGGCGGAACAAATAGAACATAAGAGCAAAATAGGCCGGGTGCGGTGGCTCACACCTTTAATCCCAGCACTTTGGGAGGCCGAGGCGGGCGGATCACGAGGTCAGGACATCGAGACCATCCTGGCTAACACGGTGAAACCCCGTCTCTACTAAAAATACAAAAAATTAGCCGGGCGTGGTGGCGGCACCTGTAGTCCCAGCTACTCGGGAGGCTGAGGCAGGAGAATGGCGTGAACCCTGGAGGCGGAGCCTGCAGTGAGCTGAGATCGCGCCCCTGCACTCCAGCCTGGGCGACAGAGCGAGACTCCGTCTAAAAAAAAACAAAAAAGAAAAAAAGAAAAAAAAAGCAAAATAGCAGGCTTAAATCCAACCTTATCAATAATTATTTCAAATGTAATTTAAATACTCCAAATAAAACACAGATTGTCCATAAGTATATTCTGTTGTATGAATATACCACATTATCTTTATTCATCTGCCAATAGACATTAATAAAAGTACCTATAAGAGATGCATGCCAAATAGTATGATATAGATAAGCTGAGAGTAAAATAATTTCCAAGTATACCATGGAAAAAACAAGCACAAGAAATCTTATGTGGCTATATTAATAGAAGAAAAAGTAGACCTCCAAACAAGCAATATTAAAACAAAAAGTTATTTCATAATGATAAAATGTCGAGTACATATGAAGACATAGTGCTATACTGCTAACTGATAGAATAACTAAAGTTAAGATAAAATAATTTTGACAACAGCTTGACCTAATCAATGTTGACCAAGACGATAGAATATATGTTCTATTATGCTACACGTGAAACATTTATCAATAGACTATAGACCACAAAATATCCCTCAAGAAGTTTCAAAACACTGTAATCATAGAAAGTATGCTTTCTGACCATAATGAAAATGAGTTGAAATGGGTAAAAACAAGCTACCCAGGAAAGTCTACACTACTGGAAGATTTAAATACACCTTAAAATGCCCTTTAGCTCAAGGAAGAAATCATGAGAAACACCTTAAAATACATTGAACTGAATAAAAATAAAAGTATACTATCTCAAAATGTGTGGGATAAAGTTAAGCAGACCCAGAGTAAAGTTTTTGTATAAATGCTTATTCTAAAAAAGAGAATTTCAAAACAAGTGAACTAATTTTCTACCTTAAAAAGAAAATCTAAAACAAGAGAGCAAATTAAGTCCAAACAAAGTAGAAGAAAGGAAATAAAACAGAAATTAGAAATCAATGAGACAGAAAACAGACACAGGAGAAAATTCACATGGCCAAAAGTTAGTTCTGTGAGAAAGAAAGAAAACGCAAATTACAAATATCAGGGATTAATGAGATTGTACAGTTGTAGAAGCAAGAGACATTAACAAGATAATGGAATATTGTGAAACATTTTATACCAATTTTCATTACTTGGATGAAAGGGTGAATTCCTTGGAAAAAAACTTATAAAAAATTCACAAGATTAAATGGAACATAAGAATTGACGATTATTAAAGTAATTAATTGTCAAATACTTGCACATAAAAACATAAAACTAAAGAAAATAAAAAAAATAAGCAAACTCCAGATCCAAAGAGTTTTGCTGGTGAATTCTTTCAAACATTTAAAAAAAATAAAATGTTGAAATTATTTCAGAAATAAAGAAGGGGGAAATTCCAAACTTGTTTTATGAGTCAGAATTCTGATACCAAAACTACGAAACCCAGGAATGCAAAACTTATTTCAGCTTAAAGAGCTGTCACCATTCTAATCTGTGATTCTAATGAATTTGGCTATCTTAGATACTTTATACAAGTGGAATCACACAGTTTGTCCTTCTGTGACTGATTTCCTTTACTTAGCATTAATGTCCTCTAGGTTCATCCATATTGCATATTGCAGGGCTTTCTGTTTTTAAAGCTGAATAATACTCCGTTGCATGAATATACCACATTTTCTTTATCTATTGATCTGCCAATAGATATTAACCTTATTCCCATATTTTGATTTGTGTAAATAATGCTGCAATGAGCCTGAGAATCAGAGAATCATCCCAATTTCAATCCTTTCAGATAAATAACCTGAAGTGAGATTGCCAGATCATATAGTAGTTCTACTTTCTTAATTTTTTTGAGGAGCCACCGTACTGTTTTCCATAGAGGCTGCACAGTTTTACATTCCCAGAAACACTGTACAAGTGTTCCAATTTCTCCCCATTGTTAACACTCATTATCTTTTTCTTTTAATAAGACCATTCTAACAGGCTTGAGGCAAAATCTCTTTGGTTTTGATTTGCATTTCCCTGATGATTAGTGATGCTGAGCATTTTTCTCATGTACCTGTTGGTCATTTGGATATTTCATTTGGAGAAATATCTATTGCTGATTAAAAAAAGAAAAAACTCTCAGCAAGCTAGAAAAAGAAATTTTCTCGAAGTGATGGAAAGCATCCACAACAAAACATATAAACAATATTATATTTAATGGTGAAAGCGTCAATGTTTAAACCACACAGATTAGGACAAGAAAAGGATGTGTGTGTTTGTCACCTCCATTCAACATTGTACTGGTGATTCCAGATTTTGAGTATTAATATTTAGGGGACAACTGTTGTCACTGAAGCCCAAATCTTGGTCATCCTCAGAAAAAAAAAAAAAAAAAGTTGATTAGGTTGTATATAATCTAATTCTACTTGCTTTGGGCTTAATTTTAGAGAAATTCAATTAAGTTGCTTAATTTACGCAAAAAATTAAGAAACTTAATTTAATTTCTCTAAAATTACAACTTGTAGCAACTCTAGAATTTATTGGGCACCTCCTAGGACATAAACACTGGAATTTGGTGAGAGACATCAGGTAGGAAAGAGCCTGGCTCTGACATAAATTCAACACACAGAGGGGGACACATGTTATGAGACTGACCTGCCTTCTCCATCTCATAAAAGGGGTTCTTGTTGCTGGTAACACAGATTAAATTATTTCAATTACATTCAAGATAAAAGGATTAGCAATTGTATGTAAGATGAAAAAATCACCCCTAAGGAAGACAAAAGTCTCACAAAAGGATATTTAAACTAGCCAACACTTTGAAATTTAGGCAGAGATCGCGCTTTCTGGGTGAACTAAAGTAGCAAGAACAAAGTAGAGGCTCCAATTCTAGGAAAAAGGGGCCCTAATAAGGTTTACGATCCAGAAACTCAAGAAATCCAGACAGAAGGATGCAGTCTCCGCATTCAAGGCAGTAGCAATACTTGGATCACTAAGCCAATCCCCAAAGCAGGAACTCATAAACACAAATTGGATTGAGGAAGAAGCTTGCCCACCAGAAGATTTAGGTTATTACAAGGTAGAATGTGATAGAGAAAACGAGCATGGGGCTGGAAACAAAAGGAGGAAGCCCCATGATTACAACTAGAATATAACTGTCAGAGATGGTGCAGAAACAAGACTGAAGAGAGAACTCCTTAAACCCCACGTGCCTTACGTCAGGACTGATCCTGGACACAGGCTGGACAGCATAGCCTGCAAGTGCTGAGGGAGGAGGCGTGGGCTCAGCTGTGAGAAGGAGAAGGACATAGAGCTGAAAAGCAGATACGGGTCTTGAAATCGCGCAGAGGGTTTGGGCCTTTGTTGCTCTCTGCCAGCAGCTGCCAGTAGTTCTCACACTTTGGCTGGCATCAAAATCACCTGGGGCAGTGGTGGGGAGGGGGAGAGTGTTGTAAAACCACAAGTGACCAGGCAGGAAACACCTGTATGTTTTCCAATTCAGTGAGTACAGAAATCTTAATTGGAACAAGGTGGAGGTCAGACATTGATAGTGCTGTGGACTGCTCCAGGGACGTAAGCATGATCTTTAGAGAAGTGGCTCTAACCAGTTGAGGGCAACCACTGGACAGAGAGAGGTCCAGACCAACCGTACACAGAGACATCATGCAATTACACTTTAGCAACCTCCCCAAATAACATGTCTCTTAGTGAAACTTGGGAGATTGAAAATTAAAAACATAAAATCCAGTGGCATTTATGTATCCTAGGCACTTACATTTGTCTGGTTCTTCCACCTTGCCTTTGCTTGGTTAGAATTTTGGGTAGATAAGAGGTGGACTTACATGTGCTAGTGTGAGAACTTTGATACACTCATTTAGACATTGACCTACTATCTTGATGTTTGAAAACTACAACCCAAAGAAATTTGTCTTTTTACATAAAACAAATTCAGCCCTTGCCTTCCTTATAGATTACGTCTTCCACTAGCAGTAATAAAAAAGTAACAATATGCATAAGTCAAAGTATCTTCTTTGATCCTCTGTAGTGTTTTATTATTTAGTTGTGTGAATTAAAGTAACTTTCAAAATTTCAAGGATGCCTGAGAAGCAATTCATGTTCAAAGGCTGCCCTCTTGTGACAATGTGTTGTATGTTTTACTGTAAAAGTAATCTTATTTCACCTTATAACCTCTACAATCCAATTCATAACAGCATAAAAAGGAAATAAAACCTTACATAATTTTGAATTTTAGAAAGTACCTTGTTTATATGGCTCCTTTAGAGAATGAATAGTCAATTTGGTAAATATTCCAGTGAGTTGAAGGTTTGAATCCATCTCACTTAACTAGCTTGATGGATGTATTTCTAAACCTATACAACCCACTCCTCTGCTTCTAAAAAATTAAAGTTAGCTGTAGATTGAGATGTCAGTGACACAGTTTATAGAACATAACTTAGATTGTCATCTACATTACTGTAACTACAAATACCACCCTCAGATTGAAGAATCAGTTTTATCAGTAAACATCTCTAATTGAACTACAAATGGTGTATGTCTTCTGGCTTTTACAAGCTCTTGGTCTAACGCAGGGGGTATATGATGTAAAAATTACATAACAAGGCCACGCGTGGTGGCTCACGCCTGTAATCCCAGCACCTTGGGAGGCCGAGGCGGGTGGATCACAAGGTCAGGAGATCGAGACCATCCTGGCTAAAACGGTGAAACCCATCTCTACTAAAAATACAAAAATTAGCTGGCTGTGGTGGCGGCGACTGTAGTCCCAGCTACTCAGAAGGCTCAGGCAGGAGAATCGTTTGAACCCAAGACGCGGAGGTTGCAGTGAGCTGAGATTGCACCACTGCACTGCAGCCTGGTGGCAGAACAAGATTCCACCTCAAAAATAAATAAATAAATAAATAAATATAAAATAACAGTGACTATAATGTTTTGTGATGTTAAACTTTGAGAGCTTTTTTTTTCTTTCTTTTCCCAAGTCGCTTTCCCAGTTCCAGGAGCAGTTATTCTAAGCTCATTGACGTAAAGGAATAGAAACAAAAGGTTTGGTGGAAAAAATAATAACCTGCTATCATTTCTGTCTTTTGTTCTTTAAAAGCTTGAGCATTTGGGAGAATTTGGAAAGATTGTGGAGTAAGTGCAAAGAAGGAATTCGCTAACAAAAATTATATAGGGTAAAATGAGTTTTTTCCAGGTTAGAAAATACTCCCTCCCTACACTCCTATCTTCCTTTCCCATAGTTAAGAAGAGGAAAAAGCAAAGGCCTCTTGGTAGCAGTGGTGACGTTGGCAGTTTCTTAGAAATATTCTAGAAGGCATAGTCATCTTTAAAAAAAAAAGCTACCAGGATATGTCTAAGCAGAAGGGACCATGGGCCAAATTACGAGTAGACTTTTGCATTCCAGATATGGTAAAGAAGAAGCAGGAAGCCGGTGGGCCTAAACAGGCCACACAGAAATGGACAAGGAATAGACCAGCAGCAGCTTGTGGGGACAATATATCAAGCCCCAAATGTTAAACCCACCATCCATCCTCCAAATTCTGGCTCTGTTTAACAAGGCTGTGGTCTGGCACAAGGTGCCACCTCAGTGACTAAAGCATAATTCCCCATCTCCTGGGAGTGTTGACAGCTGACTCCTGGCAACAACACTCAGAGCACAGTAAAGTTCCTTCATCCAAGTTCATGTCCCTTCTCCAGGCATCCCATATCCGAGAACTGCTTGGTACAGAAATATAATGGCCTGGCTTGCTTGCTCCAATTTGAGCTCATTAGGTAAACTCACCAAGATCCCTGTAGAGCCGGCTGCGGCCATGATAGTGATTGCATTCCAGCCAGCTTCCTGCTCTGCCCAATCCTATTGCTTTCACTCTTCGCAGGTGTTGGGAATATCCATTTCAACTTCCTTGCATGCAAATCTCCAACTCCAAGTCGGTTTCCTAGGACACCTGACTGGTGACATCTCTATCACTATCATCACACTACTTAGAGGGGAGCATCTTAAAATGATTTAAGGCTAACCGCCCTAAGAGCACAGACAGATGGTGGCTTAAAATAGAATTTAAGTGGGTTTAAAAAAAACATGAAAGAAGTTGACATTGCACGCTCATATGAGCTTATGGATCAAACCATGCATATGATTTCTAAGATCCCTTGTGCAGTACATATTTGCAATGTTTATAAATGACATCCCCTTGAATTGAATTCAGTGTAATTCAAAACTAATTGTGGGAAAAGTTTGGTATGCAGATAGCCTAGACTCTACAGAGGCACATATCATTTGGAGAATAATAGTGAACTGGCTGGTCTATGAGGGAAGAAAACAGTGAATATAGACTACTAGTGAACAAGGATATTTTCCCATATATATTCAAATTAAGGTGAATTTCTTTACAGAATTATGCCTTAGAAAAAGTATTTCCCTATATATGAATCCTCACAAGTTTTCCTACGATGAGTGCTTTTGTGATTATTTTGAATAACGAAGTAATATTTAAAGAAACTCTCTTGCCCCGAATGTACTTTATGTCAATTGATGTTGCATATAGAGATCATCAGAGTGAAGCTACAAGAAAAGGAGGAACATTACTTAGCAAAGACTTAGAGAATTAGTCCTAATAGTGTGAAATCAAAATTTCAAGTGAGGGAATAAATGCAGCTTTTAATGATTACTTAAATGAAGTTTAACTGTAGCAGGATCTACAAGAAATTGGCAACCTTTGGCTCCGGTAACAGAAACTCAGGATATACGCCTTTCAGGGCTTTTGGATTCTGCATCATATTGAGAGAGACTCCTTTAAACAAGCAATAGGAGACTTCCTGTGACAACATAATAAATTCAAAAAGTTCTGTAACTCAGACAATGTAGATAGAAGTGAGGACTTTGGCCTAGACAGCCCTGTTCACTCTAAAGATGGATTAAACAAAGAAAAAGATATTGATATCAAAAATTCAATCGGGAATTTGATTAAAGCATTTCATTAAATGTGATAATTTCTTAGTATATTATCTCACATATGCAGTTTCCATGTGTAACAAATTAAATACAAGTAAACATTTGACTATATTATCTGCAGCATAATTTACATATCAATTTACATATTCAGTTTTGCTCACGTGAAAACTTGGATCTTCTCAAGAAGAAAATTTGTGAAATCTTTAATTCCTCATCCCCAGAAATGTAAATAAGTCAATATCAATACTGAAAGTCAATGATTTGTTCCTAGGAAGACAGTAAAAGTTTTACAAAAATGCTTTAGAGCCCTTCTCATTGTAAACCTAGAAAACAGAGAAAGGCTCTCTGACGGAAAAAGACAGACCTTAGGGAGGAGGACATTGTAATGGGAACATGCCTGACAAAAGAAACTATGTAGATTCAAATGGTGAAGGAAGACAAGGTCTTTAACAGAAAAACGATCAACCTGGAAGCATGGGGGAGTAGAAACAAATAAAGGAAAAATGAAGAGGCTTATGTAATTGTTTCGATATAGTTATCTTCAACTATACAGATCAACAACAAGGTCGATGTCAGTTGAAGGTTGGGCAGGTGGTTGCTGGATAGATGTCCTCACAGAAGTGTATTTTGTGTAAGGTTGCTATGGCCTTTGTGCAAGGTTGTGGTTTTTGTGGTATTTTGTGATAGTTTTTGTTATCAGGCCTAGAAGCATGAGAACCCTCTCTTCAAGGCCTTCTCTGAATCTATTTGTCCAGGTGTTTTCCTTTTAAACATTAGTGACAGTTTTGATTCTGATAACTTTCATATCATGATCCCTAATTTCAAAAAAAAATTAAACATGTAATTTGTTAGTGATGTATTTGATAGGCTTGGATTTGTGAGTCACCTCTACTATCTATAGTGGTAGATATATCTGAGCCTGCTTACACCAGATTTGCATCAGATTTTCTCTTCAGTGGAATTGGAAGAGGGGGTTTTGGAGAAGGGGATGAAGGAATTGTGCTGCATCAGAGGTCTCCATCTAACACCACAGGGACGTTTCCTGTGCTCTTGCCAGGCCGTTGTATTAGGCTGATGCAAAAGCAATTTTGCTTTCGTCATTGAAAGTAATGAGACCATGTGACTTACAATGTCTGTGCCATGACCAGCTTCTAATAGCCTCCGAGGACCCCTCTGCCCTGACACATACTGTCCTGGAACCACGTCTGCTCTGTAACACCTGAGGTAGCTGCCACCATGACCAATCCCTTCTCATCTTTACTCTACATGCAGGTAACAGTTATAATTACATCTCTGTGTATTCACAGAACAGTTAGTACATCTAGGACTTCTACAAAATTTCCCTAGCTGATTTTGGTGTTCTGGTGTCCTGGCAGCTCTAGCCATGGAGGGATGATGCTTTATGAGCATTTCTGTTGAGTTTTTTGCTTTTCCTCAGAAACTGATTCCAATTTTCCCACATATGTTTGACAATTTGTTTGAACTCATTTATTCTAAACCCATTATTTTTTGTCTATTATTTAATAGGGAGGGGGGCGAGGGATAAAAGATTACAAATAGGGTGCATACAGCAGGAGGTGTACAGCCACCCTGGGATATGACTCCGAACATCCACGGAGAGGAGAGGCTGCTATTACTCCCAATATCGCAGGGGGTGTACATCCATTCTGTGACATTGTTCTTAATATTCCAAGGCAGAGAGGTTGATATTACTCCCAATATCACAGAAAGTGTACAAACCCGTGTGATATTGTTCCTATTATCCAAAAGAAGACAAGATGATATTACCCCCCATATCGCAGGAGGTGTACACCCACTCTGTGATATTTTTCGTAATATGCAGGGCGGGAGAGGCAGAGGGGCGAGGCGCCCCCCGCGAGGTGGGGACTGAGAGCCAGCCCCTCTGCCCCCCTGGCTCTTAGGACCCGTGGTGGACTCACAGCCTGTTTACCGTATTGTGACTAATATCTTCCCCTCTGGAAATTATCAACTATTGCACAGGCGGGTGTACACCGGCTTTCTACAGAGGACGTACACCCGTCTGTATTCGAGTAACATCATCCTCTTCCTCCCTGAAGATTAACAACAGTATCACAGGGGTGTTTCTACTCCCTGCGATATTAATAACAATATCACAGAGTGGGTGAACACAGCCTGCGATGCTGGAATTATTATCATCCTCTCCCCCTCGGGATACTAGGAACAATATCACAAAAGGGGTGGACACTCCCTGCGATATTGGGAGTAACGTCATACGCTTCTTCCGTGAATGTTAGGAGCAATATCACCGGGTGGCTGTACATTCATTGTTATGTTGCAGTCATGTCATACTCTACCCGCTGGATATTAGGATCAGTGTCACAGGGTGAGTGTACACCTACTGCGATATTAAAACTAATATCATGCTCTCCATCCCTGGATATTAGGAACAATATCACAGGCAGGTGTCCACCTCCTGCGGTATTAGGAGTCATAATATTGTGAATTATTAAACATCAGTCTCATTAATAACTATCAATGCTAATATTAATTCATAGTATAACGTTATTAATCATTAATGATTATTTTAAAGAGAGGATTATGCATGATTAGAATTATTACTATTAATGCCATTTTTAATATTAGTTATTAATCTTAATGTTTATCATTGTTTTATTACCAACATCCGGAATGAAATCACCCTGTGATATTGTTCTTCATATTATAGGGAGATATTGCTTCTAATATCACAGTGGGTGGACCCCTCGTGTGTATACTCTGTGACAGTGTTTTTTATATCCTAAGGAGGTATTACTCCTAATGTCACAGTGGGTGTTCACCCTGTGTTATCATTCTTATTTGACCTGACTGCCTTTTTTAACCCACACTACAGAAGGAATGGAACAGATAAAAAGATATGGAGATTGGGCCGTGCTGCCGTGTGGCCGCTGCAGGACACCTTTACTATCCCTGTTTCTCAGGCTGTCGATGAAGGGGTTCAGCATGGGGGTGACCACCGTGTACATCACCGAGGCCACTGCAACCTTTCTGGGGGAAGAGGACACATCTGAACTGAGGTCCCTTCCAACGCCTCTTCCATAAACCCAGCAAACAACTGACAGGTGAGACCCACAGGTGGAGAAGGCTTTATACTTCCCACCTGACGATGACAGCCTCAGAATGGAGGAAACCATTTTATAGTAAGAGGAAAGGGTCCCCGAGATGGGAAGGAACCCAAATACGGCAGCAGGAAAATACATGATTATGCTATTGGTGAAGGTGTCACAACATGCAAGGTGGGGGAGTTGAGAAGGGTCACAGAAGAAATTAGGATTTTCCGCACCCTTGAAGCAGGTCGTTACCAAGGCAATCAAGTTGTGCAGCTGGGAGTCTAGAAGACTGAGAAGAAAAAAAAAAAAAAAAAAAGACAACCAAACTAGGAAGCCACAGAAACACGGGTTCATGATGGCCGAATGATATAGAGGGTGACAGATGGCTACAAACCGGTCATAGGCCATCACACTCAGGAGCGTGTCTCTCTTCCATGCTTCGAAAAATGGCAAACAGAGACATCTGAGTCAGGCGGCCTGCCTAGGAGATGACTCTGCCGTGAGATTGGATGTCCACAATCGTCTCGGGGACCGTGGCGGAGGTGAAACCCATGTCAGGCGAGGACAGGTTGGAGAGGAAGAAGTACATGGGGGTGTGGAGGTGGGAGTCAGGGCTGATGGCCAGGATGATGAGCAGGTTCCCCAGGACCGTGACCAGGCACATGGACAGCAACAGCCCGGCGAGGGTTGGCTGCAGTTCTGGATCCCCTGAGAGTTCTAGGAGGAGGAATCTAGAGACATCGGTTCGATTCTGTGGGTCTGCATGGTTTGGACAGTTTTTGCCTAGAAAAGGGGGTTGAAAAATGGGAAACAAGTAAACCAACACGCGGCATTGTGTCTGCGTTTTGGATAGAAGCAATTCACAAGTAATGTTTTCAGATTTCAGAGCAATCCACGCTCAGCAATATTTTGCAGTTCTGACAAACTCACTTGTCTTCTAATGCTTTCATCATTGATTTCTGTGTTCTTCACTTCTTGCTGTACACGCCTGCCTTAGAGACACTAGATTCAAGAATGTTCCAAGAACCAGATCATCATATATAACAAATGCGTAACTGCTAGAAAATACAGTCTATCTTGTCCTAAGAAAAATACGTAACAAAGCCGTTCTCTTCACTTGAAGAAAAAGGTTATCCTAATTAAAGGAAATTAAGAACTCAAATATTTTATTTTATTCTACTAGATCGATATAAATTCCCTTGATTAAGAACATTTATAAACACTGTATAGCAGCTGAGACTGGGCGGGGCGCGCTGGCTCATGCCTGTAATCCCAGCACTTTGGGAGGCTAAGAGTTCTAAATTGGAAAAAGGAATATCTTCAAATAAAAACTACACAAAAGCATTCTGTGAAACTACTTTCTGATCTGCGCATTCAGCTAACAGAGATAACCATACTTTTGATTGAGCTGTTCTGAAACACTCTTTCTGTAGAAAATGCAAGTGGACATTCGGAGCAATAAGAGGGTAATAGTGGAAAAAGGTATATCTGCAAATATAAACTACACAGAAGAATTCTCTGAAACTTCTTTCTGTTCCGTGCATTCGACTAACAGTGTTGAAACTTACCTTTGATTGAGCAGTTCTGAAACACTATTTTTGTATATACTGCAATTGCACATTCTGAGTGCTAAGAATCCAATATTGGAAAAAGGTATATCTTCAAATAAAAAATACACAGAAGAATTCTGTGAAACTTCTTTCCGATCTGTGCATTCAACTAACAGAGATAAACCATACTATTGATTGAGCAGTTTTTAACACTCTTTCTGTAGAAAATTCAGGTGGACATTCGGAGCGCTAAGAGGGTAATACTGGAAAAAGGAAGGTATTCAAATATAAACTACACAGAAGCATTCTGTGAAACAACTTTCTGTTCCGTGCATTCAACTAACAGGGTTGAACCTTACTTTTGATTGAGCCGTTCTGAAACACTGTTTCTGTAGAAACTGCAATTGGAAATTCTGAGCGCTAAGGGGCCTATATTGGGAAAAAGAATATCTTCAAACAAAAACTACATAGAAGCATTCTGTGAAACTTCTTTCTGATCTGTGCATTCAGCTAACAGAGTTCACCATACTTTTGATTGAGCAGTTCTGAACACTCTTTCTGTGGAAAATGTAAGTGGACATTCGGAGTGCTAAGAGGCTAATAGTGGAAAAAGTAATATCTTCAAATATAAACTACACAGATGCATTCTGTGAAACTTCTTTCTGTTCTGTGCATTCAACTAACAGAGTTGAACCTTACTTTTTATTGAGCCGTTCTGAAACACTCTTTCTGTAGAAACTGCAATTGGACATTCTGAGTGCTAAGAGGCCAATATTGGGAAAAAGAATATCTTCAAATAAAAACTACACAGATGCATTCTGTGAAACTTTTTTCTGATCTGTGCATTCAGCTAACAGAGTTAAACCATACTTTTGATTGAGCAGTTCTGAAACACTCTTTCTGTATAAAATGCAAGTGGACATTCGGAGCGCTAAGAGGGTAATAGTGGAAAAAGGAATATCTTCAAATATAAACTACACAGAAGCATTCTATGAAACTTCTTTCTGTTCCGTGCATTCGACTAACAGTGTTGAAACTTACTTTTGATTGAGCAGTTCTGAAACAGTATTTCTGTAGATACTGCAATTGGACATTCGGAGCGCTAAGAGGGTAATAGTGGAAAAAGGAATATCTTCAACTAAATACTACACAGAAGCATTCTGTGAAACTTCTTTCTGTTCTATGCATTCAACTAAAAGAGTTGAACCTTACTTTTGATTGAGCCGTTCTGAAACACTCTTTCTGTAGAAACTGCAATTGGATATTAGGAGCGCTAAGCGGCCTCTATTGGAAAAAAGGACTAACTTCAAATAAAAACCACACAGAAGTATTCTGTGAAACATCTTTCTGATCTGTGCATTCAGCTAACAGAGTTAAACCATACTTTTGACTGAGCAGCTCTGAAACACTCTTTCTGTAGAAAATGCAAGTGGACATTCGCAGTCCAAAGAGGGTAATAGTGGAAAAAGGAATATATTCAAATATAAACTACACAGAAGCATTCTCTGAAACTACTTTCTGTTCGGTGCATTCAGCTAACAGTGTTGAACCTTAGTTTTGATGGAGCAGTTCTGAAACACTCTTTCTGTAGATACTGCAATTGGACATTCTGAACGCTAAGAGTCCTATATTGGAGAAAGGAATATCTTCAAATAAAAACCACACAAAAGAATTCTGTGAAACTTCTTTCTGATCTGTTCATTCAACTAACAGAGTTAAACCATACTTTTGATTGAGCAGTTCTTAACACTGCTTCTGTAGAAAATGCAAGTGGACATTCGGAGCGCTAAGATGGTAATAGTGGAAAAACTAGTATATTCAAATATAAACTACACAGAAGCGTTCTCTGAAACTTCTTTCTGTTCCGTGCATTCAACTAACAGAGTTGAACCTTACTTTTGATTGAGCAATATTGAAACACTCTTTCTGTAGATACTGCAATTGGACATTCTGAGCGCTAAGTGTCCTATATTTGAAAAAGAAGTATCTGCAAATAAAAACTACACAGAAGCATTCTGTGAAACTTTTTTCTGATCTGTGCATTCAACTAACATATTTAAATCATAATTTGATTGAGTAGTTCTGAACACTGCTTCTGTAGAAAATGCAAGTGGACATTGGGAGCGCTAAGGGGGTAATAGTGGAAAAATGAATAACTTCAAATATAAACTACAAAGAATCATTCTGTGAAACTACTTTCTGTTCTGTGCATTCAACTAACAGTGTTGAACCTTACTTTTTATTGAGTCGTTCTGAAACACTCTTTTTGTAGAAATTGCAATTGGAAATTCTGAGCGCTAGGAGGCCTATATTGGGAAAAAGAATATATTAAAATAAAAACTACACAGAAGCATTCTGTGAAACTTCTTCTTGATCTGTGCATTCCGCTAACAGAGTTAAACCATACTTTTGATTGAGCAGTTCTGAAACACTCTTTCTCTAGAAAATGCACGTGGACATTCGGAGCGCTAAGATGGTAATAGTGGAAAAAGGAATATCTCCAAATAAAAACTATACAGAAGCATTCTCTGAAACTTCTTTTTGTTCTCTGCATTCAACTAACAGAGTTGAGCCTTAGTTTTGAAAGAGCAGTTCTGAAACACTCTTTCTGCAGAAACTGCAAGTGGACATTCTCAGCGCTAAGTGGCCTATATTGGGAAAAAGAATATCTTCAAATGAAAACTACACAGAAGCATTCTGTGAAACTTATTTCTGATCTGTGCATTCAACTAACAGAGTTAAACCATACTTTTCATTGAGCAGTTATGAAACACTGTTTCTGTAGAAAATGCAAGTGGACATTCGGAGCGCTAAGATTGTAATAGTGGAAAAAGGAATATCTCCAAATAAAAACTACACAGAAGAATTCTATGAAACTTCTTTCTGTTCTCTGCATTCAACTAACAGAGTTGAGCCTTACTTTTGAAGGAGCAGTTATGAAACACTTTCCGTAGAAACTGCAAGTGGACATTCGGAGCGCTAATAGGGTAATAGTGGAAAAAGGAATATCTTCAACTAAATACTACACAGAAGCATTCTGTGAAACTTCTTTCTGTTCTTTGCATTCAACTAAAGAGTTGAAACTTACTTTTGATTGAGCCGTTCTGAAACACTTTTTCTGTAGAAAATGCAAGTGGAGATTCAGAGCGCTAAGAGGATAATAGTGGAAAAAGCAATATATTCAAATATAAACTACACAGAAGCATTCTGTGAAACTGCTTTCTGTTCTGTGCAGTTAACTAACAGAGTTGAACCTTACTTTTGATTGAGCCGTTCTGAAACCCTCTTTCTGTACAAACTGCAATTGGACATTCTGAGTGCTAAGAGGCCTATATTGGGAAAAAGAATATCTTCAAATAAAAAATACACAGAAGCATTCTGTGAAACTTCTTTCTGATCTGTGCATTCAGCTAACAGATTTAAACCATATCTTTGATTGAGCAGTTCTGAAACACTCTTTCTGCAGAAAATGCAAGTAGACATACGGAGCGCTAAGATGGTAATAGTGGAAAAAGGAATATCACCAAATAAAAAGTACGCAGAAGCATTCTCTGATACTTCTTCCTGTTTTCTGCTTTCAACTAACAGAGTTGAGCCTTACTTTTGAAGGAGCAGTTGTGAAACACTCTTTCTGTAGATACTGCAATTGGACATTCTGTGCGCTGAGAGTCC
Source organism: Symphalangus syndactylus (assembly GCF_028878055.3). Classification (NCBI taxonomy): domain Eukaryota; kingdom Metazoa; phylum Chordata; class Mammalia; order Primates; family Hylobatidae; genus Symphalangus; species Symphalangus syndactylus. The sequence goes on along the minus strand of NC_072426.2, from coordinate 6,274,252 downwards.
TATATTGGAAAAAGGAATATCTTCAAATAAAAACTACACAGAAGCATTCTGTGAAACTTCTTTCTCATCGGTGCATTCAACTAACAGAGTTAAACCATACTTTTGATTGAGCATTTCTGAACACTCTTTCTGTAGAAAATGCAAGTGGACATTAGGAGCGCTAAGAGGGTAATAGTGGAAAAAGGAATATATTCTAATATAAACTACACAGAAGTATTCTGTGAAACTTCTTTCAGTTCTGTGAATTCAACTAACAGAGTTGAACCTTACTTTTGTTTGAGCGGTTCTGAAGCACTCTTTCTGTTAAAACTGCAATTGGTCATTCTTAGCGCTAAGAGGCCAATATTGGGAAAAAGAATATCTTCAAATAAAAACTACGTAGAATCATTCTGTGAAATTTCTTTCTGATCTGTGCATTCAGCTAACTGAGTTAAACCATACTTTTGATTGAGCAGTTCGGAAACACTCTTTCTGTAGAAAATGCAAGTGGACATTCTGAGCGCTAAGATGGTAATAATGGAATAAGGAATATCTCCAAATAAAAACTACACAGAAGCATTCTCTGAAAATTCTTTCTGTTCTCTGCATTCAACTAACGGAATTGAGCCTTACTTTTCAAGGAGCAGTTCTGAAACACTCTTTCTGTAGTAACTGAAGGAGGACGTTCGGAGCGCTAAGAGGGTAATAGTGCAAAAAGGAATATCTTCAACTAAATACTACACAGAAGCATTCTGTGAAAATTCTTTCTGTTCTGTGCATTCAACTAAAAGAGTTGAACCTTACTTTTGATTGAGCCGTTCTGAAACACTCCTTCTGTAGAAACTACAATTGGATATTAGGAGCGCTAAGCGGCCTATATTGGAAAAAGGACTATCTTCAAATAAAAACCACACAGAAGCATTCTGTGAAACTTCTTTCTGATCTGTGCATTCAGCTAACAGAGTTAACCATACTTTTGATTGAGCAGTTCTGAACACTCTTTCTGTGGAAAATGTAAGTGGACATTCGGAGCGCTAAGAGGCTAATAGTGGAAAAAGTAATATCTTCAAATATAAACTACACAGATGCATTCTGTGAAACTTCTTTCTGTTCTGTGCATTCAACTAACAGAGTTTAACCTTACTTTTGGTTGAGCCGTTCTGAAACACTCTTTCTGTAGAAACTGCAATTGGACATTCTGAGCGCTAAGAGGCCTATATTGGGAAAAAGAATATCTTCAAATAAACACTACACAGAAGCATTCTGTGAAACTTCTTTCTGATCTGTGCATTCAGCTAACAGAGTTAAAACATACTTTTGATTGAGCAGTTCTGAAACACTCTTTCTGTATAAAATGCAAGTGGACATTCGGAGCGCTAAGAGGGTAATAGTGGAATAAGGAATATCTTCAAATATAAACTACACAGATGCATTCTATGAAACTTCTTTCTGTTCCGTGCTTTCGACAAACAGTGTTGAAACTTACCTTTGATTCAGCAGTTCTGAAACACTATTTCTGTAGATACTGCAAGTGGACATTCGGAGCGCTAAGAGGGTAATAGTGGAAAAAGGAAAATCTTCAACTAAATGCTACATAGAAGCATTCTGTGAAACTTCTTTCTCTTCTGTGCATTCAACTAAAAGAGGTGAACCTTACTTTTGATTGAGCCGTTCTGAAACACTCTTTCTGTAGAAACTGCAATTGGATATTAGGAGCGCTAAGCGGCCTCTATTGGAGAAAGGACTATCTTCACATAAAAACCACACAGAAGTATTCTGTGAAACATCTTTCTGATCTGTGCACTCAGCTAACAGATTTAAACCATACTTTTGATTGAGCAGCTCTGAAACACACTTTCAGTAGAAAATGCAAGTGGACATTCGGAGTCCAAAGAGGGTAATAGTGGAAAAAGGAATATCTTCAAATATAAACTACACAGAAGCATTTTCTGAAACTACTTTCTGTTCGGTGCATTCAGCTAACAGTGTTGAACCTTAGTTTTGATCGAGCAGTTCTGAAACACTCTTTCTGTAGATACTGCAATTGGACATTCTGAACGCTAAGAGTCCTATATTGGAAAAAGGAATATCTTCAAATAAAAACCACACAAAAGAATTCTGTGAAACTTCTTTCTGATCTGTGCATTCAACTAACAGAGTTAAACCATACTTTTGATTGAGCAGTTCTGAACACTGCTTCTGTAGAAAATGCAAGTGGACATTCGGAGCGCTAAGATGGTAATAGTGGAAAAAGCAATATATTCAAATATAAACTACAAAGAAGCGTTCTCTGAAACTTCTTTCTCTTCCGTGCATTCAACTAACAGAGTTGAACCTTACTTTTGATTGAGCAATATTGAAACACTCTTTCTGTAGATACTGCAATTGGACATTCTGAGCGCTAAGTGTCCTATATTTGAAAAAGAAGTATCTGCAAATAGAAACTACACAGAAGCATTCTGTGAAACTTCTTTCTGATCTGTGCATTCAACTAAGAGAGTTAAACAATACTTTTGATTGAGCAGTTCGGAACACTCTTTCTGTAGAAAATGAAGGTGGACATTCGGAGCGCTAAGAGGTTAATAGTGGAAAAAGGAATATATTCAAATATAAACTACACAGAAGCATTCTGTAAAACTGCTTTCTGTTCTGTGCACTCAACTAACAGAGTTGAACCTTACTTTTGATTGAGCCCTTCTGAAACCCTCTTTCTGTAGAAACTGCAATTGGACATTCTGAGTGCTAAGAGGCATATATTGGGAAAAAGAATATTTTCAAATAAAAAGTACACAGAAGCATTCTGTGAAACTTCTTTCTGATCTGTGCATTCATCTAACAGATTTAAACCATACCTTTGAGCAGTTCTGAAACACTCTTTCTGTAGAAAATGCAAGTGGACATACGGAGCGCTAAGATGGTAATAGTGGATAAAGGAATATCTCCAAATAAAAACTACGCAGAAGCATTCTCTGCAACTTCTTTCTGTTCTCTGCTTTCAACTAACAGAGTTGAGCCTTACTTTTGAAGGAGCAGTTCTGAAACACTCTTTTTGTAGATACTGCAATTGGGCATTCTGCGCGCTGAGAGTCCTATATTGGAAAAAGGAATATCTTCAAATAAAAACTAAAGAGAAGCATTCTGTGAAACTTCTTTCTCGTCTGTGCATTCAACTAACAGTGTTAAACCACACTTTTGATTGAGCATTTCTGAACACTCTTTCTGTAGAAAATGCAAGTGGACATTCGGACCGCTAAGAGGGTAATAGTGGAAAAAGGAATATATTCAAATATAAACTACACAGAAGTATTCTGTGAAACTTCTTTCTGTTCTGTGCATTCAACTAACGGACTTGAAACTTACTTTTGTTTGAGCCATTCTGAAACACTCTTTCTGTTAAAACTGCAATTGGTCATTCTTAGCGCTAAGAGGCCTATATTGGGAAAAAGAATATCTTCAAATAAAAACTACGCAGAAGCATTCTGTGAAACTTCTTTCTGATCTGTGCATTCAGCTCACTGAGTTAAACCATACTTTTGATTGAGCAGTTCTGAAACACTCTTTCTGTAGAATATGCAAGTGGACGTTCTGAGTGCTAAGATGGTAATAGTGGAAAAAGGAATATCTCCAAATAAAAACTACACAGAAGCATTCTCTGAAACTTCTTTCTGTTCTCTGCATTCAACTAACGGAGTTGAGCCTTACTTTTCAAGGAGCAGTTCTGAAACACTCTTTCTGTAGTAACTGCAAGAGGACATTCGGAGCGCTAAGAATGTAATAGTGCAAAAAGAAATATCTTCAACTAAATACTACACAGAAGCATTCTGTGAAACTTCTTTCTGTTCTGTGCATTCAACTAAAAGTGTTGAACCTTACTTTTGATTGAGCCGTTCTGAAAAACTCCTTCTGTAGAAACTGCAATTGGATATTAGGAGCGCTAATCGGTCTCTATTGGAAAAAGGACTATCTTCAAATAAAAACCACACAGAAGCATTCTGTGAAACTTCTTTCTGATCTGTGCATTCAGCTAATAGAGTAAAACCATACTTTTGATTGAGCAGTTCTGAAACACTCATTCTTTGAAAAATGCAAGTGGACATTCGGAGTGCTAAGAGAGTAATAGTGGAAAAAGGAATATCTTCAAATATAAACTACACAGAAGCATTCTCTGAAACTTCTTTCTCTTCGGTGCATTCAACTAACAGTGTTGAACCTTACCTTTGATGGAGCAGTTCTGAAACACTCTTTCTGTAGATACTGCAATTGTACATTCTGAACGCTAAGAGTCCTATATAGGAAAAAGTAATATCTTCAAATAAAAACCACACAAAATAATTCTGTGAAACTTCTTTCTTATCTGTGCATTCAACTAACAGAGTTAATCCATACTTTTGATTGAGCAGTTCTGAACACTGTTTCTGTAGAAAATGCAAGTGGACATTCGGAGCGCTAAGAGGGTAATATTGGAAAAAGAAATATATTCAAATATAAACTACACAGAAGCGTTCTCTGAAACTTCTTTCTGTTCCGTGCATTCAACTAACAGTGTTGAACCTTACTTTTTATTGAGCAATTCTGAAACACTCTTTCTGTAGATAGTGCAATTGGACATTGTGAGCGTTAAAAGTCCTATATTTGAAAAAGGAGTATCTACAAATAAAAACTACACAGAAGCATTCTGTGCAACTTCTTTCTGATATGTGCATTCAAATAACAGAGTTAGATCATATCTTTGATTGAGCAGTTCTGAACACTGCTTCTGTAGAAAATGCAAGTGGACATTCGGAATGCTAAGAGGGTAACAGTGGAAAAAGTAATATATTCAAATATAAACTACACAGAAGCATTCTCTGAAACTTCTTTCTGTTCCGTGCATTCAACTAAAAGAGTTGAACCTTGCTTTTGATTGAGCAGTTCTGAAACACTCTTTCTCTAGAAACTGCAATTGGACACTCTGAGCACTAGGAGTCCTATATTGGAAAAAGGAGTAACTTCAAATAAAAACTACACAGAAGCATTCTGTGAAACTTGCTTCTGATCTGTGCATTCAACTAACAGAGTTAAACAATACTTTTGATTTAGCAGTTCTGAACACTATTTCTGTAGAAAATGCAAGTGTGCATTAGGAGCGCTAAGAGGGTAATAGTGGAAAAAGGAATATATTCTAATATAAACTACACAGAAGTATTCTGTGAAATTTCTTTCGTTCTGTGCATTCAACTAACAGATTTGAACCTTCCTTTTTTTTGAGCCGTTCTGAAACTCTCTTTCTGTTAAAACTGCAATTGGTCATTCTGAGCGCTAAGAGGCCTATATTGGGAAAAAGAATATCTTCAAATTAAAACTACGCAGAAGCATTCTGTGAAACTTCTTTCTGATCTGTGCATTCAGCTAACTGAGTTAAACCATACTTTTGATTCAGCAGTTCTGAAACACTCTTTCTGTAGAAAATGCAAGTGGACATTCTGAGCGCTAAGTGGGTAATAGTGGAAAAAGGAATATCTCCAAATAAAAACTACACAGAATCATTCTCTGAAACTTCTCTCTGTTCTCTGCATTCAACTAACGGAGTTGAGCCTTACTTTTCAAGGAGCAGTTCTGAAACACTCTTTCTGTAGTCACTGCAAGAGGACATTCGGAGCGCTAAGAGGGTAATAGTGCAAAAAGGAATATCTTCAACTAAATACTACACAGAAGCATTCTGTGAAACTTCTTTCTGATCTGTGCATTCAACTAACAGAGTTAAACAATTCTTTTGACTCAGCAGTTCTGAACACTCTGTAAAAAATGCAAGTGGACATTCGGAGCGCTAAGTGGGTAATAGTGGAAAAAGCTATATATTAAAATATAAACTACACAGAAGCATTCTGTGAAACGTCTTTCTGTTCTGTGAACTCAACTAACAGAGTTGAACCTTACTTTTGATTGAGCCATTCTGAAACACTCTTTCTGTAGAAAATGCAAGTGGACATACGGAGCGCTAAGATGGTAATAGTGGAAAAAGGAATATCTCCAAGTAAAATCTACACAGAAGCATTCTCTGAAACTTCTTTCTGTTCTCTGCTTTCAACTAACAGAGTTGAGCCTTACTTTTGATTGAGCAGTTCTGAAACATTCTTTCTCTAGATACTGCAATTGGACATTCTGAGCACTAAGAGTCCTATATTGGAAAAAGGAATATCTTCAAATAAAAACTACACAGAAGCATTCTGTGAAACTTCTTTCTGATCTTCGCATTCAACTCACAGAGTTTATCCATACTTTCGTTTGAGCAGTTCTGAAACACTCTTTCTGTAGAAAATGCATGTGGACATTCGGAGCGCTGAGATGGTAATCGTGGAAAATCGAATATCTTCAAATAAATACTACACAGAATCATTCTGTGAAACTTCTTTCTGTTATGTGCTTTCAACTAATAGAGTTGAACCTTACTTTTGATTGAGCATTTCTGAAAGACTCTTTCTGTAGAAACTGCAGTGGACATTCGGAGCGCTAGGAGGCCTATAGTGGAAAAACGAATATCCTCAAATAAATACTGCACAGAAGCATTCTGTGAAACTTCTTTCTGTTCTGTGCATTCAGCTAACAGTGTGGAACCTTACTTTTGATTGAGCCGTTCTGAAACACTCTTTCTGTAGAAACTGCAATTGGACATTCGGAGCGCTAAGAGGAATATATTGGAAAAAGGAATATCTTCAAATAAAAACTACACGGAAGCATTCTGTGAAAGTTTTTTCTGATCTGTGCTTTCAACTAACAGAATTAAACCATATTTTTATTGACCAATTCTGAAACACTCTTTCTGTAGAAACTACAAGTGGACACTCCGAGGCCTAAGAGGCCTATATTGGAAAAAGGAATATCTTCAAATAAAAAATACACAGAAGCATTCTGTGAAACTTCATTTTGTTCTGTGCATTCAACTAACAGAGTTGAAGATTACTTTTGATTGAGCCGTTCTGAAACACTCTTTCTGCAGAAACTGCAATTGGACATTCGGAACGCTAAAAGTGCTATATTGGAAAAAGGAATGTCTTCAAATATAGACTACACAGAAGCATTCTGTGCAGCTTCTTTCTGATCTGTGCATTCAACTAAGAGAGTTAAACCATACTTTTGATTGAGCAGTTCTGAAACACTCTTTCTGTAGAAAATGCAAGTGAACGTTCGGAGCGCTTAGAGGGTAGTAGCGGAAAAAGGAATATCTTCAAATATAAACTACAAAGAAGTCTTCTGTGAAACTTCTTTCTGTTCTGTGCCTTCAAATAACAGATTTGAACCTTACTTTTGATTTAGCAGTTCTGAAACACTCTTTCTGTAGAAACTGCAAGTGGACATTCGGCGCGCTAAGACGCCTATATTGGAAAAGGGAATATCTTCAAATAAAATCTACACAGAAGGATTCTGTGAAACTTCTTTTTGTTGTGTGCATTCAACTAACAGAGTTGAACCTTACCTTTGATAGAGCAGTTCTGAAACACTCTTTCTGTAGAATCTGCAAGTGGACATTCGGAGCGCTAAGAGGCATATAGTGAAAAAAGGAATATCTCCAATTAAAAACTACACAGAAGCATTCTCTGAAACATCTTTCTGTTCTCTTCATTCAATTAACAGAGTTGAGCCTTATTTTTGGTTTAGCAGTTCGGAAACACTCTTTCTGTAGTAACTGCAAATGGACATTCGGAGCGCTAACAGGCGTATTGTGGAAAAATGGATATGTTTAAATAAAACTACACAGAAGCATTCTGTGAAACTTCTTTCTGTTCTGTGCATTCAACTAACAGATTTGAACCTTACTTTTGATTGAGCATTTCTGAAACACTGTTTCTGTAGAAACTGCAGTGGACATTCGGAGCGCTAAGAGGGTAATAGTGGAAAAAGGTATATCTTCATATAAAAACTACGCAGAAGCATTCTGTGAAACTTCTTTCTGATCTGTGCATTCAACTAACAGAATTAAACCAGACTTTTGCTAGAGCAGTTTTGAAACACTCTTTTTGTAGAAACTGCAAGTGGACATTCAGAGCGTTAAGAGGGTAATAATGGAAAAAAGAATATCTTCAAATAAAATTACGCAGAAGCATTCTGTGATTTTTTTTTCTGTTCTGTTCATTCAACTAACAGAGTTGAACCTTACTTTTGATTGAGCATTTCTGAAACACTCTTTCTGTAGAAACAGCAATGGACATTCGGAGCGCTAAGAGGGCTACAGTGGAAAAATGAATATCTTCAAATAAATACTACACGGAAGAATTCTGTGAAACTTCTTTCTGTTCTGTGCATTCAACTAACAGACTTGAACCTTACTTTTGATTGAGTCGTTCTGAAACACTCTTTCTGTAGAAACTGCAGTTGGACATTCGGAGAGCTAAGAGGCCTATATTGCAAAAAGGAATATCTTCAAATAAAAACTACACAGAAGCATTCTGTGAGACTTCATTCTGTTCTGTGCATTCAACTAACAGATTTGAACCTTACTTTTGATTGAGCAGTTCAGAAACGCTCTTTCTCTAGAAACTGCAAGTGGACATTCGGAGCGCTAAGGGGCCTATATTGGAAAAAGGAATATATTCAAATAAAAACTACACAGAAGCATTCTGTGAAACTTCATTCTGTTCTGTGCATTCAACTAACAGAGTTGAACCTTACTTTTGATTGAGCAGTTCAGAAACACTCTTTCTGTAGAAACTGCAAGTGGACATTCGGAGCGCTAAGACGCCTATAGCGGAAAAAGGAATATCTTCAAATAAAAACTACACAGAAGCATTCTGTGAAACTTCTTCCTGATATGTGCATTCAACTTAGAGATTTGATCCTTACTTTTGATTGTGCAGTTCTGAAACACTCTTTTTGTAGAAACTGGAAGTGAACATTCTTAGCGCTTAGAGGCCTATAGTGGAAAAAGGAATATCTTCATATAAACACTACACAGAATCATTCTGTGAAACTTCTTTCTGTTCTGTGCGTTGAACTAACAGAGTTGAACCTTACTTTTGATTGAGGAGTTGTGAAACGCTCTTTCTGTAGAAACTGGAAGTGGACATTCGGGGCAATATAACATGAATATATTTTCACTTTAAGCATAGGAGTATAAGAGTAAGGGAACATGCCTGCAATTCCGCAAGGTTTGATTTTATCTTACATGTAGTTCGTTATCCAGTCAGTAAGTGTTTGCTGTACTCGATCCTGTGCCAAGTTCCGGGGATTGAGGTATGAGGACAAAGTTGTAGTAACTCGGCCTATTGAGATTCTATTCAAAAGGCTCTCCTCAGTATAAGTTAGTAATCACATAAATAGACGAGATATTGACATATTATAATATATGCTATGAAGAAAAATCAGATTGAGGATTTTTAAAAGAGGTTGAAGGTGAAGTGAGATAAGGTGGGATCAAGAAAGGCCTGTTTGAGGAAATTAATCTCAGGCCTGAAAGAGCAGAAAATGACAAGAGATTTCCTGGCAACCCGAAGAACACATGACAAGGCCTTCTAACAAGAGAATGTTCTGCGTGTAGGAGTAATAGAAGTCCATGGTGGCCGGAGCATAGTAAGTGAGTGATGCATGACGTGAGGTTATACACCCATTTAGAGTTAGGGGGTCCGAATATGGGGTGTGAGCTTTCTTGCACAAGTATTGGGAAGCTTCTGCAAGATTTTTCTAGGGCAATAACCTGATGTTATTCCTTTCCTGTTTTCTTTTTCTTTTTCTTTTTTTAGTGATTACTCTCTTTGCTTTCTAGGGTACAGATGGTAGAAGGGGGAAGTGGAAATATGCAGACACATTAGGGATCCATCAAAATATTGAACTGAACTGATGGGTTTGGCCGTGGTTTGACCTAGAGTGGTTATTATAGAGAATGAGCAGAATGGATGCATTAGAGAGATTTCTCAAGTTTGATATGGTTGAGCTAAAGATTGGAAACAGGTAGGAAGATGGTAAAGGAAGGGATGACATCAGGTATACTTCGAGTTTGGTGTTGACAAGAAGGGTGCATGGTAGAGCCGTTTATGAGAAGGCTTCAGGAGAAAAAGGAGACTTGGAAACTTCAGAAAGGTCAGAGACTGTGTTCTGAATCTCATGGTAGAAACAGGAAGGATTCTATTGTATACAGTAACAGGAAGAAGAATGCAAATGCAACTTTTTTGACCAGCTTTACAGAGTTCAGCCAAACAAGCCATACCTAGTTCAACCTCATGTTAGAGATGAGCAAACTGAACTTCAGAACCTGTAAACAACCTGTCAGAATCAAAAATGAGCCAGAAGAATATTTCGCCCATTACATGATACTTTGTTTATTTAAATAGTTATAATTATTTTAGATATTTTACTTTCTTGGTTTTATTATTAAGCACAAATAACATTGTACTTAAAGTTTATCTCTATTTTTCATTTTTCTTATTTTATCATAATTTCAGGTAAAAATCAATCAAAAAATTATATTGAAATTGAAATACTGAATTTGATAGTAAAGACAAGGCATCCAAATGAAAATGAAATTTTCCAGGTGAAAATTTCCAAATCATAAATATGTAGGGACAAAAATCTTTATTTATAAGGAAAAAGATAATTCTAATTAATTGATGATTCAAAGGTTTACAACTTTAAAAGTAAATATTATCTTTGAAGTAAAGTCCATTTAAATTATTTATGCAGCCAAAGTTTTAGTAATTGTATATGTATATCATGTAAACTTTTTCGAGAAAAATGGAATTGGAAATGTTAGAGTATTATGTGGAAAAAATCACCTAAAGGAAAAAATTATCTCCTCATGAAGGATTACTTTAGCCACTTTGACCGGTGTAGGTAAAAGAACACTAAATGCACATCAATATGATTAGGAGATGCGCGCTTAGAAATACGTTATCATTGAAAAGAGAATTGTATTATCAGGTTTGCAGGGGCCCTTCTTATCCTTCATATTTATGTAACTTTGTCATCTATAGAAAGATTATGGGAATTTAAAAAATAGCTGATAGTTAAGAAACATCACCATAACACTGTGCTGAATGCATAATAAAACATTTCCCTTCTCTCCAAAAGCCTTTTAAAATTATGTACCATAATCAGTATGGCCAGCAGAGGGTCATTTCCATGTTCAAGTTCCTCTGTTTCTCGAGGGTGAGAATCCTTCTATAGTCTTCTGAGGGTGACACTGTAGTGTTTTCTTAGCCTGATTATTTTTACCTATTTTTTCCGATCCTTTCCTTTGTATATTTACATTTTACATATTGAAAGTTATTTTTTCAAATATTTTATATGCAAGTTTACAAAGTACAACGACTGTACATTAAAATAACTTATTTATGCCATATGGAAGTTTAAATATAATTTTACAATATCTAATATTGATTGTTGAGTTTCTAATCATTGATACTTGACATGATTTTTCCCAGCATACCTCAAAATATTCTTCAAAATCCTGCGAATTAATTCCTGTAACACTTCTGAGGTGTATTAATAAGCTAGAGATGTAAAGAAGATTTGCAGAGAAAATTAGGTTCCCAAATTAGAAATTTTGTCCCACTATCGACTAGAAACCTCCTGAAATGATCAAAAACAATAATAATGCATGTCATAGAGGAAAACCAATAAGTCTGCTGCAGCATGACTACCTCTATGACCTCAGACAAGTTACATGAGTGTCCCTACTTCTGTGACCTCAGACAAGTTACGTGTGGGTCCGCACTTATTTTCTTCATCTCTAATAAATATTTGACAAATCTCATTTTCAAAAGTCTTTTAAGGCCTTTCCATCTTTTTTTTTTTGAGATGGAGTTTTGCTCTCATTGCCCAGGCTGCAGTGCAATGTCATGGTCTCGGCTCACACAACCTCCGACTCCCGGGTTCATGTGATTCTCCTGCCTCCACCTCCTGAGTAGCTGGGATTACAGGCGCGCAACACAACGCCCAGCTAATTTTTTGTATTTTTAGTAGAGTTGGGGTTTCACCATGTTGGTCAGGCTCTTCTTGAACTCCTGACCTCAGGTGATCTGCACGCCTCGGCCTCCCAAAGTGCTGGGATTACAGGCATGAGCAACTGCGGCCTATGAGGGCTTTCTACTTTTAAGATTTCAGGATGTATAGCCTGGGAGGTAAATGGTAGTATATATATATATGTATATATATACACACACACACACACACACTGTATATATATACATATATACGGTATATTATAATATATATACATATATACTGAATATTATACTCTATATATACATATCTACTGTATATTATACTGTATATATATATATGCACATACACACATACACACATGAGACAGAGAGAAGAGATAGACAATTTCATGTGAAAATATAAACTGTTAACATAAAATTTTGCTTCTCTGAGGAATATTTAGCATCGTTCTCAATCTTTTCTGCAGAATTTAAGCATTTTTCTCAGAACTCACCAGATAGAATGAGGGAGGGGCCATATGATAGGAGCCAGAGATGAAGGGAGAACAATAGAGAGGGTGCTTTGGGAAAAATAGTACAGTAAGGCTAGGGAATACTTCTCTCCAACAAAAAGACCAAGGTCACATCTATATCTCTTCAGAAGCCAAACTTTCTTTTAAAATGTCAATTTCCATCTATTTCTTGCTTCACAGACATTCCATTCATTGCTGGATTTCAAATAAAGCCTTTCCATGTGCAACCTTTCTATAGAAAAAGAGAAATATGGGGGACAGTACAGTCTAAGAAGTGATTAAGAATATCTAGTGGACTTTCCCAGACTGTAAATCTTTACATATATCTGAGCCTAATGAGGTGATTTATTGTGCTATAATGCACAGTGAACTATACAGATGCTTCTTTTTGATCATGCTGCAGAATGGAACTAAATGCTAAATACCAAATAGCACTCCCATGATTCTTAGAGATGTCATTCATATGGCATATTTATGCTTTTTTATATAGCAATTCTTATTCTTAGCTCTTAGGCAATTACGGAATCTTTTTTGTCATTTTAATAATCATGCTCCATTTGAGTTATGCAAGGTAGAAATTCTAAGTAGAAAATCTTGTTTTTATTGAACGTTTTTAGTAAACATTTTGGAAAAAGTCTGTTTTTTGATGCTACTTCTGCACGCTTTCTCAACATGATATTACTTGGTATTGTCCTTATTAACCATAGTACACCATATTCTGCAAATGTTAGAGAGGGTTAAAAATCAGTCATGTATAAGTAAAGTTAATGAAATAGAAAGGAAACCACATTTAGGAAATGGAAGGCAGAAGCAAATGTATTAACCGTGAGTTAGAAACGGTTTAGTCTTTGGAATGAAGCAGCAAGAGTTTAAAAATCTTGTTTGTGATTGACTAGCTTTGTGACCTTGGAGAATTACTTCAGATTTCTGAGTATCAGTTTAGTAGGTGATATCAATTGCAACTTCGCAGAATTATCACAAGTATTAAATAAAGGACTTAGTATCTGGGAGAGCATAGACAATTACTAATAGTTACATTTTTGTTAATATTACCGTTATTATTATCATACGTATAGTATTTTCTTTCACTGACAATGCATTTAGGACATAAGCAGAACTATAGAACAGTGCTTCTCCAACTTAAATGCAGAGCATGAATCACCTGGAGTTTTGTCAAAATGCGAATTCTGACTCAGTAGTCCTGCAAACTAAGGAACACTTGGTAATGCTGGTGCTGCTAGTTCACCAACAGACCACACGTTTTGCAACAGCTATATAGAATGTCCTGTTTCTTTTTTTAATCACAAAACATGGCAAGCTCTAAAATAAAGCAGAATAACAGATTTAAATGTTAATATTCATGTCCTCAATTTATAATTTCTCCCTCCCTAACAATGGTATAATTTTGATTAAAAATTAGCAAAGAAACAAATGGAAATTAATCTTCCTATGTTTATTCTTTTAACAAATTCTGGGTGATTACTACTGGGTTACTTGCTGTAGGAAATAGAAAAATTGCTTTGACATAGATCCTCAAGAATCTGTCCCACTACAAGCTTATTTTTGTAGGAAGCTAAAAGATTTATATAAATAACCGTAAATAAAGAGACAAATGAAGAAGTGCAATGAAAGACGTAGGGAAAGTGCTAGAGGAGTTCGGGGTGGAGGAAAATTATCCTAAAATAATATCTATGCGTAACATTATGCTATCTTCCCTAACCAGCGCTTGACCAGATTGTCACAGTGAACTTTGGTCCTTTCTTATATCTTAGTTTTGGTTCCGACATCCTTCTGTTTGGGGAAGTTCTTGTTTTCCTCATGTAATGACAACAACACTTAAACAATGTAT